>NC_060275.1:111365131-111965131 GCF_021613505.1 Equus quagga
TGGCGGCGCCCGGAGTCCGGAGGAGCCCGGAGGAGCCCCGAGCCCGCGGAGCCCGCGGAGCCCGCCGAGCCGGGCAGGGGGCGCTGCGCTCGCCGCGCTCGGAGGGGCCGCCGGGCCGGGCGCAGCGCACTCGCGTCGGGAGCCGCCTCTCCCCCGCGGCGCTCGCCCCAGCTCCCGGCCAGCATCACTTGTCCCGCGGCCGCGCTCAGACAACAAAAGCGGAAGATGCTGCAGTTGGGCAAGGTCAGGACCTTGCCCTGAAGCCGGGCGGCGGCGCGCACGCCTTTCCCCGGACTGAGGAGCTGTCGCTGGTGGCGGGCGCATGTTCGCGAGGAAGCAATCGGGCGCCGCGCCGTTCGGTGAGTTGCCTTCGCTGGGCTGCTGGGGCCAGGCGCATCCTCCTTCTCGGCGTCGTCCTCCTGCTCGCCCTCCTCCTCCTCGCCGCCGGTGGGGGTTGGTCCTCGGCTCCCGGCCGGCTGGCGGCGGCGGCTGCTGCGCGGTCCTGCCAGCCGGGGGAGGACCGCGATCGCGCCGGGTACCCTCTCGGAAGACGGCTCTCCCTGAAATGGGGGCCAGGGTTAGTGCCTTTCTTGGAGCGGTTACCAAGTGGCTTCTCTGCGTGCTCCCCCTCTCTGCCACCCATCTCCCCCAGAGGAGGCGTATATAGGGCAACACCAACAATACTGCTCCTTGCCACCCTCAAGAACATCCCCGTTGCATTCATGACGTCCCTAATATACGGGAGAAGACGGGGTGGGGGTGGGGAGGACTTCCCTCTAGTCTTTTGCCCTTATGTTCAATGTCATTACGATGTTTGGCTAGAACAAAATGGAAATACTTAGTCATATGCGTCCATGGCCGTTTCTTCAGTCTCTCGCTGCTTGCCAGACCCAGAGCCCGTTTGGTCTATATTTAGCGGTTTCAGAGGAAGCGTTTTCAGCTCGATTCACAGGTTTCGGGGGCTTCTGTGTCCTGACAATAGATAGCAAGGCTCTGGAAAGCGCCTCCTGAAACCCAGGTTTGGAAATCTGTACGTGTGTATGAGAGATTGCGATGCGATATTTGGGTGATCCGTAATTAATGGCTGAAAGCAAAGCTGCTCTTTTTCGCCAACCTTCCCCTTATTCTGATGTGTAATGTATTTCCATCGATTGCTACTCAGCTGGTTGGAGCCACTACGTTCAGAATTAAGTCACTGGAGAGGTGGTGCAGCCTCCCAGGTCTGTGTGGTGGGAAAACAGCCTTAGGGATTTTTGGGGTGTGTATGTGTGCCGTTCCCACAAAGAACAGTTACTTCCAAAATGCCTAAAGTTGTGTTTCGCTGTAAATGTTAGGGTAGTGAAGGGTGTGGGAAAAGAGGGGCAGGTTGTGGTTCCAAGGAGTTTTTTCCTTCCCTTTCTGTGCTTCACTTAACTGGTCTAATTTGCTTTAGCTCTGAAAGGTGTTATTAACATGCGTGGCTAATGTTATCCAAAAAAATATGTTGGTTTAGAAAAGGAGTATGTTTTAAGCATAGTATCGGGCCTGAGATGCATAGGTTTTCACTTTTAGGAACTATATGACCACTATTTAAGATGCTTGGAATTTTCTGCAACGATTTCCATGAAAATAGGGAGGTGCTAAAACTACCTAAGAGTTCTCTCATTGTGCATCCTTCCATCGTAGTTTAGGCTACTGATGGTAGTTCAGTTCATCTCTTTGCTGTTAGTAATTCACCCACAGGATTAAAAGACTTTAGAGCCGCAACACTTCTAAAATCCCATGGAGAAGTGTTTGATATGACATATCGAATTGAAGGATGAAGCTGTGCCTGATTTCGGGGTCTCGCTCTATGAGAAGTATGATACATAGGGGCAGGCATCCTCACATATGGACCGGATGCTTTAAACTGCCATACAATCTCTTTGCCACATGCAGAATCCATTTTTAATGTTTTGGGGAAATTGTTAAGTGGCTTCCTTACTGGTCTGTGGGTTACAAGATCTCAGGGCTTGAATGAAGATGATTGCATTTGGAGTTTGCTGTTGAAATTTGAGAGGCCTGTAATTATACAGCTAACAGGTCTTAGCGTTGCAGAAAGACTAGGAAGGTCTGCACAGCTCGAGTTAACTGAACAGTGTGATTAGTTTTACCAATATTGCTTTAGTTTCACCTTATTTACATACAGAGAACTTTCCAAGAGCACTTTGAACATACTGTTGTGCTCCTTGCATTGTTTTAATATAAATTTTTTTTTCCAGAAAGAAGCAGTAGGTGATGGAGACGTTCATTTTTCTCTTTTCACTTTTCATTTGAATCTACTGTTTCCGTTTTAAACATGATTCTTAAAGGGCTAGATATTGCTCTGTGCCCATGTGTGCACACAGAGAGCAGCTGGTGGGCGTGGGAAAAACTACATGTATTATATCTGTGAGTTTTATGTTATATTGTGGATTGAAAATGATAGTCCTTGATTGAATGGCAATTGTAGTAAGTACATGAGGTTGTTGCTCTAATGAAATTGTCATAGTCTTGCAGAAAGGAGTTATTTAATTTGGTGTATGTTTGTGTAGATGTATAACCTAATCATTATAGATGTCACTAATGTTTTCCTTGTTCGTAATAGAAGTCATGCACTGTCAAATTACAGTATTTCCATCAACTTCACATCTTTCACAATAGAATACAAGCCAATTCTTTCTCCCAGTGAAATGGTTCATCAGGGAGAAAAATGAAATTCAAACGCTATTAGTTGGAAAATGCAATTTATACTTTTGTTGAATAATTTCTAAGGATAATATCACTTTCATAATGACCTTTAAAATTAAAAATGAAGTTATAATATTCACAAATATGACATTACTTTTGACATGGAATTGAATGGGCAGTACTTTTCTGAAAATGCTGTAGAACTTGCTGGTTTCTGTTGAGCTTTCTCAGAGTTCTCTTTTATATAGTATGCACTGATGTGGAATTGTTGAAGACTTCCTCAGAGTGATTTCATCAGGTTGTCCTTACTTCAGAAAACATTAAAGTTACATTTAAAATAATTTATTGTAATTTGTTTGTTGATAAAGTCAGGTATACATTGTATGGACCGGTATATCTGGTTGTAACAAGCCAATTGAACTAAAATAGAAACTGTTGCGTTTTGAACCACAAAAGGGTTTTTTTCTGGTGATTATCCACAGGCGATATGAACACCCATTTATGGTTGTTTCTTTGTGTGAACATTATTTTCATCTTTAGTGGAGAATCAGTGATGCTAGTATCACTCTTCCTAAAAGTTTTATTTTTTTTAATAAAGATTTGTTTTGTAAAAGATGCCACACAGTTAAGAGTACTTAAGGTCGAACACCATGATTCAGAGGGTGAGCAACTTCCAAGAGAAGACCAGCAGGTATTTTTAAATCCAGTCCTTCTGTTGAAGGTGTGGTGCAGTGGGTCTTTGCTGGCTGATTTACAAGTCAAAAATACGCTTTCAAGCCAAATTCTTTAGTTGGCTTCCACAATGGTTTTTATCATCCATATTCCAAAGGTGTTCTCGGGGCCACCATACTTGATGGCTTTGCCGATACATGTTATGTGGATGTGGGTGAAAAGTTAATTCGAGTGGGAACAGTTCATGATACTTGTTGCTGGTTTTAAGTTTAACTGATTATATGCCAAAGCAACAGCTTTTTATATTAATGTAAAATATTGAACATGTCATAGATAAATAGTTTCTATCACATTCTCGGCCAGTCTAGCCTACTGATTAATAAACTGCCTGGTTGGGTTTAATGAATCCAATTATATTCACAAACAGTGCCTCTGACACAGGAAACTCACAGAAATATTTGATCATAGTGCTTTTAGTCTATTAAAAATGTTAAGACTCATAACAAAAGTGTGTAGTTATGACATCTCCAGTGGTTTGTCTTTTGATCACGTAGCAGTTAAGTATAATTTCAAGCTCCGTTTCGTAGTTAATTGATTTGTAGGAAATGTCATAGCTGTATTAGGATATTGAAGTTCTACTCTGTATCAATTAGTTTTTGACTAATTGGAAATAGTGATTAAATAAGTGAAACAGTGCTTCCTAGGAGCTTTCCGTGTTAGACAAATATTCACCTGTGTCCCTTGGTGAGATTCCTGAAAAGTTATCTGTAACATGAATTACATATATTGAAATTTATTATTCCATTAACCAGCAATTCAGATCAGAAAAATATTTATAGAGAAAAAGTTGGGCTCTGCCTCACAATGAAAAAATATGTATATATAAAATATTGGAATATGTATATTATAGTATAGTGCTTTTTTGAACTCTGCTTCTAGTAGGTACGGAAATGTGGAGAGAACACTGGCTTTGAGTGAATACCAGCTCTGTGTATTCTCAGCTGTGTGTCCTAGGACATTTGTGTCATCCTCAGGTGTTAGCGCAGTTTTTTTCAGCTGTAAAATGCGTACAATAAGACAGAATATCTCAGAAGATTGGTTTTAGGATAAAGTGAGTGTATAAGCGGCTTGTAAATTTTAAACATTTGTGTAAACACAAGAGGTCTATATCTGCATATTAAGATGGTTACTTATGCTTCATTTATTTATTATTAAATATGTTATATGGGCCATCAGCCTCTCTAACAGAGGCTGTTAAATGGATATATTCTCTTAACTGGATATATCTGTCCGTTAAATGGATATATCCAAATGGCTGTATCCAATATATATCTATTAAATGGATCTGTTACTCTTATTGTAATAATTCTTTTTTTATAAATTTGCATATAAGATACGTCAAGTTTTTACTCTACAGCATACCATTCCTTTACATATTAAAATATATAATAGTTAAGCTAAAAGAGAAGTAAACTACATCTTCCAGCACCATTATTAAAAAAAAGATTCTAATGTAATAGAAATTTCAAAACTTTGGTACTCTTTATTAGCGGTATATTATTCACCTGATTAAAATCAAATTTTCTACTAAGGTTAATGTTGTACAAAGAATATTATAGATAGTTTAATAAGCATCACTCTTGGTGAGGTCAAATATTATACATCTGCTCTGTTTAGAGCCACAGAGCATGAATCCCATTGTAATATCATTGTGACAAAGGAGAAGAAAACTTAAAGAGCTACATTTGTTATAGAAAGAGAA
Source organism: Equus quagga (assembly GCF_021613505.1). Taxonomy (NCBI): domain Eukaryota; kingdom Metazoa; phylum Chordata; class Mammalia; order Perissodactyla; family Equidae; genus Equus; species Equus quagga. The sequence continues at coordinate 111,370,254 of NC_060275.1, forward strand.
GACCCACCCCAGCCCCAGTTAAAATCAAGTTCTTGTAAGAAAGTGTGTGCCTTGGTACCTTTTTGAAAATAAATGGTCATTTTCACTTGTCATTTTCCTCTTAATAACTTCAGTGAAGTGCCCAACTCCTCTGGGTTTGATTATGACCAGCTCCTGTGAGTAGAACTGTGATCTTCAGCAGCATAATTTTTACGATAATAATGCTTGGCTGTATCATAGAATTTGTTACAGAGTGTGACCTGTATAACAGGAGACTAATTTATCTTCAGTCAGAAAAACATTTTGACAATAAATGTAGTTATTTATATTCAAATTTATGTCTTGTGGGAATTGCCAATTATAATTTACTGTAGTAAAATACATGTTATAATAAAAGACCTTTCTGGTTTTTGGATCAAATAAGTGGGTGAGCCAATTCTGTCTGGTTAAATAACTGTGTCAAAATTTCTGTAAGTTTTGAATGATATGGAGTGTATTACTAATTGCGATGTTTAGTTTATAGCATTGGATCGTGGGGAACAGTTAATTCTGTCATTGAAATTAGTAAATACATTTAACCTGCATTGATAAGGGCTGGCGTTTTCTCATTAATAACATTTTTTGCTTAATAGATATGATTATCACAACTGTGTTAGAAATTTTATCCAATAGATATGTATTAAGAAAAATGCATTTCGTACATGTTTTATATAGTGTATTCTTTTGGCTCAGGAGCCTCTTCATAATCTTATAATACTTATTATAATCTTTTCTCGTTTAAATATGAAACAACATAAACCATAGAAAGGTATATATTTACCTTAAGTCATAAAATTTGGATTGGTGGTGTCTTTAAGGAACCAGATAAATATCAACCCTCCCCTCCAACCCTTCCAGGTTCTGAAAAAGTTGGGATGTTGGAAGAAAAAAAAGATAAAGGAGTGGCCACCACGGGCGAAATAACAGTTCTGATTAGATATAGCTTAATATGATGCCGAATGACATCCCAGGACGTTGGCCTTCCTCCCCTCCTCCCTTCCCACAGAGACAGAGCTGTCTCTGAGCCCTAGAGCCCCAGCCTTGCTCTCTGCAGGCAGGCAGATTTCCAGAGAAAGAAGGAAGGACCTAGCCCAGTTCCTTCCTTTCTTCTTCAGAGGCAGAGAAAGTGAAGGGCTGGAGCGGGGCCAGAAGGGTTACATTAACTAAGTTCCCTTCACCTAAAAAATATCCGAAGTCGAGAAAAAGTGTTCCTCATTGATGTGGTTTCTAAGGAATTCTGGTTGTAGAATTTTGGGTATAGTAACTTTCACAGTGTTTTGCTTAGTAGGTGAGCTCTTGAAATATTTTATGATATTTTTATACTATATCAAGACTTATCGTGGGAGTGTCTAATGCCCTGGCTGATTAATAGGGAGTATGATCTGTGAAGTTCAGCTGATTTATGTATTACCAACTTTAAAATACCTCATTCTCGGTATTTCTTTCCTACTCCCCATGTTAGACTCTGCCAGTAATTGGATGGCCTTCTAAGTGGTAAGAAGTGGGCATAAAAAGGACAGTGTCAAAGTCTGACTCCCCACACCGTATATAAATGAAGATCCCTGCCAGCTATTATCCATAGCACGTTCTACCTCAGTGTAGATACTTAGAGTTTGGCTGTCATTTAGTGTTTTAACTTTTATGGGAGCAATAATGGACACAGTCAAGAAAGAAGAAAAAATTGAATTTCCAAATAGACATGATGTTTTATTTGACTCCAAGCATGACTACTCAACCTAAGAAAAGCTCACTTCTTAAAATAAATTTTATTCTTCTTTCTCAAGTATTTTATTTGGACTTTCAAACCTTAGAGTAGCATAGCAGTCATTACCTTCAGTAACACAATAATTTAACTTCCAGGAGGCGCAACTTCTTTGGCAGCAAACCAAGTCTCCCAAAGCTAAAAAATCTCAAATTCAGTCTTTCGTCTCTAACACTGTCCTCGCTGGTGCCAAGTGTGGTTTTTTTGGAGTCACCAGATGAGGAGGTACAGGAGTTTTCCAGAAAGGCAGACAGGAGAAATGACTATCATGTGAAGAGTCACAGAGATAGTAGAAATCATCTCACATTTACCCAAGATGTGGCACATGGTGCATCAAGGCTGGAGCTGGTAGCATATGGATGAGACTCTGGCTTGAGATAGGTTGGAAAAGAATAATAATGTTAAATCCATCATAGGTGCATAGATGTATTATGGCACCTCTATCCAAAGGAAAATTATGCAGCTATGAGTTATCTTTTCAAAGAATAGTTAATTCAATGGAAAGTATTTGTGGTACTGAAGGTTAACAAGAAATTCAAGGCAAAAAACTATATTGAATATGATACCCAGCACACATACCCCTATACACACATAGGCAGACACAAGACCATAGTGTTCATGGCAAGATTTCAAGTGTTTTATTTTTATATGTTATCTTTCTACCAAATATATCATGGTTTGATGTGTATTACATCACTACAGAGAACAAAAAAGCATGCTTTTAAATTTTTAGAAGAATATTATATATTTTCTTTGGGATGAATTTCATTAATTAGTTGAATACATGACTGAATTAACAAGGTTCATTCTTCATGGAGTATGTGTTACATAAATTCTAACCAGTGTCATACCCAGAGTTTCTCTGTTTTAAATTTGGGATGTATTGAGTAGGTTTAGTGAGTTACTGTCTTCCTTAGAACACTATAGCATGTTAGTATGGTATTTTTCTCTTTTTCAAATAGTGTTTCATTATTTTTTTTCTGTTTTCAAAAGTACTGCCTACTCATTAAAATTTTGAAAATATAGAAATGATAAAAAGAAGCTGAAGTTCATACAGGATCTCAAGCCCCAGAAATGACTCTGTTTTTAGCATAAATGCTAATCTATTCACATTTTTAAATTTAGAAGATTTCTCATATTTTGCTTTGTTACTTTTTAATATGTAAGGAGGCTTTTAATGGGTATTCATTTTTAGTGTTTGTTTTTCATACTTTGATATAACATCATTTGCTTAAATAGCTCACTATTTTTGGAGATTGATGGCATTTTCATTTTTTGGCAGTATATTTGATGCTGTATTTACACCTCAATAGTTTTCATCTGGGTCTCTAGATTACTTCATAGAGCTGGTAGTTTTCAAAGCTGTTGATATATGTTGTCGAGTTGTCCTTCAGAGAAGTTAGATAATTTCTATTTCTCTCAGCAAGGCAGGAGTGTACCAATTGCCCCATGATTTCAACACTGGGTATCATAATTAAAAACAACAACAACAAATTCCAATTAGATAGGGGAAAAATTGTGTTCCTCTATGATTTAAGTTGCTTCTCTTTGAATATGGCTAAAGTTAAATATTACATAAGTTTATGACGCACTCCTAATTCTTTTGTGAGTTTTCTTCTCATATCCTCTGCACGTTTCTCAATTGGTCTCTTTGCTGTGTTTCTTACTGATTTGTATTATTTGTCTATAATAATTACATTACTCTTTGTCATGATTTATCAATTTATTCCTCATTTTATTAATTCTTATTTTTAAAGCATAATTCTAACTCTTGTAGTTAAATGTGTCCCCTTTTCCTAGGAGGGTTCTTCTTTAAGGGAGCATTCTCTGCTCCCTGATTTTGTGTGTCTGAGTAGTAGGTACAGCAGTGGAGAAAATGGTGGAGGGAATACTTAATAGTGTATCCTCACTTGACTGAGTTCATATCTCACCTTTTCCGTTTCTTTTTAGGCAAGTAGATAACTTACTACTGGGTGTCATTGTTGATAGAGGGGAATTAATTCCTGTCTTTGGGTTGTGAGGGCAAATTAACGACCATGGTCCTAAAATACGTGGCGGAAAGCCTAGTATGTTAGTGAACCTCAAACCCCTTATCTCTTTCTACTTTTAAATAATCAAGATGACATGTCCTTTTCTCTAATTCTGGCTTTTGCTTTCCCCACATGAAGCATAATTAGGCACCTGCACAGGCTCAGGGATCTCTGTGAAAGTCAAGTTGTCTGTGACAGTCTGGGGCGCACAGGTGCAAGCTTGTGTATATGCTACGGTCACTTCGCTGTGTGTTTCGGGTTTATTGGGAAGAGTAAGTTAGGATGCCATTTAGGCACATAGATGATTTTCTATACACCACCCCCCCCCCCCGAACCTCCCTCGAGTGCATAGACCTTTTTCTCTGATCAAATAGGACCATGTTTCTCTCCACCCCCACCCCATGTTGGTAATCTATCTTTTATTTTTATCATTGATCCTCAAATCCTACAATAATGGCACATAGTAAACATCTGTTAATCATTGTGGGCTATATGTACACTTTTGTTTTCATTGTCAAAAATGGCTCATGAGGGGCCAGCCCGGTGGCACACAATTAAGTTCGCATCTTCACACCAGCAGCCTGGGGTTCGCTGGTTCGGATCCCGGGTGCAGACATGTCACTGCTTGGCAAGCCATGCTGTGATAGGCGTCCCACATATAAAGTAGAGGAAGATGGGCACGGATGTTAGCTCAGGGCCAGTCTTCCTCAGCAAAAAGAGGAGGATTGGCAACAGATGTTAGCTCAGGGCTAATCTTCCTCCAAAAAAAAAAAAAAAGGGCTCATGAGCTAAAGTTTGGTTGCATTTGGTTCATTTTGGGTGCTAGTTGCTGCACTACTCTGGAGGGAACACTGGATTAGGATTCAGAGTTCTGGGATCTGAATCCTGCTTGACAGTAGCTTTCTCTTGTGACTTTGTATTTGTGCCTATTTGGTCCTTTGCTCATCGGGATCAAAATCCACAGTTTTTGTGAATGTGATACGACAATTTATATAAAAATGCTTTGGGAAACATAATCATAACAAGCATTAAAATATAAAATATGTTCTCTGGAACTTTTGATGTGCTTGAAAATAGGCTAAATTTTTTGATATGAGTGGAAGTTAGAAGATTTTCTTGTCTGTAAAACTAAATCTCTGACCTCTGTTACTAATATGGTTATAAAATGCCCAAGTCCTAATGATTGTAAAGCTGTTGCTACATTCCACACTGTTGAATATTGCCTCCAGGAAGAATTCTCCTTTATCCATCAGTGGAAATAATTCCTGTTATTTCTTTATACCATTTCAAAAATTATGTCATAGCAAATTGGCTCCAAAAAGCTCTCTCTATCTTTTTCTTTTTTGCACCGATATTTGCTGCTTAAAAGGGAAGTAGAGTGAAGCCCTACTGTTGCTCAGAGATTGAAATCTGTACACATGTCTCAGAATATTATTTTCTCTACTGGTGGGCTGCCGAGTCTGGCACCTGGAGGGCTTTATCAGAACAGTTTTAGAAGTGTGAACTGTAGCTGGCTTCCATTTTTTGAGCATATTTCCTTAAATACTTTGAACAGAATTTCAGAGAATTCTTCTCACTCTAACTATAGTCTGCCAATAGGAAGAAACCATGTGTAAGTTATGGAAAAAAATAATAATTTGTTCGCTGTTCTCAAACTTTTGAAGGAAGTAAAGAAGGGGAGTTAGTTTCCCTCAATGAGTACACTGCTTAGTGAGTAGCAAATTTTAGGTACTCAAGAGGAGATGCTAATCCTGGTTTTGCTCACTGCTTAAAGCAGTTTCAGATATGGTCCTTTATTTATTTTTCTTTTTTTTTTTTTAAGATTTTTTATTTTTTTCCTTTTTGTCCCCAAAGCCCCCCGGTACATAGTTGTATATTCTTTGTTGTGGGTCCTTCTAGTTGTGGCATGTGGGACGCTGCCTCAGCGTGGTTTGATGAGCAGTGCCATGTCCGCACCCAGGATTCGAACCAACGAAACACTGGGTCGCCTGCAGCAGAGCGCGTGAACTTAACCACTCGGCCACCGGGGCCAGCCCCCTGGTCCTTTTTTCTTATAAATCTCAAGTTGTTGTTCTTCAGCTTAGGGAAATTCATGTGATAAATCATATGATGATTCCAAATTTCCTATTTCAGCATGGAGAGGATTCATGGGGTGCTCTTAGCTTGTACAGGTAAACCCCAGAAAGCAGCAGAGTGTGAGAGGATGAGGCAAGAGCATGGCTGGGGCAAACTGATGCTCAGTGGCATCCCTTCTTCCTCCAGAAATACAGACTCTGGACACAGAAGACTGAGTATGTTCTGGTGAGCTCTGAAAGAGGGGGGTTGGAGTTTGGTAACACCTGGGAAGTAATGCAGAAATTTTAAGAGGTGAGAAGGAGCAGGTAGCTTAAACTGGTTTTGGCAACAGAACTTTTTAAGTGGGCTGGTCGATTGTTCATTGATTAATCCATTCAGTCAACAAACTGGGCTGAATATAAATTTTGAAGTAGTGATAAGTTATAAATAGTAGGAAACAACGTTCTATTCCAGAGCCAGATAATCTTCCCTCCTCTGAGTGGTTTAGCCATTTTCTCTAGTTGAAGAGTAGCTACTTATATTCTTTTCAGACTTGAATTTCAACCTCCAGTGACCATGAAGCCTTATTTACTGTCACATCTCTGAAATACTTCCCTTTCTCCCGTGTGCGTGCCAGTTCATTAAAATGCATTAATTGCTACTAGGACTCGAGCTCTTTCAGTACTAAACATAAATACTTTACATTTACACAGTGTAATAATATGATTTTATGTGGCTTCCTAGTGACCTGACAAATTATGCATTTTACAATAATGGTTAGACCTACGGAATGGCAGGTGATACAGAGCTGCAAGTGGGAGAGCGGGTGACAACCTGATAAAATGCTATCTTGAGTTGAACAGGGTGTGGGAGGAAATATAAGCAAAGTTATTCCTCTGAGTTTTATAGCATGTTCATCATTACAAGTACTTTCCCATATTTTATCTTTTCAAACTGAAAATAAGAGTTTTAAAAGCAACATAGATTTTTGAACCAATAGTAGATTTTGGCATGTTTTCTCCTCAGAAGCTCCTTAGGTGATATTCATCTGAGTTTAAAGATACATGCTGACCCAAAGAAGATGCTCTTTAAGTCAGGTCTTTTCACAGGTTCTCTCAATGTCCTTTATGCTCACACAGGTGTATTTGGTGCCCATTGCCTTTCCTCTTTCTTCTTCTTACTTTTTAAAGCAAATTGCTTTGTGGACTACGAAGGAAAATTTTACTTCTTATTTGTTGTACCTTACTAGTTTTCAATGTGTATGCCCATGATTTCCATTAAATAGCTACCCACATACTATAGGAGTAATTTTAATTTTTCTGCTGAGTATTTTTCCTGTAAATAAGGCATTATTACCTATAAGTTTACTGCTGGTGTATCTTTGAAGATAGGTAGTGCTAGGCATTTGGTGAAAGGAAAGGCTGCTTCTCCATCCATTACAAGGCCATGAGAAGGACATTCAAGGCAGGTGGGTCATCCCAGTATATGCACGTGGTACTCAACCCTTTGCAGTAATACTGTCACCACATGGGAAAGTTTGCTGTCATTGTATCCAGGAGCTAAGCTTCACGTGCATATCAAGCTAAAAAATATAGATGCGATGTGAGATTTCTGGTGTTGCAATGTGCAGATGTGTGATGTCATAGAGAATATCGTACTGTCAGAAAAGTTTGTGAAGCTGTTTGTGCATCACCAGGAAGAGATGGTAGAACATTTTGACAACAGGTCTATGGGCTGCTCTATAGCACTGACAGGATAATGAGTACCATGCTGAATGGTGTAAATATTACATAAATCTGAATGTAAGAACATGCCATGTTCCCCTCAATCACAGAGGTTAGGGAAGGTGTGTTGGATGGTATGTCTGTTGTGATAGTGAAACCTGACTTTGGAAGGACTTTACTAAATGAAAACACTACACTATAAGAGACTGTCTTGGTCAGCTCAGGCTGCCATAACAAAATGCCCTAGACTGGGTGTCTTAAACAACAGGCATTTATGTGTCAGTTTTGGAGGCTGGGAAGTCCAAGATCAAGGTGCCAGCTGATTAGGTTCCTGCTCTCTTCCTGCTTGCAGATGGTCACCATCTTTCTCTGTCCTCACAAGGCCTTTCCTTGGTGCGTGCATCTCTCTCTCTTCCTCTTCTTATAAGGCCACTAATCCCTGCATGAGGGCCCCACCCTCATGACCTCATTTCACCCTAGTTACTATAGAAAGGCCCTGTCTCTAAATACCATCACATTAGATGTTAGGGCTGCAGCATGTGAATTGGGAGGGCAGGAGAACAAACGTTTAGTCTGTAACAGAGACCAAGGGTAAAACTAGCAAGGTCCCAGCGCCGAGGAAGGACCAGCTCTAGTGGAAAATTTGGGATGTTTGGTATTGAATTCGTCCCTAAATGAATGGGAATTACTAATCAAGAATGTGAGTTGTTCTTTAAGGTATTTTAAATTATTCTTTGGAATACCACAGTTCTTTTTTATAGTTATTTTTTGAAATTACATGAGTGCTTCTGATCTTGGTTGAACCTCCCACTTCTTCTCATGCTGATCCAAGCCGCCATCATCTCTCAGCAGAATTTCTGCAACAGGCTCCTGGCTGGCCACCCTGCCTTTCCTCAGCTTCCCTGCAGCTTGTCATCCCCACAGCAGGCAGAGGGCTCCCTCTGCATCCACTCACATCTTGCATTTGCTTATAACCCTGGCAGTGACCAACAGAAAAGGTCCGACCTCTTCCTGTCTTATCTCCCCTGGCCCCCGCCCCTGGTCTTTGGCTATCTTCCTGTCTCTCCTGATCATCTTGCTGAAGCAGACCCTCTCGTGGTAGCTTTCCTAACAATTACCCTGTTTTATCTTCTTCATGACATGTATGAGAACCAGAAATCACTTCATTTATTTGTTGTTTTGCGTATTATTTTTCTTGTCTGCCTCCATTAGAATGCAACCTCCTTGAAGGTTCGTCATTAAAGTGACTTTACAATTCATCCTATACTGAAATAGTACACATAGGAACTCATGAGTATTAATGCATGCCTGGCTTCTCAGTAGATGCCTTATATAGGATAAATTTTTAATATACGATAATCATTGAATCATATCACAGATATATGTTGAAATAGGAAGACCAGACAGAAGACAGATAATCTATCACTGAATGGATGTCAGAGATCAATATGATGATGAGTTAGTAAGAGCTGCCTGCGTTTCCATGTGTAGAGCTAATACGTGCTTTCGCCTATCAAGTCAGCCATCATGTGATTTCCTGGCATCCTCAAGGACAGCAGGTTGTTTTTCAAAGGCAGATTATCTCATAGTAAATGGGAATACAGATATGCCAGACATTTTGCTGCGGGAGGATATTAAATTTACTTTAAGAACAAAAAATAGAGCTGTACCAACTTTATGTTTCTATGGAACAATAATCGTCTTCTCAGAGAAAAATAGAAGACTATGAAAAACAGGAAAATGCTGATTTAGATGACAACTTTCAGGATATTCTTTCATGAAGACATTATTTTAAGAGAAAGTAGTGGTGAGTATAGGCAAATTGGAGAAAATGATCATATATGATGATTAGAGGTAGATTTATTTTCTCAGGGTGAATTTATATTACATTTCTTATATTTAGATTGAAGATACCATGTATGATTTGGAATATCGTCAACTGAAAGAAAAGTAAATTATTTTAAATTACTATAAAATTATCCGAATGTAATTTTGGCATAAGACCTCGAATGCTATATGTTGGAAATGCAGTGATTTGTTTTATAAAGAATAAATATAAATATGTAAGGGACGTGGGGTTTGTTTGTTTTGTTTTTTAACTGCTACATAATAAAATATCAGAAGCCAATTGATGTGACTTCAAGTATGGTATTTTGGTAGTTGCGTGTTTACTTTTATTTCATCTCACGGGCAGTATCTATAACTCAGAGTTCATATTAACAGAAAAAGAAGAATTTGCTTTTATAAACTTTTGTATCTCATGTTTGGACTCTGCTATCACAAAATCCCCTTTTATTTAAATTACCTACATCTTTAGTTAAATTTAGTGTCTTTCGAATATAAAACCTGCACATAGAAAATACTTGAAGTTACAGAACTAGTGTCATTAGATTGTTCCTCTTACATAATATGAGATTCTAAGGTGGCTCCCTTTGATGTTTAAATTTTTGCTATCCACTCAACAATAGTTTGGATTACATTGTTTCTCTCTTGGAGCATTGTATTTGCTACATATTTCTGAATCTTTAGCTTTTAAATCGGTCTGTAAATCGTGTCTTAAAATCACTGACACAGTTTAGTCGTGGAGAGCATTTTGAGGGTTTGTAACTGAAAATGTGTCATCTGCGTGCATGCCCAGATGCCGGTCACCTCCTGAGCTCAGTGGAAGGCAGTGTTCTGGCTCCTTATCACAACATTCAACTGCACTGTTGACATTCGGCGTGCTGTCTAATAATTTCAGCATTTGGCTTTGAGTCCTATGAAAAGAGGAAATGAGACCCTTAGCTTAGATTGTTTACCAAGGGGAATAAATGTCTTGAAAAGGTTTTTATTTGAGAGTCATTCTGGAAATTTGCAAAATACAGATCCAGGCCAACGTTGCTATGTTGTTGAGAGTATAGTCATGCAATACATAAGGGCATTTTGGTCAATGACAGACCACACATATGACAGTGGTCCCCTAAGATTAGTGCCGTATAGCCTAGGTGTGCAGTAGGCTATACTGTCTAGGGTTGTATAAGTACACTCTGTGAAGTTCACACAACGACGTGATCACCTCACTGCATTTCTCAGAACATATTCCTGTTGTTAAGTGATGCTTGGCTGTATTAGGTAGGACCATGTGCAATTGCTGACAGGCAACCATATTTGACCTATAAAGATGGCAGTGTAACCCTAATCATTAATCTCATTAGTTGAGGAGCTAATTAATAATGGCAAAATGACATTTATGCGTTTTTCCACCCTAGAACTCACCATTTGGTGGGTTAATAACAGATAAGAGATTCACATTCTCTTATGTTTTCAAGTACTAAGGGAGATGTGCCAACTCTTAGGCCATGGGGGAAACCATTGATTGGATTAAGGTTGGCAAGCCTGGGAATAATTAACTTCAGTCCCCAAGAAACTTAAAGAACTGTCAGCAGGTATGTTTGGCCCTCAGGAATGGGATGCAGTCTGTCACTCTGCCGTAAGTGCTACTTTTCTCATCTTCATCACTGATTCTGTCTTTCCTGGTTTTGTTAGCCTAGTTATAGGGTTATAGCTTTGGTCTTTAAATTACATAGGACTTATTTAAAGGACAAGTACTTTTAATGTTCTAATAGTTTCATGAGACTTTTCTAAGTTTCAATGGTGTTTTGTTTTTGTGCTTTAAAATGTCACGTGATCATTCTGAACGATATTAGAATCCATATTAGAATGCCATTCATTTATATAATTGAAGCTCCTGAGTCTTGTCCAAATTTTTACTTTAGACTGGATATGCTGGCAATATTAAGTTGGGGGCTTTCAAATATAATTTAGTTTCCAAGAATATAAATGAGCATTTCATAAAAATTGTCGATTAAAAAATCTAGTATATACCCTTGAATAAGATGTGTTGAAAATAGCAGTTGACTTTTGTAGCTTCCTCCCCAAAGTCTACAGCCCCAGTCTACTCTTAAAAGAAACATTAGACAAATCCCAAATAAGGAAAATTCTACAAAATATCTGATCATCACTCCTCAGAACTTTCAAGGTCATCAAAAACAAGGAAAGTCTGAGAAAGCGTCAGAGCTAGGAGGAGTCCAAGAGAACTAAAGTAGTGTGGTATCCTGGATGGGATCCTGGAACCCCTCAAGGACTTTAGGGACAAATTAAGTAAATCTGAATAAAGTATGAACTTTGGTAAATAATAATGATTCAACACTGGTTCACTAATTGTAACAAATATTTCATACTAACGTAAGATGTTCTTAATAAAGGAAATTGGGTGTAGGCTATATGGGAATTCTCTATACCATCTTTGAAATTTTTGGTAAACCTAAAACTATCCTAAAAGATGAAGGTTATTTTTCAAATCTAATTTTTAACAGTAGAAGTTTTTAAAATGCCCGCTCAATGTTTTTAAAGATATTAATAAAGGAAAGGGCATTTTTGTTTGATTTTAATAGGCTTGGTCTATGTCCTAATATTTTAGAACCGTTATTCAAGTTGATTTATTAATTATTAAATAGTAAAGGAGCATAACCTATTTTTTATCATCCATGTCCTGGATTTATGGTTAAGGTGAGGGAAAGGAGAGTAATTTCTCAAAATTACAAATAAAGCAATAAAAAGGAAAACTGCTTTTTTTCATTTGATGATGTGTACAAGCATAAGATATGGATAATTCCAAATTTGCAACATTTCTTCCTTTATGTATTTTGTTTAGTGTGTGACTTTTGCAGAGGCAGAGAGCATTGACATCATTTATTTTGAGAATATTTTAACAAGTGAGTGGGAATTTTCTTTCCATTTACAAAACCCCCCCAAAAATGTAATTAGTCTTTATTTTATAAATCATCTCACTGATAACTTTAACGCCTCACCACTAGCCCTCTTACCTGACCTCTGCAATCTCAGGGTGTGCTCATAGGGTTGCTAGATTTAGCAGATGAAAATACAGGATGGTTAGTTAAATTTGAATTGCAGATAAACAGTAGTTTTTTATTTTTTCCCACAGTATAAGTAAGTCCCAAATATTGCATGGGACATAATTCTACTACAGAATTATTTGTTGTGTTTCTGCAATTCAAATTTCACTAGCGCTACCCATGCAGAGTCTCTTGGGCACAATAGGACCTGCAATTCTCTTGCTCTAGTAATAATACTAATGATAATAATTGTTGAGGCTTTATTGTATGTCAGACTGCCACACCTAACTTGTGGTAGAAAGTCTTCTTGGTTTGTTCATTCTTTAACATCGCTATCTTAAATGCCACTTTCTGGTGCTAAGCCTTTGAGTCTTAACCTCCGCTCAAAGTAAACTCCTACAGAAATTTTGTTTTCCATTTACTGTGGAGTGTTTCATGTATTGTCTTTTATATTAATCAGCTACTAATTTGTTAGACTGTGACTTTGAAGAGAGAATCTGTCATAGTTCTCTGGGCCCCTCATACAAATGAGCATAATGTCTTAACTAAAATATTTTATTATTGAAGGAGGAGGTTGTATATCTAGTAGGACAAGCGAGGTTATGCTGCTTTAATGAACAGCCCTTAAATTTGAGCATTTTAAAAGAGTGAGAGTTGGTACCTCTTCAGCATGGGTTGGTGAAAGGTGGGAATGGAGACTTGGATGATCCTAGTCATTCTGGGACCGAGGCCCATGGATCCTCCATCTTAGCACATTTGCCCATGATCACTGAGGTAGGGAAAGTGCAGTGGAAAATTGAGTCGTATATATCACTTGATCCTGTCTCATCTGGCTGAGTGAGATGTGTGGCCACGATCAATTTTAAAGGGGGAGGGAAGCCCAGGCCTACTATATGCCCAGAGGACCAAGAGAACCCCGATGCTAGTGAACAGCCCAAACATGTCATAGAAAAAAAGCATTGGTGGAATATTTGAATGAGAATTGGACAGCTTAGATATACTTTAACTTTAGGAGTTAGTCTTTGCGAGCCTATATTTCTTACTGGTAAAACAAATCTTACTTCAGAATTCTTGTATGTAAAATAAAAACTGAGGATTTTGTATAAAAGTAAGAAAAAATGAATGTCAGAGTCTCATTAATGGCACAGAATAGGGCGTGAATCATGATTGGGAATAAATATTATGATAATGTGCTCAAATAAAATGGTAGCACACTCCAAAGCTGTCTTGCTGTGTTTCGATATTTCCATGAAAATTAGCTTTTCTAGAAATGCTGTTTCCAGATGTTAAGAGAAGGCAGGTCAAACTTTTCCTATATATATATATATATATATATATATATACACGCACATGCACATGCATGCATATATTTATAGTTTTTTAAAATAACTCGAAGACCTGATTTTTACATTTCATTTTGGTAGAAACAGTGCATCACATCCAGAGATACTTGCCAATTTTAAATGTCTCTCTCTCTCTCATCTCAGTTTGTTTTCCACCCAGTCCTGCTGCCTTGTCATTTCCGCAGCCTTCCTGTCCTTGTTGCTAATGGGTCTGTCCTGAGGACCTCAGGAGTCAGTGGTGATGCAGTCTGGTTCGTCTGCTCCACTTGGCATCTGCCTTACCCTCCCCCTCTGTGCTGGCACTGTCTCCATGGAAACCGCAGGCTGCTCCGCAGGCAGCTCTGCTGTGTGGGGCGGCTGGAGCTGGCAGAGGCAATCAGAGAGCAAGGAGGTCTTGAAGAGCCCTGGAAAAAGCTTCTAGTGTAATTGCAGAGACAGAAATGAAGAATGTTATTAATTTGACACATCCAGGCTAGTGGCGAAACTCCAGGGAGGCCCCATGTCTCCTTGCACCTTCCAGACGTGGTACTCTCATGTCCACGTGCTTCCTGCTCCCTTGGGCCAGTGTTCTCTGTTAGAGTCTGATGAAATTTGGGTAGGGCAGAGTCCAGGATGGACAGAAGAGAGTCTCAGTGCTGGGCAGCTGCTCACCTACAGGAAACTGCCATGGCTCTTATGAAATAATAATCTGAAAAAGATACAGGCACCCAATTTCATAGTCAGTAGGTCTTAAGCTACAAACTTCAGCTCAGGGTTCTGGAAATAACGTCTAGTTACTTTCACAGGCATACAAGCTTTAGAGGAGTTTTCTGATGTAATTGTACTCGGTTTGAGATCTGGATGACAGAACGCTGCCAAACATTTGCTTCTCCTGTTCTCACTAAGCATTGATCTACGCTGAAGATGGGAAGTAAGCAGAAGTACAAACACCGTTTGCTTTTTGGGTTTCTCTGAACACTGCCTTACTTGGACCTGACCTGTTCTCTGGGGAGCTCATCCCAGAGACAAGTGAGCAAACTTTTACAGGAAATAACACATATTGGTGAGGAGAGAGAGCAAAGAAGATGGAGAAGAAATTCTTTAGGGAACAGAACTCAGGAAAATGTGCAATATTTACAATAGAGTTTTTTTTTTTTATAACTGTTACACCACGTTTGTTAATACACACTGATGTAGTTTTTCAAGTATAAAATGAAAAACAGCTCAGAAAAGATATAATTGCGTTTTTGAGTACGTCTCTGATTGCTTCCAAAATTTCTATTTCTTTGTGTGCGCATCTCTGTATGTGTATAAAATTGTTAAGCTGTTCTATAAAACACTTTTAAAAGAAGAAAGCTTGCATAGAAGATGATTGTCTTCAGCATTTCTTTTCTTATACACAAGCTTCATTTATTTGATTCTGCCATACAGAAAGTCTCGAAATTTTGCATGCTGCTCTTAGGTGCTTATGTATTTTTAGTTATTAGGTGGATTTATGTATAGTTTTATGGAATTTGATGTTTATAATTTGAAATTGTATTTCAATTGTATCTTCCCTTTATACTATAGCACTTTTTCCCAAATGAAATAAAGAATTACTTTCACATTGATTCTCTTATGTCTTTGTTTTAAAGATCAGTGATGCTCCCAAACAGAATATGATGATGATGATGATGATGGTGGTGGTGGTGGTGGTGATAATTTTTATTCCTGAAAATGAGGAAATTTTTTTGCAAACCTCTTTTTACACCTATGGATTGGGCAGTAATTGAAGTCAAAGTTTCTCCATAATAGATACCTTAAACATTGGGCATTATCCCCAAGAATATTAAAATATTGGCCAAACAGTTTAAAAATTTCTTTATCTTTTGTAAAATGCTTCTTTTACAAATTCAATATGGCCTATTTCTTATATGCTTGATTTATAATGAAAATTCAAGATTACTTTCAAAACTTTGAGACATCATAATGAGTTTTAGAAAATGTTTGTAACTGAATGCTGATTAAAACAGCAAATAGTAAAACTCAAATAATGTAACTAGTGTAGCAATTGATAGCATTTAGCACATATATTGAAAAGGAAGATTAATTGATAATTAATGAGCTAAGTGTTCATCTCAAGAAATTGTAAAATGCAAGAAGGCAGATAAAAGCCAGTTATTACAAATATGCATGGTATAGTCATTCCTAAGTTTTCAAGTATGATTTAGTAATAGAAATTGGTTTTATTAGTCGTGGACCACTTCAGTATTTACAACAAAGGGAATTTAATGTAGAGAATTGGTTCCATAGTTGAGAGAAAAGCTGAGAAGTCAAACAAGGGGTCAGAGAAGTAACTCAGTTACTAGCCTGGAGAAGCCATGACACCCTTTAGCCTAGAGCTGTGTTTCTCAGTGGGGGGCTTTGTGGCCCCTCTCCCCACCCAGGAGACACTTAGCAACCTTTGGAGACATTTTGACTGTCATGACTGGCTGGGGCGTGGTACTGGTATCTAGTGTGTAGAGGCCAGGAAGCTGCTAAATGTTCTACCATGCACAGGACAGCCCCCACGACAAAGAATTATCTGGCTCCAAAATGTCCGTAGTGCTAAGACTGGGAAACTGTGGCCTGGAGAGATAGGAGAAGGCAGTGCTACTGGAACCCAAAGCCTGGATTTCCCAGAGGGAGAGTTCCATCCAGGGCATAGAGCCATGGAGGAGAGGCAGCAGCTGTCAGAGAGTGAGAGGAGAGAGGAAGGGAGAGTAATATTCTGCCTGCTCCCTCCTCTGATCCAGCCTCTTGCCAGGGCCTCCCATTGGCTAAACTCAGCTGGAAGCCCACTGTTACAGACACACAGAAAACTACCTGCAGGGCAATCCCATGATGCAGGATAGAGGCAGGAAGGTAGAGGGCTGCATCTGAGGGCACAAGGAAGGAACCAGCCAACAAATGCCATAATGCATTATATTAACAACTGTAAGAGGAAAACCAAAGTTCATTTGAATCAATGTTTCAAAGATGGTAAATTCCAATACCAAGTCATAATTAATAATTCTTAGTAAACCAGGAATTAGAATATTCTTAGCCTAAATAGTACTGAAATCCTAGATTTGTAATGCCATTTTAATCATGAAAACAAAAGAATATCTACTCTCACCACTTCTTTGACCTCAGCTACTACCATAAGACAAGAAAAGCCATAGAAAGCAAAGGGTTGGAAAGAAGAAAAATGTTTAAAAATTATTTGCAGATAATATGAATGTTTACTTACAAATCCCAAAAGGATCTAAGGATTAGCTATAAAATTGCAAAGAGAATTCAGCAAGTTTTCTAGATTAAATATGAGCATGTTAAATATGGCTTATTTCTTTCATGCTTGATTTGTAGCGATAATTCAAATTACTTTTAAAAGTTAAATTTGATATATTTAATGAAGCTTAGAAAATGTTTATAACTCAGTGTCAATTAAAACAACGAAAGTGCAAAGCAAAACAATGTTAGCTTTGAACTTATTTCAATATAGCATTATTAAATGCTCATGATATGTAATGTGTTTTTAAGATAACCTTTTATCCAAATCAGGCTTTTAGATTATTTCTCCCAGCCTCACTTCCGTGCAAAGTTATCTTTCTATTTTGTTTAAATACTTATATGGTTTTTAATTGTATATATATGTGTGTATGTATGCACACACACACAGAGTCAGTTTGTTGAAGGAAGATTATATTCTTTTTAGCTCTATGATTAAGTGTAAAACTTGTAGACTTTTAGATGGAAGTCTTCTCTATGAAATGCACTTGTGACCAAGAAGTCACCTTGTTGAAAGATTATATACACAATCTGTAGTTTATATGTAAAATCATACACACATACATAGATAAAATCATACATATGACATGGTCTTTCTCTTCTCCTATGGGAGTAGAAATAGGGAAGAGACATTGTCTTCTATGTCTTTGTATGAATAGTCCAAATTAAATATCTTATGTAACATTTTTCGGTCATAATATGGCTGTTAAGAAAATGGAAAATTTATACACTTTCTTCATGATTTAGTCTATTTAATTCCTTATCAAAGATTCTCCCTTAAGACTGTTGTGGAAGCAAAAGCATACCCGATGGAGCCAACATTTGCCTTTGATGACTTTGATTGCTTTCTTGCCGGTGTTCATGGGTTAGAAACTCTGTGTGCTTATGAGTCTTTCTAGAAAAATCCAGAGTTGTTCAAGTCACTAATCGCAAGTGCTAAGTGCTTTGGGCAGAGTTTTTTCTTTGGTAGGGTATGAATATTTTTTTGTGGAGTTATGTATTCTTAGAGTGACAACCATAAGAAGCAGCATACTTGTGCAAGTTCAATGGTGACTTGGGGGTTAGAAAGTGAAAATTGAGGCTGCAGGATAAGGGAAGTGATTGTAAAGCTGGACAACTGGAGATGACACTAGGCTAATAGCCCCTGTCCATCTAGTGTTTGAAACTCAGGAGAACACAGGTTTCTACCAGAATGACTCAAGAATTTCGAAATCTTTGTTCCTAAAGGGATGAAGGCTTTGTGGTTCTATAGGAAAATATTTTCTGAATTATTCATAAAAGTAAAAGCTGTAGCCAGAATAGAGTAAAAGTTTAAAAATCTTGTTTTTCATTTGTACCAATCAATTTTGGATTAGATAATTTAATTTTTTCAAGATTGTCCAAAAATATCAATCACTAATACGTGTACATTCTTTCATATCTAACTTAAAGGGTGTCTGGGTTGTATTTTCCTTTGAAAATTAATGATGGGATTTACCTTGACTTAGTGCAGGTTATCTGGGTGAGGCATTCTGGTGTGAATTTCCTAAGGTAAATGCAAACACTTCACTGGCTCCATGATGTTTGATATTAATACCATGTTTTTGTGCAGTGTGGAAGTTATGATAAGTTTTTCATGAAGAAGTCATAAGAATGAGAGAATTTTATCATTAAAGATTGCTTTTCTAACTAGGAAATAGGATAGAGCCTCAGTGTATGGTTAATGAGCTTGAACATCTGATACATTAGTCACTCATGATATGGCTGTTATGAAAATGGAGAATTTATACACTTAAATACAATCATGGAAATTTAACCAAAGTTTTAATACTTTTCCCACAAGTAGGAATAAGATACTGAAGCTATTCTTTTTGGGACCCAGATATCATCTACAAAAATGAAAATGCAAGAAGCCTATTTTTTGGGGGGAGTGGTGAGGAAGGTTGGCCCTGAGCTATTATCTGTTGCCAATCATTTTCTTTTTGCTTGAGGAAGATTGTCGCTGAGCTAACACCTGTACCAATCTCCATCTATTTTGTGTGTAGGTCACCACCACAGCATGGCTTGATGAGCGGTGTGTAGGTCCATGCCTGGGATCCGAACCTGTGAACCCTGGGCTGCTGAAGTGGAGCTTGTGAACTTAATCACTATGCCACCAGGCTGGCCCTGTGAAGACTACTTTTTATATTTAGAGGAAAATCTCAATGACAAATGAAATGAAAAATATGAGGTCTTTTCTGTAGTTCTTACACATTGGCTGTGAAAATATTTTCCTGTAAAGAGAATGGTCTTGTTACGTTGTCACAAAACGATGGGGAATGCAGAGGGAAGGTGGGATACAAGATAATCAACCTGGGTATCAGTATGCACCTTGGCTTTTAGCAAAAGTGAAGCTAATAGCTTATAAAAAACACATGAAATATATAAAATAAAATGATTTTCATATACATATTAATTTAAAATAATTAATACATCTAATCCCTGTTTAAGACTTTAACCTGAATATCAAATTTAAGAATCTAGATGTGTTATTGTGCTTCCTCCTTGCATGTAACATATACACTACCAAAAATAATAAAAAAACTTTTATATTCTTAAATCTTTATATTCTTAAATGAGATATTTCTCCAACCATCTTCCAAATAAATAGCTTTAAAAAGGAAAGAATGTCTTAAGTCTCTGTTCGTTTCCCCATCCTCTCCACTCCCCAGATGTGGTAATATTAGATGGTGTCTCCTGGGCTTTCTCTATTGTCTTTACTCCTTCCTTGCCACCAGTGGGGGCATGTCACCCCTCTGTTGGTGCAATGAGTGTTTTGAAGTTCAGTACTTTGTTGTCACACTGCACATACTTTCCTTCTAGTCGCCTTCTCATTGGGCAGATGTCACAGGGTAGCCTGTGTTCCATCTTCTTGCCCAGTTGGGAAGGTTCCACTCAGAAAGGGAAGTTGCAGAGTGGCTGCTTTGCCTTCCAGTCCAAGCTGATAATTCAGCTCCACCAGCAATAAATTCCATCCAATTTTTCTTAATTGGTTCAGAATGGAGAGATGACTTATATGCAATATGTTTATATTGATTTTAACTTTATAATAGAGCGGTAAACTGATAGACAGTAAAATCTCCTTGTGACCCAGTTCATCTTGAAAGGTGATTATATAGGGGTTAGTGAGAAGAAACTTCAGCTCTCTCATGGCACATCTCTGAACATGCCCTGCTCGTGGGGCCAGATGCACCATAGTTCACCTGCTGGCCACTTGTTTGGTTTGGAAAAGATGGTCATGTTTTAGAATAATGGTTTCCATCTTATAGTGTCAATTCAAGTAGTATCATGATATTGATTAACTTTTAAATACTTGTGCATGAGTGTGCTCTGCCTTAAATGCTATAAACATCTTAGAACTACTTTTTGCTTTTTTTTTATGTAGGAGTTTTGGATAGATATGCAAGAAACTATTGAATAACTATTTAGGAATGAATAGGTTTTCTATAGGAAATATCCAGAAATTATCAAATCAAATCATACTACTACTTTACCCAGCCTCCAAAAAGTCATTTCTCCTTCCCTGTAATAGAATGGGAAATTCCCCAGTGTAAGCTTTTGCTCCCACAGTTGTCTCTTATTCTTATCTAATCTCTGGTCTCAAAATGAATTGTAAAGAATTGCTTCATTTTAAATCACAAAGACATTAACAGCATCACAAGGAGGAAGCACATATTCAGAGGCAATCCTTTAGAGACACAAGTAAAGCCTCTAGAGGGTGCCAGAAAGTCTGTCTTTGGTACCGTTTATGAGAACTTGGTAAACTGTCAGTTAAGTTTCTAAGGATTTCACCATCTTTTCTTTTTATAACATACAGATTGTTATAAATCTAATAGTTCTGAAAGAAATGAAACGGTAACCAGAAAGGAGGGAATCTCTGAAATAAGCCCGCATTGAATGCACTTTGTAAGTTGCTTCAGAGTAATACAGGGCATGAGCTGCTTCCATGTTTTGAGTGTAAATGACGCCAGTCATGAAACTGATACCACAAACAAACGACTAACTTAGTCCACTCCTGTTACTTTATAGTGTCACATCCACTCATGGGTTTGAGAATAAAGACTATTATTTGGCCATAAACTTTATAGATATTTGTTTGACATTGACAAGTTTAGTTAATTATTTCAAATTACTTTGGGGTTACCTCTGCTTATAGATTACATGCAATATTAATATTTTTGATACAAAGTGAAGAACATTTTTAATGTTAAGATGTTTCCTCCCCCCAAGTCTCCAAATAATCTTTTCTTCTTGGCAAGAACCCTTCGAATGGGGTATTGGGAGTTCAGTTTCTGGCTACCCAACATTTCCATTTTAATATTCGCTGCAAATAACCTATAGGAACTTGGGCATCACTTTCAGCTTTTCTGAACCTCAGATTCCTTGTCTCTAAAATGGCGCAGTTGGCTGCCTATACCATTAAGTGCTATTTACAGTCTTTATTTTATCAATACGGATGTAAACACTTTAGATGCGCCAGATGTTATTCTGAGTCCTTTACGTAGTTAACTCCTTGAATTCTCCAACAACATATTAGGTAGGTACTATTTTTATCTATTTTACAGTTGGGGAAACTGAGGCATAGAGAGGTTAAGCAACATGTCTGCCCCTATGCGATGTCTTCTACAGACCAAGCCATATAAATACGAGAATACAAATACAAAAGCCCTATAAATACGTGTCTTAGTTTGGGCTGGTCTAACATCTTACCGCAGACTAAACAACAGACATTTATTTCTCACACTTCTAGAGGCTGGAAGTTTAAGATCAAGGTTCCACCAGCTCTGGGTCTGATGAGAGCCAGTTTCCTGGTTCATAGACAGCCGTCTTCAAAGTTTAAGTTTAAGATCAAAGTTCCAACAGATTTAGTGTCTGATGAGAGGCAGTTTCCTCCTTCATAGACACATCTCGCTGTGTCTTCACATGGAAAAACGGATGAGGGAGCTCTCTGGGGTTTCTTTTATAAACCCCTTTCAAGAAGGCTCCACCCTCCTGACCGGATCACCTCCCAAGGGCCCTACCTCCAAATACCATCACATGGGAGTTAGGATTTCAACATATGAGTTTTGGGGTGAAGCCGTCTTTCAGTCCGTTGTTGGTGGCTTAAATGGAAGCCTCATTCGTGAGTTTCTACCAAAGGTTAATTTGCTACAAATCATTGTTACAGAGTATGTTGTGATCAGTCAGTAGTAAATTGGACCTCTGTACCTGACTCAGAATTTGTGGAAGTTTTCCTCCTGCCACTTACTTTCCATTTTCCTGCCAGTTCTCACACTAGCATGTCCAGGGGCCAGTTCTCCATGAACTGGATTGAGTCAGCAGAGGGTTAGATAGCAACAGGCAGGGAGAAACAGCCTCTGCCTCTCAGAGAGACATGGAGGTGACAGAGTTCCTTCCTCTGCTCTGTAAAAGCCAGCCTAGGGCTTGATGCATTCTTAGCTCTTCCTTTTTACAGGGAATTGAGCTAAGGGTGCTTTTTGTTTATCATCAAGTGTGTTTAAGTCAGGGAACTTTGCAAAAGCATGTTCTTGCTTAGTAGGTCTGGGTCTCCAGTATTTCTGCCTGCTCAGCTAGGTCATGAGTGTCACTGTCTCTCCATTTTAGTGGCTAGACTGACCCCTGAGTAGGAGCTTTCAGGTGGAGCTGAGTTTCTCCACCTCAGCACTGTTGGTATTATGGGCCAGGTAACTCTTGGTTGTGGGGCCATCCTGTGCATTATAGGATGTTTAGCAACAGCTCTGGTCTCTACTCACTACATGTACTCTCCCCCTCAGTTGTGACTGCCAATGGTGTCTCTAGAGATTGCCAAATGTCTCCTGGGAGTTGGGGGCAAAATCACCCATGGATGAGAACCATGATGTAGATCAAAAAGAGGCATCTGATGGACCGCCGTGCTCAGCAGCCCCACACTCTCCCTTTTGGCCCTCCTCGTGAGGCCATTATGATGGGTGCAGTGGACTCCAACATGACCACCTTCCCCTCACTGTCAGTCTGTGTGTGAGCGTTCGCCAAGTGGTTATGTCTCCCCAGCGTTCTCCAAGTGCAGGCGTCTTGAGATTTTCATCCTAATACCAATTAGCTGCTATGTCAAGGGGATTAAACCAATTTCTTGCTTCTTGATTTTTTTCTTGTTTTGTTCCTAATACCTCACTGCCCCTATTCAGGCACTAGAAAAAGGGAATATGCTTGTATTTAGCCCAAATTGCTTTGTCTCCTCAGCCTCTGGTGCACCTCTTAGGCAAAATACTTTTTAAAAGTAGATGCTTTTTTTTTTATTGTGGCAGAATATTCATAACATAAAATCTACCATTTTAACCATTTTTAAATATATAACTCAGTGGCATTACATATGTTTACCATGTTTTAGGACCATCACCACTATCCATTTGCAGAACTTTTTAATCATTCCAAATAGAAGCTCTGTACCCGTTAAACAATAACCCCTATTCCCACTCTCCCCTCAGCCCCTGGCAGCCCTCATTCTACTTTCTTCCTCTGTGAATTTGGCTATTTTAGGTACTTCATATAAATGGAATCATATAGGGTTTGTCCTTTTGTGCCTGACATGTCACATAGCATGATGCTTTCCAGGTTCATCCATGTTGTGGCATGTATCAGGATTTCATTCCTTTTCCTGGCTGAATAATATTCCATTGTATAGATATACCACATCTTGTTTATACATTTATCTGCTAATAGACACTTGGGTTGTTTCCACCTTTGGCTGTTGTGAATAATGGTGCTATGAACAATAGCGTATAAGCATCTCTCTGAGTCCCTGCTTTCAGTTCTTTTGGATATATTCCTAGGAGTGGAGTTTCTGGATCATATGGCAGTTCTATATATAACTTTCTGAGGAACTGCTGTACTGTTTTCCACACTAGCTGTGCCATTTTACATTCCCACCCGCAATGCATGAAAGTTAGCAATTTCTCTACATTCTCACTGACACTTTTTATTTTCCATTTTTTAAAATTATGCCCATCCTAATGGGTATGAAGTGGTATCTCATTGTGGTTTTGATTTGCATTTCCTTAATGATTAATGATGTTGACCACCTTTCCATGTGCTTATTGGCCATTTGTATATCTTTGGAGAAATGTCTGTTCAAGTCCTTTGCCCATTTTTGAAGTTGTTGTTATTGTTGTTACTGAGTTGCATCCTTTTAAAGAACAAATGAGTTCCATGATCATCTTGATTCCAAATATCTAGTCATTTAACACCAAATGCCATTAGTTTGATTCACTTAGTTAATATGGGTTTCATCCCTCATTCGAAAGCAACTTGATGCTCACACTAGTAGCTCTGTCCTTTCCTAATGTTTCCCACATGAGACTGTCCTGAGGTGGGAATGCATACAAGGATCGGATCACACTGGAACACACAAAGGCTGTCCTGACAAGCAGACCAGCCCCAGGTCTTAGTTGCGACCAATGTGATCATAAAGCAGCACTCAAGGAGAATGTGTGTAAGTGAGGCAGGGATGCCTGCTGTCTATGCTCCATGGCTCACTGTGGCTGTGCCTGCAGTTGGCATCTAGCCTTTTTTAGATTGGAGGGTTTTTCCTGCACCTGCTCTCTCCCTTGAACCAAGTTCTCTGTGATGGTGTACAGAACAGCATGGCCAGTCTTGACATGAATCATAGGATCCACTTTGCATTATAGTGAAAACTCAACTAAGATAGAGGTTCATCCTAATCATTTTTTGTAAATGTGAAGGTGTCACAGTTTTTAAATATCAGAATCTAATAAAGCCACCCAGCAATCCTGTGAGTATGGAGGCAGCCATTCTCACATTCACTGATCATTCACTGATGAGAAAGGTGAGGATAAGAATGGTGAAGGGACTTGCCAGAGCTCACATGTGATTGTAAATATCAGAGCCATCTTGGGACTCTGTTCATGGTGCTCCTCCTTCTGCACAGTGGATTTTTCCTGGTTGATTAAAGATGGCACTCAGGCTCTGCATGTGACACCAACTTTCTGTGATGGTTGGAGAAAAGAATCTGATGTGGGTTAGATCATGAAAGGAGGAGAAATTTTAGATGTCCAGCAATGCTTAGATTTTACTTCTATTTTTAATATAGTCTTACGATTTGTAAATAGTTGATTATTTTCTTTATTCACAGTATAAATTGGCATTTTAATAGGTATGTTGATTGTTCTGTGAAAGTTCTTGGCTTAGGATCACAGCTTTGCCACTGATTTGCTGGGTAATACAGGGGTCCATATCTGAGTATTTGAGACCTGCACAGGTCTTACAGAGCATAGGTATTGTTGAATGAATGAATAAATGAAGAGTCTCCCTATGTGTAACTAGGGGCAAAAGTGATTAGTCTTTCAAGTTACTGTCAGCTCTAATAACAATAATTCTAAAAGTGGTGATCATTACCTCTCAAAGAGTAATCTCTAAGTGTTCCACCAGTACGATGCAGCATCCTGTTAATGGAACAGAACTGCCATCTCCATGGAGGAGAGAGAAAATCTTCAACAACTCATTAAAGTTCTGATTGGCTGATTATAATAATCTGAGATGTTCCTCTTCATGTGTAATGTTTTCTGTGATTTTGTATTTCCTTCTCCTAGATAAAAACAAAACCAGCAATTATTTCTTGCCTCAAATAATTATTGGACTCTTTTTCTGAAATTAGTATAAAGTCTGAGCAAAGGGCAATTTTCCTGGCTACAATTAACATGATATAAAATTAGGACTGCGGCCTCTAACGAGTTCATGCTTGTCTGGAATAACTCCACTTGTTGAAACTGTCCCTGGCTTCACCATATATTTTGCATCAGCCAACCAGCTGGATGTGTTAGGCCAGGGTCATTATGGCTTGGCAGTCCAGAAGGCATTACAATGCGAGCTTGAATCAGAATCATGTGGTATTGTGTACAGACTTGATATTAAGAAGAGGCTGGGTAGAGAAAATATAATGCCATATCATGCATTTGTCACAGTGATAGATGTGCTTGCAGATATCCAGAAAAATTGTTACAGCTCATCTCCTGCTCCTGATAAGGTGTCAGGGAGGCAGTGGCCTGGAGTGAGTTCATGATGACTGGAATTGTGTATTGATTGGGCCCACACAGAATAGCACGCAGTTATTGATCATTCTAAGAAATCCAAGAGGGCCTAATGGCACGTGATTTCTCCCTCTCCTTGTGCATTTTGCATGATCAGTAGTGTAGCTTGTTATTAGGCCAAAAAAGGAAAGATTATTCCATTGTGGCAAAAGCTTTACTATTTGTCCACAGGGAGAATGTAGTAGAATATCCATGATAAACATTTATTTAGCACTTAGGATGTGCCAGGCACTGTGCTGCACACTTTATATACAAAATCTACTTAAATTCTCCCAGTGGGTCGCTGAGAAGGATTTCTTTTTTAATTTCCTGTATCATAGGTGTCAGCTAGGGCCTCCCGATTTTCATAGATCGTTAACCTTGGCTTATATCCACATTTATATGGCCATTGAGATATGAGCATCCTCCACTTTACAGTTTCTGTAAATTCCTGATAGTTGCTTGCTCAGGCTTCCCTGTAGCCAAGCCCTGTGCCCTCACATGCTGTGTCAGTTATCGCTGACTGTGTTAGTTTTCTATTGCTGCTGTAACAAATTACCGTAACTTTAGTGGCTGAAAGCAACACGCATCTATTCTCTTAGAGTTCTTCAGGTTAGAAGTCCAACGTGGGTGTCATTGGGCTAAAATCAGGGTGTCAGCAGGGCTGCGTTCCTTTCTGGGGGCTCTAGGGGAGAATCCGTTTCTTGCTTCTTCTGGCTTCTAGGGACTGCCTACATTCTTTGACTTGTGGCCACTTCCTGCATCTTCAAAGCCAGCAACAGCAAGTTGAGTCCTTCTCACATCACATCCCTTTGACCTTCTCTTCCACCTCCTTCGTTCACTTTCTAGGACCCTTGTGATCACATTGGGATAATCCAGGAAATTTCTGTATTTCAAGGTCAGCTGATTAGCAGCCTTAATCTATCTGCAACCTTAACCCCTTTTTGCTTGTAACATAAAATCTTTACAGGTCCCAGGGATGAGGATGTAGACGACTCTGAGGGATATTGTTTGACCTCCCACGGCGATTCAATCTGGAAGTGAAAATCTAACTCCTTTACTGGTTTCTCTTAATAAACCATTTATCTCACTTATAACAGGAGTTTTTTCAGTTTACTGAAGGCTAAAAACATTATTGAGTATACCACCTTTCTCCCTCTTTCTCTCTTCCCCTTTCTCTCTGGGATTATTGGTAAATTCTGCTCCTTGCTCAAACTGGATAGTTCTTCCCATCTCAGGCCCCTTGAAATCTCCTTCTCTCAGTAGTAGATGGGCCACCAAAAAAAAGAAGAAAAAAAGAATTTCAGAACAATAGAGTGTTTGTCCTGCAAGGAGCCTTGTAATTCACCATAGACTAGTCGTTCTCATCGGGGGGATGCTTTTGCCCCCAGGGGACCAGGGGATGCTTGGCACTGACAGGAGGCATTATTTTGCTTGTCACAACTTTGGGAGGAGGATGATGGTGCTACTGGCATTTAGTTTGTAGAGGTAAGGGATGTTACTAACATCCTTCAATGCACAGGAGAGCCTCTGCGACAAAGAGTTATCTGACATGCAAGGTTAGCAGTCCAGTGGTTGAGAAACCTGCCATAGACTGTACGGCTACATGGTGCATCCAGGAAAGTCCACCAGGTCTGCACACAGCCACGCAGGGGCTGAGACCAGTACACTGAGCCATCATTCTGGAGAAGAAAGATGACACTTTGGGATAACCTTTCAACCTTTCTTGATTGTAAGGTTATCCTATTTGTTTTTCATGAATCACGTTCAGAAGATTTGTAAATATCCAAAATGCATTGTTTTGCCTATGTTTGGTATGGCTTCCACACTTCTTGGTAGTACAGGGATGATTTCTGCTAAATAGCTGCAAAAGACATTGCTAAGAAGAGCAGCATCATTTGTCTGCTTTTAAAATTAAATGAGTATTTCCCTCCTTGAACTAAAACTTCTTTTCTTGAATTGGAGGTCAATGAAGGCCTTGCTGGTGGCATCCATGGATCAGCTCCTGGAGCCATACCTCTCACTGGGGAGGTCTTCCTGTGACAGATGAAGACAAAGGAAATCAAGGAATAATTAGGAAGTGGACATGCTGACCTGAACAATGCAATAAAAAATAGCCAGTATTGATGATTCATTTATGGTGAACCAATAGAGAAGGCCCAAACCATTGAAAGAACTGAGAATTCTGTTTTAGGTGGACCACAAATTAGACCTTAGATAAGTGGATGTTAGCCTTAGGTATATTTCTGCTGGTTTCAAATACCTATTTCACTGAGAATGTTGAAGGGAATTCTGGAGTTTGGAGGGGTAAAACAATCTCTTTGTCTCAAGCAACATAAATCAGGTTATCCTTAGTTGTGTATCATCTTCTATAAACTATACTGCCTTCAAAAATTCAATGATAATATTCTCAAATTTAATTTGGACAGAATTGGTGCTTTGATAACAGAAGCAAAGTATGGATGGTGATTACAATTTTATGCTGATTATGTACTTGTAGCACATTGATATTTACCTAGCAGTTCTAAAGTTGAGCTTCCAGTGCTCAGATTTTATTAGTTTCATAAAAATCAGCACTAAAAGAACTTCTCTCCCCTCCTGCTTTGCCGGTGCAACACATACTCAAACACCTATTGTCCTAATAATTGAATTTACTGCTGGAAGTTATTAATAATTTCATTGTCCTGGTGGCATCCTTCTATGTAATGCTTTTACCAGTCAAAAATAATTGGTTTGGAAGCCAGGGATGCTTTTGTGCCTGGGATCCTGTTGTGATATATCTGGCCCCATAATTTGATTTATTTTCATTGAGTAAAATCCTTTGAGATCTACAGCCTTCAACTTCTGAAAGAGAATAATTTTCAGGATTTTTAATTTACACTAAGAAATAGCAATTTTTTGGCAATCAACTTTTATTATTGAATATTTATTTGCATAATGTGCTGGGTACCATGGAGAAAGTGTATGAACATCAATATATGATTTCTTCTCTTTAAGAGAAATCTTTCAACTTTATTAGGAGGACATGATTTAAACACATGAAAATTTTTGTATAAATTTACGGGTTAAGTGAAATATGATAACATAACTGTGATCAGGTGCATTGCTAAAATAAAGAGTGCTGGGAAATGCAGAGCCTTCAGATATTTCTAAGCAGCACAATTGAGTCTTGACATCGAACCAGTCATTATATTGTATTTTAGCCCTAATTTTTCTGTTGAGTAGGATACAGAGACTTTTTATTTTTATCTTGTGTCTTCAAATGGTATTCACTCTACTTCATTCATATTTGATCTTGATACTTGATTGAATATTGCCCATGTTTGTATCACTTTCTATGTATTCAAAATGATTGACGATAAATGTAAAGGAGTTTGAGAACTATCAGGAGATAAAAACAGGAGGGTTGGCACGTGTCAAAGGAAACAGATTGAAGTACAACTAGGAAACAATGTTCTAATAATTGTGATAAAATGAAGACTCCTTTTTGAGGGGAGGGTGGAGAGTGAGAAAGCAGATGAAGTGGTGGTAGTTTGATTATTATTTTTTTAGTAACTCTTCAAAACGTCAACTGTTTAGGATTATAAGATAACACATTAAAATTTCTATTTTGGTACCAATGCTAAAAATGCATTATTTTTTAAAAATTTCCTAATGCTGTAGTATACAAATATACTTTTGGGGTGAGCTCTTTGACTAGATGGAATGTAAGTTTATTTCAAAACCATAGTGCCTTCAAAGTAGAAAAAAAGGTCATGTTACTGAATATTTGGACAGATTTCATCACTTGAACGGAAACTTCCTCAAAATTTGACTAACTGTTCTTAAAATACTATAGCAAACATGAATTGGTATAGCAATTATCTTCATATTTACTAGTTCATATTGGTTAAAACAACAGTCTTTGAGAAAAGTTTAATGACAGTTGGTACATATTTATATAATCTAAACGTGGATGTTTGGTTAAATCAGCAGTTGGACGAAGTCTTGATGGTTATTTTTCATTTAACTCCATTTCACCCAATTAGAGTAGAAGGTGATAAATGCTATGAAAAACTGTAAAGTAAGGTTAGAGGGATTAGGTGTGAAAAGATAGGGTGCATTATTTGAAATTCTGACGAGAGTAGGCAGGACAGGCTATATTGGGAAGGTCATTTGAGCTAAAGTTTCCAGAAGGTTGGGAAGTTAGCCTTATAGATATCTGTGTGACGAGCAGAGAAACAGTCAATGAGGTGCCTAGGTGTAAGAATGTCTAACATACTCAAGGAATAATAAGGACGCCAATTGAACCTGGAGCACAGGAGTGATGAATCATAGGAAATGTAATCATGACGTCAGAGTGGTAATGGGAGGACAAATCCAGTGACTGGGAGGGCCCTTTGGCCTCACTTTGCAGAGTTTTGAGAAGAGAAGTGATATGATCCAACTCATATCTTAAAAGAATTCTCTGATTGCCCTGCAAAATTGTGTGAGGGCGAGGGTGGAAGCTGGGAGCTCAGGTAGGGGGCCCTTATGGGGATCCAGACAAGAGATATTGGTTTGGACAATGGTGTAGAGATGGTGAGAAGCGATTATCTTTTGGATTGTTCTGAAGGTCGAAGGATTTGTTGGCAAATTGGACAGGGATGTAAGAAACAGGGATGAAAGATGACTCCAAGTTTTTGACATAGCAACTGGAAGGACAGAGTTGCTATTCAGTGAGAGGGAGAGAGTGAACTTCTGGAGGGAAGTTCAGTAGATTACTTTTGTTGTGTTCCTATGTTGCAGTTATGTTGTGTTGTGTTAGCCTGTGTTATGTGGCAGTGGTTTATCAGGCATCTAAGTTGAGGTGTCCAGTAGGCAGGAGATTATACAAGTCTGGAGTTGAGCAGAGAGGGCTAAGTAGGAATCTAAAATATGAAAGCATATAATTGGTAATCATATTATATAGACATAAAGGTGGACTATATGTGTTGAGGAAGTGTGTGTGGTTTGTTTTCTGTTCAAGTCATTTTCTGTGGTTTACAATTAGAGGGCAGTAACAGGAAGAACATTCCAGTACCTTTTAGAACACTGTCATTTAATAATGCTATTTGGACTGTGATTTGCAATAGATTGCTGAAGAATTTTTACCCTTTACCAACAAAAAGAAACCTCATGTTTTATTGAGAGAAAAACTCTACTGTAGTCGTAAAATTTAGATGACAGTTTAGGCAGACAGTGCCACGCTCTGCACTTGCAATACGTATAGAGATGTAATGTTCATCATGAGATCTTGGATTAATGGGGAGTTGCCAGTTTTCTTCAAAAGCTGGTATGTTTAAATGCCACATCACAGTAGCTGAGGTCACTGCTTGAACTAAGGCAAATTAAAAGTTCTAATTGATATCTACATCACCTGGTTTAGCTTCATTGTAAATATGTTGTAAGGTAGATTATAGCATTTGTTAAAAAAATAACCAGCCAACCTCTGGCCTCTGTAGGATGTAATTGTTACAAGCGGTGAAGTTGTGTGTATGTTTTTTACTTTTTCCTGTTTTGTAACTGGAACACATCTTATGTGCATTATAGAATTTCAGATACAATTACAGGAAATCCACTTGAGATGCTACAAGAGTAAAATTTACAGAAGTACTTAGCTTTAATAGAGAATTGGTTATAAACCTCTTGGGTTAAACATTACTGATCATGTATCTTTTGAAATGTTACAAAGTATGATGTTAAAACAAAAGCATTCACAACTGAGCTCAAAAATTTACTGAGAATTCTCCAGCAAATGTGATTACACAATTGACTAGCAGTTGAAACACTTATAAATCTGCATAAATTGGTTGTGTAGAGGGAAGTGTGAGTGCTATTTTGTTTAGAATATGTAACACTTCCTAACAGAAGAATTGAAATGAGATTAAAATATTTTTATAGCCAGTAAGTCTTAGTTACGAAGCATCCCTATTAAAAGAAATCTTTGTGTATTATTATAAATACACTATCTATACATTTGTATTCTCTAAGGATTCAAAAGCCTCACAATACTCCATAATACTTCATGAAATCGTTTGCTAGTTAATTCCAGTGTGAGTGAGCATGTAGAATAGAGTAAGAAGACTGCTTAAGAAAATAAGCTTTAGAGCCAGAGTCAGTTGCAGGAAGTGGCAATTTTTTCATTCTCAGGACTTCTGCAATTTCTATTTTCATGGGAAATGGAAGTGGAAGTGCTGACAGACTGATAGAATCACTGTTCTCCTGGCGTTTCCTGGCAGATTAGAAACCCAGGGCATATAAAGTAGAGTCCAGTTTTTGAATGACTTTGTACTTCAGATTTACTGTCCAATAAAGTTGTTGAGCTTTTAATTTTGTTCTTGTAGCGTAATCCGATTGAACCACAATATTTTAGAGATTTTACTTGGTTGATTGTGATTCATATGATGAACCAACATATGATTGACATTTGTGTAAAAATAGAATAACAATTCAAACTAGATTTTTTTATTATTATTATTGTGACAGCTTCTTGCATAAATGGCAAATAAAGAACTGGGGGGAAATCTTCTTTTCTATTTCTGGCAGTGTCTACACTATGCTTCTATTGACAAGAGCAAGTCTTGAGGACTGAGTGCTTAGTACAGAATAGGTATGCTACTGCCCTCATGGTGCTTGGTCTTATGGGGAGGCAGATCTTATGCTGAGAAAAAGGCTAAGAGGGAAAAAAAACAGGATGCTAGGAGAGAGAATATTGGGACAAAGACTAATGTTGTGTGAGGTGGAATGAGTAACAGACATGAAAGTGGGTCTAAAGGATGAATAATAATTATCAAGGGTAAGAGTCAGAGGTAGAGAGTTCTGGGGAGAGCGTGTGCAAAGACTCTGGGACAAGGAAAAGCTTGGACTCTTCCCTGCATAGAAAGGCTGGGGAGAAGCAGGATGGTGACCAACAGAGGCCCTCCATGTCTGTGTAGAGATTCAGGGAGGGCCAGATCTTCCAAGACCTTCTTCTAAGATCTGGGGATTTATTCTTTCTATAATAATTTCATGATCGCTGGGTCTAGTGATTGACAGAAAGATGTTTTAATTATTATTGTTGTCATTGTTATTTAATCTATCTTGTTTTGTTTTGTTCTGTTTTTCCAGCTCTGTTGTTCTGTGAAGGTGTGCATGTGGAACTTAGGCAGAGAGAGAGTGAACTGCAGTGTCTGGCAGTCTGTGTTAAGTATAATACCTATGGCACAGAAATGAAGTGCTTCAATTGTTTGTAGGAAAGATATGTCACTGTTAAAGGAAAGCAAAGATTCTACACAGGACTGCAGCTTGGGTTTTGTCTTAGCAGACAGTCCTGAAGGAGATGCTCTTGCGGTAATTCAGAGTGTGGGTCTAGGGTCAGGCTGAATTCCAGCATCTGTTAGCTTTGCAACCATGGAGACACTCTGAGTCTTAACTGTGAAACGGGACCACAGTAAAGCCCACTTCATTAGGTTTTTCTAATAAGCGAGTTAATACATGTAAAGGATTTAACCCAGGTGGCGTATCTGAGCTTGCTGAGATATTAGTTATCGTTGTTGTTCCTAGTACTTTTATTTTATTGTTATTTGATTAAGTTGCTAACAAGAAGGTTGGGCAGGCACAGGTACAGAATGATTAATGCTTTGGAACTAAGAGTATGCATCCGTGATAAATGCATCAGTAAACTGGATATGGGATTCATGTAGAGCAATATTAGTAGATTAAGGTTAGAAAAATAGGACAAATATTGGTATTTTATTGCTTCTATTGTAACCTTACACTTGCAAACAGCAATTCCGGATTTATTCACTCAGTAAAAACTTCCAGTGCTGAATGTCTCCCAACCCTTTGCCCCCTCACCCTACTCCTATCAACTGGATATTTAACTACCTATCATATTGTGGGGATTTCTTCATATGCATCTGTATTGCATCATTGTAAGGAGGTGTTCCATAAACCCAACCATGCCGCCTACGTTTGTTGTTATTAGATAGAGTCCAAGGTTGTTCTAGAAAGTGTTTAAGAAGGCTTTTCAGGATGTGTTGGTAACAAGAAAGATCAAGTTAAAACTGGAGGGAAACAAAAGTGGAAAACAAGCAGGAGCAATTCCAGTATAATGTCCCTTTAACAAATGGTACGTAACTGGGTTAGAGCCAACTCTCTTCTGGTTTCATTCTATCATAGTTGTTTTGGGGAGTAAGCCCAGCCACCAAGCACGTGCCATAGGGAGTGCCAGACTTGCTGTGGGCCCTCAAGCGAGTGTTCCTAAGGAACCCACAAGGTACGTGTTCTCTCTCCAGCAGAGAAGTTCTCTCTTCCTTTCAGCATTGTGCTGACCAGGAGCGGCGCTTGTCAGCCTTTTGTGGCTCCTAGTTGGAAGGTTTGTGTTGAAATCGTAATGTATTACATTGGGTAGTCTTCCTTTCCCTCTATGCTTATGTACTATCTCAAAACATAAAGAGAGCAGACAGGCATAATTTGCTTTATGTGGAGATGGTATTTTTTCTTTAATAGCATAGGTAGTCAGTGATTAAATATGCACATTTGTAGCTTAGCTCAAATTTATTAAATATGACACTAAGTAGGTTAACCCATACTTAATGTATATTAACTTTTACACTTGTTGACCCCAAAGATCAAAGATGAGTCAAGAGCTTTTTACATTATTCTGGGTCCAGATGGCAAGATTTGCATTGCTCGTAAGAACACAAGTATAAACTCCTTGGCGTATTATTCTCCTGCTTACCGCTCTCCCCGGCAATTCTTTGTACCAGGCAGAGCATCTTCACCATGGTCTGCAACGACATGGCCCTTTTACTGCTGTGTCCCAGCCACGCTTGATGTTTCCCTGTTTCCCTCACAGAACAGGTGTATCCCTGCCTCAGTGCCTTTGCATCTGCCTCGCGTTCCCCTGCAGGCGTCTTTGACAGAACTTCATACTTTGATACAGCTGGTTCCTCCTTGTCATCTTGGGCTCTATCCCATAGGAAGGCCCATTTCTATATCTGTTTTCCTACACAAGAGTTAAATTAATCATATGAGAGTAGAGAACATTTAAATATGAAAACCAAAGTTTTAATATTTAGAATGAGTTTTAGCATTTAGGAATTGAGTCCTAATGTCAGTAGTATAGGAATGGTTTTTAAGTACAGATATCTAATGAAGGATGTGAAATTCTAAACACATACATTCTCAGATCAACTAATTAGATCTCGATGTGTCTTTACTTACTGACTGATTTCAGCTATATGAGCGGGTTGTTTGGTAGTTTGATAAATTTGAGAATGAACGGTCTTAAATAATATTAAAGGGATTTCTGTAATCATGTTTCCATTTTGGCTTGCCACTCTAAAGTGCTGTGATTCTGGTTTTGTTTCTTGTGCCAAGAACTCACCATATAAAGCTCAAATGTATTCCAGTCCAAGTAGTCGTTTCGAACATATTACAACAGCCCAGTTTCAACCACCTTATCAGTAAATTCGTCTTATCCCGTATCACATATATGTTGAAGGAAGACATATTTTTGGTGTTCTTTTTTTTGAACTGAGATAATATTTGACTCAGTAATTCATCCTGCAGATCTAGTCACTGATGTCCTTTTATGTTCTATCCTAACTATGCTTTGCAATTTTTACTTCTATTTCATCCTCATCACCTCTCTTTTGTGCTTTTGTCTGTTGTCTCTTCTTCCAGTCTCTGTCTAGCTTCTTCCTCCCTGAGACTCAAACTGCTGCTAAACCATCATCCTGAGCCAAGTTTGGTCGATATAGAGAAACACAGCCTTTCTCTGAAACCTCCAACAACCTGGTACTGAAAATGTAGTGAATGCCAAACTCCTCGGGGTGACCCTCAAATCCCAATGACACGTCCAGCCTTCCCTCCAACAGCATCCCTGGTTCCCTCCTTCCCTCCCGTCATGCCTGACAAACTGCTGTCGTGATCCTTCCTTGCATGTTCAACCTTCCAGAGCTTTGCTCACTTTCTTCTTATTTGTGACAGCAGGAGCTCCATTTGGCTTTCTATTTTTGTCAGTCTTTCAGGGTCTGAATACCTCATGATATTATAAATTCCCAAGGGCCAAGGTCTGTTTTATTCTCCTTGTCTCTCCTGGTTTATGGTGTGGTGGCTGACACATCGTTATTGCTGGGTAGATATTTGTGACTTGAAGATTTTGTGTGCTGCCAAGCCAAATACAATTTGTCAGTGAATACTGTATTCACTCAGTGTTTTCTAAAGACTGTTTTTTGCAAGCAACACTCTAAACTAGTCACTTAGATACAGCAGTGAAGAGTCAAGTTCGATTCTCCATCAATATCTTTTCTGCTCTCTTGGGAGTTGATGGCTTCAGGCAGTGCTTCTCAGACTTTGGCTCATGTCCCTGTCGTCTGAGGGTCTTGTTATAACTCAAGATTGCTGGGTCCCAGACCCACAGTTTCTGATTCATTGGGTCTGGGCTGAGGGCCCAGAGTGTGCATGTCTCTCAGGTTGCCAGGAGATGTGGATCCTGCTGTCCCAAAACCCCACTGAGAGAACCTCAGGTTTAGGGTGACCAGGAATTGCTGGGGTCTCTGTCCTCGAGTCACTGAGTCAGAGGAGGCTCACACTGTGGATGATTTTAACATCAAAGTCACACATAGCATCACGTCATGTATGTTCCATGTGTCCCTTTGGCTTTAGTTTCTCCGCCTGATGAGAAGGTGCTTCCCGCCTCTTCTACACTGGCCTTTACTTAATTGGCAGGGAAAATGCTTTAACCTGCTGGATGCAAGGATGAGCTATGTTTTGTTTGTTTCCCCATGCTTGGTTGCCTAAAAGAATTTCCGTTGAGCACAGGTCTTCTAAGTGCTCCGCAGATGGTAGCTCATTTAAGCCTCACGATGAGCCTGGGGATTGTCTCCATTCTTCAGATGAGGGGTGGTTAGCAATTGTTCTGAGGCCATGCACACAGTAAGGGTAGCTGAACCACATCCACAGGAAGCCCAACTCTGGAGCCCAGGCATCTCAGTGCGCTTCTCTGCTTTTTCTGTTGGTGAAAAAAGCTCCTGTTGTCCTTGTTTCAACCTGTGGCTTGATGCCTTCTCCACAAATCCTTTTGGCATCTCTAGTTAATCCCTGATTTTAGGCTTCCTTCTGGGCATCACAGGATTTTTATGCTTGAATCAGAAAACCCAAGTAACCATCACTCTTTAAGGAACTGTGTCTTAATCAGATTTATTTTGGTCTGTGCGCGCAGCTGCACATTACAATTTACAGTATATTTTTATCACTTGCTTTGTAAAAAATCACAGCACGGAGTGAAGGGCCCCGTCCAGAAGGAATAGTGGGCCCTCTTATCATATGATCTTGCACTTTTGAATTTATAGTTTTACATGCATCATCATATTTGGTCTTAAACATAAAGGCAACACCAAAAAAAAAAAAACGTGAGACATTATCTGGATTTTACAGAGAAGGAACTGATTCTCAGGGAGGTTGAAGAAATTCTTCAAGGCCACATCATCAGAACAGGATCAGGCTCAGCTCCAGGTGTTTAATTCTCAGCTCAGTGTTGATTTCACTGCATATTAGGAATTTACATTAAGTTGAGCTATATACCTTTCGTAAATTTTAGAGGAGATTTTGCAAATATTGACTATGATTTTTCAGTTAGATTTTTAAGTATTCATTTATTCAACAAGAGTTCACTGAGCCTCTTCTTTGCGCCAGGCACTCTTCTGGGAGCTTGGAATGTATTAGTGAACAAAAGACAGAGACATCTGTTACTGTGGAGTTTACACTGCAATGATGGGAGACTGACAGTATGCAGTAAACATAGGTGAGTAAACTATATTATATGGAAGAGGCTGACAAATGCTATGGAAAATAAAAGAAATTGGGAGCAGTTAAGGGGATGTTGAAATTTTACATTGGGTAGTTAGGTAGAGGTGACAATTAAGCTAAAAGGAAAGGCAGGGAGCTGTAAAAATGAGAGAAGACTGGTCCAGGTACAGGAGCAGCCTGGACAAAGGGCCACATATGAGAGTGGGATTTAGACCAGCAAGAAGGACAGTGTGGCTATGGGGAGAGTACTGGGAAAATGCTTTAGAGAACTGATGCTCAGCCAGATTTTCTAGGGCCTTGTATGTCATTGAAAGTATTGAGCTAAGGAGCAACATGATCCGATGTAGACTGAGAATCAGGTGATGGTTCTGTAAAGAACAGACTGTAGGGAAGCAATGGTGGAAGCAGGGAGAGCAGTTAAGAGACTGTGTCATCAAGCCAAGCAAGTAAAGATGGAGGTTCAGACTAGGGAGAGGGAAAAATGCAGGTGGTGAGAGGTGGCTGGATATATCTGCGAAGTAGAGGCAACTGGGTGACCTGATGGATTGGGTTTATGGTGGGAGAGAAAAAGCTGAGTCAAGAATGATTCCCAAGATTTTTGGCATGAGCAACTGTGAAGAATGGAGTTGGCCCCAAATGAGAAGTAGAAGAATGTGGGTGGAGCAGGTGTGAGAGGTGGATAAGCTTGAGATCAGTTTTGAGTTAAAAGGCCTCTTGAGCACCCAGATGTTAGTGTTGAGTAGGCAGGAGGATAGAGGAGTCTGGGTCCAGGCTGGATATAGTGACTTGAGATTCATCAGCATGTGCATGGTATTTAAAGCTGCCAGGATGAGATCCCCAAGGAGGTGAGTGTAAATAGAGAAGAGGATATGGGACCACTGAGCCCAGGTGCAAGTATGGGGAGGTCAGGGGTAGGAACAAACAGCAGAAAAGGGGGAGTGGCCAGCGAAGCAGGAGGAAAACCAGTAGAGTATGATGTCTTTGACACCAAACAAGATTAGACAAGACCTTGGTTGTAGTGAAACCTACAAATGCTGCAGGTAGATAAAAGAAGGGAGCCCTGAGAATTGGCCAGGAGTTTAGCAAAGGGATGGTCATTGAGGACCCTGACAAAAGTAGTTTTAGTGGAGCAATGGGAGAAAAAACTGAAAGGAATGAATTTCCCATAGAATAGGAGACTTGGAGAGAGGTTGCGAAACAAGTGGATTCTTTACGTAAGTTTACTCAGTTTCCAATTTTGAGATGCTTTGATTAGGTTTCCCTGGTTCAAATATGATTTGATTACTTGGCGGAAATTCAAAAGAGAAAAAAATACTGAAAGAGGGACACAGAGAAGCAGATAAGAAAAGATTCAAAGGAGAAAGAAAGGAGAGATGTGACAGAAGGAGTGACTCTTAGATCAGGGGACTTTTGGCTGTGAAAGTGCACAAGTTAAGGGCAGACACATTGTCAAACCAGTGTTATGTTGTTCATTCCAAGCTGCCTCTTTTCTTTATGATGAATAATTAATTGGGTCTTTGAAAAAGTAATTCAAACACATGGTTTTTAGCCCTCCCTTACATTTCTTACTTGCTTATGTTTCACACGGAAGCCATAAGCTATTTCCAAAGGGTCAGAGTAATTCCATGATCTAGGAAAGACTGCTTTCAAACCCCACTTAAACAAAAATTGTGAGGTTTTAAAACTTAAATAGTACAATATCTTTTCACTAGATGTACATTTTTGGACTTGGTGTATTTGAATCACCCCAATGGTACGTAGAACGTCTAATGTAGTTTCTCTGACCAGTGATGGTGTCGCAGTCTCCTTCCAGGAAAGGGAGCTGTCAGCGATTAGCTTTGCATGATGCTCTATGCAGGAAATGCCTCATGTTTACTCAAGTTTTCTCACAAGATCTCCCTCAGTTCTCTCCTGATTCTTGTTGTTCTTTAGTGCCATTAGGCCATCACTTAGCGTCAAGGGAGGAAAATAGTGCTTCAGAATTGTACTGATCAAGTTTCGTCTATTACTATTAAACAAGGATTCCATTATTTTTTTCTAAACTGAAGAATGCACTTTTCTTTTAACCTCTTTTGGACTTTCAAAAATCACATTTGATTATAATGAATGGCTTTACAATGAGCATTTTGAGGTCAGTTGCTGGGTGACATTGTTGAGCTGAGCACAGGGCCATTGTCCATGGTGGGCACTGGAAAATATGAAGTTAGTAGCTGAAAGCTAATGAATTAGAAAGGGAAAGGAAAGGGGAATAAACAATGGATAATTTTAAATACAGTTGAGGAGGGAGCAAGGTTAAGATATATAAGCTAATTCTTAATGTATACAGGCAGAACCCACGGAGATGGAGAGGGAAGGAAAGCTTGTTGCTGACTTTAGGTAGAAGAAGAAAATACACCATGACTGACCAGAGCTCATACTCACTCAAAATCTTTCACTTGTCTTATCTGGAAAGCATAGAATGCATTCAACTGCTCTCTGTCCTAATCAATTTGTCTACCACTGATTAAAATATAAATAGCTTGTTCTGGCTAGGTTTTTGGATATCAAGACTTAGATTTTTGGGATTACTTTTATCATCAGCACCTTATGAAACATATTGTGTTTACCAAAATCACAAATGGAATTGTCAATTGCCAAAATGGCAACTTGGCGGCAACACAAAGGCCAAGCAAAGTCCCAGAAATATAAATACTATTGCTGGTTGATTCAGTTCTACAAGCAGAACACAGCTCTTCTGTGAGAGGTCCTGTTAGACTCTGTTGAATGGCTTTAAAAGTAGGATCACTTAACAGGCCTTGTGTTGATTAACAAGGCAGCAGAAAAGCCAACTGGTCTTATTGACTGCAGATGGATGAAACCAATTACTATCAGGCTCCAGAACAGAGACAGGAAATTCCTTTAAGAAATAACTAGAGCTGAGAACACAGAGCACCATTTCTTTCAATCATGCAGAGTAAAGACTTTTCTTTTCCTGAAAGGTAGAGTTTAAGCAAAGATCTTTTTGATGGCATTCAAATAGTCTAATAAAAGAAATCCACTCCATGAAAAACCATATGTACACATATTCTGTTACATTTTACCCTTAACGATGTACGTTGTCATTAGTAAATGTATTTGTCAGAGTTCTCCTGAGAAACAGTCAGTAGGAGTTATCTCTATCTACATATCTATCTGTCTATATCTATCTATCTATCTATCTATCTATCATCTTTCTATCTATCTATCTGAGAGAAATGTATTTTAAGGAATTGGCTTACATGATTGTGGGGACTGACAAGTCCAAAATCTGTAGGGCAGGTTGGCAGACTGGAAATTTTGGTAAGAGTTGATGTTGATGTTGCTGTCTTAGTCCACTCCGGCTGCTGTAACAGAATACCACAGACTGAGTAGCTTATAAACAACAGAAATTTATTTCTCATAGTTTTGCAAGCTGGAAGTCTGAGCTCAGGGCGCCAGCAGGGTCAGGTGTGGCCCCTCTTCCTGGTTGCAGAGTTCTTGTATCCTCACACGGTGGAAGGGGCAAGGGGTCTCTCTTAGGCCTGTTTTATGAGGTAACTAATCTCATTCATGAGGGCTTCAGTCTCCTGACTAATTACCTTCCAGACGCCCCAGCTCCTAATACCATCATATTGGGGGTTAGGATTTCAACATCTGAATTTTGGGAGCACATGAACATTCAGACCATAGCAGTTTCAGTCCTAAGTTCACAATCTGCTTAGCGGGCTAGTGGGCCAGGTTCTCAGGCAGCTAGTGTTGAGGGAGAATTCCTTCTCTTTGGGAACCCTCAGTCTTTTCTCTTAAGTTCTTCAACTGATTGGATGAGGCCCATTCATATTATGGGGGTAATCTGCTTTACTTAAAGTCAACTGATTATAGATCTTAGTCACATCCACACATCCCTTCACAGCAGTAGCTGTACTAATGTTTGACCAAAGAACTAGGCACCAGACCCTGGCCAAGTTGACGCATAAAATTCACCACAGTAAGTGCAGAAGCTTTAGGTATTTATTGACTTTATAAATAGTATCTTTGAAATATGTTTATCTTTGAAATATGTTTAAGGAAGTTTATCTCAGATAGTACAAAGGATTACATCTATTTTAAATAGAAACTTTTATTCTTCATTATTGAGATGCAAATGTATGTGGATGAAATACTGTGATTTTAGATTTGCACCCCAGGCACTATTATCTTTATTAGTGCTCAATAGCAGAACAGATCTGAAAATAAATGAACAAAAGAATTCCCATTATTTTTATAAAAGAATGCGTTTTTACATTAATAGTATTGGCCTCTTTCTCATTCTCAATCCAGTTCCTTCTGTCAATTTATTTAAAAGGTACAATAGGAATAATATTAGTATTCAGAAAGGACATAAAGCTGTACATTGGTGTAAATAATGTGAATGAATTCATGCTTTCTGTATAAATGAGAATTTGATTGTTAGTAGCTATTTTACTGCCAGTCTATTACCTTAGAATTTCATATAGAAGGAATATATTTGTCTTTACAAAACAAAATATGTTCACCATTTGTAATTTGACACAAAAGCCTACTTTTCCACTAATGTTTCTCATTTCCTTAGAGTTTTTGGTAAAGTGGAGTGAAACATCTTTCGTGTTGATATTCTCTTGTCTTTGGCTGTAGAGTGTAAATGAGAACTCTGTGTTAGCTACCTTAACTCATCTTTGTCCCAATAACCGCTTCCCCTCAGCTGCTCAGTATATTTTAAAACTTACATCTTGCAGCCAGACTTCTGGAGAAAAAGAAATGTGACACTTGGCCTAGATTTGGCTTTTCCAACTCTGCAAGGCTCATGGTTTTCTGAGTTGGCCATCCTGGTTTGCTGGCCATGGGTAGAATGTGGCCCTGGGGTCATCAGTTTATTTTCTTCTCTGTTTCCCAGTGCACCAGTCTAGACATATGGTTGCGTATT
Organism: Equus quagga; assembly: GCF_021613505.1. Taxonomy (NCBI): domain Eukaryota; kingdom Metazoa; phylum Chordata; class Mammalia; order Perissodactyla; family Equidae; genus Equus; species Equus quagga. Next base: position 111,413,160 of record NC_060275.1, read on the forward strand.
CCGTGGAGGACTTTCCTAAAGGCCACCAGAAGCATCCAGCACACCCCATCAAGTTGTCTGAACCTCCAGCCCGAGGTCTGAAGCATGTAGACAGGAGTTGGATAGCTGCCCTGCTAACAGAGTGAATCCCTTTCTTTCTAGTTAAGGACAAAGCATCTACAACACATACACCCTACCCCCAGATCACCCGGGGCTGAGTTTCTGGGCATGTCGTTGACTGCCAGGGGCAGGTTTCTGATTAGTTGGGACTTCCTTTGCAAATCATGGAAAATGAACTTAAACTGGCTTAATGAGGGAATTAATGGGATTTATTGACTCTCATAAGTGAAAATTCTCAAGGTTTGATTAGGTCTAGGAACTCTACTGCTCAAGTCATGTCTCTCTCTTTCCATTTCTTAATTCTGCTTTCTTCTTTATTGTCTTGAGCAGGCTCTTTATACCTGGTGTCAATATGCCAGTGGGACTTCTAACTTTATATTCGAGGAGTTGAACAACCGCTAGGCAAAGAGTGTGCTTTTTCCTGAGGTTTCCAGGAGACTGTAGGGATTGACTCTGCTTGGTCCAGTTCACGTCTCATGGGAATCATCGCGGCTAAGAGGGTGAAATGTTCTGACTGAGCAGGCTTGGGTCAGGATTCTACTTACACCACATGGACACGTATGCCATATGTCCCCCACAGTACCTGGAATCGTTACAGGTGGAGACAAAGATAGGGCAGCTGTAACAGAAGCTTTGGGTGTGGAAGAGATGTCCTGAGCAAAGAATGTAGAGCATGGCATGCTGTAGGACTGAGATATTTCAGTACTCGAACATCAGATGGGGAAGCATGAGCTGGCAAAGAAGAATCAGAAAGTAGGGCCAGAGAGGAGGGATGAGGGGAACCAGTAGAATGGGGCACGCCCTTGAAACCAAAGAGAGAATGTTTCAAGGGAGGCATTTAGGGGACATCTGAAGCTGCCAGGAGGAGGCAGGGAGAGGATTAAAATCTGTGTGGTAGGTTTAGTGGCATAGTGCTGAATACTGTCATCAGCAGGAGTCATCCTGGTGGAATGGTGTCGGGGGAAGCCAGACAGGAGTGGGCTGAGCAGGAGTTCACACCCTGTGTTTGCATCAGTGTTTATAATCACCAGTGCAATTACATTTGTAGTGGGCTAACATTTGTTGTGGCAAGAACAAGGATGGGCTTAGTACGTCCGGGAAGAGTTTATGCAAAGGGAAGGCTGTCATGTCCGTGGGAAGTAAAGTTTGCTATTGTATAAATAAAGTAGGGGAAAAATTGAGTCATCCTATGACACCGAAGTCAAAAAGATTTACGCCCTACCAGTCACTTGCAAATTCATGGTGTGGGTGATAATTTATTTTCCTAAGCAGCAGCATCAAGCCCACTCTATTGATGCTATTAATTTGAAGTTGTATTTATTTTCTAATAGTTTATATTTATTTTATAACTTTAAAATTTATGTGTGTAATTGCTGCAAATTTAAGAACTCTTAGCTTAGTTGTATATTTGTCTTTGCTTAGGTAATTTTACAATAAAAGTGATTTAAAACCAGATGTCCTTTTTTTTTCTTGAAAGATAGACTGTTTTAGACCAGGTTTTGTTTTTTCCCCCATAGAACCTAGCAATGTTTGAACACAAGGAAGCAATTTGGTAAATAGTTTACTGTTTATTTTTCACCAAAAGAAATTAAAAGCAGAAAGAAGAGAGGGCAATATTTTGCCTTGCACTGGATGAAATCTGTGAAAATTACGTGAAGTATAGAAAAGTCCTCATTATAGAAGAATCTTGAATTCTCTTTGGTATTTGAAAATATATTAAAGTTAAGTGTTACATAAATTTTTTACAGGATTCTAAACAATGGCCAACTTTAAATATAATTACTATTGTTATTGAAAGGTTCTTTTAGATACCCTTTAACAATGTAATCTACAAGTAGTTCTTTAAGGAGGGTATCTGTGAAAGTTTTGGCGTAGTTATGCTTTTCATTTAAAAATTCTAGTGTCTATTTCCACATTGTTTATTTCTAATCACCTCTTAAAAACACAGCGACTTTGTCATCTGCACAGCATGAAGCAAAAATTTGATAAATGGTTCTTTGAAATGTTGAAAATGTCATTTTACTTGTATTTTTCTAGGCTTATGACATATGGCATATTTCTAATTTTTCTAGTAGAATTGCTTTTTTAGTGACTGACATACACTTGATTTTAAAAAAAATCACAAAATTCTTCAAGTAGAAATGGTAAAGAAACAATTACTTTTTATATAAACCTAATTTTTTGAATTTTTAGTTTTTAACATTTTGTTGAGCAAGTTCACCAATATTCTCCTGCGTTTGGAATTATACTTCTCTGTCTTAACCATTCATTCATTCAGTAAACAAATCATAGTGGGTTATGGCCATGATATCCTAGGCTGTATTTTAGATACTGGGGATGTTTCAATGTACAAATGAAAGTTTCTGTTTGCAAAGGGCTTACGTTTTAGAAGTTCTGATTTAATTTAGTTGATTATTTATGCTTTTTAAAATGTAGACTAGGTGTAATTTTTAGGGATCAAACATTAAATACGGTGCTAAACACGCCTAGAAAATCTTAGCTTTGATATCCTATTGATTTTATTCGGATTTAAACTTTCCATTTTTGTTTATAAATATCAAGTGATAGGTTGTCTTGATTACTGTATTAGTTTTCTAGGGCTGCTCTAACAAACTACCACAGACTGGGGGCTTCAATAACAGAAATTTATTATCTCTCGCTTCTGGAGCCTGGAAGTCTGAGATCAAGGTGTCCTTCTGAGGCTGTGAGAGAGGATCTGTTCCACACCTCTCCTGGCTTCTGTGTTTGCTAGCAACCTTTGGTGTTCCTTGGCTTCCACCACATCACCCCAATGTCTGCCTTCATCATGGTGTTCTCCCTGTATGCATGTCATCTCTTCAATTGGTGGTCCCTTTTGAAGGATATCAGTCACATTGCCTTAGAGGCTCACCCTACTCCAGTATGACCTCATCTTAACTAATTACATCTGCAATCTATTTCCAAATAAGGTCTCATTCTGAGGTACTGAGGGTTAGGATTTCAACATAGGAATTTTGGGGGAGATGTAATTCAACCCCTCACAGTCACCATGGATGGAATGGATGAGAATTATTTATTTAGCAAGTATTTATTGTGTACCTACTACATGGTGGCACTGTGCTAGGGATAAGTGATACAGAAGTTACTTAAAAAAAAGACATATTAAGGCCCTGAATTTTATGAAGCTGAATGGCAGGTCATACTCATATGGTGGTAAGAGTAGTGTTGACGTCCCTGGCTATTCCACTTACTAAAAGTTGATGCCAGAAAGCTACTTTTCACTTTGGAAATGCTCTCCTAACACAGCTATGGCTCCCTGATCAGTCCTCAGCTATGGAGCCACTGGGGAATCAAGTCCTTTGCCATGTAACATTAGGTGACCCAATTCTGGGCACCTTCCAGGTCCTGTTCACTAAGACAATAGCTCCTTGGGCACCCAGTCAGTGACAGGATAACTCCTTGATTGTCACCTTCCTACTGTTGCTTATAGCCAGCCTAGTGATGTGCAAATTTGACTCAGAGCCTCTCCATGAAGCTTGATTAAAGACAGTAACAAGACTTTCCATAGATGAGGTTTACTAGTAAAAAAGTTTCCCAGCCGAATATCATGATTAATAAGAAAAAGGACCTAGTTGTTGAGATTTTAAAAAAATAATCTCTGCATCACAAAGCTGGCAACAGGATAAACATGGTATCTCTAGAAGGAGTTCAGATTAAAGTAAACAACAGGTGCTGCATGAATCCATCAGTTCTACAATTAAAAACAAAGTGTTATGAGATGTTCTGGGCTATGCTACTTTATGCCATAACAGATTACCCAGTTTGCAGAATGAGTGAAATCATTATAGCTGGGAGATTGCTTTCATTTTAATGGGAATCTGCAAATGCAAATCCTCATTTGCTTCAGAAGCTGCATTATTAGACTCTAAAATGTGGCAAGGAATGGTGTGCGTGTGTGTCCGTATGTGTATATGTGTATTTCAGTCCATCCATCCCTTACTTAGGAGTTTTCATAATGCATTCAAGATAGATGGCTTTATAAGTTTTAAAAAGTCTTTAGGGAGCTATTACACATCCTTCTTTGAAATATGTACTAAAAATATTTCTATAGGGATGTTCATTCTTAAATATCACCTAGGTTTCATTTGGATAAATATGGGTTTTCTTTGGTTAAAAGGGAGTCCTGTTTTTCCCTTCCATTTATGTAGAAATATGGAATATGGAAAGTTAGAGATGGGGGAATGATACAGTAAAACAGCTAATGCCGTCCTTAAGCGTCGAGCAAACTGAAATCTCAGTAATTTGACCATGATGAGAACTAATACTCAAACTGAATTCTCTTGAATTAAATCTAAATCAGACAGCAGTGTTTGAACCACTTTGGGCTACTAATATTTCATAATATGTAGATAGATCAAACTGTGCTTAAGATTCTCCATGCCAGATCAAATAATGTAATCTTTAATCTTTCTTTTAAAAGCCTGGTTCTATTAAAACCAAACAACCATTGAAAAAAATTTACTTTTTGAGATTTGATTGATCCAAATAGGGTCAGAATCAGTGTCTTAGGACCGTACATAATCATTTAGCATTTTTAATAAGCATCCTGGAGATGAACTACTTAGAACTAGTGACATATGAGCTAAAATTTCCTAGCTGTATCTTAGAATCAAGATGAGATAGTGATTTTCTTTGGTATTGTCTTCCATATCATAATGGTGAGGTAGGTATTTCTTGCTAAACTCTGTTGTCAGTACTGATTATATTTTGTTGAGATCAGGTTTGTGTAAACAGCGAGGCTTTAGTTATTTATTTTTTCCTCCTGCAGTACTGAAGCAGGCTGGCTGGGAAGCTTGACAGTCTCAACAAGGCAATATTTTTTCTAATGACCTGTAATTTATCCATGAGGACGTTTAGCAAGGGTAAGTGGTATCATCAGGAAAATGTTCATCTGCAAGCATGAATGTCAATTCCTCTGATCGTCCTGTTGCCTGCCTGGACTTCCACCAGTCATTTGGTGCAGAGAAAATAAAATGAGTTGTAATTCTTCTCTGGAGGAAAGAAGAGAGTAAGTTGGGAACTGCTCATGAGGCAATGTGTTTTGATAAGTAGTTAGGTTTTCTCATTTCTTTTTCATTGCCGTATTTTCAGATTATTTTGTTAAGACAAGAAATGCAACCTTTTCATTACCCTCAGATTCAGTGATGAATCTGTAGGAGTGATGACATTCCCCACTGGGCATTTTTGGAAAACAAGAAAAGTTTCTTTACCTGCCCTCAATAGTATAACAACATTAAGGCCTGGTTCTAATACTTGGTTCCAGACTGAGCCAGGTTAATATTCCTTCCATACACTGGTGCTCTACATGTTTGAAAAGGACCCCCAGGCTTACTCCTGGTTGTGTATAAAGCAGCACTGTTCAGTAGAAATAAAATGGGAGCCACACAGGCAATATAAAATTTTTCTGCAGCCATGTTAAAAAATGCAAACACAGGGGCCAGCCCATGGCATAGTGGTTAAGTTCATCATGCTCTGCTTCAGCGGCCCAGGTTCTTGGGTTCAGATCCCAGGCGTGGACCTACACCACTCATCAGCCATGCTGTGGCAGTGACCCACATATAAAGTGGAGGAAGATTGGCATGGGTGTTAGCTCAGGGCTAATATTCCCCAAGCAAAGAAAAAAACAAGCAAATAGAAGGGCTGGACCCATGGTTTAGTGGTTAAGTTCGACGTGCTCTGCTTTGACAGCCCAGATTCAGTTTCAGGGCACAGACCTACACCGCTTGTTGGCAGTCATGTTGTGGCTGTGACCCACATACAAAATAGAAGAAGATTGGCAGAGATGTTAGCTCAGGGCTAACCTTCCTCAGCAAAAAGAGGAAGACTGGCAACATCTTAGCTCAGGGTGAATCTTCCTTAGCAAAAAAAAAAGAAAAGGCAATTAGAAACAGGTGAAATTAATTTTAGTAATATATTTGAGTTAAACCAACACATCTAACATGTTATTTCAACATATTCCATATAAAAATTGTTAGAGATACTTCACATCCATGTTTTTCTTACAAAGTCTTTGCTGTCGGGGTGTATTTTATGCTTACAGAACCTCTTAATTTGGGCTAGCCTCATTTTAAGTGCTAAATATTTGCATGTTGCTGGCTAGTGGCTACTGTATATTGCATAGCACATTCTGAACTAAACATTCTCAGTGCCTTTGAATAAACTTGATAGGTTTAGAGGTTTGAGTTTGTCCTCTATGGTCTATCTGATCTGCATCTCATTAATGTATGATTATAGGTACTCCTGTATTGCAGGTGTGGTTTCTCTAGGCTAGACGAAAGTTTCACTTGGTCTTCCCCGGTTAAGAGCCTAGTTAAGAGCTTACCAAACTTCGTGCATGCAAAATCACCTAAGGAATCTTTTTAATCTGCCGAGTCTGTGTGTCTGGAGTGGATCCTAAGATTTTGCATTTCTAACCAGCTCCCGGATGAAACTGATATAGCTGGTCCAGGGACCACACTTTGTGTAGCAAAAGCCTAGGGGGACTATTTGGAGGAACCTCTTGTTAGCGCTTATTCCGATTTAGGCTTGGTACTGCTAAAACTCCTAAGGAGACATTCTTCGTATGTGTTGCTACCAAGCCACTCCATGCTGTTCTTGTTCATTTGGTTTCCTAAGCTCTGATATAGAATTTTGTATTTGTTGTTGGTACATCTTGCTACATTCAACCTATCAACCTTGACTTAAGAGGTCACTGTGGATCCTAGTTCTTCAGTTGATGTATTCAGAATTGCCTCCTCCCATTATGTAATGCCTACCCTGTTGCCATTTACTCAATATCATCCTTCATGTCATTAAAAAAAGGCAGAGTTTCTGCATTTAAATTGATTTCATTAATTGGTATTTTTCAGATTATGAGAATTTGGGCAGTAAATAATTCACCAAATTAGAAATCTAATGTGGAATCCTCAAAATTCCTTGCTGATGGTCCAGAAATATTGTGTCTGTTGTATCTCTTCAATAAATGGTGTTGGGGAAACTGGACAGCCACATGCAAAAGAATGAAACTGGACCACTGTCTTATATAATACACAAAAATTAACTCAAAATGGATTAAAGATTTAAACCATAAAACTCCCAGAAGAAAACATAGGCAGTAAGCTCCTTGATGTTGATCTCAGCAATGATTTTCTGGATCTGACTCCAAAATCAAAGGCAACAAAAGCAAAAATAGACAATTCAGACTCCATCAAACTAAAAAGCTTCCTTACAGCATAGGAAAGTATCAACAATGTGAAAAACAACCTACTGAATGAGAGAAAATGTTTGTAAATCATATATCTAATAAGGGGTGAATATCCAATATATATAAAGAACTCACACAATTCAATAGCAAAAAAACAATCCAGTTGAAAAATGAGCAAAAGATCTAATAGACATTTTTCCAAAGAAGACATACAGATGGCCAATAAATACAGCAAAAGATTCTCGGCATCACTAATCATCAGGAAAATACAAATCAAAACTTCAGTAAGATATCACCTCACACCTGTTAGAATGGCCATTATCAAAAAGATAAGAAGTAAAAAGTGCTGGCAAGGATGTGGAGAAAAGGGAACTCTTGTGCATTGTTGGTGGCAATGTAAACTGTTGGTTCAGTCATTATGGAAAACAGTATGGGGTTTCCTCAAAAAATTAAATGGAACTATCCTGTGATCCAGCACTTCCACTTCTGGTTATTTATCTGAATAAAACAAAAACACTAATTTGAAAAGATATATGCACTCCCATATTCATTGCAACATTTGTAATAGGCAAGAAATGGAAGCAACCCAAGCGTCTCTGGGTGGATGAACTGATAAAGAAAATGTGTTATATGAATACAATGGAATATTATTCAGCCATAAAAAAGAGTGAAATCTTGCCATGTGCGACAACATGGATGGACCTGGAGGGCATTATGCTAAGTGAAATAAGTCAGATAGAGAAAGACAAATACCATATAATCTCACTTGTACGTGGAACCTAAAATAAAAAGAACAAAACCCCAAGCTCATAGATACAGAGAACCCATTGGTAATTGCCAGAGGTGGGGGGAGGGGGTGGGCAAAATGTGTGAAATGGATCAAAAGGTAAAAAACTTCCTGTAATAAAATAAATATATCATGGGGATGTAAAAAAAATGGAAATATTGTGTCTTTTGCATAGCAATATTTACTAGTTAAAAAGCCTTCCTGGATTAAAGAGAAGAGAGCCGACCTTGCCTCTAGGGGGAAAGGTTCATAAGGGAATGCAACACAGTGACAGATTGATATTCTTGCTTCCACTGGAATCAGAGGGCCTTTAGATAAGCTAGTAGAGCAAACTCTTCACTGTAAAGCTTTCTTTTGAATGAAACGTCTCAGTCACAGGACTTCACAGCTCGAAGGTCCATTAAATATCATTCTAGTCCAACTCCTCAGTTTACAGTTCAGGAAACCTAGACGTAAAGAGGTTACGTGAATTGTCCAGGAAAACTGGCCAATTTCTAGATAAGCTGCGATGTGTAATGTCACCTCTGCTGAAATGTCACCACGCCAGAGAGGGCTTCTGTGCCAGGTTGTCTGTCTACACACCTTGCCCTGCTTCATTTTCCTTTCTTACCACTGTGTCTTCACTGTGTTTTCTGTCTCCCTCAACCTCTAGAATGGAAGCTCCAAGTAAACAGCCATTTGTTGTTCTGTTTTATCCTGGTGCCTGGCACACAGTGTGTGGTCAGGGAATATTTTTACTGACTTAATCAATTTAAGGGTTAATTTAGTGATCCATGTTGCAAGTTTAATTAATTCTTTAACTGCAGTGACTTATGAGGCCAGGGGTGGTGCAATGTCTCGTCAGTTTTTTGTTGTTGTTGTTGTTGTTTTCTGCTTTTTCTCCCCAAAGCCCCCCCCAGTACATAGTTGTATATTTTAGTTGTGGGTCCTTCGAGTTGTGGTATGAGGGATGCTGCCTCAACATGGCCTAATGAGCTGTGTCATGTCTGCGCCCAGGATCTGAATCAGCGAAACCCTGGGCCGCCAAAGTGGAGCGCGTGAACTTAACCATTCGGCCACAAGCCCAGCCCCTGTCGTTGTTATCGTCTCTGGGATTAAGTAATTGCTGATCTTGGAGTTAGATGTCCTGTAAGGCTGACAGTAATGGTGAAATTCTATAAGGGACTGGCGTGAGAACAAAGGGCTTTCTAAAATGGACTAGCAAGAAATGAGAGGGTGCATGTTGGAAGCTTACTTTGCTTTTATTTCCTTGTTGTTTGTTGTGAGGAACTGAAATGATTCCTTGATCGTTTGTAGAAAATTGAGTGATTTGTAAAGTAGGTTTCTCAGATCTAAAATTGAGAGAGTATCATTGGCCTTATAGGTTTGTGGTAAGAATTCAATGAATTAATGTATTTCAGGCACTCAGGATGGTGTTTAAAATGAAGTTTGTTATATTAATACCGTTAACATGAAAATATCAAGTATTTTGTGTAATCAATTTCTCTATTACGTTGAAAACATATTTTTACAGTTTGTCAGTGGCTGCCTGTTAGGATAGGTGTGTACATTAAAAAGTGGAGTTTCTGTATGACTTTAATCCACAGCACATGGACAAACAGATTGTGGGCGTTTCTTGTTTCAAAGTTGAATACATTATTTACCAACATTACCTCCTATTAAACTTATAATTCCCCCTTGTGCCTACTTCCCATTGAAAATTAACCTCAGAATGCTAATTCTGAAGACTCTCTGCCCTAAATAGCATGAATTCCTAAGCATAGGCACTCATGATTCTTAAATAATATGAAGTAATACAGGGTTGTTTTGATGGCTTCGCTTTGCAACATTTGAATCCAAATGTGCAAGTCTTTAAAGTTGAGTCCAAATCACAGGAATGAGCATCTGCCCATTTAATGTTTATTTCATTGAAAAATATAAAGTGTATAATATATTTATTGTTTTGATTATTTGGGTCACTAGGCTTCCTGTTTCTCTGGATGCAGTTCATTGATAAGAAATAAAATCATCCACTAACCTGAGATAATTAATTTTGAGGGACATATATCCTTTCATAATGCATTTTAAAAGTTATCTTCAACACATGGTAGTAAGCAATGAATATTTCATAAAGAAACATTATTTATGATATTTTAAGCAACTCTGTTGAGAGATTTTGTTTTGATCCAGTTTGTCTTTAGGAAAGACATGTATTGTCTTATCTGTGGGTGGTGGTTTTTTTTTTTTTTAAGGTTATTTAGAGTTCTGTTTGACTCAGCATAGTATTTACATGTAGTTATGGTTTTTTCCTGCTAGTCAAAAATATTACAGTAAATTTTATAACTTTAAGAATAAAAAATAATTAGATTTTTCAGTGATTAACTTTCCCAGTAGAGTTTATTTAAAATGGAAGACTTGACTTTAGTATTTAGAGAATGATCACTTATATTTAAAATGCCTTTTTGTGGAAGTTTTAAAACATACCCATAAATTTAGTTATCTTTCCCTTGAATATCGACTGGCTTTACTGACTCAACTCTAACAAATATGGTTGAGTAGACTATGCCTGGGCTAGGTCATAAAGAGCTAGTCAGTTTCCGCAGGTTCTCTCTGTCTCTCTCTTTTTCTGTCTTTCTCTCTCTGGAGACACTCATCTTTGCAGCCCTGAACCTGCATGTAAGAAATCTGACTACCCTGAAGATGGCATCTTGGAGAGACCTCATGAACAGGCCACAAGGAGATTGAGAGAGAGGCCCATGGATCCCAAATGTTCCCGCCCCCAGCTGTTTGCATCTTCCCATCCCAGGCATCAGATATATGAGATGCCTCTAGCCCCAGTCACTCATAATCTGACTGCAACCACTTGTAAGACCCCAAATGAACCCCACTTAGCTGAGCCCAAGTAACTCTTGGAGCCATGATAGATAACAGTAGTTTAAAAAATTGTCGTTGCTTTATACCACTAAGTCTGGGGTAGTTTGTTACACAGAAATAGACAACCCTGGAATGCTTCTTTTCTGAAAGGTTCTCATGATGAGCCTGAGTTTGGTGACCACAAGTCAAGAAAACCAAAACTGGAATGTGGTCTAATCTCGACCCTTTCATGGCTCCTAACAGACCAAATGGACTTTTGGAAGGAAAGACTTCAGTTCTCTAGATGATCAGACACTAGATCGCCATGATATCAATTCCTCTTTTAGACTTTCATCAGTAAATATTCTAGACTGAATTAAATTAATCATTTTAATATTGTGTCATCCTCCCACCTTATTTCCATAATATTAATTGAATTGTCTGGTTACAGCTTCTCTTTTAAATTAGAGTTAGAGTAGGATGTTCTTATCTTTAAATTTTAATTGTAAGATGCACCATTATATTAGGTGCTACTGTAAAAGAAAAGATGCTGACAAATATTTTTAAGATGCAGATTTTAAGACATAATCCAATATCAAAGACATTAAAATGTGAAAAAGTGTAGCTCATAAGTGGATGCAATATAATAATTAATGCTGATACTCATATTCTAGCAAAGAATATTAAAAATAAAGAAGTTTCAAGGTAGGATTCAGGGAGTGGGGAATGAGTTGGGTGAATCTGTTCCAGGGCCTGACTTTCATTCTAAAGTATAGAACTTAAATAGTTACTAAAGATGGAACCTTTCTGGGGCAGCTGAATCGTATTACCCTAAATCCGCAGCAGTATCTTTCAGATGTCCATGTATATCAGAATCCTTACTGTGAGAGCTAATGTTAATCATAAAAGAGACTGACGTTCATTTAAGGAGAGGGCCTGTATTTTTACCCGATCCCAGCAGATTCTCATACACGCTAAAGTTTCAGAACTGGTTTTCTAGAACATACCTTCACATCTGGCAGAGAAAAATGCAAAATAAACATGTTTAGTGTTTTCGAAATGTCTAAAGGACAGCTAGGGGAATCTGAATATGTGCAGCTGGAAGTAAAGGAATTACGAGAGGCATAAGTAAATCCCAGGAATTGTCATGTTTAGTGGAAGCAAAAGGCCTGAGTTCTGGAGAATTAGGAAATTCCATTATGGGGAGAGAAAAATATATGAGATACGAGGCTTCATCTATGATGTTGGGAAGGGTAGGTTGTCTGGGAAGGGAGAATGAGGATGTAACAGAGAGAAAGCACAAAGAACATGAGTGGTGTTTTCAGAACAGAAGCTGTGTATAAAATTGATTTTCCCAGCATAGCGAGAGTCTGGAGTCAGAAAACCAATTAGAAGTGCCGAGAGATGCTCCATGCTGAAAGTACTGAGAGCTTGTAGAAAAGTGGCTTTTGCAATGGAGAAGAGTCAAGAGCCTGGAAATGTTAATAAGAGTGAAAGCATATACATTTGACTGTTTTCAGAATTGATTTCTTCTCAAAATATGACCCAGATTTCCAATAACCAACTACTTTGTGGATATACGTGACCAGAAATTGTGTGCATTATTTTCTCACTCTAGAACGTGTTCTCAAGTCTTTGAGCTGAAAAAACAGATTCAAGAAACGATTAGAATATCTTTGAGCTGGGAAAAGTAAAAGCAAATACTTCAAGCCTCTTGTCCAAAGGATCTGATTGTTCCCCGAGATAATCATACTAAAAAAGCTCAGAAACATGTAGGGTACTTAAAAGGCAGCAGCTAGGGCAGTAGCGTAACTGTTCAGCTATAAATTGAGATTCCACATTGCCACCTCTTATAGTGACTAGTCTTCCCAGCCATTGACTAGTGTTCCCTGCCTTATCATATGCTGGTTAAAACAAATAACCCAATTTTCTAAAAATTCCATAGAAACACCAAGTCATGAGACCTTATCATTTCTGTTCCTCAAATATTGACCATTGACAATAATGTCCTTAATGTATATTTACAGTTTACAAAGCATTTTAGAAAGAAACCCATCTTAAAAGGTTATAAATTATATGGTCCCATTTATATGGTGTTTATGAAAGGATAAGACTATAAGTGACAGAGAACAGCTCAGCAGTTGCCAGTTGTTAAAGGGACTGAGATGGGTGTACTGTAAAGGGACGAGGGAGTTTTTTGGGTGGTGGGGATATTTTGTGTCTTTATTTTGGTGGTGGTTACACAAACTTACACGTGTTAAAATTCATAGAACTGCACATAAAAAGTTAATTTTACTGTCTGTTAATTTGAAAAGTAAAAATTTGAAAATGTGAAACCTAAAAGTAAGGAAGAAGATTGACTTATGGTAATGGCTACACAAAAACTTATTCCATAGAAAGGATAAGGATGGGGGAAAAACCCACAACGATGAATTTCCAAAGTTCTTCTCTGGACTTACAAAAATAGTATATCATATGTATATGTGATATATGTGTGTGTGTATATATATATATGTGATATATATGTGTGTGCTCTCCTATACATACATATATATGTATAGATATCTTTATAATTGGATTACAGTTGGTGAAAATGGTATGTAACTTCTAAAATTGAAAAGTTTGCAATCAGTATCTTCTAAAGAAAAATCTCGTAGCACTTCTGACGTGATCACATGCTCCGTGAATAAATATGGTTTATATGTTGTTTTCTAGGAATGAGTCTGTGGCATGGAATGCACTGTGTTACATGATAATCATATAAAAATTCTAATCAAGAAGGACAATACAGAGAGGAAGTGCTGCAGAAACTCGAGCAACTGGTTTTGATTTTACTTCTGCATAAGTACACAAGCTATTCTTTACTGATTTCTATCTTAAATATTAGATTAACTTAATTTAATTTAAATGAGCCCCTGTCTGATAGTCTGTCAGAACAATTGGTTGGAAATGAATGTTTTAAACAGGTAAATTAATTTATCTTTCAGTGGTGGTGTTATCTTTTTATTATTATCAATTACAGTTATTAAATTGCCATTTATTATGTTTAGTGCGTACTACATTTTGAGTTTTGAGCAGATTCTGGGAGTATTATAGCTTCATTTGACAGTGAGCAAGCTCAGAGAGCTGCTTCAGGATGTGCGATACTGTACATAGGGTGGGATAAGCTGTGAGTTTAGGACAGGGAAGGCACTCAGTACATTTTTGTTCTTTTCCTTTCCTCATCAGTTGGTTTTAAAGTCTTTTGTAGCCCTGTGTTTCTTAGAGGGATCTCACTTTGAAAAGGGGGCAAGTTGAACGAGCTGTGAAATTAAGGGATTTGGAAAGTCTTGCTGTTAGTATTTGTAGTTGTGATTACTCCAGTGTGGGAGTCAGAATTTATTACTCTGTCTATGATGTAATAAAAGGTCGTTCACAGTTGTTTCCAACCCAAGGCCCTCTAGGATAAAGGCGTTCATGTGTTCCATTTAACCGAGTGCTTTCAGATCACCATTTATCTTATTCTTATATTCAGAAATCAGCACTGTACAAATACTTGTTTTGGCTTCTTGTATTATCTAGGGAAGGAAAATTAGAATGCATAGGAAAAAGTCTGTATATTCCACAGTTTCAGGTGTAGTAGATGAAAGTAAACATGGGTGGAGGGGGAGAGAGAGAAGCAGAGGAAGAGATCATGATGTTATTTTGTAAAGCGTTCATTTTCAAATGTGTAGTTCTGCTAAGGGGGCTGTCTTATTATTTTTGCAAGCTTGTTGATGGTACAAGTATTAACAGTGTTTGCTCACTGTTAATGGGTGTGTGCTTTCATTTTATTCCCCAAAGCCCTCTTTTTCTTAGATTTTACCTCAAGCTACTCCCTGGCTGCTCTGAGAGCAAACTGCTCCCTCCCCTCCTCTGGGGCTCACCAGCCTCTCCCACAAATGTTGAATTTGTTCTGGCATTAGTCCTTTTGATCTCTGCCATGTGATTAACATTTTTTTAAAATTCATGTTTGTTTCAGGATACATTGTGGATTTGGTGTATAATATACATACAATAAAACAAATTTTGAGGTTTAAATCCAATGAATTTTGACAAATGTGTACAGTCTTGTAAGTGCCACCCAAAGTCAGATATGAAACAGTTCTATTCTTCTCCAAAGCTCTGTCTCGCCCCATTGTAGTCATCCCCTCTCTCTATCCCCAGCCCCTGGTAACCCCATCTGATTCTGTCCCTGCAATTTTGCCTTTTTCAGAATGTCACATAAGAGATTCCTACTCCATGTAGCCTTTTGTGTCGAGTTTCTTTCAGCATACTGTTTTTGAGTTCCACTATGTTGTATCTTGCATCAATAGTGCAATAAAAAGTCACTGCACAGTATTCTTTATGGATGTATCACAATTCGTATATCTATTCACCAGTTAATGGACTTTTACATTGTTTCCAGTTATTAGCTATTATGAATAAATTTGCCGTAAACATTTGCTTATAGATATTGGACATACATTTTTGTTTCTTGGATCGATGCCTAGGTATGGGATTGCCGGGTCACATTTTTAAGTGTGTGTTTAAGTTTTTGAAAACCATCAAACTCTTTTCAAAAGTTGCTATGTACTGTTCCATTCCTACCACCAGTGTATAAAGGTTTCAGTTTCTCTACATCCTTGTCAGTACTGTGTAATTTCAATATATTTCTGTTTTATCCATTTTAGTAGGTGGGTAATGGTGTTTCATTGTGGTTTTACTTTGCATTTCCTTAATAGCTGCTGATGTTGAACATTTCTTAATGTCATGTTTGCCATCTGTATTTCTTTGATGGTCAAGTGTCTTCAAGTGTTTCAAATATTTTGATAATTTTTTAGTTGGATGGTTCTACTTTTTAGAGTAGTAAGAGTTTTTTTCGATCTCCTGGATACAAGTCCTTTATCAGATATGTGTTTTGGAAATTATCTTCTCCCAGTATGTGTTTTGTCTTTTCATTTTCTTGACAGTGTATTTCAAAGAGCAGAACTTTTATATTTTAATCAAGTTCTGTGTTTCAGTTTTTCTCTTTGATAACTCATACCTTTTGTGTCATGCATATGAAATCTTTCCCTAATGCACGGTTATAAAGACTTTCTCTTATGTTTTCTTCTAGAATTTTTACATGTTAAGTTTTACGTTAGGTCTGTGATCCTTTTAAGTTGGTTTTCATCTATGGTGTGAGGTTCCTTTTATGCATATGTCCAAAAATATGTCCAGTTCCAGCATCAGTTCTTGGGAAGACTTTCCTATCTCCGGTGGATTATGTCGACAGATTTTCAAAAAGCAGTTGAGCCCCATCATGTGAGTGGGCATATTTCTGAACTTTCTTCTGTTTCCTCGTTTTATATGTCTATTCTTTTGTCAAAAAAGATACTGCCTTGGGGCCGGCCCCGTGGCCGAGTGGTTAAGTTCACGTGCTCCACAGCAGGTGGCCCAGTGTTTTGTCGGTTCGAATCCTGGACGTGGACATGGCACTGCTCATCAGGCCACGCTGAGGCGGCGTCCCCCATGCCACAACTAGAAGGACCCGTAACTCAGAATATACAACTATGTACCCGGGGGGCTTTGGGGAGAAAAAGGAAAAAAAAAAAAAAGATACTGCCTTGATTACTCTAGCTTCATATTAGGTCTTGCATGAGGGTAGTGTAAGTCCTCCCAACTTTATTCTTCTTTTTCAAAACTTATTATTCTTTGTCCTTCTCTTTACCATGCAAAATTTGGCATCATCCTGTCAGTTTCTACAGAAATAACTGCTGGAATTTTGATTAGGATTGCATTGAATTTAAAGATTAATTTGGAGGCATCTTGATAATACAGAGTCTTCCAAACCATGAAAAAAAATATGTTTCCTTTAATTTCTCACATCACTGCTATATAATTTTCACTGCATATATCTTGAATTTCTGCCTACATATTTTATATGCTTTGATACTATAAACAGAAGTGTGTTTTATTTCAATTTCTAATTGTTCATTGCAAGTATGTATATAAAAATAGATTTTTCTGTATAGATCTGTGTCCTACAGTCTTGCTGAGGGAACTGATAACCTTTAAAATGTAGATTCTTTGGAATTTGGTACATAACCAATTATGGTGTCCACATCTGTTTTCCAAACAACATATCTTTTATTCGTTTCCCTTCTTTTATTTTACTGGCTAGAATCTCCAGTACAAGTTAAGTAAAAGTGGTGAGAGTGCACATCCTTACTGTGTGTTCACTCTTAAGGGAAATCGTTAAGTCTTTTGTCATTAAGAGGGCTTTTAGCTGTACGTTCTTTTCCAGATCTTCTTTGTCCTGTTGAGATTGTTTGCCTCTATTCTTAGTTTGCAGAGAGTTTTATGATGATGTTGAATTTGATCAAGTGCTTTTTCTTCCTCTGCTTCCTGCAGATGGTAGGATGGAGGGTTACCTCTCCATCCTCAAGAGCCAGATACTTTTTGCTTTTGCTATTGCTATTGCTCCCACTGCCACCTGCGTCAGGCCTAGAGTGAAAGCATTTGCTGCCCCTCCTTCAATGCTTTTGATTCCTATGAGAGAACAGTCTGGGGGAGAGAGCTGTGTTTTATGCCTGTTGATTGAATTTTTAACTGTGCTACCATGGACGTTTATGAAATGACTTCTCATTGACAGAAACAGTGTTTGTGTATAACTCACTTGTGATCAAGGCTGGATGGGTTCTGAGGCACCTGGTGACAAGAGCAACTGTCTAATAATAATTTTTTGATTTAAAAAAATTATCAGTATTTATAAATAGATTTTATAAAATTCCATATATATAAAAATATGACATTATGCATATTTTGAAAGATAATTAAAACTTACAATGAAATGGTACTTATCATCTGAGCATGCCTATTTCCCTCTGTATAAAGACAATGTAACCTCTTCCTTGAAGTTACCCAGCTTCTTTCCCTTCCTTACCTATTCCAAACCTTCCATCAAGCCAACCTGATATAATTTAAACTTCTCTGATGCAGCAGCTTTAAAAACCGTGTCCCCCCCAAAAATAAATAAATAAGTAAATAAATAAAACCATACATGTACTTCCCTATCAACATAATCAATCTTTTAAAAATTTCTATCACTTTAAGAATTATTGAAATCCATTTAGTCATACTTGCTATATTCAGAGATAATAGCTATAACTCATCACTTAAGTGTCTAAAACAGGCAAACAATGAAATAATGTAAACAAAGAAAGAACTCCCTAATGCCTCTGCATAAATGTGTCAAGCAGAGAGACTGTACGCTTCACTTGTTCTGTCGAGCATCCGGGTTGGAACAGGAATGCTTGACAGCTCGGTAACTTCCTTTTTGATAATATCAAAATGTATTTAAATTACCAATAATGCTTTATTATTTTGGTATTGATGCAGTTGTGAAAAGTGCTTAAGAGAGCAAAACTATCTTTATTCTACTTAAATTGTTTAGGCTTATGTGTGTATCCAATACTAAGAAAGAGATCTCTGATAAGAGTGTGGTGACACAGTATAATGGCACAACCTTTGGAGTTTAGTGATTTAGAAGTGCCTCACTTTGTGTATTATACTTTTCATGGAAGCATCTCCCTGGATGTCATTCATAATTTCTACTGAAGATTTAATTTTTCAAGGACCACAGGATAATATGGCACTAAAGTGATATCTAATAGCCTAGAAACATTTTACATGTTATCATAAGTAACACCTTCCCCCGAATGTATCACTAATATAAGAACATTGTTCTACCTTATGAAATTTTTGTCATGTAAAATATATGTATAAAGCATCATTTTGATTAATGAAAATCAACTGTATGACAAAGAGCTTACAATTCAATGGTTTTACAATGACTGATATTGATGCTTTAATCATTATTCTCTTCAGATATGAAAGTATCCTCAGTGATTAATAATTTGGCCACTAGTGTGTTTCTGTAGTTGTGGCTGTAATGCTTTTAGGACCAAGCTAAAAAATAATGAGATATTTTCTTTGAAAATGTTTGAGAGTGAAATTGAGTCAGTAAAATTCCTGATTGACTGTAATAATCCTCCAATGCGTCGTAGACCAAATTTGAAAAGAAAGTAATTGGAAAAAATTGCATGTGTCATTAGTGGTTTTCCTTAATTTGATCTTTTCATTGTCTTTTTGGAGGGCACTAAGTGTCAAAGTTTGAAATCTTCACCATGAGTTGCTCTTTAATCCTTCTCATTTTAATCCGTGTTTTACTTCTGAACATAATTCCCATTAATTTAGTGCAGTATATATTTGAATTGTTGACTCAAGTATTAAAATTATGCTCAGAATGTAGATTCAAGGAAATTATAATTAAATACAAATTATCAATGGTTAGAATAATTGAATTGTTTTAACATAGCAATATTGAATGTATCATTATCTATTGTTTTGTAACAACAACAAAAAAAACCCTGACAAACTTAGCACCTTAAAGCAATATACATTCTTCATCTTATGGTTTCTGTGGACAAGGAATTGGCATAGCTTAGATGGGTCCTCTGTTTCATAGTCTCTCATAAGGCCTGAACCAAGATCTGCAGTCTCATCTGAAGGTCTGCCTGGAGAAGGATCCACTTCCGTGCTCACTCAGTTGTTGTTAGTAGCATTGAGTTCCTCTCAAATTATCAGACTGAGGTCTTCATATCTTTGTCAGCTTTTAAGGCCAGAAGCTTCCTTCAGTTGCTTGCCGTGTTGCCTTCTTTGCTTAGGCAGCTTGCTGCATCACAATGTGCAAGCAAAGAAGTGATAGAAAGTCTACTTGCCATACGAAGTCACAATTTTTAACCTAATCACTGACATAACATTCCATCAGTGTCACCTGTTATTGGTTCAAGGGAAGTTATTCATAAGGAAGGAATTACACAAGGCCGTGAATACCAGGATGTGGAGATCATTGGGACCTATCTTAGAGGCTGCCTACCACACTGAAATAATCGTTTGTTACATAAACCAGGTATTATTTGAATCTTTTGTGAGACTAACTGAAATTCTTTATCCTAGAATTAAGTTGCTTTGGAGAATTTGAAATTCATACACCATTAATCATTTTTTTTACCATGTCACCAAAATTTCTTCTCAAGCAAATTTCTTCTCATTTCAAATTTTACCGTAATTTATGACAACTCTCCAAAACATAGTGTTAGAAATACAAACCAAGATGTTATTAGGAACTTAATGGAAGAGGTATAATGTAAAGGTCAAGTTTTATTCAAATTATTTTCCTGTCATTTACTACGTATCTCTGAGACTGATTTCTTCTTTTTCAAATAGAGGTTAACAGTACCATCCTATCTGACAGTTTTTACAGTTTACATAAGATAATAAAAACAAAGCATTTAATATAGTACTGGTACACAAGAATTGCTACATAATGAGCTTTATCAGTATTATGCATGTCAGTACTTAAAGAATAAGGAATCCTATTCTATTGATGAAAAACTATCAACTCATCCTTAGTAAACTGAATTTGATGTTTGCTTATTTTGGTACACTTTTGCTGGTAAGATAGTTTATTCAAAGTGGTATTTAAGTGAAAATATAATTTAAATGATTGACTATTAATCAGTTAATGGATTGTGGTACAAAGAAGCCATATTTTATTGAGAAGCTTCCACATATGAATCACTGTGGTCATATATCCAAATTTAATGTTGTTAAAATGTCCATGTTATCCAAAGGGACCTGCAGATTTAATGCAATCTCTATCAGTTCCAGTGGCATTTCTTCACAGACACAGAAAAAAATCCTGAAATTTCTTTAGAGCCACAAAAAACTCTGAATAGCCAAAGCAATCTTGAGAAGGAAGAAAAAGATGGAGGCATCACAGTACCTGATTTCAAATTGTGTTACAAAGCTTTAGTAATCCAAACAGTATGGCACTGGCATAAAGACAGACAAATAGACAAATGGAACTGAACAGAGAGCCCAGGAATAAACCCATGCATATAAAGTCAACTAATCCTCAACAAAGGTGCCAAGGATACACAACAGGGAAAGGATAGTCTCTTGAAGAAAATGTGTTGGGAAAAGTAGATATCCACGTACAAAAGAATGAAATGGGACCACTGTCTTACACCATACACAAACATCAACTCAGAATGGGTTAAATACTTAAATATAAGACCTGGAACCGTAAAACTCCTAGGAGAAAACATAGAGAAAAAGCTCCTAGACATTGGTCTTGGCAATGATGTTTTTGGATATGACATCAAAAACACAATGAAAGCAAAAATAAACACATGAGACTTCATTAAACTAAAAAGTCTCTACCCAGCAAAGAAAACAAAATGAAAGGCAGTCTATTGAATGGGAGAGAATATTTGCAAACCGTGTATCTGACAGGTGGCTAATAGCCAAAATATATAAAGAACTCTTATAATTCAATAGCAAAAAACCAAATAACCTGATTAAAAAATGGGCAAAAGACCTGAATATATATTCTTGCAAAGAAGACACACGAATGACCAAGAGGTACGTGATAACATGCTCAAAATCATCAGGAATGCAAATCAAAACCATGATGAGATAGCATCTCACACATGTTAGAGCAGTTATTATCAAAAAGTGAAAAAATAACAAGTGTTGGCAAGGATGTGGAGAAAAGAGAACCCTTGTGCACTCTTGGTGGAAATGTAAATTGGTTCAGCCACTATGGAAAACAGTATGGAAGTTCCTCAAAGAATTAAAAATAGAACTACCATATGATCCAACAGTTCCACTTCTGGGTGTATATATGCAAAAGAAATGAAATTAGTATTTTGAAAAGATATCTTCACTCCCATGTTCATTGCAGCATTATTCACAATAACCAAGATATGGAAACAACCTAAGCATCCATCAACAGATGAATGGATAAAGAAAATGTGGTTATATATATGTATATATAGTGGAATATTATTCAGTCTTAAAAAATTAGGAAATCCTGCCATTTGTCACAACATGGTTGAACCTAGAGGATGTCATGCCAAATAAAAGAATCCAGATACAGAAAGACAAATAATGCATGATCTCATTTATACGTGGAATCTAAAAAAGTCAATCTCATAGAAGCTGATAGTAGAATGGTGTTTTCCAGAGGCTGCTGGAGGGATGTTGGTCGAAGGGTACAAACTTCCAGTTATAAGATGAATAAGTTCTGGAGAGCTAATGTAGAGCATGGTGACTATAATTAATAATAATGTTTTATTTATTTGAAATTTGCTCATAGAGTAGATCTTAAGTGTTCTCACCACAAAAAAGAGGCATATTTAGAAAAACAAAAAGTTTAACTTAGACACAACAGTCTTCTAAAATTTGTTACCATGAATGGAGACGAAATGAAATAATGTAATTTGAAATAAAAATAGTAAGTTGTAGACATTAAGTGCTCTATACTCGCTATATATCTAAATACTCATCAACTAGTGTGTAATGCTAGTTGCATACCACCAACTAGAATTCAGTATTTCTCCTTGGTTCTTTCTTAGGTAAAATTTCCATAGAAGGTTGTGAATAAATTTAAGTGTACCATTCAATAAGTTTTGACAAATGAATTTTAGACATTAGTTTATATGTAATATATGTTTAAAAATCAGTGTGAAAATAAGAGAGAATGGTATTTTGACAACTGGCTAAAATTGTATTATCCCCAAAAAGTCCACATGAATTAAAGATATAAATAGAAGTTTTATTTTTATAATATATGGAAGACATTGTTAGAGAACGCCATGGACATTAGTAGTTTGACTAATAAATGGTGGTTACTTCGTGAATTGTAAATCCCTCTGAAAGCTTAATTTACCATTGAGGATAATTTCTGATACAGTGATAATTCTGGGGCTATCAGACTACTGCCGATTAGCCCGTGGAATCCACTGAACCTGGCGTTTACTGCAAGTGCAGAGAGTAAACATCCTTTAGAACCAACACTGCCAGAGGAATTCTTGAGTTTTGAGGACTTTACTCAATTTGTTTAACAGAGATAGAACAACTGTCTTATTGAGTGCCCCATTGACAGAAGACCTTCTATCTAAGTAGCACAATAATTTACGAACCATATAGAAAAATCTGAATTGGAGCAATTCTGAAAACTGTGCGAAAGTAAATCCCATGTGTAGGTTAAATGGCCAGGAGCACTTAGATTGAGAGTTGGGACTGTTGTTATTAAACTGATATACCATAGAGTTATGTGAATACAGGTTGCACTGTTAATTTTGGAGCAGAAACTAATGTAGAATGGATAATATTTTGCAAGTATTACAGTATTCCATTGCGTCATTCTCCTACGTTTGGGCCTTAAGGTTTACGGTCCTTGGGAAGGAGGTATTAGATATTACCTAGTGTGGAGAGGCAGGTTTGGATCTCCAGTTGACTTTCTTGACCTTTTAACCTGACAGAGGCATGAGTGCTGTGGGATGTATAGACAAGAAAGAGTTTTCCATATTTCTTTACCTTCCATATACCACATCAGTAACCAGAATTGGCAGATTAGACATAGAGTTTCATATTTGAGTCCCAGTCAGAGGAGAAGAAGGTGCCCTTCGCTTATCCACTGCTGTGGGTGTTGGAAAGAGGAGAGGCAAATCTAGGGGAAGCAGGTGATCAGACATGAGGCCTTGTGTCTCCTCTTCGAACCAGAAGTTCTGAAAAAAGGAAGTGTACTAGATAAATGTAGGATAAAGCCAAAGCCTGAGGGCCACTGAGGGCTCTGCATGTAGCATTTAGGGAGGAGCTTGATTTGCATACTACCTAGGAAGAACAGACTCATCCAAGTAAATTCTGAGGCTTTTTTCAGTGTAGGCCTCCTGTGCCACCATGAGACCCCTTTAGCAGGGAATAAGTCATACACTGCCATGACAGGGCCCAGGAGTCTGCTGAGACATTTCCTGTAAAGTTTGCCAAAGGCGTTGCCAAGGCCAGGATAAAGGGACCATGCAGTCAAAGATGCAACAAAGATTTGCTTTGGCCTAGATTTATCCAAACTTCAAGAAGATTGAGAGCACCTGTGGACTCACCTTAGCTCTCAGGGGAGATGAATTGACCCTGCCCAACCAGAGAATTAAGACGAGAAGCCCCCAGCTTCTGTAGCAAAACCCCACGGAATGTGAAGGGAGAGCTCCAGCGACCCTTCGTTTCCCAGCTGGTGAACAGCCCAGAACAGAGGCTGTGAGAGAGTTTAGGGAACTTATCTCTCTCTCCTTGCACTTGGGAGACATAAGAATTGGGTGCCATCTAGGGAAGGATAAGGAGGAGGCCAGACTCTGAAACACTGAGCACTGATTGCAGACATACAGGTAAAGCCTGCATTAGACTCTTGAAATTATTTGCTCTGGCTAGAGTCACCTCATTGCTGGAGAATTTAATTTTCACCATCTGCTGGATTCAGCTCAGGAAAATCAAAATTGCTATAGAGAAATAGGACGTATATATTTTTTATACTGGCATGTAAGTGTGAGTACATCTGAGACCTCACCCTAGTATTTTTCTTACTTTGTCGTTTCTGCAGTTAAATTATTCACAAGTATATTGATTGCATTGTGATAAAAACCATAGGCAGTATATTTCATATATACACCCAAACTCCCTATGAAAGAAGGAAAATCCTTTTGAATTCCTTGCTTCACCTCCTCCCACTCCTCCCTCTCTATGGGAAGACCCAAGTGGAGAGGAAAATAATGAAGACTTATTAGTTGCTGCTGTCTCAGCTCAGTCTGTAGCTACAGATTCCTGAACAGAGGTGGACCCACCAGAACCAGGATAGTTCCCCGAAAGTATCAGAAAGAAAATTACTTGTGGTTTTCAGTTATTTTTTTTCCATTAAGAAAGTAAACAGAAGTTTTTGTTTCTTTTAAATTCTGTCTACCTGCTTTTCTCTCATATCACAAAGCCTGGTTTAACAGTATCAAATATTTATGGAATTCCTCCTTTGCAGATATTGTTTTAAATAGGCTCTCAGAGGATGCACAGCCCTTGCTCGCAAGGAACCAGTAGTCTAAGAAGAAGGAAAAAAATTAAGCCTCTCCAAAGGTTTAAAAAGAAAAACAAATGTGTCTTTGAGACAAATTTTGTCTCTTTCTCTCTACCCATCACCTACCAAGCCATAACTTCCTGCTAAGGAGAGAAAATGTGCTATAACCGAATACCTGGCATTTGCATATGTAAGTTGAGTGTGTATGTTACTCACACTTAAGGCTTAATTTTAGTTGGCATATAAGCTTTCCCTTTTGGATGCATATGAGACACTTTCGTATACATATATATGTATGTGTGTACACACACACATGCATTCTTTTTGGTACACTTATTTTGTTAAACTTGCTCATTGCAGTGTATCCTTGCCACTTCAATGCAGCAGGTCTTAGGGGTTAAGAATGAGATGCTGCAGCCAGTTGGCCTGGTTCAAATGAGATCCCCCCACTTTCTAGTTGTGTCATCTAAACACTGTGACTCATGGGGCTCATATCACAGTTAAATAAAGTAATACATTTAGGTAATGAATTAATGAATTTATGGACATTTTTATTTTAATGTTAAAGCCCTTATAATAATGTCTAGACACATTGTAATCAATACATTTCTTTCATCTGTCTGTCCATCCTTCCTTCCCTCCTACTTTTTTTGTTATTGCTAATTGATTCCCATGTTGTTTAATTAGTACACATATGTTGAAGACCCATAATCACCTACTAAATTAATGACACTTCTGTGCTCTGAAAGGAAACATAATGTGGGGTTTCGATATTGCATAGAGGAGAAATGCAAAAAAGAAAAGCACATAATAGCTTCCCTTAATCAAATTTTTCAACTCCTGACAGATTGTTTTGAATGAAGTTATAATTTAGTCTGTATCCTCAGTTTCCATATTCATATTATATGCTTCTTCCCAAGCATTGATTTTCTTACTTTATAATGGTCCTTTTAAGTGTAAAGAATGTGTTTCCACTGCTGTTCTGCATAAAATCCTAGCCCTGCTTGAGCTGAATCTTCATGTCCAGGGTAATGAATGGACGGAAGTCCCCAAGGCCCTGGGGGCTGTATGTCTGGAAGCCTCTGACTTTCAGCAGGTTCTATGGAATCCCCTTTCCTTCTCTAGTGGAGACGTAGTCGGTCTGGTCCCTTTCAGATATAGATACAGTGTGATTTTAATAACCACACATAATTGTCAGGTATTAAGTCCAGTTTGACTCAGAGTTTCCACCACCACTATAAATCAGTCCTTTCCCTCCCCGCTCCTTCCCTCCCCTCTGCCTGACCTATGGGATGAAGGGATGGAGTTGTGTTGGTGAATCACCAGCCCTGCTGGGTGTTTCCCTTCCACCTCACTCTCTCTGCTATTCCTGGCTTCTCCAGTGCTGGGCCAAGGGGAGAGGCTTTAGAGGGAAAGCAGTTAGTTGTATTAATACCCGCCAGCCATAGGCCTCCATTATGACAGGCACCTCAAAAGCTGATTCTGCATAGACCCCTGATTCGTGTAGCTTTCATGAGTGATATACTCAAACACTCTTGGGATTCCCTCTTCCAAAATGCTCCTATGCGCAAAGGACCCTACCAACCACATCTTATTTCTGTGGTCTCCCTTTCTCAGTAGGCAGCCCTTTGGGGCAAGATCCCACTAAAAAGGTTCAGCCTGACTTAACTTTTGTGTTGTCTAGGTAGCCTGTGGGAACTTCACACTTCCTTATCTCACCAAAGACAGGACGAGCAGACTTAATCTAATCTCGCCCTCTCTCCTTACCCTGACCATGATGGCTGGTCCATTCTGCATCTGTTTTCAAATTCCTCTAGCCCCCATGTGCGTGTGTGGCCCCCATGCGCGTGCGTGGCCCCCACGTGAAAGGACACCTGCCAGGCCTTCATAAGAGGACTCTGTGCTCTGTGCTGGGTACCAGTGTGGGTTCCTGGGTTCTGCAGCTCAGCCAGCAAGCAGGGGGCAACTACAAGCTCTCTCTCTTCCTCACAGACACCTCCTTATATCTCATTGGGTATCTTGAAGACTCCATCAGTGGCACAAGGGATGGGAGCAGAGCTTTCTTTTCTGCTCTCCCAAAGTTAGGACTAGACGCCCCTACCTCTTAGCAAGTCTTGGAGGGGGCTGATGGCAGTTCCTCTCAGCTACTCTCCTTAGACTGTGAATGTGGTTTGGGCTTCTGCTGACATGCCCAGACAGCAGGAAGAGCTCCATTCCTCGTCCTATTAGACTAACAAATTGCTGGCACAAGTCCTGTTCCTGAAAGGCATACTTGATTTGACCAATCTGTCAGTAACACTGCTTTCACGTAAGGTATGTATTTACCATTTAACAGAATTAGATTAAGAAAATTTGGGATCATAATCCTGGTAATGTTTGTTATATAGCATAAAGAGCAATGGTCTGTAATCAGAAGAACTCAGTTTGAATCCCATAAGGATTTCATAAGATAAAACTCATTAATTGCTGTCAGTTGGTTAAAACAGAATTTGTCAAATGATATCTTTCATTTAAGCGTTTGCTATTGTTAATATAATTATGAAAGTAAACATAATGATGGCAATATTTCCTCCAAGCTCTATATGTAAGGTAAGTAAAATAATACAGATTAAAATTCTACGTTATTGTTGGTTTTAATTAACATTTAATGTTCATTTTAATTTGAATGCATTGGTACAGAAACTTCACATTTCTCTGTGGTTTTGAATTACTTTACATTTCTTTATTTTCATTTCCATTTCATTCATGGCAATCTTTGTGCCATTTTTACATCTGGCTGCATATCACTCCTTGGTGATATCTGTCCTCTCTTAATGAACCTGCATTTTGTGGGGATTTGGGTTTGTACATATAATTCCTTTAGCAAGTAAGATCCTGGCATCCACACAACTCTCATGAATGAGAATCCTACAAAATGAGAGAAGAGCTTAAAAATAAGTTCTTCAAATAGTGTTTACCTTTAATAATATTAATCTATTAAATCTGCCCTGGTCAATTATAACTTAACTCCAATGATCATAATAATGGAAACACCAACTCACTTACCTTATTTGGAAATCTTAAACATACATCTATGTTGTAACCTCATAACCAGAATTATGGTGTTATTTCTGCTATACTTTTATTTGATGTTTTATTTTATTTTGATCAAGTGGAAAAAGCTCTGTATATTTGGGTGACATTATAGAATCCTTTTCAGAATGAGACCTGGGCATTTCTAGCAAGATCCTTGACATTTGCCCATTAAAACTGCAGCTTGGATGTGCTTCAAAGCAGCTTAGCTTTAACCACCAGCAGCTCATCACTGGCTCTGTAGCTTTCTCTTTTCAACTGGCCGGGTGCCATTCACTTGGCTTTTCCATATGTGCTGTGCAGCTCTCCATCCCTCAGCCCACATTCTGTCACTGGTGCTTGCAAACTTTAAGGTGAATTTTAGACAGATCCGCCTTCCTGTCATGGAACTATGGAAATCAGCAGTCCATTCCAGTGTTAACCCGTCCGTCGATGATATCCCGCCCACGTGGACTTGAACTGCCATTGTCTACCACATCTTTTCATTAAATGCGTGTCCACTCGGAACTCAGTGTTCTGCAATGTCAAGATATCTTCACTTTTATATATGAGATTCCTGATAGCTCTCCATAGGTGCACAAAAACTGCATTTTGTTTCAAAGTACAGACACATTTTATACTCATTTTCAAATCTGCATTGGCATAATTTAAAATGTTTCTGGTGCCACCTAATTGAACTTTGAAATAGTTGACTTTCCTCATTGTTAAAATGACATGCTGGAAATAATAGATATAATAATCAAATAAATAAACTATTTAAATGATGAAAATATTTGTCTAGTACATAGGAGGCGTAAATTTAAAAAATCCACAATTAAAATAATAGCTAATTCTATTAGCAATTTTATGGTAGCTATAATAGATTATACTTCTAAAATAATTATGCAAATTCTTATGAAATTTACCTGGAGCGGTGAATAAGTGTGCCCATCAATGACTTGTGGTAAAGTGTGAAAATCATAGCTTCGGTTTAAAGCCTTGTTAACATTTCAGTTAAAACGCTTATTAAAATGTTTGTTCTAAAACAGACGTGGACTATTTTAGAAAGTGGATGCTGACCTAAAATGAGATATATGTACCATCAGAAATATTGGTTGCTAGGGAAATCTTTGAATATGGATGTCACTTCATACAAGACCCAATTAAGAGCACAAATAGTTGCATACACTTCTGTAGCAAGTGATAGAGGATGAGAGTTATTCAAGCTATTAAAATAATAAATTAACAGAGAACACTTCAGATTGTGAAGTCATTCCAGGCTTTGCATGGCTGAGGCAGAGCTATGCTATTTCACTCTGTTCTGGAAGAATGTATTACAAATAAGATCTAAAAAAGTTCAATTATATGGCTTCATGAAGGTGTATATCTGATTATGTGTGTACATTTTTGTATATGTGGGGAGGTGGTAGTTCAGGTTCCTTTGGTCCCATAAAGCAGAAAGAAAACAATTAAATAATCATAGGAATTTGTTGTCAAACATCTACTGGTACAAAATCTACTGGTATTGTGGATTTCAAGCATGGTCTGATCAGGGCTCCATGACATGTCTCTGTGATTGCCTTGACTTCGTCCTCTCCTAAGAGGCAGCTTGATTCCATTATCTGTCTTACATTATCATAAAACAAAGGCTACGACAGTTTTGGGTGTCACATTTATAAATACATCAATGGGAGAAAGGAACCTTCTTTTTCTTGATCACCAAGCCTAAGTGCTCAGCTTTGCTCTTATTTTCCTATCTTAGGTTTTGCCCACATCTGAATTATCCACTGTGGTCAGTGGAATGACCTTCTTGGATTAGCTTAAACCTCAGATCCAGACCCACCACTACCTTAAGTTTTGTCTCAATGTGGTGATCAAGTCTATTCAACACAACAGCCATGGCCACTGAAAAATGAGCTAGAAAAGAAATAAATCCTGAGGAGAACCTCCTGGTGCCTCCTCTTGTGGAGAAAGTAGAATAGGAAGCTGAAAGGATAACTAGGGGCCATGTCGTGTCAGCCTCAGGGTAGTTTCTGGGCTTGCAGTTATAAAACGACAGAGGGGATTTAGACCTACCCCTCAGCTGGTCTCATAGCTAAAGAGTATGGTTTTCATACAATTTAAAAAATGTTCTACTATAACCTAAGAATGAAAATGCGTCTAGAATAGCAAGGGTTGCAAATACAGAGTCATGGTAACAATGTGCGATTGTAATTAACGGGATCAATTTGACTGCTGTCCCTGGGTGCCTTCTCATCTTTGTTCAGATGTCGTGTTCTCAGGGAGGTTATCTTGATCCACTCCATTTAAAAGAGCAACATCTCACCCAGCAATTCCTACTCATTTTCTCTGCTTTATTTCTGCTACACAACTGGACGTCTGTAATATGCTAGTTTATTTCATTGTTTAGCATTTATTTCTCTCTTGTAGGAGATAAACTCCACAAGGGCAGGGATTTTGGACTATTTTAAATGTTGAATGGAATAGCGCTTCCATTTGGTAGGTATTTGATAAGTACTTTGGATACATTACCATGTATCCTCATAATATTTTACAGTAGCACTTGAAGTTTATGAGGATGGCCATTTTAATAAAGATTTTTAAAGAAGTTGATCGAATAGAAAAGCACTCACATATCTTTCTGTGGATGCCATGTCTGACGGTGTTCCTTACCTAAGACATTGTCGCCTTCCTCTGTTCAGCCAAGGACAGTGTATTAGTGAGCTTAGGCCGTCATAACAAAATCCCGCAGACTGGGTAGCTTAAACAACAGAAATTTGTATTGTCACCATTTGGGAGGCTAGAAGTCCAAGATTAAGATTCTGGCCAATTCAGTTTCTGCTGAAAAACTCTCTTCCTGGCTTGCAGATAGCCACCTTCTTGCTACGTCCTCGCATGGCCTTTCCTCAATGCATGCAAAAAGAGAGCTTGAGCTAGCTCTCTGGTGTCTCCTCTTGTAAGGACACTAATCCTATCAGGTCAGGGCCCCATTCTTATGGCCTCTTTTAGGCTTAATTACTTCTTTCCTCCAAATCTAGCCACACTGGGGGTTAGGGCTTCATATGAATTAGGAGTTGAGTGGGGACACATTCAGTCAACAACAGACAACTTACCTGTAGATCCAGTGTCTAGAAAGGGGCTGGACTACCAAGCCTTAAATTGTAGAGTGATGGGGGAACTCAATTTCATGTGATTTTACTGTCAGATCCTCCCATTACTGAAATAGGAGTTACTGAATAGTTGTTTCCCTTTATCTTTAAATGCCAAAATGAAAATAGATCAGAAGCTTAATTCACTTTTTAGCACTTAAGTAATGCATATGTAAAACTAGGGCATCAATGGACCCTGTCTAATACAAATTAAAATTGAGTGGATCTAGCTTTTACATGCACAGAATGGAAACTTTTGCCACGACACATCTGGACTTAAACAAAGAGAACTTCTGATAGCCCATTAGATTTATTTGTGTTAATACGTCATCTTACTTCATGACAGTCTTTTAAAAAAATCTAACCTAGGATCAGTGAATCATGTTACTGCACTCAGTCAGGAAAATCAAGATGGCAGTGAAATAGCCAAATCCTATCAGCAAGTGTACCAGCCCATTAAACTGAGCACTGGATTTGATGCTTCAAATTCCCAAGGCAGTATTTAACCACCTTCTCTTTAGTTAACATCTCATCTACCCAGTTCCCAATTAAGCAGCAGTGTTGTGCTGCAGAGAGAACATGGCATTTGGAGTTGCAAGTCCAAGGTCAGATTTTTAGCTCATCTGTGAGCCGTGTTAGGAGGTTTGTGCAATTCATGCGGTCAATTCCATCAGGCTCAATTTCCTCTGGATCTCTTACAGACCCCAAGAGTGCCTGGTGCCTACGAAATCTAATAAATATTTCTTGACTGAATGGAAAATCCTCATGTATTTCTAGTAATGGTTTTTGAATACAAACTTTTCGTTTTTAAGATGATTTCTTAATGGCTTAAAGTGTAGTAAGCATATCTAACTCCTAACAAACTAAAGTTGAGATGATCTGTACAAAATGTAATATTATGAATATAGATATAAGAACCATTTTTACCACTACATATCACATAGTATGTTTTGCTTTAAAACTAGGTCCTTAAGTACTGAATCCAGGTGTTGGCTAATTTACCCTAGGATTTTAAACTCATATTTAAAGTGGTATCACAATGCTTAATTAACTGATTTAAGAGGTTCGTTGCTTTTTATTTCAATCAATAGCGTACCTGTATACACACATACACCAGTAATTTGGTTGCTCTCCAAATTACAATCATGCCTTATAATAAGCATTAGAAACAAAGTTGTTTTTCACGTTAATGATTTTTCTGACAACACAATTGATGTAATTGCAAATTATATCTTATGTAAGTGGAAAATATGCTCATTTTTAATTTAGAAATCAACATTTGTTACAAGTAGTAATCCACCTTTAAAAATTTAATGCAATGCACATTTAATTTTCAAAACATTGCTTGAGGCAGTGCTTTGACATTTCTTATAATTTTTCAGATTGCTTTTAAAGATTAAGCTGAAAAATTAATTTGCTGTAAGAAATCCTTGAGAAAATTATGAATATCATCCCAAACTCCACAGCCATCCTTAATGAAGGCCTTTCTTCGTTTTCATCATCAGTGTCATATTTATTGTTAATTGCTTTTTAAGCTTATATCATAATCTTAGCAATTTAACTCCAATTAACATGATAGCTCAGATGGTAACTTTAGGAAATGCTCAGGAAATGTACATGTACCATGTAAAACTACTGTGCTAGATACCAGATACCAGATATAAAGATTTTCCTTATAAAACGTAGCATATTATATGCAAATATTTTATATGTTTAAGAATATGAAGTTCAATGTGGGTGTATATGGTCTTCCATTTAGTTCTTATGCTTAGGATACCAAGTTGCTCTATCTGAGCACATGGTTTTCTCAGTATTTAAAAAGTAGGATATTGTCAGTTTCCATGCTTTTGCTTCAGAGACTGACACTTTCTTTGATGCATTTACTGGATCATGGAGACCAGCACTTAGAGCTGACATTGTTCCTTAAGTTCTGCTCTTCTATTGAGAACTGCTGAGAGTCACCCTGCCTGAGGCAGTGACGTTTTACAGTAGGGCTCTGGTGACCTCCCTCATACCCTGCACCCTTTAACCATTATTGATTGCACCATGCATTTGACAAAAGATATCATTAATTGTTTTTTACAGGGTTTTTTGTTCTCCCCAACTAAATTGTGAGACTTCTATCAGCTGTGACCCATTCCTGTATGTTGGTGTAGAACAGAGCTTTACCTCTTCCCTGTACTCCCTGTATACCTGGTGATAAATCAGTGTTTGATGATGATGAGAGAGTTCCCCTTGATGCTGGAGACCTGTGAGTCCACCCTGACTCAGTCACTCCTTTCCCTGGTACAACTTAACAAATTTCTACCATGGCCCAATCTTTCTTTATCATGCATTAGATTCATAC
This sequence comes from Equus quagga, assembly GCF_021613505.1. Taxonomy (NCBI): domain Eukaryota; kingdom Metazoa; phylum Chordata; class Mammalia; order Perissodactyla; family Equidae; genus Equus; species Equus quagga. The sequence goes on from NC_060275.1 coordinate 111,446,592, forward strand.
TTTAAGGGTATCCAGTGGAGGTGAGTAAATTCAGAGTTAGGTAATGAAATTATGAGCATGTTTCCTGATTTTTGTAACCTTATCAGTGTATAGTCTAAGAAAAGATGGCTAAGTTAGGAATCGTCTCAGTTTATTTGACATACATATCCTTTTAGAATTTGAGCTTGCAAACTCTGTAACAGTGCCTCGGAATTCATCCTTTCTGTTCTATTGTGTTATCTATGGCTTTACATCAGTTTGAAAGTGACGTAATTCCATGGAATGCTAGAATAAAGGGATACTATTGAGAATTTGGTTCTGCTAATATGCTTAAAGTATGGATGCCATAGTTTAAAACTTGATTATGAAAATATCCAGACTCCCCATTCTTATCACAGAGAAGTTTGTGCTTTCACATTTTACATAAATATTTAGAATTTAGCTCAATGCTCAACCTGCATCATTCCCAGGGAATTAAATTCCAGGAATCCTCTTTCCACAGTAACCACAGATTGAAGCATCTTCAAGCAATCTCAGTGGTGATAATTCTGACAGCTTTCCCTTCTTATTGCATCTGCACCATTAGTGGCTCAAGTTAATTTCCTTAGTATCTTCTCGGATGTTTTATTGGCAGTGGTCAAAACTCTCATTTCCACTTTCAACATCTTTTGTAATAATACATATAATGAAATTTATTTATTACAACTGAGCTTCTGGTCAAGTGAATATTGTGATGAAAATGTGTTCTGTATTTCAGTACGAATTAGTTCTACTGAAATGTTTTTAAACCATGTTCTGATGGATTGGAATACATAACTAAAGAGGGATAAAATCATTTTAAGGAAGAAATCTCGGTATCAGATTTGACGTGTAGATGATTGTTCAGGGACCAAATAGTGTGGCACATGGAACTCCTCACGTCTTACCTGCAGTTTGGAGATGAAAAGTCTCTGAAAACCAAAAGTTCTTTTGTGTGTTCCTAGAAAAGTCAGAGGGGGCAAAATCTGACCTGGGCTGATGCAGAGACATATGTAGTCATTGTTTATCCAACTTAATGTGAATATTCATATTTTTGCCTCAGAGACATCAACATATTTGATTATGAGTACTACCCCTGATGGTGCTGAGAGTATTATATAAAAATGGTAGATGCTTCTTTCTAAATCCAAAAGAATTTCAGCATGGAAACACATATGATTCCAATGATTCAGGTAACCAACTGGGGAACATGAAAAAGATAAAGGTTAATAATTGGTTTTACTAAGAAAATGATAGAGTCATGATCAGGCATAGAGAAATGTTTCTATGGTTAGGAAAATGCAGAAAAATGTTGGTTCCTGTTGCTAACTCTGCAGTGGATGACTGGGATTTATATTTTCCTTAGTGTTGGTGCATGTAACAGAGAAATGAAAGAATCCAGGTGCAGGTGAGTCCAGGGTGGTGGACAGACCAAGCAGAAGGGGAAAATATTAAAATAGAAACCGTCTAGTTGTAACAGAATCAACTTCTGGCAGCTATGAAAAGAGCCACAGAACAATTGGCGTGCAACTGCTTGAAAGCCCAGAGCTAAAGAAAATCCCTGAGAGGATCAGATTCTAAATTAAGGAATTCCCAGTGAAAGTGAGGGTTAGTTTAAGGAATGATTGATCTTAATACTTATTCTCCTGCATTGTTATTGCCTGTTGATGTCTCTGTACCCCTCTCTAGATCTAAGATCTGTGAGCATAGTGGGTTCTGTCTATATTGTTGAGGGAGGGGTTCCAAGCTTTTGGCACATGGCCTGCCAGGTGGTGGGTGTTCATTAAATATTTAGTGATAAATGACTGAAATAGGTTTAGTTTTTCTCCAAGGACTCTAAGTCTGCACATTATGTTTTAAATCTATGCTGTTTAATGTGGTGTGGTAGAGTAGAGAAGAGGGAAGGAAGTAGCCATGTATGTCTAGAATCCCTTTGGACACAGAAGTGGGACTTATTTTCAAATTACAGTGATCATGACATCCAATCCAAATTCTAACACCCTCCATCTGATGAGAATTCCTATTGTAAGAAGCCACTATTACAGATGGAATATTTCCTAATTTTCCTTTGTACCAAGGTGAAAAATAAGGGTGGCAACCACCTTAGCAAACAGCGCATAGCTTGCTCAGACAGAGTCATGAATAATATGAGTTGATTTATAGGCTTAGCAGTTCTAACATAATGGCTATTTTAATATATATTTCATAGAAAAACCATGGCATGCATTCCCTTTTGGTTAAGTAAGCCTGTGGGAACACGAATAACTGGCATGCCTCCGTTCCTGGGTCTTGGTGCATGCAAATTGCAAACAAAGTCCCAAGGGGAAATATGCACTGTTTTCCAGTTGGCTTTGCAAACCCAAATCTATAATGATTGCACGTTAACAATTCCAAAGTTATGTTAGAAATTGTCTGCCTTTTTCTGGATTGCCAATAAATTCTACTATGTAGATTGCGACTCAACTATATGTTGTATACTCTCATTCCTCTGGGCTTGGTGACCTTGCTACTGTATTTGCTGAATTAATATTGGGGAACATTGATGGCAAAGGATATTGAGGCTTATGAATAAATTTAAATTTGAAAACCTAACCAACACAGGGACATAAAGTTGTAAGTACCAAAAAATGGGAAGCAGATGATAGGGATGGTTTAAATGACCTAAATTCTCATTTATTAAAGTAGGAAGTCAAAAGACAATGTCTAATTTGATGCAACAACGTTCTTGGTGTATTATTTAGAGATGTGGAAGGAACCACCAGGAGAAGCACAAATAGAAAAATGTTAAAGTCATCAGCACTGAATGAGGAAATGAATGTGGAAGGAGATGAGGAATGAAAGAGTTCTTTTTCAGTATAAGCTCTTCTGAAATATTTAACATTTAAGTATATGCATGTATTACTTTAGTAATATAAAATTTAAAAAGAGGTGATATAAGCATTGACCTACTATATCAAATTGATTCAGGATTTTAAGTATTTTTGTTACAAGTTAATATATATGCATTAGCAATTTTAGAAATACAGAAAAGCATAAAGAAAAATAAAATCACCTGTGATTCATCTACTCCTAGGCAGTTCCTGCTAGCAGTGTGGTGTCTGTCCTAGCAAATACAGGCCCCCTCCCTGCCCAGATACACAGAGTTTACTTAGTAAAAACGGAATTAGAATTACTGATCATCACTTTGAAGGATAATGTCTTCATGATAATAAACATAATCATAAAGCTAACTAATATTTATGTTTGTTATGATAGGTATCTTCTTAAGTGGTTAGGTATATTAACCCTTTTATTTCCACAGTGACCCATGACGTAAGTGCTTTTACAGCCTCCATGTTAGGGATGAGGTCACCAAAACCCAAGTGTTAAGAACTTACCCAAGACACATCATGAGTAGATGGCAGACTCAGGAAATGAACTTTAGAAATAAGTAAACAGGAGTGACAAAAGACTGTCAACCCAATTTTGATTTAATATGTTTTACCTTATGAAATGTAAATTAGATATGAAGATTTCTTTGATCCTTTAAAATTCCTTTAGGTATTCATTCTGTATTCAGAGTATAATGTGCACTCTGGTTATCAGTTCCTATTGCTTTCAGTTGTTAGAGGTGTAATGTATTTTTTAAACTATATTTTTAAAGTTTTAGAAGAGTTTTAGATCAAAAGAAAAGTTGAGAAGACAGTACAAAGAGTCCTGTTTACCCCACAACCTGTTCCCCCTGTTGTGAACGTCTTGCCTTAATATGGCATATTTAGTACAATTAAAGAGTCAGTGTTGATACATTATTATTAACTGAAGTCTTACTCTATTCACATTTCCTGAGTGTCACCTAATGCCCATTTTCAATTCCAGGATCCCATCCAGGGTCCCACATTACATTTAGACTCCTTCCTCTTGGCTGTGGAAGTTTCTCAGACTTCTCTTATTATTGTTGATGTTGACCGTTTTGAGGAGTATTGGTCAGGTGTATTGTAGGATGCCCCTCTGCTGGAATTTGTCTATTGTTTTTTTCATGAGTGCCAGTGTTAGTGTACATGTTATTAATGTGACCTCTCATTGGTGATGTTGTGTTGATCGCCTGGCTGGGGTCGTGTCTGTCAGATTCCTCCTCTGTAAAGTAGCCCTTTTCCCCTTTTCTGTCCTCGGCCAGTTACTGTGTGCAGCCCACACCAAGGAGGGGATTTATTTTCTACCCTTTCTGAGGCTGGTTTACCTATATGAATTATTTGAAATTTTTCTGCTTGATTTGCCTTTTCTCCTCCATTTATTTATTCATTCAGTCCTTTATTTATAGGAGTATAGACACGTGGATATTTATTTTATACTTTGGGTTTATAATCTGATACTTTGTTGTTAGTGCCATTGAGTTGATTCCAATTCCTAGCCACCCTGTGGACAACACAGAGCGCAACCCTGCGTGGTCTTTTTGTGCCATCTTCTCACCTTCCGGCGCTATATCATACTGTGCTCTGCTGTTGTTGATATGGTTTTCATGGCCAGTTTTCAGAAGTGAGTGACCAGGTCCTTTTTCCTAGTCTGTCTTAGTCTGGAAGCTCTGCTGAAACCTGCTATGGGTGAGCCTGCTGGTATTTGAAATCCCAGTGGCAAAGTTTTCAGCATCACAGCAACATTTAGTTGCCACAGTATGACAACTGACAGACGAGTCATGTGGTTCCCTGACCAGGAAACCAAGTGGGCTGTGGTGGTGAGAGCACTGAATCTTCACCACTAGACCGCCAGGCTAATCTGATACTACTTTGTTTGTTTTGTTGCTTAAATTGTTCCAACTTTGGTCAGAGGGGCTCCTGTGTCCCTTTGACATACCCCTTTCTTTTGAGAACCTCCTTACTATCTGGGACTACAATATGCTCCTGTCTCATCCTGTATTTTCCGTGCTGTGGTCCTAGAATCAGCCATTTCTCTAAAGAGCCGTGGTACCTTTCATTGGAAAATGGTGTGAGAAACCAAGGCTAGTAGGTGTGCTCATTCCTACTGGTGTCTTCTTGCTTTTAGGCTCTCTCAGCTGACAGAGCAAGGAAATACATGTGTGTATGCTGAGAATGTACACCTGTCTATAAATGTTTCTATGTGTAACTGTGCCCAAATGAAGCTATTCATGAGTTCATTTGATGTCTCCAACTCTAGTCCCTTATCACATGGATCAGTCTAGCTGCCTCTGCTTGCTTATATGTAACTTCCCACTCCAGACGTGAGAAATCTTCAAACCATCTGCCATCCATTCACTTAATTGCTCAGTTACAGTTTGCACGTATAGTAGGAGCAGAATTGTTAACCTGTAGCGCTGTGGAAAACAACATCAGCTAGATTACAATGCTTAGGAATAGTTAGTTCTCCCTTTAGTCTTGTAGCCTCCACTCATTTCCAAAGTTACTAGGTCACCATCTCTTTATCCTACCTTCTTCAGTGAGTTTATTTCATATATTTGTGACGCAGACTGCTTTGTCACATTGTGCATTCCATCCTCAGATTCCCTGATCTCCTAAGTCATTTTTAAAATTTACATACATTAAGCTATACTCTCTGTGGGTTTTGAAAAATGCGTAGTGTCATGTATCCACCATTACCATTTCATACAGAATCGTTTCACTGCCCTAAAATATCCTCTGTGCTTCAGTATTTAACCGTTTTTTCCCCCTCTGAACCCCTGGGAACCACTCATCTTTTTACCATCCCTATAGTTTTGCCTTTTCCAGAATATCGTGTATTTGGAATTATACATAGTATGTAGACTTTTCAGACTGGCTTCTTTCATTTGACAATAGGCATTTAAGACTCAGCTGCATCTTTTCATGGCATGATAGCTCATTTCTTTTTATTGCTGAATAATGTTCCTTTTGTGGATGTACCACAGTTTGTTTCTCCATTCACCTACTGAAGATCTTGATTGCTTCCAGTTTGGGTGACAACGAGTAAAGCTGAACATTCAAATGCGGGTTTTTTCCCTCAGCTTTGTTAAGATATAATAGACATATAACATTGTGTAGGTTTAATGTGTACAACATGATGATTTGGTCATGGTCTCAAATAAGTTAGGTAAATAGTTAGGAGTGTAATTGCTGGATGGTATAGTAAGACTGTATTTAGTTGCCAAATGGTCTTCCAAACTGGTTGTTACATTTGTTACATTTTGTTTTGTTTACTTTTGCCATTCTAACAGGCGTAAGGTGATATCTTAGCGTAGTTTTGATTTGCATTTCCCTGATGATCAGTGGTGATGAGCATCTAAAAAAGTGCTAACTTTTTATAAATTTTTTAAAAAGTGACAATAGAAAAAAAGTGCTAATTTTATACTTATGTACATAGAATAAAAGTTTCCATTCTAAAGAATACAATATAGCTAAGAGATATAAACAATGTAAAAAAAATCAACAAACAATTCCTACCTATGGAAATCCCCCAGTTATACACCTAGAATGTGCTCGCCATTCTTATTTCAAATGCCGTTGAATACAATGTCCCCCCAGAAGCACTGCAAAGGTGCGAACTATAATTGCTGAATTATCATAGGTAAGAAAAAGGCAGCACTGACTTTACAGATGTCTGTGCTTGCTCAAATTAGGTTGTACACAGCTGAGCAAAAGCCCAGGTTTTGTTATTAGACACAGATCCAAAAACAGATGTGAGAGTTAAAAGAGATCCAAAAGCAGCTGTATCATCAGTTGCAATGCTTTGCACTTAGTAAATGCAGTTATCACTGTTACTCACCCTGGGTGAATAAGAGTTTGCTCATTATTCCATTTGTTCTCTATTGGCTCAGAAAATAAAACCACTGTGCAAACTTACACAAAAGCTCTACGCTTAACTGGTACCTATCAGCTACCAAGACATTTTGCCAGTGTGCTATTTAACTCCGGGAACAACAACAACAAAGGAATGTATTCATTTTGGAAGATAAAATTGTAAAAGGTAATTATGGGAGAACACCTCCAAAAGTGTCTAAACCATGTATTATTCCTGTAGGAAATTAGCTTCTTAAATTCTTTCTTTCTTTTAGCACTGATAGATGCAAAGAACACCCTCATGAAAAACAGTCATGAAACACTGTATGCACCTCCTCATTAGGTAATTAGTATGTTACTGCTAGTCAACAACAGCATTTTCTGAAAGCCATGCAAGTATGAGAAGGGAATTCCAAAATCTATTTTATGGTTTATAAATACTGTATAGTATCTACTATGTTATTTTTTGGCTTTAAATATAGTATTCAATTTTAAATGTGAATGGTCAAGTTTCCTATTAGCTGGAGATATTATGACAAAATGGTATTATTCTGCTAAAAGGAATTATTTCTACATGATTATCTCAATTGATTCCATTTTTGTCAATCATTATTTCATAAGTTACAGAAGAGTCAAATGAAAATATTGTTATGAGAGCTTGTTTAGTAGACTGAAGTGGATGCCATTTTCTTCACTGTCACCCAGGTATACAGCAGAGTATCTAGCACACAGTAGGACCACAAAATGTGTCTGATGTATGGATGAATAAATTAAGGAATTTATGCTGTTTGTTTCTCCTTATTAGTTCTGCTAATTAGATCATCACGCTCAATAACATCCTTAATACATAATGTGTGATTCCATAACCACAATACTGAATATATCATATGTATATCAAGTGTTGAAGTGTATGTCTCCAGGTGTTTATGTCATTAAGCATTTTAAAACACACAGACAGTATCCAATGTTAGGAGCCCAGTTATCTTTATGCCATACCATACTGAAGCATCTTTGCCTTCAGCTCCTCACAAGAGTTCCATAGCTACTGATGGGTGACTACACAGGGAAAGCCAAAAGTGATATGTTGTAATGTGGGTAGTTATTTGAAGACTTAAATTCCACTCATGAACATTTACTCAACATCTATTATGTATCAGGCTTTTTCACATACTTTCTTGCATTTAGTTGTCTCACTGACCGCTGAAGTTGATATTATCACTCTTATTTTGGGTAAACTACTACTGAGGTTAAGAGAAATTGATTCAATTAATGTAGTAAGTAGCTGAGTGGGCAGCCAGTCCTAAGATTCTCTAATGTCAAACTCTACCACCCTAGTCTATTCCTCCTTGAAATAACTTGAGGGAGTTTGGTCTAGTGAAAAATGTAGCCAGCGTTTTGACATGAGTGTGAATCCATGCTTTGCTATTTGTCTGTTCTATGACTTCAGGTAAACTACATAAACTTTTCCATCCTCATTTTTTAAATCTGCAAACCATACCTTGCTTGACACAATTTAAGTGTCACATAAATAGCATCTATTATTATCTGTACTGTAAGAACATTGTTTCATTATAAAGTATTACCAACATATATACAACATTGAACAGCACCCTTTGTATCCAAGTAGAGATTTGGACAGAGAAAGGGGGTATATTTTTTTAAAAAATCGTATCGAGGTCATAATAGTTTATAACATTGTGAAATTTCAGTGGTACGTTGTTATTTGTCAGGCACCATACAAATGTGCCCCTTCACCCCTTGTGCCCCCCCAACCCCTTTCCCCTCTAGTAACCACTAATCTGTTCTCTTTGTCCATGTGTTAGTTTATCTTCCACATATGAGTGAAATCATACACTGTTCGTCTTTCTCTATCTGGCTTATTTCACTTAACATAATACCCTCAAGGTCCATCCATGTCATTGTGAATGGGACGATTTTGTCTTTTTTTTATAGCTGAGTAGTATTCCATTATATGTATATACCACATCTTCTTTATCTAGTCATCAGTTGATGGGTACTTGGGTTGCTCTCACTTCTTGGCTATTGTGAATAATGCTGCAGTGAACGTAAGGGTGCATAGGTCCCTTTAAACTGTTGATTTCAAGTTCTTCGGATAAATACACAGTAGTAGGATATCTGGGTCATATTGTATTTTTATTTTTAATTTTTTGAGATATCGCCATACTGTTTTCCATAGTGGCTGCACCAGTTTGCATTCCCAGAAGCAGTGTATGAGGGTTCCTTTTTCTCCACATCCTCTCCAACATTTATTTTTTGTCTTGGCGATTTTAGCCATTCTAATGGGTATAAGGTGATATCTTAGCGTAGTTTTGATTTACATTTCCCTGATGATTAGTGATGTGGAACATCTTTTCATGTTCCTATTGGCCATCTGTATATCTTATTTGGAAAAATATCTGTTTATATCCTCTGCCCATTTTTTGCTTGAGTTGTTTGTTCTTTTGTTGTTCAGTTGGGTGAGTTCTTTATATATTTTGGAGATTAACCCCTTTTTGGATATATGATTTGCAAATATTTTCTTGCAGTTGGTGGGTTGTCTTTTTGGCTTGTCCCTGGTTTCCTTTGCCCTGCAGAAGCTCTTTAGTCTGATGAAGTCCTGCTTGTTTATTTCTTCTTTTATTTCCCTTGCCCAAGTAGACATGGTATTCAAAAAGATCCTTCTAAGACTGATCTGAGAGAGTGTACTACCTATATTTTCTTCTAGGAGTTTTATGGTTTCAGGTCTTACCTTCAAGTCTTTGATCATTTAAGTTAACTTTTATGTATGGTGAAAGATAATGGTCTACTTTCATTCTTTTGCATGTGGCTGTCCAGATTTCCCAACATCATTTCTTGAAGAGACTTTCCTTTCTCCATTGTATGTTCTTAGCTCATTTGTTGAAGACGAGCTGCCCATAGATATGTGGTTTTATTTCTGGGATTTAAGCTCTGTTCCATTGATCTGTGTGTCTGTTTTGGTACCAGTACCATGCTGTTTTGATTACTGTAAATTTGTAGTATATTTTGAGGTCAGGGATTGTGATGCCTCCAGCTTTGTTCTTTTTTCTCAGGATTGCTTTGGCTATTCAGGGTCTATATGAATTTTATGATTCTTTGTTCTATTTCTGTGATCATTGGGATTCTGGTTGGGATTGCAAGGAATCTGTAGATTGCTTTAGGTGGTATGGACATTTTAACTATATTCTTCCAATCCATGTTCATGGAATATCTTTCCATTTCTTTATGTCAGCCTTAATTTCTTTCAATAATGTCTTATAGTTTTCATTGTATAGGTGTTTCACCTCCTTGATTAAATTTATTCCTAGATATTTTATTCTTTTTGTTGCAGTTGTAAATTGGATTATATTCTTGAGGTCTCTTTCTGTTAGTTTGTTATTAGAGTATAGAAATGCAACTGATTTTTGTAAGTTGATTTTGTATCCTGCAGCTTTGCTCTAGTTGTTGATTATTTCTGATATTTTTCTGGTGGATTCTTTAGGGTTTTCTATATATAGAATCATGTCATCTGCAAACAGCAAGATTTTCACTTCTTTGCCTATTTGTATTCCTTTTATTACTTTTTCTTGCCTAATTGCTCTGGCCAAAACCTCCAGTACAATGTTGAATAAGATTGGTGATAAAGGGCACCCTTGTCTTGTTCCTGTTCTCCCATGGATGGCGTTCAGATTTTCCTTGTTGAGTATGATGTTGGCTGTGTGTTTGTCATATATGGCCTTTATTATGTTGAGGTGCTTTCCTTCTATACTCATTTTATTGAGAGTTTTTGTCATAAGTGCTGTTTGATCTTGTCAAGTGCTTTCTCTGCATCTGTGGAGATGATCATGTGGTTTTTATTCCACATTTGGTTAATGTGGTATATCACATTGATTTATTGCAAATGTTGAACCATCCCTGTGTCCCTGGTATAAATCCCACTTGACCAGGATATATCATCCTTTTAATGTATTGGTGTATTTGGTTTACCAATATTTTGTTGGGAATTTTTTCATCTATGTTTATCAGTGATATTAGCCTGTAATTTTCCTTCTTTGTGTTGTCCTTGTCGGGCTTTGGGATCAGGGTGATGTTGGCCTCGTAGAATGTGTTAGGAAGTGTTCCATCTTCTTCAATTTTTTGAAACAGTTTGAGAAGGATAGGTATTAAATCTTCTTTGAATGTTTGTTAGAATTCTCCAGAGAAGCCATCTGTTTCTGTACTTTTACTTTGTGGGAGGTTTTTGATTACTGTTTCAATCTCTTTACTTGTGATTGGTCTATTCAGATTATCTATTTCTTGTTGATTCAGTTTTGGGAGGTTGTATGAATCCAAGAATTTATCCATTTCTTCTGGACTGTCCAATTTATTAGCATATAGGTTTTCATAACATTCTCTTATAATCCTTTGTATTTCTGTGGCATGCATTGTAATTTCTCCTCCTTCATTTCTAATTTTATTTATTGGAGCCTTCTCTCCTTTTTTCTTAGTGAGTCTGGCTAAGGGCTTCTCAATTTTGTTTATCTTCTCAAAGAACCAACTCTGAATTTCATTACTCCTTCCTCTGTTTTTTTGGTTTCAGTTATTTCTGCTCTAACTTTTACTATTTCCCTCCTTCTACTGAATTTGGGCTTTGTTTGTTCTTTTTCTAAGTGTAGTTTAAGTTTTCTTATATGAGATTTTCTTGTTTGTTTAGGTGGGCCTGCATTGCTATAAATTTCCCTCTTAGGACCACTTTTGCTGCATCCCATATTAGTCGGTATGGTATGTTTTCATTTTTATTTGCCTCCAGATATTTTTTGATTTCTCTTTTAATTTTTTCAGTGATCCATTGGTTGCTCAGTAGCATGGTGTTTAGTCTCCACATATTTGTTACCTTCCCAGCTTTTTTCTTGATTTCTAGTTTCATAGTATTATGGTTGGAAAATATGCTTGTTATGATTTCAGTCTTCTTAAATTTATTGAGGCTTGCCTTGTTTCACAACATATGGTCTATCCTTGAGAATGTTCCATGTGCACTTGAGAAGAATGTGTATTATGCTTTTTTTAGATGGAGTGTTCTATATATGTCTATTAAGTCCATCTGGTCTAGTTTTTGTTTAATTCCATGATTTCCTTGTTGACTTTCTGTCTGAATGATCTGTCTGTTGATCTAAGTAGAGTGTTAAGGTCCTCTACTGTTTTTGTGTTGTTGTTAATATCCCCTTTTATGTTTCTTAATAGTTGCTGTATGCACTTTGGTGCTCCTGTATTGTGTGCATATATATATTTATAAGTGTCATGTCTTCTTGGTGGAGTATCCCTTTTATCGTTATATACTGCCCCCCTTTGTCTCTCATTGCCTGTTTTATATTGAAACCTACTTTGTCTGATATAAGTATGACAACACTTGCTTTCTTTTGTTCACCATTTGCTTGGAGTATCATCTTCCATCCCTTCACTCTGACCCTGTTTGTCTTTAGACATGAGATGTGTTTTCTGGAGGCAGCATATTCTTGGGTATTATTATTATTTTTTTGAGGAAGACTTGCTCTCTGCTAATGTCTGTTACCAATCCTCCTCTATTTTGCTTGAGGAAGATTAGCCCTTAGCTAACCTCTGTACCAGTCTTCCTCTACTTTGTATGTGAGATGCCTCCACAGCATGGCTGATGAGTGGAGTAGGTCTGCATCTGGGATCTGAACCTGTGAACCCTGGGCTGCCAAAGTGGAGCACACAGACCTTTAACCAGTTGCCAGACGGCTGGCCCTGGGTCCTGTTTTTAATCCATTCCACCACTCTGTGTCTTTTGACTGGAGAATTCAATACTTTTACATTTAGGGTGATTATTTATATGTGAGGGCTTAATACTGCCATTTTATCACTTATTTTCTGGTTGTTCTGTATTTCCCTTGTTTCTCATCCCATATATTTCAGATTACAAATTCAGTTTGGTAGTTCTCTTTGGTGGTTGTCTTTATTTATCATTTATGTCTCAGTCCTGATTATTTGTTTAGTGGTTACTATGAGGTTTGTATAAAAATCTTGTAGATGAGATAGTCCATTTTCTGATGGCCTCTTATTTGGAAAGGAGGGATATTTTATAGTAGAGGTACAATAACATCTCATTAAATTCTACATAAATGTCTGTAAATGGCCTGAAAGAAAATAAGTGCTTTGAAAATAATGTAACTTTAAAGGGGGACTGTGACTTCATAAAAAGCAATATTGGATGATTAAGTGTTTTGAAAACACACATCTCAACGGGGGAAAAAGCAGTAAAAGTGTAGAGAGTAACTCTAAGCCAAGGAAGTTTGCCACAAAACAAAGACATAGAAATCAGCAAAGAATCCAAGTCTTCACTACAAGAGACAACAAAAGAACAAAGAATCCAGTAAACAGGAAGAATATGGAACTAAACACATCACCAGTGAAATAAAACTTCTCTAGCAATCCAAGATAGAGCAACAGAATGGGAAATTAAATCAATGAGATAGAAGATAAAGTCATGATGCAACTGGAGAATGTGGAAAAACTTGTTAAAAAGTTGCATAAGGGTGTGACAGATGTTGTAAGACCCAAAGGAAAAAGCACAGAAGCCCAAATTGGGTATGCTAGTTTCCAAAGTGATGGAACATTTGTCATGTACTATATCACTAAATACTTCTAAAGTGGAAAGAAGGAATTGAGTTTTCAATTGGATAAACATAGACTCCCAAGGAAAAAGAAAACACAAACCAATACAAAAAGAAGTATTCATAAAGTTTATAAACATTAGGGGAATATTAGCATATGGTATAAATGAAAAGTGTGCATTGTGTATCAATCAACTATTTTGGATGCTTCTGTGTTAACTGAAAGGTATGATATATTTATAAATGTGTATATTTGTATATATATACATGTATTGTATATATCATTATGTAATATATGCATTATAAGTAATAATATATGGTATGGTATACATATGTACCTATTTGTATATGTATGTCTATATAAATAGTATATTCCAATATTAGTGAAATAAATTGATGTTATAAAAATGAAAATTCCCTTAAATGTTTTTCCACAGATTCAGGACAACTTTTATTCTTGATTGGAAGGCTATGATGTTAGTGTGTCACTGTGTGGATGATGACATTTACTGATCTGGAAATCTTTTATAAAGATACCCTTCATTATACAAGCACCTGGGGGAACAAGTGAAATCTTTAACCAACAAAAAACCCCTGTAATTTAGCAATTTCTTGAATGTTAATGCTCAACAGCAGTCTCATCATAAGAAAAAAAAGGTGAAAATTCAATGTGTTTGTGGCTGAAGGTTTGTGCCCTCCCCAAATCCATACATTGAAACCTACCCCCCAATATGATGGTCTTGGGAGGTGGGCCCTTTGGGTGTGATTAAGATTAGATGAGGTCATGGGGCAGAATCCTCATAAATGGGATTAGTGCCCTTATAAGAGTCATGAGAGAGCTTGCTCCCTCTATGCTCTTCACCACTTGAGGACACAATGAGAAGACAGCCGTCTACAAGCCAGGAGATGGGTTCTTACCAGACTCCAGATCTGCTGATACTTTGATCTTGGACTTCCAGGCTCTAGAACTGTGAGAAAGAGATGTTTATTTTTTAAGCCACTCAGTCTATCATATTTTGTTACAGCAGCCCAAACTGCCTAAGACAGTCACCAAAAGAGATTTGGTAATGGCAGAAAACAAACATACAACTTGTGCGTGATCAACTATAAAGTCCTATGGTAAATTACTAAAGGTTATTATCTGTGAAGAAGGAAAGATGACTCATTCACAATAAGGACTAAAATATGAAGAACCTGGTAATTAAATTGAGTGCAGAGAGACATGTGGTCTACATAAAGAAAACCAAGAAAATTTATTTGAAAATATGTGTATTCTTTTCGTTTAGCAATTTTTTCTGGTGATCTGTGCCATTTGTGCTTGTTCTCAGATGTACTGTGTCCCTATTATGTGCCTTGAAGAAAAGGTAGAATCTTGTACTCAAGAAATATTTCTGACTCACTGAATGAAGTCCCTGAATCAAGACTCATCTCTTCTGTGGATACTATTTCTACTCCTAACTACATGGGGTTGTCCATCTTTTAATTCCTTGGAGCACACATTTAGTTAATTCAAGAACTAGTTATTATAGTTTCAAGTGAATTATCCTCCTTAATAATAATGATATAAACTGTAGGTTCCTCTGTTTAGGAAAGTGATACAAAATGGACATGCTGAATATTTGAGTTTTAAAACATGAATTGTGTTGAAACCAAGGCTTGTTTCTTAGGGAAGAATTGCATCTTTTCTATTAATGTAATCAACCTGAAATATGCAATAATAGTTTCAATGTGTATACTGGTAAGTTCCTCAGGGAACAATGATAAAAATTAAATGCTTGAGGAGAAGCTAACAAACTTATATTTGAATGCTACTGTTAGTATTTTATGGCAAAGTTTGTTTTGAGTAACAGTTTATTGGTTTTTTAAAAACTTTTTGGAGGATAAGATTATTTTTCTGTGGCAATGCATTTATAAAATATTAGCCCAGTTTGAAAATATGTTGTCTAATTTCTCAGGATTATCTATCATAAATTGAAGACTACTTCTGTTGATTGTATTGAATAAAAGTATTTTTCAATTTGATCTCTTTCTCTGAGTTATTCGCTAAAATCCTTTACTTTAAAATAAATAGCTTATCCAGAGACAATGTCAAGATGGCATCATAGGTGGACTCTGAAATCATCTCCTCCCATGGACACAACAAATCTATAACTTTTGGAACTCTTGGAACAATTACCCCTGAGAGAGAACTGAAAATGGATAAAAAGAATCCCCACAACAAGGGGCAGTGCTGACTGAGGTGGAAGAGACAGAAGTTCCTTTCTGGAGAAGAAAATACCACCTTCATGAGCTGTGGCACTTCAGTGCCAGTCAGGAGCAATCCTAAGATATGAAGCCTTCCATGGAGGAGTGAGAGATCTGAGCAGGGTAGCATTACCATTATAAACAGCTTTTGGTCTCAGCACAACCAAGATGAGTCTCATAATATCTGGCTTTGCTGGCTACTAAGAACAACAGGGAATACCCACAGAAAAGTTATTTGACATAAGGGTAAAAAAGCTTGCTTTTAAAGGGCCCGTGCATAAATTCACCCATTTTGGAAAGCAACCTAAAATCACCAGGAAGAAAGGCGAACAGTCCTTTGCTGAAAAGAGACTCAGCTGATAGGCTCTGGGTGCATCTCAGTGAGATGTGAGACCTCTCCCAGGGCTGGGACATGGGCAGCAGACAGTATGATAACCTGGTGCAGGCATGGACGCCAGCAGATGCCATTGGAGTTCTTCCCCTGGCCTGTTAACACAGGATCTTCCTCACCCACTGGAGCACAGACTTAATCCAGCTCAAATGGGCAGGCAGCCCACCCCAGGGTCTGGTACCCCCCAACAGGAAGCCTTCAGGCAACTTGTGGGCCCACAGATGTGGGCTGCCTGGAACCTGAGCAGCTGTGCAAGTGGGTCCACCTCTGTGGGGCAGGGCATGCATGAGGGGCAGTGTTGCATTCATGGAGGGTGTGGGGCCGTAGCAGTGGGGTGACTGAATCTGCCTCAGTGTGTCAGTGTGCATGCATGTGGCAGGACTTCGTTGATGGGATGTGTGGCCCTGTGGGCAGTAGGGCTTGTCAGCTACAGCAGACTTGTGCTTCAGAAAAAGCCTCATAGTGGATAAACCCCACTTTCCAAAGCCTGAAACAATTGGGTGCTCCATGCCTTAGGCTGGCCCCACACAACTGCAATCCTGAGACAGCTGACAACAGCCTTGCAAGCTGGAGGCCTACAGCAATTGTAACAATTGTAAGCCCCTGAGCCTATCAATGAGCCATGCTGGGGGCCTACTCACTAACAGAAAAACTGCAACAGAAATGTGCTATTAGACCTTTCAGCCAACTGTGCTGGGGCTCCCCACACCTGATAAAGTGACCGAAGGGTCTATAGCAGCCACACACAGCTGAGCATAACAACCAGCTGGCTAGGGGGACAGCCTAGCCCCCCTGGGCACCTGCAGCAAGAGCAACCCTGCCACAATAGAAGGACACATGTAGTCCACACAGGGGTCACTCCTGGAACATTTGGAACTGGTGACAAGTGGGCAGCACACAGCTGGGCCTCATAATGCATCTCTTACACAATGGCACCTCTCCAAGATTGGGAGACATAGTTGATCTACCTACATAGATATAAGCACAGAGAAAGAGGCAAAATGAAGAGGAAAGGAATACATTCCAAGTAAGGGAACAGGAGAAAACCCCAGAAAAGGAACTAAGTGAAACAGAAATGAACAATCTACCTGACCAAGAGTTCAAAGAAAAAGTCATAAGGATGCTTATAGATCTTGGGAGAAGAATGGATGAACTCAGTGAGAACTTAAATAGAGAAATGGGAGATATAAAAAAGAACCTTCCAGAAATGAAGACTACAATACAGGAAATGAAAAATTCACTAGAGGGACCCAATAGCAGAGTAGATGATGCAGAAGAATGGATAAGACAGCTGGAAGAAAGACTAGAGGAAATCACCCAAGCTGAACAGATAAAAGAAAAAGAATTAAAAAGGACAAGGGCAGTCTAAACCTCAAGCATATTAACATCTGTATTATAGGTGTCCCAAAAGAAAGGAGAGAGAGAAAGGAACAGAGAATCTATTTGAAGAAGTAATAGCTGAAAACTTTCCTAACCTAAGGAAGGAAACAGACATCCAGGTACAGGAAGCACAGAGAGCACCAAACAAGATAAACCCAAAGAGGCCAACATCAAGACACATTATAATTAAAATGACAAGATTTAAATATAAAGAGAGAATCCTAAAAGCTGCAAGAGAAAGGCAACAAGTTACATACAAAGCAAACCCCATAAGGCTATCAGGTGACATCTCAGCAAAACTTTATAGGCTAGAAGGGAGTGGCACAATATATTTAAAGTGCTGAAAGGGAAAAATCTCCAGCCAAGAATACTTTACGTGGCAAGGTTATCATTCAGAATAGAAGGAGAATTAAAGAGTTTCCCAGACAAGCAAAAATTAAAGGAGTTTATCACCAAGAAATTAGTCTTAAAATAAATGCTAAAGGGGCTTATTTAAGTGGAAAAGAGAAGACCAGAAGAATAAGAAAATTATTTTTAAAGATAAATAAAATCATTAGTAAAGGCAAATATACAGTAAAGGCAGCAGATCATCCACCTGTGAAGATAATATGAAGGTCAAAAGACAAAAGTACTAAAATTACCTATTTCCATGTTAAGAGGGTAACAGATACACATGCACGAAAAAAAGAGGTTAGAGATGATATCAAAAACATAAAATGTGGGAAGAGGAGTAAAAGAGCAGAGCTTTTAGCAAGAGGTCAAACTAAAGAGACCATCAACTTAATATAGATTGCTATATATGTAGGTTATTATATATGGACCTCATGGTACTCACAAACCATAAACCTATACTAAATATCAAAAAATTAAGAGAAAGGAACCCAAACATAATACTAAAAGAAGCCATCAAACCACAAGGGAAGAGAGCAAGAGAAGAAGAAAGGAACAAAGAACTACTAAAGCACCCAGAAAAAAACTAACAAAATGTCAATAAGTATATACTTATCAATAGCTACTTTAAATGTCACTGGACTAAATGCTCCAATTAAAAGGCATAAGGTGGCTGATTGGATAAAAAAAGAAGATGCATATGTATGCTGCATATAAGAGATACACTTCAGATCTAAAGACACTCAGAAACTGAAAGTAAAGGGATAGAAAAAGATACTCCATACAAATGGTAATGAAAAGAAAGCTGTGGTAGCAATACTTATTTCAGACAAAATAGACCTTAATACAAAAACTGTAACAAGAGACAAAGAAGGGCACTGCATAATGATAAAGGGAACAATCCAGCGATAGCATATAACAGTTGTATCTATGCACCCAACGTAAGAGTAACTAAATATATAAAGCAATTATTAACAGCCATAAAAGAAAAAATAGACAGTAACACAATAATAGTAGGGGACTTTAACACTCCACTTACACCACTTGGTAGAACATCCAAACAGAAGATCAATAAGGAAACATTGGCCTTAAATGACACATTAGACCAGATGGACTTAGTAGATATATAAATAACATTCTGTCTAAAAGCCACAGAATACACATTCTTTTCAAATGCACATGGAGTATCCTCCAGGATAGATCACATGTTAGACCACAAAACAAGTCTCGATAAATTTAAGAAGATTGAAATAGTGCCAAACATCTTTTCTGACCACAACAGTATGAAACTAGAAATCAACTGTAGGAAGAAAATCAGAAAAGCCACAAATATACAGAGATTAAGCAAAACACTACTAAAAAATGATTGGATCAATGAAGAAATCAAAGAAGAAATAAAATAATACCTGGACAACTTGCCAAAATCTATGAAATACAGGAAAAGCAGTTCTAAAAGGAAAGTTTATAGCAATACAAGCATACCTCAACAAATAAGAAAAATCTCAAGTAAACAATCTAATTTTGCACCTTAAAGAGCTGGAAAAAGAAGAAACAAAGCCCAAAATCAGCAGAAGGCAAGAAACAATAAAAATAAGAGCGGAAATAAATGAAATAGAGACTAAAAAAAGAATAGAAAAAAATCAGTGAAACCAAGAGTTGGTTCTCTGAAAAGATAAAGAAACTTGACAAACCTTTAGCTAAACTCACCAAGAATAAAAGAGAAAAGGCTCAAATAAATAAAATCAGAAATTAAAGAGGAGAAATTACAATGGGCACCTCAGAAATACAAAAGATTATAAGAGGATACTATGAAAAGCTATATGCCAACAAATTGGATAATCTAGAAGAAGTGGATGAATTATGAGAATCATACAACCTTCCAAAACTGAATCAAGAAGTAGAGAATTTGATTAGACCAATCATCAGTAAGGAGCTCGAAACAGTAATCAAAAACTTCCGGAAAAATAAAAGTTCAGAACCAGACGGCTTCACCGGAGAATTCTACCAAACGTTTAAAGAAGACTTACTACCTGTCCTTCTCAAACTCTTCCAAAAAATTGAAGAGCAGGGGAAGCTTCCTAACTCATTCTGTGAAGCCAACATTACTCCGATACCAAAACCGGACAAGGACAACACAAAACAAGAAAATTTCAGGCCAATATCACTGATGACCATTGATGCAAAAATCCTCAACAAAATACTAGCAAATCGAGTACAAGACATTAAAAAGATCATACATCATGATCAAGTGGGATTTATTCCAGGGATGCAGGGCTGGTTCAACATCTGCAAATCAATCAACATGATACACAACATTAACAAAATGAAGAATAAAAATCATATATCATCTCAATGGATGCAGAGTAAGCATTTGACAACCTACAGCATCAATTTATGATAAAAGCTGAATAAAATGGGTATAGAAGGAAAGTACCTTAGCATAATAAAGGCCATATATGACAAACCCATAGCAAATATCATTTTCCATGCAGAAAACCTGAAAGCTGTCCTTCTAAGAAGAGGAACCAAAAAAGGATGCTCACTTTCAGCACTCTTATTTAACATAGTATTGGAAGTCCTATCCAGAGCAGTCAGACATGAAAAAGAAATTAAAGGGATCCAAATTGGAAAAGAAGACGTGAAACTCTCACTATTTGCAGATGGTATGATTTTATATAGAGAAAACCCTAAAGAATCCAACAAGAACATCTAGAAATGATAAATGAATATGGTAAAGTTTCAGGATAAAATATCAACATTCATAATTCACTTGCATTTCTATACACTAACAACAAAGTAGCATAAAGAGAAATTAAGAATACATTCCCACGTACAATTGCAACGAAAGGAGTAAAATACCTAGGAATAAACTTAACCAAAGAGGTGAAAGATCTGTATACTGAAAACTATAAAAGACTGTTGAAAGGAATTGAAGAAGACACAAAGAAATGGAAAGAGATCCTGTGCTCTTGGATTGGAAGCATTAACATAGTTAAAATCTCCATATTTCCTAAAGCTATCTACAGATTCAATGCAATCCCTATCAAAGTTCCAACGACATTTTTCATAGAAATAGAACAAAGAATCCTAAAATTATATGGAACAATGAAAAACCCCGAATAGCCAGAGCAATCCTGAGAAAAAAGAACAAAGCTGGAGGGATCACACTCCATGATTTCAAAAACATACTACAAAACTATAGTAACCAACACAGCATAGTACTGGCACAAAAACACACACGATGGAACAGAATTAAGAGCCCAGAACTAAACCCACACATCTATGGACAACTGATTTTCGACAAGGGAACCAAGAACATACTGTGGAGAAAGGACAGCCTCGCCAGTATCTGGTGTTGGGAAAACTGGACAGCTACATACAAAAGAATGAAAGTAGAGGGGCCAGCCCTGTGGCCGAGTAGTTAAGTTTGCATGCTGTACTTCGGTGACCCAGGGTTTCACCCAGTTTGGATCCTGGGTTTGGATATGGCGCTGCTCATCAGGCCATGCTGAGGTGGCATCCCACAGAAAGCAACCCAAAGGACCTCCAGCTGGAATATACCACTAGGTACTGGGGGGACCTTTGTGGAGAAGAAGAAGAAGAAAAACAAAAAGGAAGATTGGCAACAGATGTGAGCTCAGGTACGAATCTTTAAAAAAAAAAAATAATGAAAGTAGACCATTATCTTACACCATACACGAAAATTAACTTAATATGAATTAAAGACTTGAATGTAAGACCTGAAACCATGAAACTTCTGGAAGAAAACAGGCAGTATGCTCTTCAACATTGGTCTTAACAGCATATTTTCAAGTACCATGCCTGACAGGGCAAGGGAGACCATAGAAAAAATAAACAAATGGGACCACATCATACTAGAAAGCTTCTGCACAGCAAAGGAAACCATGAACAAAACAGAAAGACACCCTGACAGTTGGGAGAAGATATTTGCAACCATGTATCTGATAAGGGGTTAATATCCAAAATATATAAAGAACTCATACATCTCAACAACAGAAAAAGAAACAACCCAATTAAAAAATGGGCAAAAGATGTGAACAGACATTTTTCCAGAGAAGATATTCAGATGGCCAACAGGCATATGAAAGGATGTTTAACATCATTAAATATCAGGGAAATGCAAATCCAAACTACAATGAGATATCAATTCATTCTAGTCTAGTCACAGAATTCCTATAATTAACAAGACAGGAAATAACAAGTGTTGGAGAGGATGTGGAGAGAAGGGAACCCTGGTACACTGCTGGTGGCAGTGCAAACTGGTACAGCCACTATGGAAAACAGTATGGAGATTTCTCAAAAAACTAAGAATAGAACTACTATATGGTCCAGCTATTCCACTGCTGGGTATTTATCCAAAGAACATGAAAACACAGAAGCATAAAGATATATGCACCCCGATATTCATTGCAGCATTATTCACAATAGCCAAGACTTGGAAGCAACCTAAATGCCCATCAAGGGATGAATGGATAAAGATCATGTGGTATTTATATACAATGGGATACTACTCAGCCATAAGAAAGGATAAAATCTGGTCATTTGTGACAACAGGATGTACCTTAAGGGTATTATGCTAAGCGAAGTAGGTCAGAGGGAGAAAGTCAAAACCGTATGATCTCACAGATAATTAGAAAACAAAACCAACAACAAATAATCACATAGAGACAGAGATTGGAATGGTGGTTACCAGAGGAGAAGGGAGGAGAGAGTAGGTTGAAAGAGATGATTAGGCACGTGTGTGTGGTGATGGATTGCAACTAGTCTTTGGTGTAATCTACACAGGAATCAGAGTATAATGATATACACCTGAAATTTGTATAATATTTTGAACCAATGTTACCACAATAAAAAAAGTAAAAATAAATAAATAAATCAAATAGCTTATCCAGATTCTTCTTGGCAAGTCATTTATATTCTAGCCTCTACTCATTTGCCATTTGAATCTGCACACAAACTTCCTTTGCCCGTAGCTGTTATTCATTTTTTAATTAGTGTGCATATTTAAGATGTATTGTTTCATGAAAATACTGATTTATAAACATAATTTTCTATTTAATTGAATATATTAGGATAATATATTTCATAATTCAGATTACCTAGAAATACTCCCTTGGAATAGTTTTACATTATTATTCAAATTTGTAAATAAATGCCAATACATTGAAGATTTTACAAATGAGTAAATTGGGGTTTATAGAGCTTAACTTACTCAAGGAGCACTCAGCAAGGAAAAAGATATTCAAAAAGCAGTACTCAGCCTCAGCTATTTCAGATTTCTGAGAAAGCATTCTTGCTTATGAATGAACCTGCCTGTTACCATCCTTACATTCTACTGATTAAAATAATGATCATACATGTCATGAGAGGTATAAACATTTCTAACCATGATTTATGCTATTTATTGTATGCTGCATAGAACATATTCAGTATGTTTTAATGTAAAACTCTTTAATGCAAAACGTTCTGCTGAATACTTGGTGCAGAAAGATGTTTGCAACCACGTAAATTCTCTATATTTGTAGAAATATTACTAAAGCATGTGGTGTAACTTTACACACACACACACACACAAATCAGTGGTTGTCACAAGAACAGAAACATTCTAACCTGCACAAATAATAGCTCCCAGTCAAAGAAAATAGCATGTAAAATATTTACAGAAGTAAATTAATATTTGGTTTGAAGAAACATGATATTAAAACTTTCCATTTTCACTTTTGCTTTATGCTACATATAAACTACATCCGAAGTCTAATCAAGCTTACATATAAACATACAGAAAAAAATAAAGTGTTGGATTATTGCATGATTACTGAGGGGGAAACACAACTTATTATATCTTTTTCTAAGTAAAGTCTGGCAACTGTGTTATAAATTTAAACTATTAAAATGTATAGATATAGGAAAATAATTGAAGTTTAAATCTAAAAGTTACATAATCTTGCATTTCTAGGGTACTAGCAAATATTTATTGCCAAGCACGTTTTAAAAGTCTATTATTTTCATAATTGTTATTGTATAAAAATTCCACATACAGAAATATAACTGTATGCATTTATATTTAAATTATTCAGATAAATAATGTGGAGACATGAGTTTAGAGGTGAGTTACTTGAGAATAACAGATTTAATACTGAACATTTAATTTGGGGTAGTATGTTTGCAAGTGATTATTAAATAAAATATGCATTTTTATCTTTGATCATAATTTGTTCTAGAATAAAGATACCACTGAACTCTAAGTCTTGGGATACATTCACAATGAAGGAGAAGGAATCCCTCTTACCCTTGTCTCATTCTGGTAGCCCTGGCTGGGAGCCAGGACCATTCTGCAGCCAGTAGTGAGACAGGGCTCTGATGATGACAAGAATGCTAAGTGTCCCTCATGCCCAGTGTCTGCAGTCAGGCCACTGTCACTGACATGATCAATGATCTTTCACTGAATTGCCATGAAGGGGGAGTTACTTTTTAAAGTCTTTTCACAGTTGTTTTATCAAGAGAGCTCCTTTAGGGAAAATATTTGCAAAATCAATCTAAATTAAAAAAAAAAATTTCCCAGTTAATTTTGTCCTTTTTAGGATCTTTAATGGCTCTTTCTCTGGTTTATTTGCTTTTTGATGACTATTAGTAATGAGATAAATACCAACACAATCCATTGTGTGTGGGTGTTGGTTCTGTAAAAGGCTTCAGGCTTGTGCCAAGTCAAAGACAAAGAATTATAATAATTACATACTACTCTTTGATGGTTTGCTCTTTACGTTTCACCAAGTGAAGTAGCACTGTCTGTTCTTTTTGTTAGTAGCTTTCAGTGATTTCTATAGCTATTGAATTTTAGCAGCAATTTGTTTTTTCATTGAACTGTTTTGTTACAAAAATATAAGGAAATGCACTCTATGAATCAGTATTCAGTTTTCATATGGATTTCTGTGGCACTTAAGTATTTGAAGAATTAAAATGTCCTACAAAGGGCCCTAATGCATATAATTTTAAGTACATTATTTCATTTTGTTCAACAGGTTGGGCCCATCGCTTTGAAAACTGGCAAATGTTTATGCTTAAAAATGTTGTGTGCCCATGAGGGAAAGATGTAAGTAGTAAATTAGGCAGTTCACAGGATGAGACAGGGTTTTAGCAATGTTGTGGACACGGAAGGATGAAGTCCGTGTTATTTGCGAATTATTTTTGGTAGGGATTATGCTGAAACATTACTGTGAGTGAAAGCATCTCGGGCAAGGCTTGAGGGGAAGAATATGGCCCACGATATGTTCTGTTCAGAGCAAAATAGTGTAAAAATAATTCTAAGGAAGGAATTGGACTGGATGTGGACTAGGATGTGCAGGCAGAGATGCCACATAAGTGTAGCTGGCAGAAGAATGGCCCCCAAAGATATCCAGGTCCTAATCCTTGAGAACTGTGAATGTGTGCTGTTTCATGGCAAAGGGAATTAGGTTTGCGGATGGAATTAATGTTGCTACACAGCTGACCTTGAGAGGAAACAGGTCACTGAGAGAGGGAAGAGGAAATTGGATTTTTCTGGTGGGCAGATGTAATCACATGGGTGCCCAAAAGCTGAGAACCTTTCTTGGCTATGGTCAGAGAGGTGACCATAGAAGAAACGCCAGAGAAGGACTAGACCTGCCATTGCTGGCTTTGAAGATGAAGGAGGGGGCCATGAGCCCAGGAATGTGGGTAGCCTCTGGGAGCTGGAAAAGGCAGGGAACCAGATTCCCCCATAGAGCTTCTAGAAAAGAATGCAGCCGTGCTGCCAGCTTGATTTAGCCTGCTGAAACCTGTGCTGGAATTTAGACCTAAAGAGCTGTAACATGGTAACTTTGTGTTTGTTTAAGCCACTGAGTCTGGTAATTTTTCTATCAGCAATAGGAAAGTAATAGGACAAGGTTGAAATGTCAGACCTTCCATGTTGAATGGTTACTTCTTGTAAAGGAATACCATTTTTTTTTGGTAAGGAAGATTGGCCCTTAGTTAACATCTGTTGCCAGTCTTCCTTTTTTTTCCTTGAGGAAGATTGTCCCTGAGCTAACATCTGTACCAATCTTCTTCTATTTTGTGTGTGGGATGCTGCCCCAGCGTGGCCTGATGGGCGGTGTGTATGTCCATGCCCGGCATCCGAAGCTGCAAACCCTGGGCTGCTGAAGTGGAGTACACGAAGTTAACCGCTACGCCACTGAGCCAGCCCCAGGAATACCATTTTGGGTTTTAAGAAATCATATTCTCCTTCTGGAGACATCTTTGCCTCCTTCCTCAGCCATCATGTGCCATCAACCACTGCTGCCTTGCCACTCCACATTCCACGTCTGTCTCAGTTTGGTTTGGTTCTGTCCACCCCTTTGGTCACCCTTCTGTCCCTGCCATTTCACTTCTAACTAAGATCGTTGAAGCCACCTCCTAACTGGTCTCCATTATCCAGTTTCACTCCTTCCTTCTCTCACCCTTTAAATCTGGAGTCACAGAGCCCTAAATCAGAGGTGACTGAGTCAGTTCTCTTTAGGGAACTCTCCAGTGGTTTCTCATTACTCATAGGATAAAATCTCATCTCCTTCAAGCATGGGAAATCTTGCTAGCAGACTTTCATTCCTTTTCTGTGGTTTGTATCCTCACCTGTTAGTTTGGGGGACTTCTGTTTTTTCTCAAGTGCTCAGCTTAAATGTTCATTCCTTCAGAGACCTTCCTTGACCTTCTAAATAAAGATGACATTGGCATTCATTACATCTGTCTAATTTCCCACAAGGGTGAGCTAAGGTTTACCTGGGCACCACTGGATTCACAACCCCTGGTGTTCTGACTGGCACAGTAGAATCCCTCCATAAATGTTTCAAAATCAAAGGAGTTAACGAAAAAAAATGAATATTTATTATCCTAAAGAGTGTTATAATTTGTTTTTTCACCCAATTGCATGAGGTTGTGAAAAGAGAGAAGTCAAATTACGTGAGACAATATGAGACTGATAAGTACAAAGAGAGTCGTGTTTGGAAAGAGACTAATAGTAAATTTGTTTTCTATTGGGTTAATAACATGAGTTTTCCTGCACTGAGCCTACTAATAATGAACATAAAAGTTTACACCTTTTCCGATGCACAACGGCATCCGAATAGATAGTCCTTACCCGGAAGGACTTGGAGCCAAGCAAATGAGGGAAACGCATCTGCTTGGGTCCTAAGTATTTCATTTCCTGTCATTCCCCACTCATGCACTGCAGAAAAGATGGTATAAAATCTAGTGTTGTCAGTGACTGGTGTTGATAGTTCTTGCCCTCTCTCCTGGTCTACAAGTTATCGTCTTTCAGTCCTGTTGAAAAATCAACATCCCAGGCGGACAAAGATGTTTAAGTATTCTTTCATATTGTAAATCAATTCTAAATACTTTTGAAATATCCCAAGCAGAGATGAATCTACAGATGACAAAGCAAACCAAAGAGAGAAACACATCCTCACACAGCAAGACTCCAGTCCTCTGGCGCGCTGTCATTGATCTCAGGGTCCTCTGATCTCCTCCAACGTGGAACATCTGTGTGCACAATTCAGCACCTCATTACACCAGTGCCTCATATCAGCTATTGTGTTTCAGGTTCACAAACTATTTTTCCCAAGTTTAGCTTAGTTACTAAAATTTCAACAGACTGATAGGAAAAATATAAATCCAATCGATGTATTAAAATATAGTAAGAAATGATAGTGCTTAGTAACTTTGAGAACTTCATTTGGCTTTTTTCCTCATCCCTCTTCCAGCAGGAAAACTCTTTGGGAAGCAGAATTAATATTGAAAGCTTAACTGTAAATAGACACGACTAAAATCTCAAGTTGGACTAATGAAGGTACAGCCTCCCCAAGGTGGGGCCTCCCAGTGCATTAACCTGCAGCGGGTGGACAGGCTTGCCTGTCGTCAGCCAGTGAGGCTGGAGGAAACAGCAAAACAACAAGCTTCACACCTTTTACAGTATTTCTTCTCAGTCACTTAAAAATAATTATTTGCCTTAAGTATTGGAGTCAAGGTGAAATTACTGCTATTTCTCCAAAATTCCTTCACAGGAAGTAAAATCTAGTAATAACTCCAGTGTTAGAAGCAAAACACTTGTAAGTGATTTCATAGGTATAGATCCAATAGGATTGGCTGATGGATTAAATATTCTATTAGTTTGCTAGGACTGCTGTAACAAAGTACCACAAACTAGGTGGTTTTGAACAACAGAAATTTATTTTCTCACAGCTATGAAGGCTAAAAGTTTGAAATCAAGGTGTCAGCAGGGCCATGCTCCCTCTGAAGCTCTGTGGAAGGGTCTGCGCCAGCCTCTCTCTCAGCTTCTGGCAGTTCCTTGGCTGGTGCCTGCATAAGTCCAGTCTTCACATGGTGTTCTCCCTTGTGTGTGTCTATGTGCAATTTCCCCTTTTTGGAAAGACTCAAGTTGTATTGGATTGGGGGCCAATCCCCTAGAATGACCTCATCTTTACTAATTTCATCTGGAATGACCCTATTTCCAAACAAGGCCACATTCGGAGATTTGGGGGCTTAGGACCTCCACATATGAATTTTGAGGGGGGACACAATTTAACCTAGAGTCAAGACTGAGTGTGAAAATGATTCAAGAATGGGTCTGGGTTTTTTGGCTGGGCATCTTGAAGAAGGAATTGCCATTTGATGAAAAAGGGAAAACTGAGAGGAACAGGTAGGTGGGAAAAATCAGATGTGGGGCCCTGGGAAGATTGATTTTGATGGGCTTATGTGAAAGTGTATGTATAGAGTGAGGATCGGGGTCCTATAAACCAATAGACAATAGATCACAAAATAGTCACCTAATTCTCTATCTCTTGAAATTTATATCAGTAACTCAATGTGTAAAAAAACAATGATATTGATTGCATAAAAATTTTTTAAACTATCCATAGCATTTATAATTTTTCTTAAAGTGCATTGCAGGTTAATCATAGTATATATTAAAGAGTTCTACAAATGTGGACTCCTTTTTCCCCTAAACAAATGTAGCTTGTGCATTTTATCCCTGAGTTAGTTCATCATTTCAAGTCTTTGTTGGCATGAGTTTATTGGCTGTGAATGGGATCTGGCAAGGAAGCTTTCCTTAGGGAATGAGGAAATGGAAGCAGAATAGGAGCATTGTGCACTGCTAGAATATTTTTCTTTCAAGAGGACATTGCTGTTTTATTGATGGAAGTAACCATGGAATTTGATAATTAAAAGAAAGGATAAGCAAAATTCTAGGCAACAAGAGTGAGAATTTTATAAAAAGCCATGTCAAGCATGAATAATATCTTGAACACTCAATTCATTGGCCTTGATATGCTTCCTCTTAGACACCCGCTGTAATCATATTTAAATTTCTGAAAGCTTTCACGCTTGCACAAAAAGATACAGGGAAGTGGTGTCTCAGGACTTTTTCTCTCTCTTACGGTAGCAGACTGTGTGATAATAAAATATTCATATATTCATTGATTTAACCAGTATTTTTGAATTATTTGAAAATGGAAAGCAACACAAGCATCAAAACTCAATTTGATAGTTATAAGTTTGTGCTAACATTAATTATGGATTTTTAAAATATATACACATTTAGACAACTGAAAGTATGTGCATATGTGTTTTAAAGAAAATTGGATCTTGGCATCTAAATCAATCAGCATTGCCTGATAATTTTTGAGGGTAGAACATTGCAATAATTATTATCAGTCCTTCCTAACTATGTAATTAGACCAATGAGTTTGGCAGGAGTTCTCTCATTTAAACTAATTATCATCAGAGAATAAGAACTTTGAGACTGCATGGCCTAGAGAAGAGAAAAGAGAATTGATGGTGAGAAATTCTGGTTTCATTCCCGGATTTAGAATAGCTCCATCATATGACTTGGAGAGCAAGTCAATTAATTCTATTTGTAGAACATTAAATGCAGTCACCCTCTTTCTTGGCGTAGCATCCACGTCTTTGATCCTGTGTGACCAGAGTGAAACCAGCATGACGGCATTTTACTTGCCTAGAGTACCTGATCAGATATAGTAATAATCTCCTTAGCTTTAGTCATCAATCAGAAAATACGGAGTGATAAGGAAGATGAAATTCTGAAGGTGGAGATGGGTGCTATCCAGGAAAAATTATGGATCCAAAAGTTGGGCAGTAATGGATTAATACAACAAATGTGAGTTGCAAGGCAAGAAAGAGTCTCAGTGCCCAAGATGCTTTTTCATGAACGACTTGCATGGCAAAATTACTTTGGAGATTAAGACCTGTCTTGTGTTACTGTGCCCCAAGAAACTGTGTTTCTCTGGCAACATTTGCTAAACACGTTATCAAATATATTCTTGCAGTTAAAATTACATCTATTACCCAATGAATTAATGAGCATCTGATATAATTTTGGCAACCCTTTACCACAATGCATCAATATGGCGTAGATGGTCATATTCTCTGCCCCCTTCCAGCCATTTCCTGTGTTTGTTCTGCCTGGTACACAGTTCCGCACATGTTCATCCTAGCTCAGATAACATTTCACTTAAGATCAACATTTTCTTGTTGCTGGCACTGCACTGTCTTCCTCTTAGTTTAGTCCATCGACAACCTGAGCCTCCAGGCCGTTCCTTGGTTCTGATCCATTAGACTCCCCTGGGGCTGCCGTTAACAAAGTAACTCCCAATGGGGTGGTTTAAAACAACTGAAATTTATTGTCTTAGATTTCTGGAAGCTAGAAGTCTGAAATCAAGGTGTTGGCAGAGCCATGCTCCCTTTGAAGCCTCTAGGGGAGGATCCTTCGTGGCCTTTTTCAGCTTCTGGTGGCCCCAGGTGTTCCTTGGCTTGTAGATGCATTGCTCCACTCTCTGCCTCTGTCATCGCCTGGCGTTCTCACTGTGTGCCAGTGTCTTCACATTGTCTTCCCTCTTTTTATAAGGACACCAGTTGGATTAACAGCCCACCTTACTTCAGTGTGACCTCACCTTAACTCATTATATCTGCAAAGATCCTATTTCTGAATAAGGTCACATTCACAGGTACTGGGGGTGAAGCCCTCAACATATTTTGGGGGACACAGTTCAGCCCAGAACAATTGCCTAACTGGACTCCTAACCCTACAACATTGTTTTCATTCCATCCACTGTCTAGTGTCCCAGGATCCATATTTGATTTCTGGCTCGTATTCTCACAAGACGACCAGTAAGCTTTTCTTCTAGAGTGATATTTTTGTTTCCTGTGTAAACCCTGTATATCATTACACATGCAGAGACCAAGGCCGATATATTCAAAAAAATAAGTATTTATGTCCATGTTCATCAAGAAAAATCATCACCATCATTATTTATTAAAAACCTTGTATATGCCAGGTACTCTGTGAGCATTACCTTATTCAGCCCTTACAGCAGCATGCAGCATAGGTACCATATCCATTTTATGGAGAAGAACATAGGTCTCAACTCACACAGTAACGGGCCACATCAGATCTGTCTTGAAAGCTTGTGCTCATTCTGCAACTGTATGAAATTGCCACTCAACCCAGAGGGCTCCAGGATTGTATATTAAAATGATCTTCAAGCAAGCAGTGACAAGCATATGGTGGGCACTAAGTGAGTGAAATATAACCTGGGTTGGGGAGAATACAAAGGCTGACAAACCAGTAACATGATGTAATTCGAGTTGGTTAACTAAGGGAAGATTATTTTAGAGAAACTTAATTTTACATAAGTAATACAGGACCCTGGTACCCAAATCATAAATGGAACATGGTAAATGAAATTACAAGTTAACGTCACTTTTAAGCATTGGAGCAAAAACCCTAAATAAAATTCAGTCATCTAGGTGTAAAATAATCATAGGAAGGTGAGTTTTATTTCAGAAATGCAAAGATAGCTCAACATTAGAAAACTAATTAATGAAATCTAGTACATTAATATTGGAAGAAAAGCTTATGTCCACCTCCACAGATGCTCAAAATACATTTGATAAAGTATAATACGCAATGATAATTAAAAAATAATTCTTGGGGCCGGCCCCGTGGCTGACTAAAGTTCCATGTGCTCTGCTTTGGTAGTCTGGGGTTTGCAGGTTTGGATCCTGGGTGCAGACCTGCTCTACTCAGCCATGCTATTGGGGCATCCCACATACAAAATAGGGGAAAATTGGCACAGGTGTTATCTCAGGGCTAATCTTCCTCAAGCCAAAAAAAAAAAGGAAGATTAGCAACAGATGTTGGCTCAGGGTGAATCTTCCTCACCAAAAACAAACAGACAAAAATAATAATATTTCTCTTAGCAGAATAACATAGAAGGGATATTCTTCAACTTATTAAGGAGTTACCAATCAGAAATATCATATTTAGGACTGCAATATTAGAAGCACTTGCATTAAAATCTGGTATATCATGCCTTGTATCACCTGTCATATTCAACTTTATACCTCAGATATGGGCAGTCCTAAACTTAGGGGATGAAAGGTGGGGAAGCAAGAGACGTGCCCTTATTTGTAGCGTTTACAGTTGTATACCCAGAAAACACAGGGGAATAGCTGACAAGCTCTTATGACTAATAAAGTGAGTCCATGAAGATCTCCAGATCCAATCTCAAAACACAAAAATCAATAGCTCTCCTAAACACCGGCCATAAATAACTAGAAAATGTAGAAAGAAATATGATCCCATTCACAAGAACAGTACAATGATAAACCATGTGGGTAAAATCCTAACAAAAATATGCAAAACTTTTTGGGAGAAAATTATAAAATTTTGCAGAAGCCCATAAAGAAGCCCAGAGTAAAACAAGACATGCACCAAGTTCCTGAGTGGGAAAGCTCACTATAGAAGCCTTGCATTTAAAGAAGAGAATTCTTCCTATAGACAGATTTAATGTTTTCCCATTCAAAATTGCAACAAGACTTTTTAAGAGTGGCAAAAAAATCACATCTAGATATAAATGAACAAAATAATACAAGACAATTAACAAAATCATAATGATAATAAAGTATGCACAGGTACTATGCTGACTTTTTTACATGAATTACCTTATTAAGTCCTTAAAATAGTATAAAGACAAAACATAGAATCCTATATATATGTAAATTTCATATATAGTTGGGAGAGAAAGAAGAGATTTTTTTAAATCACTGCTCTTTTGCCAGTGTTGTATCGTTGGCTGTGTATATTGAAAAATGAAGTAAAATTAGATTTCTATTTGCACACTGTAAACAAACATAAATTCAAGATTGATTAAAGGCCTAAAGGTTTTAAAAGTATAAAATATTAGTTAAAATTAGGGAAATGTTCATTAACTTTAAATGAGCAACAAAATAATTTAAAGTATTGATATGTTATTTTAAATTTAACTCTGCGCCACTCATTCTTCAGCAATTCTATGTTTTTGTCTCTTCCCTAGATCAGTGATTCTAAAAGTGTATCCACATTCCAGCAGCATCAGCATCACCTGGGAATATGTTAGAAATTCAAGGTTTTCAGCTCCACCCTAGGTATACCCAATCAGCAAGCAGGGTTCAGCAGGCCCTCCAGATAATCCAAATGACAAGATTTGACAAACACTATTAGGGCCATTGTTAGGGAAATAACGAGGGATGACAGAGCCATGCAATGGACCACTATGCTACAATGACGAAAAGATGCGCTAGATCTGTATCCCTTGCCATGCTAAGGTATATCGTTAACAAAGCCAGCTACAGACCAGGACATGGAGAATAACCTTTTCTGTAAATGGTTCAGACATGACTTGAGTCTTAACTGAAATGACTCTATTTGTTACAAAGGAGAAAGTGTTACATATTATGTATGTAAATTAAAATGAACAACAAAAGACCTGACTGGGAGTGACTGGCCAATGTAGACCAGTAGAGCCACCACTGCCAAGTGGACCATGTCTGGCATGGCCTCCAAATTGGGGTATGCCCACACTAGAGTACATGATGGCCTCTTGGAGAATATATTAGATTTTCTGCTTAAATATACAGTTTTTACACCCCAAAACAAGAGAACATTATTAGTTTTATTTATCTATTTATTTATTATTAAAATTTTATTAGTTTTAATTATGGACTGACAGAGGGGCCTTTGCTTGTTGTGTACATCAGATGGCATTGGTATATAGTATTCTATAATGCAATAATGTGCATCAGTCATTGTTCATTGCATTCAGTTATTCAGTTTAAATGGTTTCATGGAACATGTTCTTTTAATATGAGAGAAATTTGATGATACTTTGTAATGGCTAATGAGGGTAAAAAAAAATTGTATCAGATACATATTCACAACTTAAACTATTGCTGATGTAAAAAGTTTCATACTTCAAATTTACCAAAGAAAAAGGTTCCAGATTTTCCTGTGATGACAGGTGGCTGTCAGCAGTATGCTACATATTTGAAAACAAAACACATTTTTAAAGGTAGATATTTAAAGGTGGCCTTTAAAAATGAAGAGTAAATTAACTGCATTTATAAATGCATTATGCTCTGGAAGGAACATTTTGAACGTTTGAAAGAGTTTGGGATGTTTGAAGGACCATTATGTGATTTTGTTGTGAAAATCATGTAAGCCATCATGTATTTTTTCATGTTTTCTCACTTAAGAAAACCTGAAAAATTTTCTAAATGATTTTGATTGTTCAAGGAAGCAATTTTATTGGAATTTGAATCCTTCTGTTAAAAAATATTAACATGAAACAATTGGACGATTGGATGACAGGAGTGGAAATAAAAAAATTACTACCTCACGTTCAACAAAATATACCATAATAATAATTAACTTTAGTTAATTACAAATGCAGTGGATCAACCATGTGCAGAAAGGAGCACCTCATCTCTGACTGTTGATGGTTTTCTCCTTTGTGGTTCAGCTCTTTCTCTCTGCTACCCTCTTCAGTGGTAATTCCTAATAATTCTATACCAAGTCTTCCAAAAGCTTCCTTTTCCTTTCTTTGCCTGTCCTACTCATGCTTCTGTCACTTTGGCTGACTTTATGGAAGTTGTGGACAGGGCATCGCTTTCCTATGCTTAAGTCCAGTTCAAGGAGATGATTCACAGCAATCACGGTCTCCTGTCAGGGCTTCAGAACATCTCATTTCACGCTCATGTGCTATAGGAGGCACTAATCATTCTTTCATGAAATTTATTTCATTCATTCCAGTTTTCAACAAATGCCTGCTGGGAACTGGCATATGTAAGATGGACAAAATATAATCCCTTCTCTCAAAGAACTAGCAGTCTAGGGAGGAAAGAGTTAATACAACATGATAGTAAGCATGGTGATGAGGAGAGTCTGGGACCATATGGCTTAGCTGACCAGTGGGGAGGAGAAGGGAGTCAAGGAAACCTTCCAGGAGAAGTAGAAGGGACCCAGAAGGAAACAGAGGGCATAAACGAGTGAAGGCAGGGAAGTGAAAGACAGTACAGTTGTGAGGGGAAATTACCACGGTTTACTTTGCTCTAATAGAAACCTGGTCAGCAGCTGATGAAACCTCTTGGTTTAGGAAGTTTTTATTACTAAATTACAAACTCCTGCTTCTCAGCCCTGGCTGTGCCTTAAACTTGTCTGAGACCCAACCCCAAGATGACTGGATCAGAAACTTCAGGTGGGGAGCCCAGGCACTGGGTTTTTTACAATATGAGTTAATTCTGAGGGGCTCAGAAGTTGGTCTACAGAGCTTCCGTATTTAATGCTCTTTGGATATTACAAGGCCTTCTGACATTGATTTTCCATCTGTTTCAGGAGGAATCCACTGCCTCTTAAGTTAGTTG
Source organism: Equus quagga (assembly GCF_021613505.1). Classification (NCBI taxonomy): domain Eukaryota; kingdom Metazoa; phylum Chordata; class Mammalia; order Perissodactyla; family Equidae; genus Equus; species Equus quagga. The sequence goes on from NC_060275.1 coordinate 111,482,111, forward strand.
TTTCCAAGGTTTGGTCTTTGCTCGAGTTGAAGGCAGTCCTCCTAAGATTTGAGCAGAGTACTAGGAGTCCTTAGCATGGTCTTGAGCATAAAGTTTAGGCTGATTTAATGTGCAGAATAACTTTAATAACTAGACTGTGAAAGTCCTGATTATCATGCTAAGTTGTTTAAAATTTAAATTGTTTAAAAAGGTGGATAATCAAATTGAGCAAAACCCAATAGAGTTAAAAATTAGATGAAGCCATTCAGGTAATGACTTCAGCTTTGAAATCTCTTGAAAATATTTTGAGATAGGGTTTGACCAAGAGAAATATCATTGGATTTTTAGCATATCTTCTCCAAAAGCAGTAAACTTAAAGGAAGAAGTGTTCTACGGATGAATATCTGCTGCGTATTTGTTGTAAAATCAGTCTTACTAATTTATGGAACCCTGTTAATGCATATTAATTTCTTTATACGTCCATGTAAAAGTACATTAAAAACCACATATTCTCCATAGGAAATAGAAATGTTCCTGCAACTAAATGCAACTGTATTTTGGTATTTGCTTTCACCTTCCTTATTGAAACTCTAAAAATAGCTGTATAAAGTAATCTTTCTAGAAGTAATCCTTCCTAACTCACCTTAAATGTAGATCCATGTCATTCAAGCATGCACACACATGTATGCACACACACACACACATGGGTCAAGAGCCCTTTACTGAGTGATGGGAATTCGTGCAAAGTCCAGTGATTTCTACTATATACAACAAAAAATTTCAAATGAAGTTCCAATAATCTTTTCCGTTATTCAAAAGCTTAAAATGATCCAAATCCAGCCTACTAAGAAATCAAAGGTAAACTTTACAAATATAATACATAACTAGATGGATGGTAGATAAATTTAGAATAGTCATAACTGGAGAACATATTTCATGATGTGGCCATGGTGGCTAAAGGGTGGGATGTAAACATTTCCCTTGAAAAGTAGCTGAAATACGGTGTTTCATAAATCCTGAATGACAGTTATTAGTATTGTTGCATTTATGTTACCTATGATTTATGTTCTCTCTCCTTTTTCTGAGTTGGTAATGTAGTTGGAAACATTTACTATGTCTTGATTATGAATAGACTTCTCCATCTAGGTATACATATGCATAACAATTTTGTTTAGCTCAATCTAACCAGAATATTCTGTAAAGATACCATTGTTCAAGTTAAGAAAATTTACTAGTATTAATAAATACTTGCATTTTAAAAAAAGAAATTCAGGGTCTTTAATAACTTGCTCAGTGTTGCATGGTCCAGAAGTCCTACATCATGGTCCTGAGATCATTCCATCCATAATGTGTGACAAAGGGAGAGCTGATATCCATTCTGGAGGACATCTAAGTTGTTGCTATGATGTGACTTTATTGTTTAAGCAATTTTGCATCTTTGTGGTGGCCAAGCATTAGGAAAGTAAAGATTCCCTTCCTCCGGCATCTTCAGGATTGGCTTCTGGCCCTCAGCTGTATTCTGTTACTTAGAGAACATGAAACTCTTGTGCAATAATAAAATAAAAATATGGGTAAACCCCAAAATATCACTGGGAATCACAAGCTCGGTATGTTAGTGAGCACATTGTGAGAACTTTGGACAATTGAAGAGAAATGTTTGTTCTTGGAAGTTATTAAGGAAAAATACTGAACTTGGACAGAGTTTTTTGAGGAAAAGTTCTTCATTTTTTTACTTCAGTTGTTTCTTTAGTTCAAAATAATTTGTTGTAATGGTTGTAGGATAGTTTCACATTGTCATTTCATTTTTGTTCTCTCCAGCACCTGGAAATGTTTTACCTGTCTATTTTGATCCAGCCTTTCATAACTTTAGGAAAGAAGTGAATTTTCAACATCAATTAGTTTTCATAACATCTCTCTGGAAAATCAGTAGCATTTACTTTCCTGGTCTGGATACTGAGGGACTTAAGGTGTAATGCTTTATTTATAACCACCTCAATGATTTATCGAACAATGATTTATCGATTTATCGAACCCTCAGAGGCTGCATCGCTTTAAAAAGTGTTAATAAATTAATAGAGTAACAGAAAGAAGTCTCTAGGAAATATGCAAATTGAAGAATTCCCTTCTGAGAGGGCTGTCTTACACTATACTTTTTAAAAATAGAATTATGAGAGCTGTGGAAGTGGCTCGTGATTATTGGGAAAGAAAAAGCAGCCGCTGTAGTCCAAGAGGTGGCCCGGCGCCCAGGGCTCTGCCTCGGTGCTCCCATGGTGCTCATGGACGCTTCCAGAATGGATCCTGGTTAACTAGGGTAAGGTGGGTCAGGAATGCAACACTGAGCTGGGCACACTGGAGATGCAGTTGCTAAGGGTGACAGCAGTGGGACATCCATCCCTGTCCACCCAAAACCCCTCACTGTCCAGCCTTAGAGCCTGTTTGTGCTGCAGGGGCGGTACCCCTCCATGTCTGCCAGCTGAGAGCCAGGATGGGGCTCAAGTTCAAACACCTGTCCTGGTTTTCCCAGCGTGTCTCTTTGTCCTCTATGGGGGAGGAGAGGGGGAGAGGGCTTTCTCTTCCCCACTTGAGAAAGTTGGGTAAGATGCTAATAGCCTATCCCTGAAATTCAACCAGGCCACTTCCTTCTGCGAGGTGACTTCTGCTACTGGCTGTTCTTGTTTTTCTTTTCACTATATAACCTGCAAGTTTGGGATACTGTTATACACTCTATTTTACTGTTTCTTTTTTTTCCCTGTTAACAGTATGTTATTAGCGTATTTTCATTTCCCTCCTTCTTATGACTCTGTTAAACAATATAGATTTATTTTAATAGGATATGCATTAAGCATTTAATTCATGTTTTATTCACTTTAAACTGGAACTTAAATTTTTTAAAACTACGTTTTAATATTTTATGTTCAAGATACCAAAAATTATTTAAAAATGGTTGTTGTTAAAAACCACATTGTTTAGCCTTTCTTTACTTCAGCCATTATTATTTATGATATTTCTTTTAAAAATCTCTACTCATCCTACTTCCAACGAGATGGCTTGCAAAATAGTGACTGTTTTTGATCCAGAATCATCTTTTTCTAGGTATATGTGAATACTGTAATGTTAGGATACATTAACTATGTTTCAATGTATTATAATTCTCACTATACACTGTAACAGTTATGTTTTGTTGGGAGGAAAAAAAACCTATACATAAAATGTTGCAATTAGATAAACAACTATAATCAAGAGGGATTTCTTATTTGTACTTTGCACATGTGAGCAAGAGAGACATACATGTAATCACTTAATTTGCATCCACATTAGAAGTGTGGTACAAATTATCCCTGTGTTAATTTTCTGTTGCTGTGTAACAAATTACCACAAAGCTAGTGGCTGAATACAACACCATCTATCATCTCACAATTTCTGTAGGTCAGCGGTCCGGGCATGGCTTAGCTGGTCCTCATCTCAGCACGTCACCAGGCTGAAATCAGGGTGTTGGCCAGGCTGCAGTCTCATCTGTAGGCTCGATTAGGGAAGGATCCACATCCAAGTTCTTTTAGATTGTTGGCAGAATTGATTTCCTTTCAGCTGTAGAAGCTGTGGGGCTTGCTTCTTCACAGCCAGTAAGAGAGAAAGATAGTCTGTGGCTTCAAATCTGTCAGCCCTAGACCTGCTTTTAAAGAGCTCACCTGATTAGGATAATCTCTGTTTTAATTAACTAGAAGTCAGTTGATTAGCGACCTTAAGTCCACCTGAAAAAAAGTCCCTTCATCTTTGCCGTATGATGTAGCCTAATCCCTGGAGTGACAGCCATCATATTTACAAGTCTCACCCACACTGAAGAGGAGGGCATATGCAAGGGCGGGGGTACTTAGGGGTCATTTTAGAGTTCTACCTCCCATATCTCCCTCCTCCAGAAAAACCTCCCAAATCCAGTTACCACTGACCTTCTGTGAGTCATTAGTATGTGATAGAACCTGTATTATTTTCCTTTATTAAGCATATAAAATCAAGTTATTTTTTGCAAAAATTTTAAGTGTTACACGCTTTGCATTTCTCTTTTATTTTCCGTTGTCCATTTGACTTCCACAATCATTGGTTGGATGTCCTGTATGTTTTTGAGTATGTCAACTGTTGTTATCATTTTGCCATCGCTTATGTCATTTTCAACAATTCAACAATAGATTTAAAAATATCAGCTCCTGTTTGTCTGCTGATCCCAACAGAAAGTCTGTTTCTTCCCTAGGGCTTTTTGTAAGGTGTGGTTGTTCTTGTCCTGCTCTGCTGTGCAGCAGCAGCAGCTTTGCAGATGGAGTATGTGGTCCATCTAGTGAATGTGGCTGTGCTGCCCTGCTGTGGAAGGGGGGGCCACAGGTCTCCTCCCTGACTCTTCTAGCTTCTCTGCTGAGTGCTCTCTCCCCAGGGCACCATGGAGAGCCATCACCCTGGGAGTGGGACTACTGCACTGGTTGTAAGCCTTAACTCCCTCTGGTGGCCTGGGAAGAAAACTAGGGATTCCCAGAGCAGTCAGGCAGGATAATGTTTTTTTTAAAAAGAAATAGAGCAGATGACATAATTGCAGGTGGCAAATGGGAAGACCTGCCAAGATGACATAATAGTGCGTATTTGGCAGTTCCTGGAGGAGATCATGACAAGGTCTGCAATATACTTGATATGTGTATGCATTGGGGGAGAAACTTATTTTGCTTGGCTTTCTCTTGCCAGGTGGAGGCACACCAGCTGAGGAAATCTTCCCACCTTCTCTCAGCTCTCTCCGCCATCTCCCCTTGGGTGATTGGGGAGCCTGGAGGAAGGAACTGGGTGTGTAGAATGCCACCCCTCTCTCTCTCTTCTCTTTGGGATCTGCCTCTCCATTGCTCCGCTTCTTAAATCATTAAGTTGGCCAAAGTTAGTGTCAGTCGGTCTAGCTATGTATGTGCTTCAGTATTAGGATTCCCTCAGGCCCACAGCTATAAGCCACACTCTCCAAAGTCCACTAGCCCAGCAGTAAAAATGAATTTTTTATGTCCCTTTCCCTGAATCTTGCATCAATCTCTTTGTTGATTCTAAACTTAGGCACTAAAAGTGAATACAGTTTACTCAGGCTCCTAAAATACTAACATCATGGATGTTGGGGAACTGGTTATAATCATAAGAAAGATCCACATGTAGAAGAGAAATAAAATCCTAATATCATAGTGGAATATGATCATGAAATATGTTAAATATATTGAGCTTTTCCTGGTGAACCTAGACAGTTCAAACATGAAAAAGGTTAAATCGGACCCAAGCAAATATTTCTTTTTGGAATGTTGCTTGAAATGTTTGGCAGTGGTATGTAGCCCCTATTAAAATATTCAAGCAGTAGATGACAAAAGATGAAATTCTGTAAGAAAATTATGTTTATATGTAGGCTTGTTTTTATGCTTCCATGCGGACACATGGTATGCTTGGATACAGAGTATAGATAATGAGTCTACCGTGGCCATTTTATTGCCCTTCTGAGTGGACAATTTGGGGCTAATCAGTCATCAATCTCATTTCTTGTTTTTTCTTTCTTCCTCACTCTCTATCTCTTTGTGTGTGTGAGGAAGACTGGCCCTGTGTGAACATCTTTTTGCTTGAGGAAGATTGTCACTGAGCTACCATCTGTGCCAATCCTCCTGTATTTTATGTGGGATGCTGCCACAGCGTGGCTTGATGAGTGGTGCTAGGTCCTGCCCGGGATCCGAACCTGTGAGCCCTGGGCTGCTGAAGCAGAGCATGCAAACTCAACCATAGCGCCACTGGGCTGGCCCCGTCCCTTTTTTTTTTTTTCTTTTTGAGGAAAATTAGCCCTGAGCTAACTACTGCCAATCCTCCTCTTTTTGCTGAGGAAGACTGGCCCTGAACTAACATCCATGCCCATCCTCCTCTATTCTATACCTGGGATGCCTACCACAGCATGGTTTTTGCCAAGTGGCGCCATGTCCACACCTGGGATCCGAACTGGCGAACCCCGGGCCGCCGAGAAGTGGAATGTATGAACTTAACCACTGTGCCACCAGGCCGGCCCCTGGCCCCATTCTTAAGAAGGAAATTGTAAATACAGTTTTCCCCCCACTATCCAAAAGTACAGCATTCCTATAAAACCTTTGTAAGCTGAAAGGGCATAAAGCAAATAACAGTTACCATTAATTTATATGGAAAAAGCTTGTGAGCATTCACAGACCCAAAAAATAACCTGTCAAAATGAATCGAGATAAAGCCCAGATGCTCACAGCCACAGTTCCAGGTTATGGTGGCTTGATGCTGAGATGTCCAATGTAGTTCCTGGGGAGGGAGCTTGGGGGTGCCATCCTTGCTGCTGGGGTGTGCACTGCCTCTATAAAGGCTCGCTGCAAAACAAATGCTGAACGCTAATCTCACTTTTCACCTTTTTTCATAAAAGTGAAAATCCTCTTCAGGTTTCTTTTGGTTAGTGAAATCAAATATTAATGTAGGTTTTTTAAAAAAGCGAAGTGGCAAAAAGTGAACTTTCAGATAGCAGGGGAAACCTCTCCAGTAAGTTTACAAAAGACAAGATTTTTATATTTCGTATTCAGTAGAACAGTTGTCTTCAAACATGGCTGCGTATTAAAATTACCTCCCCCAATCCAGTCCACCCCCCAGCCCAGTTGTATCATAATCTCTTGAGGATGGGGACCCAGATGTCAGTATGTATTTTTTTAAACCCAGATGATCCCAAAGTATAGTCAAGCTTAAGAGTCATCATAGCAGTAATTTAAAAGTAATATATTACAAACAGTGTTTAGAAATTAGAGATGGTGGGTACCACACATGTAGTGATCAAATGTGATAATTGGGATGCATTGTGTCATTCAGTATGGAGAAATTCAAAGACAAAAAGATTGCAGGGGACCAGCGTGGTGGCATAGTGGTTAAGTTCACGTACTCTGCTTTGGTGGCCCAGGGTTCGCAGGTTCAGATCCCAGTGTGTGGACCTAGCACCACTCATCAAGCCATGCTGTGGTAGCATCCCACATAAAACAGAGGGAGTTTGGCACAGATACTAGCTCAGGGCCAATCTTCGTCACAAAAAGAGAACAAAAAGCAAAAAAGATTGCAAATGAATTTTTTTAAGCAGGAGTTGATAAATCAGTTGATAAATCAGTTGTGAACATGTGTAAATTATTTATTGTGTAAATTATCTATTTCAGAGAAAAGTGTATGTTTGCTGTTGTACGCTACTCTTCATTTCCAAACCTGTCTTGACATAGGTTCAGAAAACACATTGTAGTTTTATTCTTCAAATTATAAAACTTATACTTGTAAGTGTAATTATAAAACATTAACTTTAAATATAAATTTTAAGAATAATTACAAAGCTTATCATTTTAAGCCCTGAGGGCAGGGCTGGGTACCGTTCATTTCTCTGCATTCCCTGGAATCCTCAGCACTTGGTTGTGGCTGGTGAAACTTCCGTTTTTGGAAAGTGATCATACGAGGGAATTTATATTAGCGTGATGTAGCGGACAAGGGCAGCGTAAAATTGGAAAGCCATGGGCTTTGTTATTCAACGTGGATGGGGCTCAGACTTGGTTCTTCCTAACATTCCTTAGTTCCCACCTCTGTAAATTGGGTCAGTGTTCTCGCTCTTACCTGCTTGCCAGGAAGGTTGAGATAATATTTGTGAAGCACTAATGACTGCACCAACAGGTGTGTGTTGACGTTGTTCTCCTCTTCCACACCTAACTTGAAGAGTTTATCATCAGACTGCTTAGTGAAGCAGTGCCTATAAAAAGGAAATCAAGCAGTTGGCTTGGAAGAAGCGTTGAGGAGGTTATGACTTTTAAATTTGGAGGAAATGGAGACCCCTTTACTGGTTAAAGAAATTCTTGTAGAAATCAATGGCCCCAGGCATGTTACTTTCCTTATTCTCCACCCAACACTGAAATCACTGGCCAGTTTAGGGTGCACTCCTGGATCACTGGTGATGTGACTGCCCTGTCTTCTTGCAAGGCTGGCCTTGGGCTGGCCTGGTGAAGTCATAGGGAAGGAAGGCATCACCTGTTCTAAGCAGCTTCAGCTTTCTGTGCCTTCGTTGCTCCATGGAAAAACCCGTGCCAGCCTCTCCCACCCGCTTCATCCTTCTCCTTATAGCATCCAGTGAGAGGATGTCTGCGTAACTCAGGGTGGGCAGGCTGGGTAGGATCTTCTGTTCTTTGGACTTGGGAATGGCTCAAAATTTGGCTGCAGAGGGCAAATGAGATGGGAGCCCCAGGCTCCCCAGGGGACGGAAGGGTGAGGTGCTCCCAGGCATGTGACTTGAAGGTCGCAGGAAGGTCAACTGGGGGACTTGTTCCTACCTCCAAGGACTCTACTGATGCCCAGGGCAGATGCTCCAGTCTGAGCTCCTTTCATATAGTGTAGGAGAGCCTTGTCTTTCCAGGAACTAGATGAGTGGAGGCCCCTTCCAGGAAGGAGACATCACTTTCAACAGGGAAAATCACATGAAGGCCCCTTTTTAAAATCCTTCCCTTGTCCTTTCCCAAATCCTAGCAGAGGAAGAGAGAGAGGACAGAGTTTGCAGGGTGTAGCCCCCACCCTCCGTATACTAGGGAGGGGAGATTGACTTGAGAATGATGGAGTCTTACAATTGACATGTGTTACGTCCCATTAACTGATGTGAGGCTGTTTTAGTAACCAACTCACTGAAAGTTTAATAAATTGGACTGAGCTATCTTTAAGGAAACCAGTCACCTAGCAGGAAAGGGAAGACTGACAAATCACAGCAGGTGGACGTTACTGGAAAAAATAAAACCATTTGATATTTATACATCAACAAGTGGCAACTCCTCATATTAACCAAGGGAGGTATTTTAAGTCCAGGAGAAGCTGTGATAACAGCTGACCTCTATCTAAGTGACTTGTCAGGTCTACCAACTGATAATCAATGTTACAAGACGCGCTACAACCTGTGGTATATTTGAACTGATACCAACAGCTTGCTGGGTGCTCTCTCTCTACAAGGCAGCCTAGGATTCTCCCCCTACCAGGTGAATTAGAGTCAAGACGGCTTGTTTCCATACCTGTTTATGCCTGTTGTGTTATCATAGATAGGCATTTAGCTAAATAGCATCTAAACCAATGGGATGGGAGGGTGTAATGAAAGACAGCTATTGTTTCAATGAAAGCTATGATAAATGCTGGAAGGTGAGAATAAAAAGATAGCTGTGGGATGGGGGTGTGTGAGAAAGCAGTAAAAGTATGGTAAAAAAATTATAAACGTCCAAAATTGGTCTGCACTCAATCTATTTCACAGTTTTAATTCCCGCCACCTCTTTCAATTAACTGAAATGTGAGATCATAGAGGATGAGCAGTGCATCATGTATCATGAGTGAGGATAATGTGGACTTCTGACCTGAGGCCCAGACCCAAAAAGGGCCTGTCCTGCTATGAAAAGATGGGAGATTGAGTATATATTATGTTCTAAGTTTAAAAAACGTTAAGGGATTGCATCAATTTTTCTCTTTTTTTTTTTTGCTTTAACTGATTTTTTTTGGCATGTTTTTTAGTAAACTTTCTTTTTTTAGAACATTTTTAGATTTACAGAATTATTGTGAAGATAGTACAGAGAGTTTCCATATGTCTCACACCCAATTTTCCCCATTATTAACATCTTACATTCCTGTATTATATTTCTCAGAATAAACCAATACTCATACGTTATTACTAACTAGTCTATAGTTTATTCAGATTTCTTCAGTTTTTCCCTAAGGTTGTTCTTCTGTTCCAGGATCCCATCCAGGATACAACGTTACATTTAGTCGTGATGTCTCCTTAGACTCCTCTGGGCTGTGCAGTTTCTCTTACTTTCCTTATTTTTGATGACCTTGACAGTTTGAGGAGTACTGGTGAGGTGTTTTTTAGACTGTCCTTCCAGTGGGATTTGTCTGATGTTTTTCTCATGATTAGACTGGGGTTAAAAGTTTTTGGGAGGAAGACCCCAGAGATAAAGAGCCATGACCATCACGTCGTATTAAGGTTATGTACTGTCAACATGACTTATCTCTGTGGGTGTTGACCTTGATCCACTGGCTGGAGTGCTGCTCAGAATCACATGGAGAACTCACTGACCATTCATGTCCCTGGGTCTGGAGATTTTGATTCCAGAATTAAAAGATGTAGATGACAGGTGGTTGGTCCAAAAGTGCAAGGACTGGCATGCAGTGAGTTCATAATTAAGATTTTGGGGCTCTGATATTCTTTTACTCTGGGACCATCTTAGACCCAAACACCAGGTTCTGAAACTTATAAGTTTATGGTGTAGACCACTGGTTCTCAAATACTTAGGTCTATTGGAATTATCTTGGAGAACTAATGAACACGTGGGGGCCTAGCACCACTGAGAGAGGCAGGGCCTGGGAATTTGTATTTTTTACCAAGGTTTTTCAGATGAATTCTGATATAACTGACGTTTGAGAACTAAAAATAAAAATGTTGGATGCAGGATAATTTTGCTGTGCCTGATTCCTGTTGTTTTTTTCCTACCAAGCATCCAGTACCATACTTCAGACTCAGTCTCCAATACTTTTTAGAGAAGCCCACCATTCCCAATTTTTATAGTGGCCTCTGTCTAAGGTTCAGGAGCAAAGCTTTGATCCAATCCTGGCCAGTCCACCAACTCCATTTTCCCTATCTCAGAAATTGATCCGAGGCTGGAAACATGAACCAAGTCATCCTCATTAACAGGAGTTAAGCATGTGAATGGGGAATATGAATATTAAACATGGCATCTAAGAAATCCAAAGTATTGATCATTGACATATGAAATGCCAAGGTAAACTTGACTCAGGTGTTTTGTAATCAGTAGTCAATGAGCTGATTCTCTAGTCGTGGGCATAACGCCATCTTTGGACTAATGATAGATGGCTGTTGTTAAAGTAATTGTGTACAAAGGCCCTGTTTATTGAAAAGAAAGGTGATTCATCTGTGGCTGCCAGGCCAAGTCACATGCCAAGAGATGTTTCTTGATATTTTGCTCATGTGAAGGTCAATTATGGTAATTTATTTAAACAATTCATTGTGTGTATTAAAACAAAGTAATTAAAATGGAAGATGTGCTTATACAATTAATTTTTTTGAAATAACAAAATTATGCCACACCTATGTATGTCATGAGCATTACATATTTGCTGAGACTGACTTAATGAAGGTGAATGCTTTTTAACAAGCAGTCAGCCCCTAAATTATCCTTTTTGATAATCTGGATTTTATATACTGTTTTTCTTGGTAGCACCAATAGCCAATAGTACAACTTACCTAATTTTTTTACTATAGAGTGCTTCCTAGTTCTCCATTATTCAATTATTTTGATCATTATTATTAAGGACTTGTAACTACTGAATGTTTAAAAATAAAATCTTTCTATTGTCCAGTGTTCAAGGTTTTGCCTTTTTTTTTTTTAAAGGAACATGCAATTTTTACTTGCTACATGATTAACTTGGGAACATCTCCCTGAGATAAAACATCACGTTTTAGCTACAATCAGATTTATTTTGTACGGAAATCTCAGATCCATCACTCCTCAAGTGTTTGTGAGGTTGAGTATGTTAATTAATCTTTCTAAGTCTCAGGTTTCCCATCTATGAAATAATTGGGATTTTCAATATTACATTTCTGATTCTGTGGAAAAATTAATATATGCAATAGTGTAGCGTATAGTATGTATTCAAATAATGGTAGCTGTTTTAGAATCTCATAGATTGCATTTGTTACTTTTCTCCATGTCTGTCCCTTGCATTCTCAGCAGAAGCTTATGATTAGGAATTAAATTAAGAGAAAATATTCTTTAAAATGCATTGTTGGTAGAATGGAAGTTGACAATTTCAAGTCTCAGTGTTTTCAACATTCTTTTTTTTTTGCTTAGTGGCTGATGAGGTGGAAGGATTCCCCCTCTGCTCCCAAACCTTCTGTCCCGCATCCTCATGACCACAGCAAAAGCAAGCTCCAGGCTCCCCCTGCTCCCCAGGTGTATTTGTTTTCTAAGGCTGCCGTAACAAATTTTCACAAACTGAGTGACTTACAGCAATAGAAGTTTCTTCTCTCACAGTTCTGGAGGCTAGAAGTCCTAAATCAGTGTGCCAGAAAGGCCAGCCATGCTCCCCATGAAGGCTCTAGGGGGAGAGTTTTTCCTTGCCTCTTCTAGCTTCAGTTAGTTGCCCGCAATCCTTGGCATTCATTCCTAGACATGTGGCAGCCTACTCCATTCTCTGCCTCCATCATCACATGGCCTTCTTCCTTCTGTGTGTCTGTGTCCACATCTTCCTCTTATAAGGACACCAGTCATTGGATTAACTCCCACCCTAATCCAGTATAGCCTCTTCTTAACTCAATTACGTCTGCAAGGACCTTATTTAGAAGTAAGGTCACATTCACGGGTTCCATGTTGAAAAAGGTTTTGGGGGACACTATTCAAGCCAGTATGCCAAGGCTTCAGACACATGTTTCATCGCTAGTCCCTTCTGGAAGCCACAGTCTCTCTCAGGCTTTGCCCCTTGACTCCTCTGCAAGCAGCAGCACCCATGAGAACAACACATAGCCCTCCATGAAATTCTGTAGGAAGGGGAGAGGTCAAGTTCTCCTTGAGGGATTATCCATGTCAGCTCATTAGGTAAAATGTTACAAGCTGCAAATCTTCCACAGGAAGATATTCTCCACGAGAAAGTGATATCAAATAGCAAGGGAGTTGGGGAAAATGCCATGAAGGGACATTGTAACAGTTATTGCATGTTCACTGGTACGATGATTTTAAACCCCTCTGTGCTTATCTCATGTCATCTCAGGCTGGTAGGTAGTATTATCTCCATTTTCACATGAGGAAATGGACATTTAACTTACTTACCTTCTCCATGGTCCTACAGCTAATACATGATGGAAGAAAATTATGTCCAGTTTTCTCCAACTCAGACATCCAAGTTCTTTCCTATTCTCCAAGAATGTAGGATATTTGTTATTCTCTTTTAACTTCCCACTGAATTTATATCATCTTTTCTGACATGAAGTCAGAATGATGGAATAATTCCTGAAAAGACAACATGGTGAAAACTGTGCTTTCTCTCACCCTTTGAGAGAAGTATTTAATACCTGCATATATCCTCTTAATCCTCTTTATTTCACTGTCTTTGATAAAATCTCTTCTGACTAGTATTTAAAAATCAGACAAGATGTGCATTTGAGGGCCAGAAGGAAAATTAGGACAGATTTGGATGTAAGAGGTGAAGAGCTGATGACTGCATTTCCAGCTGAACCGGGTTGTGGTTAGAAAATTGCCAGCATTTGAAGTTACTTGTTAGGGACTGTCTCTTCTATATGCAGAAAAGCATATAAGGTGATGCAAAATAGGGGTATTCTATAGTTGAAAAAATACATTCCTTAGATCAAGACTGAGATATATATTATTTCCATTTTGCAAATGAGAATTGAAGTGACTCTGATAATCAGCATGACTAGCATATAAACCAGTGTTTCAGACAAAAGCCTACATTGTTTTGTTCTCTAGCAACAAATAAGCAAATTGATTTAGGCTTGAAATATATCCCAATGAACTATTCTGTATATTTATTGAATAATAAATGACACAGTAAAGTTAAGGTTTATTCAATTTTTTTTAAACTAATAGTTGAATTTCCTTCTGCTCAATTTATTTGATAAGCAGTTTCAATCCTACAGGTGAATGCACTATCTCTCCTTGATTGACAACATGTTTAGTGTTTTATCTCTTCTAACAGATTGTTCAAAGCAGCAAGTGCAAAATTTAAAAGATAATGTCTATGGATCAACCCTATTGTTCATTCTCTTAGTATTAAAAAAAGAATTTGATGGCTTCCACATGATGATTTCTTTTTAAAATTGAGTATAAATTTGCATGTTTTTCATATGCTTTTTAGTAGGTCCTGATACATGGAAACTAGTTGTAAAGCAAAACAAAATGTCAGAGTTCTGTCCTTAAACAGCATCTGGGGCTGAAGCTAGGCTTGGCATAACTAATTTTGTATCGCAATAGTTTCCAAATCAATTGGCTGTATTATTCATTAAATAAAAATTAACTGTTCTGGGCATTATTATTCGTATTGCACAAAACAAGAGAGCTAAAAAACCCTGATTTTTACTGCTTAAAAAAATCAGTACATTTCTCTGGACTTATAGACATGTTTAAATTTACATGTGGATGCATTTTTTTCTGTCACTTTCTAAAATGGGTGGGTGAACTCTAACAGATTACTGAGAGGAAGTTGGGGTGTTCAGGGACCTCCCTTGTTATTTGAGATTGATTTCACAATGGACAGTCGCTATTCAGCATAGAAACCTCCCTCTGTGATATTGTCAATCCAGTTTTGTACTAATGCCAGACTATCTGATACAGAATGATGACTTGGGTCATCTTGTATTCAGCTCTTTGAGAACAGGTTGCGTCTCCCTTAACTAGTCCACTACATCTTTTATTTTAGATTCTATAAGTGTCACAAATCTGAGTTATGATGAGCCATTCTGAGAACTTCTATTTGAAGAGGTAGAAGATGCATTCGTATGACATGTATTTTGCCCCCTTGAACCATATTCTAATACAATATTTTCAAATTCTGCCACAGATTCCCCAGTGCCCAACTCTAGCTTTAACAGAAGAACTTAGCTGTTAACTGTTGGACTTTGTGTGACATTTCATTGGAACAAAGGATTCAATGGACAAAAGATCAGGTGACTACGTCCGCTCTTCTAAAAGGAATTTACCACCTTTTTAAAGAAAAGGACCGCTGCGTGCTAAATATAGATTTTACACTTTAAAGCAAATTTCTTCACCTTTTAGGGTTCATATACCTCTTTAAGAATTTTATAGTAAATTTAAAGCTTTGAGACTTCTTAGTGAAATTCACAAATTCATAGGCATCCAACTTTCAGAGACAATTTAAGATATTCAGAAGCCTCTGTCAGCCCTTCCTTGGACCTTAGTAAGACCTCTTATCTAAATTTTATATTACTAATATTAATATGATTGTTATTATTAATGCTACTACCAGAAAACATGAGATAAAAAGCCCTGCCACTTGAATGTACCAAAGTGAATTTAAGAGAGATGTAATTTGAAGTCTACAAATAAAACTTTAGAAATACTTGAGAAAATGTTAAATAAGTATTTATAAAATATCAGAACATTAAAGGCAGAAATAATAAAGAAAAAGAGTCAAAGATTGAGTCAAGATTAGAACTTCAAATTTCTAAATAACAAAATCATTGTGAAATGTGCTATATATGACGACTAAGAAAAAATGACTTGATACATACATGTGCTAGTTAGAGAGTTCATCTTTCTCCAATAAAATGGAATAATCTACAGGAAAATCACTCTTGCCATGTTAGAAAAATGGGCAAAGACCATGAATGTGCCAATTGTAAATTAAGAAATAAAAATGGTCAAGAGGGGGGAAATGTTCATTTTCTCTAGTAATTAAAACTATGGGATAACTGTTTGTTCTTCAGATCAGTAAACTTGATAAGAAAATCCTGGTACCTAGCAGGGCATTCTGACGTGCCTACTGAGTCCATAAATGGAACAACCTGCCTGGATTGAAATTTTTCAGTATGTTTCAAAAGCCCTAAAATGGTATAGGGTTGGAGACAGTAATCCCATCCCAAAGAATTTATCCTAAGGAAATGGACAACTAAGCAAATATTTCCATTGCAACCCCTTTTAATAGTGGAAAATTAGAGAAAACTTGAATATTCAAAACAGCCAATGGCGTGGATAAATTATAATGCATGGGCTTGTTAGATATGATGGAGTCATTAAAATGACACTTTATAAATGATTACTGATATAGAAGGGGTCAGGAGAAGACATTAATTGAAAACTACATGTTACAAAGTAACTATAGAATATTGTTTGCATTTGTGAAAAAATATCAAATATATGTATCAACATTAATATTGGTTTTCTCTAAATTGTAGTATTTAGGTATTTTAACTCTAGTTTTTAATTATGTTGCTTATCTGTATTTTCTGTTTTTTACTATAGTCCTGCATTAATGGGATAAATTTAAATTTAAGAAAGTTCATGTCAAATTCTAAAGATAATGCTGAAGATATGGATCTATGAAAAATGTAAATATTTCCTGGATGATATGAATTTGGACCCCTTTCCTTTTCATAGTGTAAAGCTTTTAATTTCACATATGTATGTATATATGTGATTTCGTATATAGATTCTCATACATATAGTGGTTTTAAGAGTATATTAGTAGGAATATTCAATTCCAACAGAACCCAACTCATACACATTTAAGAAAAGGAGGGGCTGGCCCTGTGGCCGAGTGGTTAAGTCCGTGCGCTCCGCTGCAGGCGGCCCAGTGTTTCGTTGGTTCGAATCCTGGGCGCGGACATGGCACTGCTCATCGAGCCACGCTGAGGCAGCGTCCCACATGCCACAACTGGAAGGACCCACAACGAAGAATATACAACTATGTACTGGGGGGCTTTGGGGAGAAAAAGGAAAAAGATAAAATCTTAAAAAAAAAAAAAAGAAAAGGAGTGGTTTTGCTTTCTAAGGATACAGTTGTGTCTCCCATAACCCAGGAAGAACGTGGCTGAGTCTCAAGAAACAGGTGACCTCTCTGCTCCTTTTTGGGCCCTGGCTGTATGTTTCTCTCTCCCTGCATCTCTCTCTTTCTCTTCCCGTCTGCCCCTCTCTCTCCTTTTTTGATCTACTTGGTGGGAAACACAAGCACTCAGTACTCTCAAACGTTACATCTTACAGCTGTGATCATTGGAGAAAAACCAGGTAACCCCCACGCCCTCTGAGCCCCAAATGCAGAATGCAGGGTCAGACTCTCTCTTTTAGATGCCCATGGCTGGACAGTTGACTCTGGAGGAGAGATGCAGCGTGGTCTAAGGACAGGTCAGCTCCCTCCCATTCCCCGTGGATCCCAGTGCATGCATGAACACTGGGGGAAAATTCAACCAAAGTAATATATCCACCATATTGAACAATCTTTTCTTTTTTTTGCATTACCCCTGACAAATTAAATCTGAATCTTCACTAGTATTTCAAGATCCTGTTATATTCTAGTTACCTATACTTCATGTAGCGTTAGTTCAGTACTGAGCATTCAGGTTGATTATAATAATAAATTGGTATCAAATTCCATGAATACTAGTTCTGCATTTGTAAAAATGTGGAGACCAGGTTTCAGTGGTTCTTCTGTCTCTCCCCAAGTCTGTGATGCTGGTGAGGTCTCCTAAGTTCCAGGGAGTCTCTGATTCTTCCTGACAAGTGTCTCCAGCTTCTCCTTTCCAAAGACATTCCCAGCCCTAAAAGCACAACCTTTTCTTAACTGGTGGTAGTTTACTTGTGTAGTTCTCACAGGCTGATGACATTCTCTTAAATTTATTAGCTATTTTGAATTTCATAATTTTCTCGAGTTCTGGCAGAATATAGTCCTAAAAATATACGGAAAGTTATTAAACCTGGAATTAGACTGCCAACATATTTTCAAATTGAATGTTTAATTTCATAATTGGAAAATGATACATCTGCCTAGAGAAAATCAGTGGGGTTGGAAAACAAATTCTCTGTCGACAGTGTTGGTACAGAAAAATTATACATATTTATGAACGGCCAAATCATCTTATTTCTGGAATTTGAAAATATAATTATCAGTCATTTATAAGGTAATGATTTCAATTGAATGCCTTATCCTGGGGCAGGTATTTTGTGTGTGTGTGTGTGAACTCACACGTAGGTACTGTCCACGGTACAGTGTCTCTAGGTACCATCTCATTTGATTGTTAAACTTTTATTAATATAATTCAGATTCTAGACAATTAAATGTCTACTTCAGTTCTCTAGGCAAATGGATACCATCTAAAATGATTGGTAAAATGAATTGCCATTTTAAGCTCTAGGAGATGTCTATGCTTTACAGTATTTTAATATTTGTGTATAATGTACACTTTAAGTACATTGTGTGAATTGTTCAAAGACCATATTAAACTAAGTTCCATTAAGGATTTAGTTTTGCAATTATAAATGTGGAATGATTGTCTTTTGTTGATGTGTTGTTATTGCAGTTCCTTATGGATGTGAGTGTGTTATTCACATCATTTTTTCTTAAGCTACTGGGACTGGGTGACATCAGCCTTCAGAGAGATACTCCAGAGGCCCCGCTGCTGCCCCCCACAAAGTTGCTGTGGAGACAGCCTCAGTGTGGGTTCTGTGTCTGGGTTCCAAGTGAGAGGCAGGGCAGGTGTCCCTGCAGAGACCCAGGACCAGATCCCTGAAGGAGTTCCAGAACTTCTAAATCAGATTTTCTGGGATGCTGCCTAGAATTCCTCATTTTCAGCAAGGTTCCCAGGAGCTCCTGCTGCATATTGAAGTTTGAGACCAACTGATCTGATTCTATTATATAATGTATGGGAGTCAAAGCAGAAGAAAACACTCTTCTTTCCCCTTTAAGAGAAAATGACTTTATTATGATAGCTGAGTGAGCTCTTTCCTACTGAAACAGAAATCCGGGCGGAATAACTCCGTGCAGCATTCCATTACTGAATTCTGCAAATGTCTGAAGGGCAGAGAAAGGACCCTGGGATCCTGAACACACGGGGGATAATCAGGGCCTTTAGGGACAGTCCAGTTCTCTTGGGAGCTTCTCAGTGATTCCTCTCTGGCACTGGTTTGTCCTCAGAAATGACTGAAGGTCGTTTTTGTCAGTCAGCTTGAGAGAGTGTTTGCAAGTTGCAGGGTTGTGTTTGCTGAGAGCAGTAAACGCCCAGTCAGGGTGCCTGGATGCTGGGCCGAGCTGAGTCCTTCGTCGGTGGTCTGAACTTCGGAAAGGTCTCTTGGGGTCCCAGATACCTTGGCTCTTTACTAATATCCTTATTGAAAAGGCAGCTCTCTGGATTCTGGGTGGTGCCCGGTGCTCATGATTTAGTGTAATATTTCCATAATATAGGACAGTGATTGTCAGAAAGGCAATGGTGTAACTGAGAGACCACGGACAGCCTGGTTCATTTAGTTTTGTGAAGCTTCATGCAAGAACTTTTTCATGCTTAATACTGTTAATTAGAAAAAAAAATATGATATGACAAGTCATGTCAACCCCCACTTTGGGTTATTAATAGAAATGAAGGAGTCTGTCCTTTCAACCCAGAATTATCATATTTTAATTAAGAATTTAGTGAAACATTATTGGAATATTCTCTTAATGGACTAATAAAACTCTGTGTTATTGTATATGATATCTGTATCTGTCATATATTTTTCTTTTTACTGAATTTGACAAATATCATCCAAAGAATGTAGAGTGAAGTGGCTGGGGGTACAGCACTGGAGACTCAACAAAACTCACGACGCTGTTTATCAGATCTTTGTCAAATAGCAAGCTTGTTTCCCGCCGCTTTCTGCACTCCTTCAAAAGTGGTCGTCGGTGCCTGGTCAGTGGGAAACTAGCGTAGACTCGGGGAGAATTGTGCCTTATGGCAGTCAGCCTTGATATGCATCCTCCAGGAATCCATTTTCAGTATACTTAAAGAGAGGCTAAAAACATTATGCTGGAGGTTTACCAAAAGACAGTAAGATAAAAGGGGCATTCATCTGACACTCTACAGAGGGAATCTAATTCTTGTTTGTGGCTCACTTCTAAATCATCTCTTGAGTGTAGCCTATATGCAGTGGTCTTTTGTCTTAGAGACAGAGGTGCTCAGGCACGAGCTCTGCATTTCTGGAAGCAGAATTGGAGAAATTCAATGGGTGTATATGAACAGACAAAGACGTAGACACAACACACACAAACCCTCTCACACCTGCAGTCATATGGCACATTAGTAATTAACAGACACTGTGTACCCAATGGTTTTCCTGCCGTCAAAGCAGTATTGAAGCAGCGGTGGTATTGAGGCTGCCATATACAGCTGCACAGGTGGCACACTGTGTGAGTCTAGGGGTTGCTGTTCGTATACGTCTCTGCTCCTCAGATATGCTTATGATCTTGTTACAATGGTGAATCCATTCAGCTCCTGGTGATTATCAGTGCTGCTGGAGTATTGACCATATTGAGTAATGAGTACATAGATAACAATGTGAATGATACCCCCCAGAGTTGTGTGGTGGGGCAGCTCTATGGCTGAGCTAGGCACACAGTGAGACAGCACACTCCTGGCCACAGCTGCATGCTACAGAGATCAGCCAGTTTTTCAGTTCTTATTACCCCTGGTGCTTGTTACTGTAAGTACTCTGACTCACAAACATTGCGCTAAACTACAGGATAGGTTTGAGATTTTATATTGCCATACTTTAAAAGTGAAGAGAGATTCCAGCACATCAGTCCGTAGGTGACAGGACACAACAGCTTCCCTCGATGACTTCGACTGGGCTCCCAGCAATACCCTGGTCCAAACCAAGAGTCGATTAAGTGGCCCTAGACTTCCCATTCTGAACATCAAATGACTCCAAGCCACTGACACTAATATCATTGTAACTTGCATTATTATCCCTGTGTAAGGCTTTCCACCTATTCTCCCTAGGGGATGTGTATTCACTCAGCCAACCAATGACATGTTGAATACACAAATATATGTAAATAATTTATTACTGAAAAGTGATCTAGTTATTCGATGTAAATTTAATGGAAAAATAAAATTCACTCATAATTTGCATTCTCATTTCAGGAGTGAAATAGTTAAAACTCCTGCTGTGTATGCCATGGGATTTCCAAAAATTGAACGTTATGGTGCTGGCTTCATGGTACATCTTTTCAAAAATCCAAGCCTTTGTTTTCTATATCTATAATGACTCTAGTTGTTAATAAAATCACGCAAAATCCACAGTATATAATGGATCTATTCTGAACAGATAACACTTTACTATTTGATAACTGTTTTAATTGAAATATTTTAATAAATATTTAGTAACATAAATAAATTATTTAGATCATGATCTGATCCTAAGTAGTTTTGAGTTGTTTTGAAAATCCCATGTACATCAAATGGGCTTCTTCATGTTGATTCCTCGCATCACTCGTCTTTGCCCTTCTCTCCATCTTCTTATTTGAGCCTGTTGCACACACACGCATGACCACAAGAGCTTATGGCTGGGCTCTGCTGCAAGTCCTACACCTTTTCTAAAAATGATTTTCAGGCTGCATTTAGAATAAATTTTCAAAATACTAAAATCTTACTCAAAGGTCATTATCTCATGAATGAAATATTTTAATTCACAGCCAGGTTCTTCAAAATATCTAAAGAGTGCACATTCAAAAGTATGAACACTAGACACTCTCTGGCCTGGCCCTTCCTTTCTTTTCAGTCACATCTTCTAAGATTCTTTGCTTTGGGCCTTCACGCCACTTTCCTGATCCATTTGGCAGCCTGGAAACTTGCTGTATGAATTACTGCTTCAGACCCGCACACATGCTCCCTGTGCCTGGAACTCCCACCCCTCTACCCTCCTGCTGACTGACTTCTGCCTGTCCTGTAGGACTCAGCCTGTATCTTGTTCCCCATGTGTGCTCCTGACCTTGCATCCCTGCCTGGCCCTGTCAGAACATTTGTCTGATTGCAGCTACTGTCTCTTTATTCATCTACCCCCCGCCCAGGACCACAGAACTGCAAGGTTCCTTGACTTTGCCTCTCTGCCTGGTATTCCCAAGGCTCAGTGCATAAAATAGGGGCTTCATGAACACCTGCTGTGTGAGCAGATTGAAGAAAGGTGGAAGGAAGGAAGGAAGGGCATTACTTGAAGTCAGAGTTAGCAACTCACTTCTTGAGCATAGATTTGCAATGGTCACAGTGCCCCCTGGCCAGCAGAATCTTGACCACTTTGCAGTCTGAGTTTGTGCCAGTTAGATGATATTCTTTGCTTTTTATCTGGACATATTTTCCTTTGTAGGAGTGTAACTTCCATTCCTGTGAGTTGTATCTGCCTTATTGGCTACTAGATTTTAAGCACTTTGTAGTAGAAACTGCTTTTCTTGTTAACTTCTTGACCCTCAGTGCCTAGCACAGTGTCTGGCCCTTGGAAAATAAATGTTTAATGGCCTGATCAACCAGTGGTATCACTACAACCTGGTTCAGTAGCCGACTGAATGAACTGTATCTGAATAAACTATATTGGAATGTACTGAAGGAACTGTGTGTTAGGGCCTTTGGTTAGAAGTCAAGAACCACTGATTCACTTTAGGAGGAAAAGCTATTTGTTAGAACAATGTGAGATAATCATGAAAGAAAAGGACATGTCCAAAAGCCAGGGTTTAGGAAGGGCAGGATCCAGGAATATAAGCAGCAGGGACTAGCAGACAGTGACTTCGGGGTGTCCCCATTGGCAGAATCAAATTCAACTGTTTTCTCTCGTTGTGTTGTTTTCCTTAAGGTTCAGATCCCAAGAGGAGCCCATTCAATTGGAGACAGGCCCACAATTGGCCACAGGGTGTGTTAGTTTCCTATGGCTGCTGTACCAAAGTACCACAAATTTAGCAGCTTAAAACAACACAACTTTATTGCTTTTTAATTCTGGAGGTCGGGAGTCTGACATGGGTCTCACTAGGTTAAAATCAGGGTGTTGATAGGACTGCGTTGCTTCTGGAGGCGAATCCATTTTCTTGCCATTTCTGAATTCTAAAGGCCCGCCATGTTCCTTGGCTTGTGGCCCCCTTCTGTCTTCAAAGCTAGCAATTGCATCACTCCATCTTCGCCTTCCATTGTCACATCTCCTTCTCTGACTCTGATCCTCTTGCCCCTTCTTCCACTAATAAGGATTTTTGTGATTACATTGGGCCCACCCAGGTAATCCAAGACAATCATCCCAGTTGTGGGCAGCTAACTAGCAACCTTACTTGCATCTGCACTAATTCTCTTTTGCCATGTAGCATAACATACTCATAAGTCCCAGGGATTGGAATATGGACATCTTTGGGGGCCATTATTCCACCTACCACAGATGGGAACCCTTGTTTGTGAGCCCAAGAAACTTCATGCACCCTAAGAGGGATAACTCTCTCTGGGAAAATCAAAGTTCGATTAATAAAAGCAAGGATGAGGGCTGCAGATCAGTCAAAAACATCACATTTCCACTGCACATGTTGAAGTTTATATTGTCCATTTGTAGCACTAAAAAGTGCATTCTAAAGATGCTTCTCCTCACAATGAGGACATCTAAAGTTAAGTGAGTGAATTTTCCAATATGAAATGTTTAAAATAGTATTCAAGTAAGCCATTTCCCTCTTTATTACTCACTTTGGAAACTCTTGTAATGCCAGCTGGCCAAGTTTAGCAGATAATTAAAGCCAAGTCAGCGTTTCTTCTACAAAAGAATTGCCCTAGTCAATTGAACCATAGGCAGGTGGGACACTAAGAAGCCAAATGACTGACAGAATGGGTCACCATCCTACAGTGAAATGACCTAAAGGATTTTTGGTCAGTTTACATGTTTTCCTAGGATTTCATTGGCTTGGGAAACTGGGCAGAATGTAATAGCTCTGAGTAAAAGTATGTTTCTCCCATTTCTGTTGCCTTTTAGGAGCCTTTCCTAACAGCCAGTGGAAAGGGGTGTTGTTCCCTAGATTAAGAACAGTTATCCAGGCAAGAGTCAGTTGATACATTTCTCTTTCTTTTGCAAAGTCAAATGTGTGATTTCACATTCAAACCCACAGATAAGTGGGAGAAAACAGGACGCAGGACAGTATTGGGGGGTGACCGGCCTCTACAGAAGATATGCTTCCTGTATGGAGTTGCTTCTGGCCATTCCAAGACAGTTAAACTCGTAATTCATGATGCCCTAGATTAAACTCACAAGGTCACTGCAAAGTACATGAATAAAAACATGCAAAGGAGAAATATGTTTGAAACTGTCATTTATCTTAAAGCAAGCTCTCATTTGGAAATTGTAATGCACCTTTATTTTGTCTTTCATTTACTATTTGAAATAATTCTTTTTTGGATCATTTTTTTCCTTGAATAAGCAAGTGTTTCGTATTACACATAAAAGGGTTGTCCTGTGCTGAGTTCTCCCTTTTGGTTCATTGTGCAAGAGTGCAAGATCAGAAGCTTGCTCTAGACATTACAGTATGTATCTAATAGCCAAAACTTATGGTTTTATTCTCTGCTCTATTAGACTCAGAGTATGACCTTGAAAATGTTACTTAATTCCTTTATGCCTCATTACTTTCCCATTTATAAAATGTATCTGCAGAGAGTCCTTGCTCTCCCAGGCTTCTCGCTCCAGGGATGCTCATGCATTTCTGTACTTTTTGCTCTGTGCCAGTGTGCCAAGAAGAAACATATAGAATGGATGTCATCATGGTAGGGGACTCTAGGATTGATGAAGAGAAGTTGAGATCTCACCTAGTTATACCAGTATATTTTCATTAAAGTATATTTTTCATGTTTAAAGGTGCAATTTATCTTCCACATAACTAAAAAAACTAAACATATTAGAAATCACATATGCATGTGGATACACAGTTTTTCCTCTAATTTGACCAATACCACTTACTCTACAGGTGACTCAGTCTCTTGATTTTTCAGTTCTCACATTTTTCTAATCAAGATAGAGTGCAGTTTTTCACTTTTGCCTGATATGTTATCTAATGTGGCCAATTTAAATTTTAAATTGGAAGTTTCCTTGGTGGCCGATATAAGCTACACATTTTTTTTTTTTTGGTATAAAATCCTATATGTTGGAGACAACGATTTTAGATCCTGTGCATGCTAAATGGCAAGTGGATGAGGTCTTATGTAGTCAAAGCAGTTTCTTGTATACACACTAGGCTCATCACGGTTCTGAGGTTGTTTTTTCCTAAATCATTATGTAGTAACTCTAATAACTTGAATTTAATGATGTATCTGCGTGGTATGATACAAATTGAAATATATAAAATTACAATTCAATAACTTATTTTTTAGTTTTCTCTAGGTACCTACACAATTATTAAATCATGACTAGATATAGAGGATCTTGAAAATAAACTCTGCAAATTAATTTCTGGTTAGTGTTCTTCACCCTATTTTGTTCAATTCTTTCAGTATATGAATGGA
This sequence comes from Equus quagga, assembly GCF_021613505.1. Classification (NCBI taxonomy): domain Eukaryota; kingdom Metazoa; phylum Chordata; class Mammalia; order Perissodactyla; family Equidae; genus Equus; species Equus quagga. The sequence goes on from NC_060275.1 coordinate 111,507,150, forward strand.
ACTTTAATCCTGTCTTCAAAGTTCAGAGAGATTTTTTAAAAGGAACAGTTAATAAAGAGACATTTTTTTCTCAATTGTGCAAATTATGTATGATACACAGAAATTAGATAATCGTTTTCCAATAAGATGATGCGTAGATTTGTTAGTCTACATTGAAATTCAGTCACTTGTACAATTTCAATGTAGCATCGTTCCCAGAGTAATTACTGTTTCATAAAAGCAGTCTGTCAGACGGCATCGCCTCATGCGGATGCTGTGTGCAGACACAAAGTCACAGGGGAACGGAGGCGGAATCCATGCAAAACAAAAGGTTCTTTCAAAACCTGGCATCGTGTGCTTTAGTGGAATTATTGACATCAACAAGTACCAGTAGCCACTTGTTTCCCAATTAAGTTAATAAATGACTAATTGATCTGGTAAGTAAATGATTCCAGGCAAAACAAATGCTCATACAATGAAAAGACCAACTAAATTATCACTTAACAGACCGACTAGGTTAAAATGATCAATTCTGTTGCCACTCCATTGATTTACTCATTCATTCATTCATTCAAACAGATATTGAGACACTGATTGGAAACAAACAAACAAACAAAATACTCTTAACCAGGACATTGGGATCAGTTAGTAAAGAGGAGTCATTTAAAATTAGGAAGTCATTTAAAAAATACATAAAATACATATTCATTTGATTTTAACTTAGTTGTACTTGTGTTCGCTAATCTTATAGAACCTAGATCATTTATTTAAATCTGGGTCTGCTCATAAGAACGCTGAATAAACATTCTCGCAGACCCCTTCCTCACGCTAGTGTCCCCTCATTGCCTCCTCTGTGATTTCCAATTCCTGTTTTTTTAAAGTGAGTAAGGAATCTAAGATGCTTGTGAATATTTTGAAGGAAGAATACTTCTAGATGTTTATAATTTTTCCTTACTCCTTTATAATCATCTCATCTATAGTTAATTCCACAGAATTTTAAAATGGGTTATTTCACCAAGACATTCATAAACAAGAATTCTTATTCCTAGTGGAATTGTATCTTATTGGTTTACTCATTTAATTAAATTATATAAGTTACATTGGAATGAATGAATTTAGAAGCAACACAGCTAGCTCCTGGTAAGCTGCTCCTACAACTAGTAAGGACAGGAGGATCCCAGTCTGCTGTGGAGTGGACAACTGACCACAGGTACAGTGGGAGCTGGTCAGCAAGAGTAATATAAAGGAGCCAGTTAAAAGAGCTTCTAGAAAATTTGCCAGTCATTGTGCTAGGCACTGGGGCACTAAAATAATAAGCCTTCTGAAGACACTCCAACTTGTAAGCTTTCTCTTTTTACAACAAAGATCCACACTTTAGATCCAATCTCTATATTCATTATTTTTCCCTGGGACATCTCCAGGGAGGTGAAAAGACCATTTCATATTTATCTTTTGCATCCAATACTCAATGCTTTGTAAAGGTTCTGGCACACTTTGTGGTCAGTGAATTATTTTTAAGTTAACGAACTATTTTCTAACTTATCAGTATTGAGACGTCCCTAGATTAGCAGCACAGTATAGTGACTGAGAAGCCTAGGCTGTGTGGCTTTAATCAGTAGCTCTTCCCTTGCTACCTTGTGGGTTAACCTCTCTGGACCTCAGTTTTATCATCTGAAAAAGGGGGCTGATGATAGAAGTGCAGCGTAGTAATTGAGTCAGTACTGGCAAACAGCTTAGAAGAGTGCCTAGTACAGAGTAAGTACACGTTAATATTATTATTATACTGTCTTGTAAAAAAGTATTTGTTCATTGGTAACTTAAAATTTTAAATATAACTTCAGAGCAATTTTCTTATTTGCATAACCATCCATTTATAAATCATATTCTTTTGTATGCCTCCTGGGACTAGTATGACACTGATATGCATTTTTATTGCTTTTTGATCTAAGAAATACAGAAATTCGTTAATAGGAAATCTGGTTGTAGGAAAGATAAATAGAAGAGAAAATTTTTGTAGTTGGATATTTGTGTTTTTTCTAACCAAAATCTGTATACCTCTAGTGTTTACATAATTGAGATTTTTAATAAATATCATGTTGATTTATCTTTGGGTACTGTTTCCTTAAGACCCTTGGACATTTGTATTAAAAAAAAAAAAGTTCAATCTCAAGTGCCTCTTACTATGCTTTTAATAACCCCTACAGGTTAATAAGTTTTTCGCATTAGCTAGAACTTAAAACCTTTTTTTCCCCTTTTTAAAAAATAATATCATCCCTGATTGAAATTTCATCTATCACTCATCTTTTAGAGGTAGGGAAAGTTTGTCAACAAAAGTGAGACATAGTAATGTAGATTGTAACCAAGTTTGCTCTTGACTGCTCCCTCCAGAAAGACCAATAATAACACGAAAATATTGGCATGTAAAAAGGATGAGCTTCCTACCTAGTTGGCAGGAATTTTCTTTTTCTGTCTAAGCATAAAGCCACAATTTCCTTTTATAAGGATTATGCATATATTCTTTAAATTTGTTTATATAGTTGGACTTTTATAATTGATTTTATAACAACTAAATATTAAAGTATTTGGCATTTTACTCAGGAATAGTGGCATTTTAGTCAGGAATAATTTGTGTATTAGAGAGTTGTAACTGCCGATCATAGGAGATATTGTAAATATTTAGAAAAAGGAGAAAGTAGAAAGTAGGAAACCTAATGCTGGAAAGGACTTTTTCCCATACATAAAATAATATAATTGTGAAAGAAATTACTTTTACAAATGCAGACAAATAGTACAAAAGAATTTTAAAATGTTAAATATTATCATTTTCAAACCAGAAATACGATATCGTCATAACCAAACCTATTTACTCATATCTGAGATTTAAAATATGATATCATTGCACACAATACTGGAGACATATAGAGGAATTTCTTTTCAAACAGCTTTGCTGAAATTTGCCTTTGGTGATTTGAACAGCTTGGTCTCTATAAGAAGACTGACTTGATAGCACATTAAAAAGATATTGGCATCATGGTAAGTTAAAAAGATGACATCCCATCTTCAGGATCTCAAGAGTATTTAGTGTCTGAGTGAGAAAATCTAAAGATTTATCTAAAATTCCAAAGTAAGTCTTGTTTTGTGATCAGATTTGTAATGTAAAAGAACCATTGCGTTCCAACATTGAGAATCCTGAGGTCTAATCAGAGTGCTATATGACAAGATGTCAGATATTTGGGTCAAAATCCTTGACCACCGTTGAGTTCTCACTTCTGAGACTGGACTTGCTATTTATTTTTTTCTGAGTTGCATTGTTCTTGATTTATGAAATGAAATAAGTCATTATCATATACATTTCATGTGAGGATCAGAAGATTTTTCTCTGTAATTGCAGTACAATGGATAAAGTGCTATAAGAGAAATAGGACATAGAGTTAAACATGACTTGTGTTTCTTGTAGTTGGAATCAGCTTTTTGTCTGATGTATTCTACAGTTTAAAATGCCATTTTAGGTACAGAAGCACCGAATAGACATTTTTTCCAAAGAAGACATAGAAATAGCCAGCAGGTACATGAAAAGATGCACAACATCACTAGTCATCAGGGAAGTGCAAATCAAAACCACAATGACATATCACCTCACACCTATTAGGACTGCTATCATCAAAAAGACCAGAGATGATAAATGTTGGTGAGAATGTGGGGAAAAGGAACCCTTGTGCATTGCTGGTGTAATGTAATTTCATGCAGCCAGTGTGGAAGACAGTATGGAGATCCATCAAAAAGTTAAAAATAGAACTACTGTATGACCCAGAAATCCCACTTCTAGGTATATATCCAAAGGAAACGAAAACAGGATGGCAAAGGATGTCTGCAGTCCCATCACTCCTATGTTCATGGCAGCATTATTCACAGTAGGCAAGATATGGAAGCAGCCCAAGTCTCCGTCAATGGATAAATGGATAAAGAAATTGTGGTATATATACACTGGCGTATTATTTAGCCATGAGAAAGAAGGAAATCCTGCCATTTGTGACAACATGGATAGACCTTGAAGGCATTATGCTAAGTGAAATAAGTCATACAAAGACAAATACTTTGTATCACTTACATGTGAGATCTAAAAAGGCTGAACTCAAAGAAACAGAGACTAGAAAAACAGAAAACAAATTGGCAAAATTAGCGTTAGGGATTGATAATCACCTTTTCATAATATCCAGTCATTCATCCATTTAAAATTACTTATTGATCACATACCAGGATATTTGAACCCCCAATGTGTAATATCCAAAAAATGAAGGGAGATTCTTTGCTGTGTGACCTTTACAAGTACAATAAAACCTCTTATACCCATATAATTTAGATTTAACTCTAAGCAAAGCTTTACTTTTTTCTTGAAGTCGTGTGTTGTAATAAGGTAATTGTCACTTAAAACTTCAAAATTTCTTGTCTGTGGGTAAAAAATGTCAACATATATTGGCAACTATCAAATATTATGATTCTATTCAGTTTTTGTTTTATTTTTGTTTTTTGGGTTTTTCTTGTTTGTTTATTTTGAGGAAGATCAGCCCTGAGGTAACATCTGCTGCCAATCATCCTCTTTTTGCTGAGGAAGACTGCCTCTGAGCTCACATCCATGCCCATCTTCCTCTAGTTTATATGTGGGACGCCTACCACAGAATGGATTGCCAAGAGGTGCCATGTCCGTACCCGAGATCCGAACCAGCGAACCCTGGGCCGCCGAAGCAGAACATTTGCACTTAACCACTGTGCCACTGGGCCGGCCCCCTATTTTTGTTTTTTTTAAGCCCAGTAGAGATATTTATTTAAGAAATTTCAGAGTCAGTGCTAGCAAATACAGTGGAATTGGAGTAATTGAAATTCTGTGTTCCATTGTTAAGATTAAAACACTGACAATTTCCCTCCTGCAATGAGTTAAACAGATTGGCCAGGGAGTGCAGATATTTATTTACAGTGTGAGATTCTGTCCTTGACTGCTCATTGATAGCAATTCTGGAAAACAAACAAACAAAAGTCTGGTTGAGCTCCAGTATCTTGAGAAATTGTGAAGTGGCAGATACATATCTGGAATCAATATGAAGGACAAATTGCTGTAATTTGAGTGGACACTTTCAAGTACAATGAAGTGAGAACATGTTGCAGGCCACTGTGTGGCCAGCATTTGGGGACTTTCTGTTTAATAGATTGTGACAGTCAGAGTTGGTAGTTCACAATAGTTAAATTGTTGTGGACTGGCTGTAGACCATGATTTCTTTTGTACCACATTTTATCATGTCATTCTATGATTAAGTAGAAGGCTATAAAATGGAAGACTGCATATTTACTTAAAATATTATTGGGGAGAATATTTGGGAAGACAGCTTATTTTTCACTTATGAGCTTAGATGCTGTTGTTCAGCGTCTTGCACAGACACGATGTAGGAGATGGGTGGTAAGTCTTTAGAAGCTGGGTGAAAGGGAACCCCAGCACCTGGGACATTTGGCAGTGACACTGTGTTCTGGGAAGTCACAGTGTGTGATGAGCACTGTATTAGGAGCTGTGTTAAGCATACTTCCTTGAAGTTTCAGGCAAAAGAATAGTCAATCTATTGCTGAGCCTCTTTACTATAGAAGGTATTAGAACTTCCCCTCGTATTCAGGGAGAGTGCAAATTTAAGGTATTGTGCTTATTTCAATTCCTCTTCAACATACTGTTATCATGATGGATCTGTAATTGCAGAATCTCAGGCTTTGTTTCTCTGGCATAAGGAGAAATGTCCCTACAGCTTAGTAATCCCATAAAGTCAGCTGTTGACACATGTCTGTGGTATCTGGGGGAGTTAGGATGCTATTGATTCCAGAAGGGAGTCATTATATATTTTTTTAGTGAAGATGAGCTCTGTAATTTTATTTTGTTTTTATCATAATCATTAATTTCATCCATATATATTTCTACTGTAAAAGCAGATGAGAGTGTGATTAGTAGAAAAATATATGGGCTGGCTACTTTAACATTATATACTGCCTAAACTCATTAATTTAAATATTTCTATTTTTTAAACCTGGGAAGATTTATAGTTTATTAGTGTACCAATCACTGTTGTGAGTGTAAAATTCCTTGAGAATTTTAAATAGGGCTGATGATGAATTATAAATATGCTTTCGTTGTAACTTATTTGATAAGCAATTAATGATGTCAGCTCGTTACTAGGCACTATTGTAGGCACTGAGGTCATAAATATGAATAAGACAGTTTCTGTACTGAAAGAATTCATGAACTAATTAGGAGACAGGTAATGTAAAATATATGGTGTTTCCATAAATTTAAGATGTTGGGTAGTATATCATTGACTTTATAACACTTTGCAAGTGAAAGAAAACATAGTTCCAAGTGAAAGAAAATTCGTTGCAAATGGCTTAAAGGAAAAGGAGACCAATAGCTACATTAAGAAGCATCCCGATTTCAAAACAGTAAAAAATTCTAAAAATCCCAGAAGAGGTATCATTATAGCTCATTGTGATAAATGCATTGCTTGAGGAAGGTTCAAGTTACAAAGGTAACAGTAGGAAGTGATTTATATTGTCGAATGTTCAGAAAGGCTGCAGAGAAGAAGAAATGCATGTGTGGGACAATGAAAGAGGCAAAGAGTTTTGACAGCCAAACCCAGCCTTGGAGATGATGAAAGCATGCAGGGAGAGATATCTATGTGTGCAAAATTTGATTCAATAAGATGTATTTGGAGCTACAGGAATCTTTTTGTATCTATAGTGTAAGGTGTGAGAGGAGAAGCAACAGGACTTGAGAATGGAGATGTGAGCGTGGACCAGGGCAAGAGCAGCCTCATGCATCATGCAGAGCAGATGGTACTTCATCCTCTATGTCAGTGGTTTCCAGACTGTTTTGCAACCTTCACTTTAGTGGGTAACCACTAGCATTGTTTTATGAAATTGAATAAAATAGAATAAAAATATAGTACATCACGCGTTAAGGCTTTGTATTTCATGAAATTTTGTTTCAGTTAAAATATGTGAGTCATGCTATAAAATGCATTTCCTGTCTCAAAAAGTTTTTGGAAACCTCGTTCTAGGTACTGAAATCCACTGAAGTAGATTTAGGAAAAATGTGTGTCATAATCAGTTTGATGGCAAGAAAGTTGACTTTCCCAATAAGTAGTGCAGATTCTTGATTGGAGGAGGCACTGTTGCAGCCAAGAGAGGCAGATTGGGAAGTCCTTGTGACTGTCTAGGCAAGAGATGAGAGGTTATGTGGAATTTGGTGCATTTATGGGGTTCTCAGGGAGGCATTTGTAATACATAGGAGCAAATTTGGATATCAGATGTGAGGTCCCAGCTGGAGGTAAATGTCTGGGTCATTATTTACACATTCAGTCTCAAGTGTGCATGACTTTGCCAAAGAGAGGGATGGACAGTGTTCAGTGAGAGGAAATGGAAGGTGTGGAACCCTTGGAAATTTGTGTGAGGTAATGCTTTCAACCTTAGTGTGCTGACCCACTTGGATTCCACAAACGGTTGTAGAAAATGTCTCAAGTCATGTGTTAATAATATAATAAATGTTCCAAGTCATTTATTTTCTCAAATGAGCAAGTTTAAGTTCAAGATCATCAACAAAGTCAAGGTCATCACCAAAATTCTTGCAGTCCTCTTCAACGATCTCCCACCAGCACAGTAGCTCCGCCTAGTTTCCCTCCCTTTTGATGCTTCCAGGCTCACCCCGATGCTGCCTGAGTCTCAGCCCAGTTGTTCACCTTTCCTGCTCCTCTCACTTTATAGGTTTATTCTGATCTTTTCCTCTATGCCAGCTTTTCCAGTGTCAACCAATCAATCCTCTGTCTTCTTTCAGCTTTTCTCATCACTCATTAGATCTTGAGGGGACCCTGACTGCTGTTGAAGAATCTGTCTGATCCAATTATCAGAATCTTACCGATCAGGAGACCCCCCACTAGGTGGCTGAAGTGCATGCCCCTTGTTTCACCTCTCTGTGGGCTCTGGTGTCTCAGGTTATCCATTTGTCTGGAGCAGGGCTCCGGAGGGGCACCTTCCCCTCCCCTAAATCTGTTCCACCCACAATGTCGACATCTTGGCTCATGGCCACTCGCTCATTCCAGAACCTGGAATCATCTGGATTCCTCTCTCTTTGTCCCACATACCACATGCAATCTATCAGCAATTTGACTGTTCTTCCTTCAGTTTATCTTTATAATCTGACTGCTTCTCACAATCTCTACTTCCCAGGATTAAAGCTGGTGATGAAAGATTAGATCAAGGAGTTGACTATTAGATATAGATCAAGGCCATCAATAAAACTTTCTGCAATGATGGAAATCTTCTACGTCTTCACCCACCAGTATAGTAGCCACTGGCCACATGTGGCTATTGAGCACTTGAAATGTGAATAATGCAACTAATGAAATGGCTTTTTAATGTTATTAAAATTTTCATAGCCAAGTCTTGGTAGGGGCTACCAAACTGGACAGTGCAAGTCTTGCTAATGAACTATTTATTGAGTCCCACAGCAAGCAAGGAATTTGGAGATACTGGAATTTGAACCAGATGGGACCTGCTAATCTGGAAGGAAAAAGAAATAGGTCTCTGTGACAACAGAGGGTGAGGATCCTAGGATAACAGAATGAGAGGAAAGTTGAAAGGATAAGAGGTCATGGGCTACAGGTTGAGGGTGGGCAGCTCAAGAGGAGCAAAGACCATGTTATGGCCAAAGGAAGTTGTTGCTGAATCAGAAAGGAGATCAAGTAATGGTGGCACAAGAATGCTGGTGGGTCACTGAATTGGATGATTGTATGACACGAGTTCATCTGTTATTTTTTTGAAGATGGCCGTTATCTTGATATCAAAGTCATCAGTTCCTGGGCACAAGTGGCTAAAGAAGGAACAAGTTTGAATATTGAAATATAAAGTAAGAATTTTATTTTCTTTCTGTGTGATGGAGGTCAATAAAATGTAACATTGAATGTGGCCCTTCAATTGAGAGCAAGGGAGTTTGGCCTTCCAAAGTGCAAATGAGATTTTAACACTTTACCAAGTATAATGTAAATTTATAGTGACTCATGCTTGGGAAATAAAAGTTTAGAATATTCATATGAACTTCATAAAATCTTATCACATATGGTTGTCAGGTTTCAAATTGAAAAGGAGTCTCTGTATATGGGGGTGACACTTGCTATTATTGTCATTCCAGCCAATTTTTCGGAATTTCTTACTGCATGATCTATGAAAGCGGTAGTACCATGGGTGTTCTTAAGATAGTGCTTTGTTCTCCAGTCTTGTTTCCCACAAATGGAGCGCATCCTTTTGTAAGCTTTGGTTTATCCCAGTGTACTGGTCTGAAGTAGCACGTGCTTTTTCCTGACACCTGTAGTTCATCTCGGATGAAGGTGTTGACAGAGAGCTGTACTAAATAGTACTACCCTGCGAGCATCCGTTCCCAGGCCTCCCATGCCCACCCCCTGGGGGAATTAAACAAACGAAAGCTGAGAACAATCTAATTCTGCTTGTCTTAGGCTGCTTGGGCTGCCATAACAAGATGTCACAGACTATGTGCTTAAACAACAGATATTTATTTCCTCACAGTTCTGGAGACCAGAAGTCCAAGATCTGGAGGCCAGACATCCAAGATCAAGGTGCTGGCAGTGTAGGTTCCTGGTAAGGACCCTCTTCTTGGCAGCCACCTTCTCTGTGTTGTCACATGGTGGAGAAAAGAAGCTCTGGTGTCTCTTCCTTTTCTTAGAAGGACACCAGTCCTATCAGATTAGGATCCCAACCATATGACCTCATTTAATTTTATTTAACTCCCTAAAGGCCCTGGCTCCAAATATAGTCACGTTAGGAGTTAGGACTTCAACATATGGATTTGAGGACTGAGGACAGGGGTGGAGTTGGGAGAGGGTGACACAATTTAGCTCATAACACAGCTCTTGCCTATGAGGGTTTAGAGCAGCATGACTTGGGCCCAGGAACAGCCGCTTTTATTGTTTTGTATTTCCTAGACATAGAACTTGTTAGTAGTAAGTTCTGCTAGAGAATGAACCCAGCTAAAATTTGACATTATTCTCCCTTCCTTGTTGTCTCTTTTTCTCATGTCACAGATGGGTCTGTCTAAAATGCAGTTTGGGTATTTTTAAATTATCAGTCGACTATAGATGGAAAAACTTCTTACACAGTAATTGTATAAATGGTATAAAGAGGTGTTGGATGTTGGATGAAGAAATCTGTTGGAGAATGTCCACTGTACTAATCATCAAATAAAAACAAAATCCAGGAGATGCATTTTTCTGTATCAAGTTGGTAAAAGCAAGAGAGGATTAAAAAAAGGCCAGTGTCATTAATGTCGTGGGGAAGGAACATGCTCCTGACACTGCTGGTGGGCAGATATGTTGGACCAGCCTGGCAGCAGGATAGTTTGGTTTTGGCTCTCAAAAGTCTAAAACAAGCACAAGTTCCTCATTCCATCAGTAACATTTCTAGAAACTTAGCTTTTGAAAGTGTCATAAATGTAAAAATGGGGTAAAAATGAACAAAAGATAGGTAAATTAAAAATTATTGAATACTACAATCAACTGTCACATACAATTATTGACTACTAAGTATTCATTACATCATTAAATTATACAATAATTTTTGGTGACATAAGAAATTGTTCGTGATATGTTGCTGAGCCAAAGATTTTTAAAAAGTCAAAAATGTTACATTAATATTCCATTATCTAAAAGTCATTATGCAGAATGAGTTAAATTAGGAAAAAAAATATTTCAGAAAAACCTATAGCAAAATACTAGTCAAAGTAAATATACTTATTTGGGATGACAGAATTAGTGATGATTGCTCTTCCTTTGTTTTTTTCTTTTTGTCTCCCTGCCTTTTCCAGATTTCCCAGGTTTAGCACAGATTAACTACTGATTTTTAGTGGATTAGCTCTAACTGAGGCTAAGGTGCTTAACCATCCATATGTCGTGATGACCAATGGTTAAATTAAATCTGGATGTTAAAAAGTATAAGCCATGGAAATTATTCCAAGTCATTTTCGTTCAGGCATCAAGGTTGCCATGGGTAGCAGTAGCTCTGTATGGTGGGATAAGCCTTGAAGATTTCACTTCTTTTCCTAGTATTGCTGCAAGAAGAAAGTGGTAGATAAACAGACATAAGTATTCCTTATACTGCGTGGGTCAAAGTTGTCAAGTGCCTAAGGATATAACTTGATTCATTGCCTATTAAATCCCATATTTTATTATGACAGGTTACTGTCATACTTTTAAGAGCTACACTTTATAAAAATTTGTGTGTAGACTAGCCTTTAGGAGGCAGTATAGGTTGTGGGAAATAGGCTGACACATCAAAGGACACTAAAATAGGAATAAAAAGGGAGAAAATCTGAGTTCTAGGCTCACTTATGTTACTTATGCTATGTTAGACAATTTCTTCATCAAAAAATATGTTGATAATAATACTGACCCAGAGCCTGAATTTGCACAGGCCCAATAAAATGTAGAAAACCCAGAAGTTAAAATAATAACTTTAAATGTGTAAGATTCCTCCTTTCTCAGCTTTAGGCTGTCCTTATAGAGAGTTCCTTTTGGAAGCTGCTGACAGTGATAGAGGTGGAGATGCAAAATCAAGAGTGGAACTCCACTGACAGGGGTGACTTTGCACACAAGAGCTGCCATTTTCTTTTCTTATTTTCTGCCCCTTCCACCTTCCCCCATCTCTCAAACCTCTCCTAAATAGAAGGGCATGATTTCAGCCTGTTTTTCTGGGCATAACATTTGCTGATCTGTTTATCTGCAGCTTTATAATTATAAGGCTTGATCAAATAAGAAAACCACATATGAAAGCAAGTTGAATACAGAAATTTACTTTATTATTGTCTTCCCCATCCCACCACTGTAATTACTTAAATCTCTTTCTTTCATCCTGTTGAGATCCATCACCTAAAATACTTCCAACTTTTTAGCCATGGTTGCATTTTCCCAAATCATGTTTAATTTGATCCTTACTCTTTGCTCAAATTCTACTTTCAAATATTATTTCCCCAAACCCTCCCATATATTCTTGGTTTGTAACAGATTTATTTTTCTAATGCTATTCTATTCCCTATTCATAATATTTTAAGGATCTTATTTCAAAAATTTAAAACAACTCAAAACTAAGTTGGAATGTCCTATCGGAAAATTAGATGGCCACTTTTTTAATCATATATTTTAAGGAAAATTCTGTAATGGCTCCCTTTTGGGTTTGTGTATCCCTAAATTATTAACTAAATGTAGGTAATGACATAGTGCAAGTGCTGCTATGAAAATTATGTCACTTAGTGTAAGACCCAGGATGCTCAGATACAATATAATAGGAAATACCTTTTAACATTCACACAGCACCAGATCCTGGAGGGACATGGAATATGATAGCTTTAGGCAAGAAAATAACCTTTATTTACTCACAGCCTCCTTTTTGGTAGTGATTTTATAGGACCTTGGTAAAAATTGACCTCAGTTACTTATTATTTCCTCTGCTGATGAGCATTACTAGATAATATATGTAATAAATACTTCAGTCTTATTTGTTCAAGAAAGACAAATACAATGGAGCAAAATAACTTCTGGGAATTCTGTTTTTAACCTGTACATGTGTGTCCCTTTATGAATTGGGCTGATATTATTTGAGTCTCTCCTTTCTTTCATAAATGAACTCAGACAAAATAAACTGTGGCAAATGAGCCTTGCCAGCTTTAAAGAGCTTTTGTTTGCTGTCGGTCACAGAGTAGGAACTCGGTAAATATTTGTGCAGTGGGCCAGTTATTTACTGTATTTCACAATACCAACTAAGCTTCTTATGTTAATTCAGAAATTTCCTTAATTATAAGTTATTGATCATTTATTTTGTGTGATTTCCATCTAAAGAGGAATATCCAAGAGGTTTTCTTTTGAGGTGAAAGTATACCAATGTGTAAGTAATAAATGTATCTAAAATATGTATAAAATGGTAGTTTGACTAGCTTCTTTTTAGACTCGATACTTGTCTCTTTACTCTTATAATTTTATTTGCCTTTTCCAACTCATCCTTTCTTCCCCTACTTACCTCAACGACAAACCACAAAGTTGTGAGTGTATTCTAGAATCTGGCTGGTGTCGATATAGGAGAAATGATTCTATTTACTTGCATTGTTTTCCTTTCTATACTTACGTCATCTTTTTTCTCTGTAGTTCATAATTTTCATTTTGCCCAAGTTTACTGCTTAAAGTTGCCTGATAGTTATATCTCTTTATGGTGACAACGTCAATGGCATTGAGCGTGTCCTCTTGCATTGCAGGAGCTATGCCTGTCCCAGACCAGCCTTCGTCAGCCTCAGAGAAGACCAGCTCCCTGAGCCCTGGCTTGGCCACCTCCAATGGGGATGGCTCGGAAACAGAAACCACCTCTGCCATCCTCGCCTCAGTCAAAGAACAGGTAGAAATGTTCCACTTTTGTGACATGTATATGGGAGCATTTCAAAAAATGTTCTTTCTTGATGAACGATGATTCTAAAATGTTGGGAAAAAATCATGCTTTTCTAGCAGAATGTTGGTATTCATTATAAACTTAATTTAAAAATATTATTATAATTGCTTTTAACTCTATGTTTTTATTCATGATTGAGGCAACTTTCCTTGAAAAAATATTTCATAGGAAAAAGAAAAAGACTTTATAGTCAAATTTCCTGTAGGTGAAGTTTTGGCAGATTCAGTGATGGACTTGACATTTAATACTATTGAATGCATGAAGCCAAATAATTGGTCTTTAGAAAATATGAAATCTAATAAACTGTCAAAATAGATCCACTAGGCTAAAAAATTAGTATATGTGACAGCAGATGAATATCATATTGAGTCAAGGCAGTTGGTCTTCCCAGTGTTTCTGAGATGCATCTGGAAGAATGCGTTTCAGAACTTTCCCTTTAAAACTAGTTAAAGTCTGAATGATTCCAACACTATTTTATCCTAAAAATGGGGGCCGGCCCATGGCGTAGCATTTAAGTGCTCATGTTCCACTTTGGCGGCCCCAGGTTCGCCGGTTTGGATCCCAGGTGTGGACATGGCACCACTTGCAAGCCATGCTGTGGTAGGCGTTCCACGTATAAAGTAGAGGAAGATGGGCACGGATGTTACCTCAGGCCAGTCTTCCTCAGGAAAAAGAGGAGGATTGGCAGCATATGTTAGCTCAGGGCTGATCTTCCTCAATAAATAAATAAATAAATATCATAAAAATGGATAAGTAAATAAAATCTGAAGTCTTAGACTTAAAAAATTGTTTCACAAAAGGCATGCTTCTTATAAATAAAAGGTGGTAAATAGTTGAAGAAAGCTGGAAATCAAGATTTTTTTAATTCACTTTTTCTTTTAGCCTTTGCTAGAATATTAATCTTTTTTTTTTTTAAGTGAAAGAGCATCCTGTGTTTGGGTTAAATGATGCAGGGGTGCTGAATTAGCAACAGTGTTGGGGTGAGAGTGACACTATTTATGTAACTCCAGGAACATCTCCACAGAGCTGTAGTCTGAATGGGCCAATGAAGGACAGTTACCTAGAAAGAAGGGCTCTATGGTTCCTAGAGGACACTGGTTTTGGTTAATGAGCGGGGGCTGATTTAGGTAAAGGTGGGAAACCACCAGGGTGGTCAGGCTGTCACCAGAGTAGCTGAGGGAAGATCCATTGACAGAAGAGATCAATGATGCTGTCAGTCAAAAGTGTGCCACCAGGTCAGGAAGTGTCCAGCTAAGGTCACAAAGGAAAGTGGAGTACATTGATTGGATAATCAAGTTTGTGGAAATGGTCAGTAAGCAGGAAATTGGGTGGAGGCATAGGCTGTATTGCTTTATTAGTTTGCTTCCAAAAGCCCACCCGTGAGTTTTCTGATTAGTTTTGAGGAGTGATGGAAAAGGAGAGCAAAGGTCCACGCCACTCCCCATACTCAAGGTACTGCCTTGTTATAGTTGGGTCATGTCATGGGTTCTTATTCTGGTGTGATTTGGAAGCCTTGCTAGCCACTAACTTTAGAGTAGTGACAAAATATAAAACACAAGGAATAAACTTGACAAGAAAGCTACAAGACCTGTCTGATAAAAACTATAACATTTTATCAAAGATAATAAAGCAATTCAGAATAAATGAAAAAGCATGCCATGGTCCTGTGTAGAAAAGCTTGATAGCATAACAATATTACTCTCTCCCAAAATATCATGTAAAATTTAGGCAGTTGTAATTAGGAACCTGCTGCTGATTATTTGCTTCTTTGGCAAACTGGATCAAACTCACATTTTTTTTTTAAGATTTTTTATTTTTTCGTTTTTCTCCCAAAGCACCCTGGTACATAGTTGTATATTCTTCGTTGTGGGTCCTTCTAGTTGTGGCTTGTGGGATGCTGCCTCAGCGTGGTTTGATGAGCAGTGCCATGTCCACACCCAGGATTTGAACCAACGAAACACTGTACCGCCTGCAGCGGAGCACGCGAACCCAACCACTCCGCCACAGGGCCAGCCCCTCAAACTCTCTTTAAAGATCATATGGAAGCATAAGGATATGAGAGTTGCAAGGAAAATTTTGATAGAAAGATTTTACCTTACCAAACATACTAATCACAGTAGTGTCCAACTTTCCCCAAATAGAACGAATAATCTCTTAAGAACATAACCGAGAGTTCCGAACAGATTCAAATACATGTAGGGACCTGATTCACTTAAAGTATATTAGTTTAATACAAACCAGTGGTTTAAATGGTGTTTGCATGACTAGCTAACCATCTGGAAGAAAAGTAAAGCCCTTGACTCACAATATATACAGAAATAAATCTCAAAGGGGAAGCAATGTAACTGTAAAAATAAAACTGTAAACATATTAGAAGAAACAGTGGGGAAACATTCATATAAACTACAGGTGGGAAAGGCTTTTAAGTATGACAGGAAACTCAGAAATCACACATGAATGGTTGATGCAGTTGGCGATGTAAATATCAACAATAGTAGCAAGGAAAAATTCATCTTAAAAAAAGGTAGAAAAATAGGCCAAGAGAAAGTAGTCACAGATTAACAAAGTGTTAATATAATTAATATATTAAAACTTCCTAATGTTGATGAGAAAAAGAGAAACAAAGAATGGAAAACTAGACAAAAAATATAAACAGAAAATTCATAGAAGAAAGATGCGAACAAGCAATGAATATATGTAAATTTTTTTCACCCTAATGTACTAATTAGAGACAAAATTCAAAATGAAAATGTAGTTTTCTTTGGGGTACCAAGTAGACAAACATTAAAAAAATAGTATATATTGTGAGCTAGCTAAGGGTTAAGGTTTGAGGAATTCACACTCTTTTTCGTTCCAAATGGGATTGTGTATTGCTGAAGTCTTTGTGTCAAATGATATGGTTCCGTGATTTGGCATTTGAAATGTTCCATAGCCTTTTACTAGTCATGGTTAGACATATCTTCTATAAAAATGAGTGACCTGGAAAACTCATTTTTTGCAAAATTATTTTATTTATTGCAAAATTATTTGGGATAGTAAAAAATGGAGCAATACTGATTGGTTAGGAGTTGAAAACATTAATATATCCTTTATATAAAAGATAGATCCTTTTTACTTAATTATTAGTAAAAAGGAGTTGGAGCTGTATGTCTAAACTTTGAAAAAAATCCATGAGGATTTTAGAAAGGAAATGACATAATATTATATTATCCTGTTTTTAAACTAAATAATAAATATGTTTTGTTTGTACCTGTCTACGACTTTCTGGAAAAGTATAGAAGGAAATCAATCAAGCTGTTAGCATTGTTTATCACTGTGTTTACAATTAGACGGAAGTATGAGTATTAGCTGGCTTTGGATAATGGGGATTATTCCTTCCACTGAAATAGTGATGTCTGTAGTTGAGAGAGTGAAGAGCTGCTTAAAGCAAAAATATATTACTGTAAATAAAATCGCCTTTCTGAATCCTTGATGAAAATTTAATAAAAACTTAATTGTGAAGAGTTTTTTCTAATAATTAAAATAGATTCATTGTTCATTTTTAGGCAGCAAAAGGGAGATTCTTTGTGGCAGATAAGTAATGTGAGGAGGAATGAAAATCTGTCATGGGAAGCTGAGATAGAACAACTTGAAGCTGAATCAGAGGCTTGGGTGTCAGGTCCTATGCATGGTGTCTGCCCATGTGAAGGCAGGAGTTAACAAGCAGCGAAATCCATGGACTTTCTCAGTGTGGCCAGATACAAACAGCTAGTCTCTTCCTTCACTGGGGAATTTTTGTCCTAAATTGTTCTTAATGTGTCCTTCCTTTCTCTTTCTCAGGTATAAACTATCATCTATGGAGTTAAAGATAAGTTAAATATATTTTTTAAAGTATTATCTGATATTAAGAAAAAGTGACTTTAAAAGTTAACACTTTTGCAGGCCAGCCCAATGGCATAGCGGTCAAGTTTGTGCACTCTACTTTGGTGGCCAGGGAATCTGGTTCAGATCCTGGGTGTGGACCTATGCATCGCTTAGCAAGCCATGCTGAGACAGCCGTCCCACGTGTAAAGTAGAGGGAGATAGGCACAGATATTAGCTCAGCGACAATCTTCCTTGAGCAAAAAAAAAAAAAAGAGGAAGATTGGCAACAGATGTTAGGTCAGGACCAATCTTCCTCACTAAAAATTTAAAAAAAAGTAATACCTTCTATGATTCTTAATAATTATATGCACAATATGTTTATAGTTTGTTCACTTAAAGAATATCATTTACCTGGTCCTCGTTAGGTGCTAATGAGAAGTAACTTTCTTGACCAAAAATCCTATTTATTAATCTATGGAATTTCAAGTAAGAAATTTTATGGCATCACACTTATGTACTGCTCTAGTCCTGTCTCCTTGGACATCAGTTCTGCAGGAGAGAAATCTTTCTTTTGTCATAGCAGGCATATATTCTGAGCTGACTGCCATGTACTAGGTTACATAATTTATTTACTCATTCATTAAATGTATTAAGCACCTTATATAGGCAAAGCACAATGAAGAATAATAAAGGAAATGTATATATAAAGAACACTAAGCCTGATAGAGTTCATTGGAATAAGTTGTTATTGAGATGAAGAACTTAAGTTCTTAGGTAGGTGGTTAATATTGCATAGAGACAAATTCTAGTTTATAACCATAGAATAATACTTAAGTCGTGCCAAAGCCTAACTCATGAGATATGTCCCAGGTAGCGTGTATGGCATGACTGAGATATTTATAAGCTGAGTCCTAGAGTCCTTGAACACAACAGCCATGGATAGCTCAATGAAAAGATGTTCATTCATTTTTTTGTTTATTCTAATTTCCCATCTCAATTGGTTTTTAACTGGTGAATTTTACACTTTTATATTAACATAAATAGAACCATGCTTTTATGCTACATGCTATGAGTAATTTTCTGTATTTCAGACACATCTGTCTCATTTCCAACAGTTATCAAGTCTCTTGTCCTATGGGGCTTTAAGAGAGTCACCCAGTCCCATTTCCTCTCCCGTAAGTGAGTGTCTTTTACCAGAAGAGGAGGTGTGGACAGAGGTCGGACATGTGATGATTCCAGTCACATATTTTGAACAAATAACCAAGAAAGGTGATTGATAACCATTCATCACAAAGAAGAGTCAAAATGATGTGGTGGCTAAAGGGGTGAGAAGGGTGGAGGGGTTCTTTTTTAAGAATGGGAGATATTCTTATGATGGCAATGACCCACACGAGGAGAAATTAATGCTTGAGAGAGGGGGAATAATTTCAGAGGAAAAGTCATCAGGTAGATGAGAGTGAACAGGATCCAGTGTACCTGTGGAGGGAATGGCTTTTGGAACAAAGGCATTTCATCTGTGAGATCAGGAGAAAGGCAAAGAACATGGTGGCAGGCAGGCTGATGGCTTGGTTCTGGAAATGTGTGGTATTTCTCTTCTGCTGTCATCAGATAGGCACAGCGAGCTTGTTTCGAGTTGGAGTCCATTTGGAGTCTGTGGAGAGTTGGACTGAGCTGAGGTGCAGAGGGAAGGGTTTTGGAGGTGAGAGATGTAAGAGAGTGATTATAATCATGGATATTGGAACCAACACTGAATGAAAGAGGGTAAAGAGAAAAATTGGTGGAGATAATGGGTTCATGGAGTGAGTTTGTATAGATGGTGATAGCTTGAGAACCAAGTGCTTAAAATCAAGAATTTGAAAGTGATTATTGTTAATGTCAAGACCTGAGTTATGACTCTGGGAAATGAGATCAAAACAAGAAAAGAGAGAGAAAGCTTGTTGTGGACTCTGAAAGCTGGTGTGAGAGTGATGACAATGACAGAACATTGTTGGTGATGAGAAAGAGAGTGAGCAGTGACTCAAATCACCCTCCGTGGAGGAGAGACATGAGGCTGCATCATGAATGCAAGGAATACGAACATGTTTGCTTGTGATTTGCCTGAGAGTAGTATTTTGATCTTCATTTGTGTGTTTTCATCTTTTTAAAAAATATTTTGTAATATTGGTCTGTAACATTAGGCAATAATTTCCATTCACTCATGCTATGTAACATTGGTCTTTGTATTTTCTCTTAAATGAATACATGTACTACTTTGCTCTTAAGAAAACCATGACACTTCTAAAAATATACTTGTTTCAAAATAATATTTTTTCCTTTTAGTTGATTAGAATTTCATATGATCATCACATACTTCAAAAGTTGTCGTCTAAAGGATCTTACATACACTATAGAGATTACTGGGGCATTTTTAAAACCTTTAGAGCTCATATAGTTCATTGATCTTTGTAAATTATTATGGCTCAGATAAAGGTGTTTTCTGTAATAATTCTACCAACCAAGTACATTTAATAATGAGTGGATTAAATGGAAACTTTTTAGGTGTATGATAGTTTATGAAAATGTGTCCTCTCCTTGCATTTATTCAGTAGTGTTTATCAAGCCTCTACCGTGTGCGTAGAACTGTGCTTCCCCTGGGTGATACACGGATTGGAATTTGCCTTCAAGTAGTTAGCAATGAAGTTAAAAATATACGACAAACATATATTTAAAGTTGTAAAATACCAAAAGGTTGTAGATGAACTTTTAAGAAAACTCTCCAGTCAATTTAGTATAAAACTCCAAATGATTTATACCGATAAACACATTCCTGAAAATTGACAGCATTTGTAACCCTAGACAGCCTATTGTTGCAGTAATTTCTCTTGTTCTTTAAATTCCACGAGGATTGTAAATCGTAGTCTTGATTTTAGAGGAATTTTTTAGTACCGTTATTTAGGATATCAGTGGTTTCTAGGTAGCAAAACAGAAGTTCTCTTGCTTTTAATCATTTTTGTTATTGTACTTAGTAGAGGAAAGCAGGAGTAAAGGCATTTCTGAGCTCCCACTGTGAGCAAAACTACTTCAGAGTCCTTCACATATGTCCTGTCATATGGAGGCCCTAAAAAAGCATTTTAAAAGATTCATCTTACCTGAAATCTAAAGAAATCTTGATCTTTTACATTGACTCATGTGTGAGAATAGTATGCCTTTATTTTTATTTAGCCTCTATATTTATAATTTTAAAAGTACATTCGCTTTGTATAATATTATTGGGAAAGGGCACATTATAAAATGTTCCCTTAATTAGTATTCTTCCAGTGCCACATATCATTGCAAAATCTTGCAGCATTATTAGTGTCACTATAATGTGCAACAATAGTTTCTGATAAGACAATGTGGAAAATAACCTATAACTATGAATCAGTTTGCAAACTGTATTTTGGAAAAGCATTTTATGAAAGTAGTGATGAAATTATCACCCTTGAAAAAGAGGAAATTAAAACACCTTTAGGAAAGGTCAGGAAGATAGAGAAAGATTATCTGCAAAGACTAGTGAACTTTATATTCATTTAGTCAGAGAGGAAAAGAATTATACATATCATAGTGCCACAAGTTGAACTCTCTCTATGTATCACAATCAAAATGAGAATTACTTGATTGATGATTTTTGAATTTATTTCTTGTTACAAGGCGATGCATACTGAAAATTTTAAGAATGCATGATTTTCCCCTAATTTTCATTCATAGAACATAGACTATATTAGGAGCAGTGATTGTCTCTTTCAAGATGTGGATTGAGATATGAAGGTGCAAGCTTGGACTCTGAAGAACGGGGTCCTGCTAGATGGTATAGTTCATAACAAGGAAGGGGTGGAGCTGGAGTCAACAAGGATCAGAAAGCCATGTGAATATCGTATACACAGGATGGGGAGACTGACCAAACTGAGTGTTTAGACTTCCACTAGGGCAAAGAAAGAAAGTAAGTGGTGTATGTAGAATTCTGGAGTTCCAAGTAGGAAGGAAAGGAATGGTCATGTGGCACCAGACTGATGGGACCAATGTGGGTCTGTTTCTTTGTGGATCTTTTGCATCACAAAAGTGATGATTGAAACTAGAGATCAAGGAGAAACAAGGGTCATAAACCACTTGTGTAAGATCTTGACAATTCATGCTAGGAGTTCTAGTCATGGTGGATAATTCTGCAAGTGTGGATAGATCATCTCCCTTCCTCCTTCACCCACCCCATGCTCCCTTATGTCTCTTCTATTCTTTCTTCTAAGATATTTTGACTTTTTTCCTAAAACTTAATTTTGCCCATAAAATTTTGGTTGTAACTCTTCTCAAGACACATACACTTATTCATCTTTTTAATAACCCCCAACTCTATTCTAATAATTAATTCATTTGGTTGCTGTTTTCTCTTTCCTCTTTGAAGGTATTGGTTGTTGGGTTTTTAGGAGACTGGATGGTATGATGGGAAAATAAAAATAGACTAAGCTTTTATATGCTAAATTAGAAGACAAACTCTTAATATGTGGAGTTTTGTAACATGACATTATATTGCATTTTTAATGCCTCTTTCATATTTATCCTTAGAATCATTGTTAAATATTCACATATGAAATCACATTGAACATTTTAAATGTTATGTTTTAATAATTTTTGTGAATTTTCCACTATAAAATAATTCATGTACATTGTAGAAAAGCTCAGAAATTCAGAAAGGAATAAAGATGAAAATTTAATTTGAGGATAATAGTGCAGCTAGAAGTTGTTGCAAATATTTGGCAAGATCTCTTTCTAAGATATTTATATGGTTACATAATTATTTATATAAAATTTTTATTTTCCTTTATAAATATTTATACTTCTTTGTACATATAACATTATATCAAGAATATTTTTTCATATCACTAAATATTATTTTGAAACATTTTTAATGGCTGTATAAATACACTGTAAATTATTTAATATTACAATTTTATTTAACTTTTCCACATTTGTTGATCACTTAGGTTGATTAATTCTCTCAGAATGAAAAAAAAAGACATGTCATACTTTCTTGTACATAAATCATTGGGTCTACTTTGACAGAGGCAGCCTGGAGCAAAGTTTTGAGAGTTTAAGGACTCTTACAAATTCACTGGGAAAATATGTCATAATTAATTGCTGATAAGAGCCGCAGACAGGACATACGAAACAGGATAGTCAGTGCCCTGTACAAGGGTTTGCACAGAGTAGGAAATTAAATAGAACATTCTAGAGGGAGTAAATGGGGAAAATATGTTCAATATTCAGAGAAACTGAACCAAATATGGTAGAAATAGTCAAGATAAACAGAGGAGCTATCATTGAACAAGGAAACAGTGTTAAATAATATCTCAAAAGAACAAAAACATTTTCAAAAAGGACAGAAATTAAATTTCTTTAAAATTGTATGTATTTTAACCAATTATATGTTACATATATCCATAAAATAGATACATGAAACTTATTTTATCAAATGTATAATTAAATAATGACTTTTTTCTTTAGTAATTATTTTGTTTAATATGTTCAATTTATGACCAAAGAAACTCAGACTTTAAAAAATACTCAGTTTACCTACCTAAAGCCATGTAGAAAATTGCTGTGCAATTTACAATTGTAAATGAGAAAGTAGATGGTTTTACTCTGAATCCAGTACTCTTTTCATTATGCTACACTGTCTCATAATTTAGGTATAATAATGGGCTTACAGTATATTGTCTAATATTTTACTTAAGAGAAAAATTTCTCTATGACTGAAGTTTTGCTGAGGTCAAGTTAAATGGTGTCCATGCGTGTCTAACTCTTATTTAACTAGGGAAAGGGAGGTGAGTAACTTTCCATCAATTTCATCTGCAATATAATTTTGGAATCTGAAGGAATCATTAATGCGACTCCAAACAAAAAGACTTCAGGGAACTTATGCACCTCCTGTCTGTAGAGAAAATGTAGTACAAAGGCAATAGTGTGGGTTAAATACCGCCATATTGCTTTCCTCAAATATTCCTGTTTGTGAAAGTCAGTGGCTGGGATTCAAGTTATCTCCAGCATGCATCAGCAACACAGTAAACATGCTTGAGGCAGCCCATCGATCATATTCAAGTTGCTGTCACTCGGCTACAGTCATTAAAGAAATGTGCGAATTCATGCCCGGGGCTCTACATGAGCCAGCTAGGTGGTCTGCTGCCGTAGAAAAGTGAAGATCAGCATCCTCCTTTTTGACTGATGACAAGTTCCTACTTTCACATTCGAGTCATGATCTCCAGAAGCAGCTGGACCACTTGCCTGGTATACTAGGAGAAAGAAGGACTCGATATCAACAAGAACAAAACAAACAAAAATCACATTGACAGGTACTCTTAGGCATTTAGGTAGCTAATACTAAAAAGCTTCATTCGACAAGTCAATAGATTTAGTTATGTGGGGATGCATTTTGCAGCTTACACATTCTGGAAGGTCTACTGGATGAACAAGTGATATTCAAAGTTCAAAATTAAAATTACAAGGGGCCAGCTCCTTGGCATACTGGTTAAGTTCGAATGCTTCTCTTCGGTGGCCCGAGGTTTGCAGGTTTGGATACTGGGTGGAAACCTACACACTGCTCATGAAGCCATGCTGTGGTGGCATCCCACATACAAAATAGAGGAAGATTGGCACAGATGTTAGCTCAGTGACAATCTTCCTCGAACAAAAAGAGGAAGATTGGCAGCTGACGTTAGCTCAGGGTCAATCTTTCTCACCAAAATCAAACAAAAAGTTAAAATGACATGAAAGTCAATCTAAATTAGTCCTTAGTTGTGGACAAGTACAAGCAGTTCCATGCACAATTTTGACCCTGCCATCTCTTCTATTCTGGGAGGTAAAACTCTGAGGTATCAACCACAGGTGTTTAAATCTTTGAGTTGGTTCCAAGCTTTTGAAATACAATTGTGGCCCTGTTGTCAGTGCTTGCACCCACCACCTTCACAACAGGGGAGAAGCCCTTTACCCAAACAGAAGATCAGCTTTGTACCCAGTCCACCTATTAGCTAATGCAGATACTTTTAATAAATAATACCATGCACTCTGAATACTTGTCAGAGACCTGAAATTGCCTGCTGTACACCTCCTGTCTAAAGCCAGAGGCAACTTATTCTTAAAATCAATAATCTAGAGTGTAAATTGTCCCTATTTTGGGAACTTTGCTTATATCAGGAACAGCATCTCAACCCTCCATAGAAATGCCTTCCAAAAACGTGGCTTTAATAATGCTGCACACCACCTTTATGGGGACTGGAGGTAAGAAATTACCATACTGGGAGCTTTTCTGGATTGTGTGGAAACCTGATATTGAAAACTTTCCCCACACTCTGGTCACTTAATTTAATATAAATGACATATTTTAGTACTAGATTTAGTACTAAATGCTACTATTGCTAGTAATAATAATTAATAACAGCTGTAATACTTTTTTCTGCAAAAACACCTAACCTTATTGATTAATTTATGGAATAGGATTGTGGCTAGGTCTCCCCTGCTTACTGTTCTGTCTCCAGCCCCTGGAGCAGTGCGGGACACGGAGGACACATTCACTATCTTTGCATTGAGGGTATCAATTCATGAATGAACTTACTGCGGTTTCCTCTTCTATTTTAGCTCAAAAGTAAGTGCTTTGCTTGATTGTGATGAGAATCCTTAGTGTAGTTGGTGGCACAAGGGTCTCATCTCCATGGTTATATTGATCACATCCTTTTAGCCTTATTGTAATGGTTGTATTGGATCTGTGTCTTTCCCTCTGAGCTACCTGCGTATCATTTCAGAATTAGCCCATTTACTTTGATGAATCCTCAGGCCTCCAAATTGCAATTTCCTTGTAAACAACCCAAATCGAAACTCATTGACTCAGGTGGAATGAGATATTTTAAGTTTAAAATGAGGCATAGTAACTTAAATGTATCCTTCATTAATAAAATATATAGATGTGTCTTTTTGTCTTGAACTAGACTGTGCGCCTATTTCAGCTAAAAGAAAAAAACCGCACCATATTAATACATGAATCAGCAACTTCACACATAAAAAACACACAAATACCCAATCCTTTCTATTTATACGCAGTTATTTCTGTTTATACGCAGTTTTTATATTTATTTATTTCTATTTATTTATTTTATATTTTACATATATTTTATTTTATATTTATATATATTTATATTTATTTATATTTCTATTTATATGCAGTTATGCCAAACGTATCATATTTGTTGAATGTCTCTTTCAATGATTTCCAACAACTCTTTGAAAACATGCTTTCCCCTAGAATTTAGAGCAGTCCAACTATTTGCTTATTCTTATTTGCTTCTCTTATATTTCCTTTGTGTTTGGGAGATTTTCCACATATTTGTACTTGATGAAACTCTTAATATTGTCATATCAAAATCTTCTAATTATTACAGATTTTGAAGAAAGTATTTCTGTAGTTGCTGTTTGTTTGTATGTTTGTTTAATGGTGGTGTGATGTATGTGTTATATACATATGAGTTTTTGTTGTTGTTGGCCTTTTTTTTAACAAGATACATCTTGAGTATACAGTCATGCATTGCTTAATGACCTGGATATGTTCTGAGAAATGCATTTTTAGGTGATTTCATCATTGTGCAAATATCATAGAGCATGCTGAAGGGGAACAAAATTTGCCATCCATCATGTATCTCTTTAACATGAGGACTATTTTAGGCTGATCATTTTTAAGAAACAAAAGACTCAGGAAGTTTTTCTTGTTATCTCCCCATTAACTCCCTAAAAGAATTCAGATTAAAAAATCTGTCCTGTCTCAGGAAGTGAGCTATCACCTTAGCATAACATGAGCTAGGTGGTAGACAGGGAGGAACCTGGAAAAGCCTGTTTGTTGGGCTCCCCTCAATGTTCTTCTGTTTCTGTGTGACCAAACACTTGTTTTCCAAACATTTACTCCTTTTCACTTACCTATGAATTGCCTTCCTTCCCTTTGAAGTCCCTGACTCTCCCCACCCCCAACATCTTTCGTCTTTAGCCTTAAGTAGGAAGTCCTTAAGGTGGGGCCTTTAGCCATTTTAGCAAGTTACTCGTTTTTCTTGGGTTTCTCCCATGTATACATGTAATTAAACTTTTGTTTGTTTTTCTCCTGTTAGTGTGTCTCATGTCAATTTAATTCTTAGACTAGCCGGAAGAAGTGGAAGGGGAGAGGAACATTTCTTCGTCCTCTACAGCACTCACACAAACCTAGGTGGGATAGACTACTCCACAACTAGGCTGTATGGTACTAATCTTATGCAACCACTGTCTTATATGTGATTCGTCGCTGACCAAAACGCCATTATGTGGCACATGACTATATTTGTGTGGAAGGTTTTTGACAGATAGAAAGCTTACTTCTCCACAACCGTATATAGGAATAATTTCCATCTTATCTGCAGGTTACAGGAAATAGAATCTTCATATAAAAATGCTGTACGGATTGCTGTTGAATAACTATAAGTGCTACTGTAACAAATCCTGTATTATGTCCCCAGCTCATTTGAGGGTTTATTTTGCAGCATTTTCTTAGAAGAAAACTCTACAAAATCAATAGGTATCTTAAAACAGCCTATTATTGAAACTATACCACTGAAACATAAAGTATGAATACTCTTTTATGTCAACACAGGAAGTGAACAGGTTGTTTTTGTTAGAAATGTGGATCCTACATAAATGGTGCTGTATGGTAAATTACAACAGGTGAATTTTCACAATATAGTTACCCTAATACTCACTGTGGCAGTTGCATTGTTGAAAAGTGGCCACACTGTTATTTCCCATCTCTCAAGTGCTTCTTATGAGGTGAGTCTGACGCTTTCCCATTGATAGATGGGTTCTACATTCCCTCTCTTTAGTTTAAGTGGCTTGAGGACTATGGCAGAAGTGGCATCATGTGACTTTTAAGACTAGGGTATGAAGGGCAGTATGCTTTCTACCTGGTTCTCTTGGGATGCTCATTCCTAGAAGTCAGCCACCATGATGTAAAGATGCTCAAGCAGCTTGTAATATAATCTTTGTGGAAAGACAGTCCATGAGCACGTAACACCACCTGAACTCCCAGCTGACTCCAGCACCAGCTTGCCAGCTTTTTCGATGAGCCATATGCAGTTGAGCCCCCAGTCAAGTGGCCCCAGCTGATGTCGTCTGGAGCAAAGACAGTCTGTCCCCACTGATAGTTGTAGATTGATGACAAAAATAAACAATTATTGTAGTTTTAAGCCAGTAAATTTTGAGGTATTTTGTTACATAGCAGTGGATAACTGAGTCACTCATTTTTCCATGTTTATAAAAATTCAGTTGTGTTAGACCATCCCTATAGTTTTCTCTACTTCCACATCTTATGATTGTATACATCCTGAGTGAACTTTTTAAAAACCAGCTTATTGAAATGTAAGTCTCATGCCATGCAGTTCACCCGTTTCAGTGGTTTTCAGGATATTCACACAGTTGTGCAACCATCACCACAATCTAATTCTGAAACACTTTTATCCCCACAAAAAGAAACCCTGGGCCCATTAATAGTCACTTTCCATTCTCCCCAAACCCCACAGCCCTAGGAAACAGCTAATATGCTTTCTTTCTCTATAGATTTTCCTATTCTGGCCATTTTATATAAATGAAATATAATATATGGTCTTTTATGAATGGCTTGTTTCACTTATCATAGTGTTTCAAGGCTCATCCTTGTAGTATACATCATTGTTTCATTCCTTTTTGTTTCCAAATAATACTCCATTGTATGGCTGTATCTCATTTCATTTAACAGTGCATCTGTTGATTGGCTTTTGGGTCATTTCTACATTTTGGCTATTGGGAATAATGTTGCTGTGAATAATTGTGTACATGTTTTCTGTGGACATATGTTTTTATTTCTCTTGGTTAAATACCTAGGAGTGGAAATATTGGGTCATATGATAACTCTAGGTTTAACATTTAGGGGAATTGCCAAACTCTTGTGCAAGGAGACTATAGCCATGAGTGTTCCAATTTCTTTACATCTTTGCAAACACTTATTCTTGGCTGTCTTTTTGATTATAGCCACCTTTGTGGGCTAAGGTAATGAACTGCTAGACTAGAGCCTAAGGACACACACCAAACAATTGTATGGCAGACTGACAGTAAATTTTTAAATATTATATTTAAAAATATTTAGCAGTACATTTATGCAGTAGACAAAATAAGCTCCCAAGCATGAGTTGGCGTAAGCCCCAGCATTCCTGGGGCAGCATACCCATGCCTTTGAAGAGTCTAGAAGTCAAGTTATGTGGGTTTCAGGTAGAAGAACCAGTGATGTTTGGCTTGCAAACTGTGGTGGTATGGTGGAATGGGAAGGAAGGCTATAAGAGCTATCTTAAAATATTTGTTATGGAAAAAAGCAGTAAATTTCTATTGGACAGCTATTGTACCACTTATAGGAGAATTAGGATAAAGAATCAAAATTTCAGGGAGTCAGCTTTCAGCTTTGTATCAGATATGATTTTTAGTTGCAAATTTAGGCAACTTTAAGCTGAAAAAGAATAACTCAAAGACTTAGGCAACTTGTGAAATATTCAAAAGGTCTAAATAGTCAGGCTTAATGTTCATATTGCTAAAGGCAATGACTGGTTTTCTTGCAAGTCTACTTTCGGGGTGGGTTCAAACGGTAGAAATGTTCAAACGAAAATAAGAGAAATGTTCTTATAGGTGCTGGCAACTGACAAATTTAGGAAAGTACTGAAATATACAGCTGATTACGGCTATCTCTTCAGGAAATTCACTAACAAGCCATCATCAATGGCAGTCTTTTTGACCAGTGGGTGGCAGCAAAGAAATGTACCATCGTTGCCTATAAATGTGCTGGTTTGTGATCCTGCAGCCCTGGGTGGTGCTGGGTGGGCCCTTTGTTGCCGGTTTCATCCATTGCCTTTCCACAGGATGCTCAAAAATATTCTTTTTCTGAGTAGGGTGTGAAACTAGGATATGAAAATCCTAGGATGCTAAGATATGAAAAAGTTGGAAGGATAGGTATGATAGCATTACCTAATAACAACAACAACAAAATCAGACCTACTCATAAATTCAAAGAAAGAGTGAATTGCTAGTCATTAGAATTAAGCAAGGAGAATCTGAATATCTGCCAGGGGCTCACATTGGATAAAAGGTTTAATTAAATGAACTCATTTCTGCTCTAAGTGTTAAATATTTTTGAAGTCTGATATTCAACTTGTTAGTAAATAAAATACTCATTAATATTCCACCACTGAAGATAAATATTGCTAATTATTTTTTAATATTGGCAAAGTTTAAACATATGTAGATTTTTTATACCTGCCAAGATTCTTTTCCCAGTGTAATGTCTAAATATTTGGTATCTGTCGACAGACCAATAGTTATTATGTAGCATAAGAAACTGTTGCCTACATAGCAAGTCCAGTTAAAGACTTGAGCTAAGACTTTGATGAACCTTCGATAATTAGGGGAAAACTTACTTGGCATTATTGGGCTAAAAAATGTTTCTTCCATTTTCAATGACAAGTTAAATTTGTAGAGCTTCTGCCAAGGCACAGAATAAGTTAGTAGCAGCTCCTGAAGGTAAAGTGTGTCATCTTGTTTTAAGGATTTATTGATAAGTAAAAGTGGGGCTTGGGTCAATATTTAGTATGGTGAGAAAACTGATATATTTGGTGTCAGTAGATCTGATTCAAATTCCTCCAGCATTTTCTTACTGAATAACCTTGGTCAAGGTGCATAGCATCTCTCCAAAACTGAGTTTGATTGTCCAGTAAAATGAAGACAATCATATCTCAGAGTTATGATGGAATGTGTGCAAATCATAACACAATTTGTACAAACACATGGTAGTTAATTGGTTTATTATTATCCTATGGATATATATGCTCCCTAGTTAGTTTAAATCAGCTTGATAAATTACTTTTCACCAGTGTTTCTTAGACAAACATATATGCCATCTCAAACTTTGGATGAATTCATGAAACCCAGAGATAAATCTAGGATTTCTTTAACTACTTAGAAAACTGGGAGAGAGGATGAGGTATTTGACTGAGAAAAACAATAATAAATTAGTTTTTAGAATTTTGCTTATTGTCAAATTACTACATGAGATGGTCTATAAGTATAATGCTGAAGAGAGTATGGGAGGTGTTTTGAAGCTCCTTGAATATACTTAACTATGTTAAATTTCAACTTTCTGCAAGAATATGTAGATCACTCTTTCAGTTTTCTTGATTAAACTCTTCATAAAGCACTAAAGAAACACGTGTGTAGAACCCTTGATAATCAGATCATCTGTGTTTCTGTGATTTAAAATCCTCTGAAACAAGAGTGTGGTCAAATCTCAGCTCATGCCAAGTCTGATATCAAAAAGTCGGGGGGAAAATGAAAAAAAGCAAGTTGCATTCGTCATCTTGGTCTGCATATGGTACAGTTGTTGTGTTTGGGAGAAGGAGGAGTTCTTTCCTAGGGAATAAGGAGCTCTGAGTCATAGATGACTGGAAGAATGGGAGGGCCTGTGGTTTGCAGAAATCTTGGGCCAATTGGGATTCTTATAAAACGTGAGATAGATTCCAGGTAGTCCCAGTGAAATCTCAAGGGTGTTACCCACTGTTTGAATTATGCTGTGAAGGACACTCCTGTGTCCCTTTGATGCATCCCCCTTCTTTTGTGTACTATAGGAAGGACCTTTCATAGTGCCTGGAATGTGGAAGTTGCACAGTAGTTAACGATTAAGAAAATTGACATTTTGTTAATAATATGAGTAATAATAGTAATAAATTTCACTTCTAACCACTGAGGTTGAGCTGATTGTGTAAAATCCATTCTGGGAGTTCTGAGGTTTTATTTCTATCGGACTGTTTTATGTAAGTGAAATGAATCCACACGTTTCTTTCACGTTGTCGAAATCTTTAAGAAAGCATTAATAGTGAGTTTAGTGAAATTCATTTTGTGCCTCTTCCAAAAATCTCTATTTGATAACAAAATTCCTAGTATCAAGACTCTAGTACTTTGCAATTTCATAACTAGTGGTAATTCAATTTAGATTGAATGAATAATTAAATAAATATCTGTTAGGAATTGTATGTAGAGAGAAAATAAGTAGAAGAAATTTAAAATACTTAGATAAAGAGTTGCAAGGTCCTGATGTGAATATTTCAGTAGCAATATTACTTCATATTTAATTTTAAAATAATTTAACCCAAGTAAATCATCTTCCTTATTTGCTGTAATGTGATATTCTTGGTTATTTGCCCGAATTTTACCTTTTTGATCCTCTGTACATAAGGGAATGAATGGCAAATTGCATTTTCACAATAGCTTCTTTCATTTAAGATTTTATTACTTACACTGTTTAATTAGCAGTGTGCAGAACCGAATTGCTACTCTTTTTGCTGCTGGGATTTACGTTTTTTTAAGCATTGTGACTTTATAATGACACACTGTCTCTTCAGATCTGGTGTTAAGGAATGCGGAAGTGTACTGCAGGAGTACTCTTAGGAGTGGCTGCCAGGCTCACTCTAAGCCCCTACTCTGTGTACAATCCCAGATGCACAGTGTTTGTTCTGGCCACAGAGGATTGATGGCCTTGTAGTGAAAACCTGAGCAGACGTGGGCACACTAGCACATTTCTGAGTCTTTTTGTCCCAGCAGTGTATTGGCTGGAGTCTGGTGGTCTAGCTTATGAAGTTTGGGTAATTAGAGGCCCTGTTTTCTGCCCTGTGAAGCAAGCCAAAATGCTTGGGGGTTCAACTTTTTGAAAGACTTAGTAGATATCTCAGTATTTTTCCAATAAATTCTTTTTTGTTATTGTTTTTTGCCTAAACTAGTTCAAATTGAGCTTCTGTCACTTACAGCCAAATGAGTCCTGGCTTAATCGTGTGTTTGGGACTTGATGAGTAAGCTTTTTAAAGGCAGACCCATGACCTTTTCTTTTCTATCTTAAGATGCATATAAGATGCTTTTAAAAAGCTATTAATGAGTTGAAGTATTCCAGAATATTGACTCCTGGCAAGACTTCCCAAAACTGTAAAGAGCAGAATAGCGAAATCTGCTTTCCACATACAGCTGTGGTGTGGACAACATTCTGTAGTTGGTTAAAGGATCTTAGGCAGAAAGACTTTGATTAACTAACAGGAGAGTTCTGGAATTAGCTATTAGGTCAATTATTTTGAATACTCCTACAAGAAGTCATCACAAGGAGCCAGTCAAGGTTTACTAAGAAGGAACCATTAAACACTGCCTTGTTTTTTGTTTATTTTCCTTTTTTAAAATAGATTACCATACAGATAAGAGCAGTGAAAATCTGAAGATGTAATTGTTCCTGATTTCAATAAAGCCTTTGGCAGTCTCTTGTGGTATTCTTGTGTGAAATAAGTAAATGAGAAGTTTACACATGATAGTACTGTGCACATTTGCACTGGCCATGGAAATGAACTGTTGCCCAGACAGTACTGGATTTTAAGTTGGGGCACATGTTTTTTTATCAGTCAGCCAGGGTATGGCAGTGGAGGGAAATTCAATCTAAGACAGAAATCCTGTTTCCAAAACACTTATGGTATTTTATGTTTACCTGACTGCTCTTGTTGCTCCTAGTAATGATGATCATCATAACAACAGCTGAGGATTATGTGCCACCAGAGAAATAAGTTTTCATTCTTTATTTTCCTGAATCCTTACAACCTATATATGAGGAAAGTGTGTTATCCCCAAGTTAAAATGAAGATGAGACTGAGAGAGGTTTTGCAACTTGCAATTTTCAGAGTGGCACTCTGAATTTCAGAGTGGGACTGGAATCTAACTTTCCTTGCCTTTAAAGTAAGTTTGCTTCCACACTCCTCTGTAAATGTACGTAAATGAAATAAAGGATCAAGGCAACAAATGTTATGCTCTGTAACTTTACCTGAGTAAAGTATTAGAGAGGAGAGAGAGAAATTCAGGCAATGATCTTTAGAAAAATGTGGAGTTGTTCACTAAAAACATGTCATTATCACTAGGAAGATAAAAACATTTAAAGACTTGTTGAGGCGTTTGTTTCTCTATCCAGAAGATTGACCCAATTCAGTTTTTGCTGGAGTCTCCCTTTTCCCTTTCCTATCAATTGTAGCTCCACAGGAGGACTCTTCCATCAGATTCATTCACTTTGTTTTCAAATACAATTGAAAG
Source organism: Equus quagga (assembly GCF_021613505.1). Classification (NCBI taxonomy): domain Eukaryota; kingdom Metazoa; phylum Chordata; class Mammalia; order Perissodactyla; family Equidae; genus Equus; species Equus quagga. The sequence continues at coordinate 111,540,687 of NC_060275.1, forward strand.
AAAAATCTTTCAAGTTCTCTTTAAAAATAAATTAAGCCATCACTCACAGCAAACATAACGCTTCTCATGTAACAAAATTAAATATAAAGGGTCATTTACAATTAAGCTAATATTTAACTTGCTGTCAAAGCTGCAGGCTTATTACAGACTTGACGTGTTTGAACGAGTGTGACTTGGAATCCTCAGGGTGGCCTCTGCCATCCCTCCAGAACTGTAGGTCAGGATGGCAAGTTTAGATTTCTTTGACTGACTTTTTTCAATCCACTTATTTTAATCTTCAAATCCATCACAAATTTTCTTGTAATTTGTACTCTAAGAAAGATGCACAATTGTAGTTCTATGTTAAATTTTATTTCTCCCCATTTAAAAGGAGCTGATTTTTAAATATTCCGATGACATTGAGGTTGTTGGTGTAGAAGTCTTATCTTCCTGATGAAAATCCTAGACGAACTGATCTGTGCATGGGCATACATGTATTTCTTATGTAGCGAGGTGCTAAATATCTCCCCAAAGAATAAATAGTTTTTAACCCAGCCTTTATAATAACAACAGTAGTTATACAACAGCAACAAATGGGATAGGTGAACTATCCCATTCATGTTTATTTCTCTCATCCTAAAATAAGAGAAAAAAATGCTAACTATATTTACTATTTCTGTCTGGTCATAGTCAGTATTTTTCAAAGGAAGAAATAAATATCTTAAGTTCTCATTTATTCCTTCTCCTACCCAATTTGCAACACTGTGTACGTACCATTTTTGTAGAGAATGTGATCATAACTTTATTTTTATTTATCTTCAGCATGACACCTAGGTTCATAGAGAAGAATTTATTTTCAAGAAATAACCCTACTTTCATACGCTGCTATTCAGTACCATTTCCCCATTTTCACTATGGCATATAATTAGCAAGAATTAACCTTATACAAACTTTCCTTGTCAAACTACTGTATTTGTCTTGTTTTTTTAAACCTATTTTAAGTCATCAAGTATGGTAAATATGGGAACTTACTAAACTGCGGTTTCTAGAAAGGATGACTGTGTAGTGTTATTTTACCCTCTCTTCGCCATATGCAAAAGCAGTCCTTATAACCCTAATTTGTAAAAATATTATATAAATCATACCCATGTGCTCAGCATCACTGGAAGATGAAGATTTCAAATAAATAAGAGAATTTACATTTAATTAGAGTTTGACCTTTATTAGCACAATAATATTTTTATTTAAATTATCTTTATAAATTATTTTTATCTTGGCATTCCTGTATGTCCTTTAGTGAATTAAGAACAAATGCTGAAAACATTGCAACATTTTCTTGGTGCCTTGTTATGGTTAGTGGGAATGCTAAATTTCCTGGATTTCATCCACAATTATAGAAGCAAGGACTGCAAAAATTCAGACAGGTCTGTATCCCAAGAAAATCTCTGAGAGTTGCTTTATTGAATATATTCCTGAAAGCTGTTTTCTTAAAATCATCTACCACTTTGCCATAAAAAAATGTAGTGAAAACATTTAGCTGTGTGAGCTCAGGGACTCTGAAACTTTCTGAAGTGGTAATTGTGTAATAAAAGGTCAAAGCAATTTTCTCCCAGTTAATTTAATAAAAGTGATAGTTTGTCTACGTATAGTTCTTCACAGTTTGCTGACTACTTCTGCAAACATGTTTGATCTGATCTCGCGCTACGTGATGGGGTTGACAATGGACATTTCACTAATCTCGCTTCACAGGAAAAGAAACTGGAGAGGCACTGGGCTAAGTGTCTTCTCCAACATTACACAAACTATAAGCTCCAGATCTAAGACTAGAAGCCTATATTTGAATTCTTAGTAATAATAATATTAACTAAAAATCACTGAGGACTTCCTCTGAGCCAGGCACCTGTGCCACACACATTAACTTATTAGTCCTCCCCACAAAGAAACATCTACAATTACGGTGCTCAGCTGACACATGAGTGAACTGAAGTTTAATGAGATACATTAACTTGTCTGATGCTGTGTGGCTAGTATGTGGAAAAACATGAATGTGTGGATGTGAAGGTTATCCATAACTGAACGTGTTGTAAAATATATTTTATTACATTATTTAACCTCTCTCTGCTTCACTTTCCTCATCTGTTAATGTGGGGTTAATTATGCTATTTACCTTATACAGGGTTGTGAGGATTTCAAAGTTAATATATGTAAAGAGCTTAAGACAGTGCATGATGTGTAATAAATGCACAATAAATATTAACTGTTATTTTATGTGCTATTTGTCTAAGAATATCTGCTTATTTTTTTTATTTAAAAAGGTGATAGTAAAGCCTGAACATTTGTTTAACATAACTTGGTATTAAACCAATGAAACTGACAGAAGTACATTTCCATATGTAAGTGGCATAAAAGTACATTACAGGTTAGAATCAGGACTATGCCAATTAAATTAAAAATAATGTCATCAAAATAGGACCAATTGTAGGTAAGAAGAATGTGAATTTCAGTGACACCCCTTTGAGAATTAAGTCAGTAAGAATGATATTTGAAGGTAAAGTATGGATGATGTTAATAAGCAAGGGGTCAGATTGCATTGTATTTTGTTTTGCTGTGACAAAGAATAAAAGAGTAACTAAGCAAGAACTTTAATGCTGGTAGTTAGCTCGACCCTAACCTTCTCCTGTCTGCTGAGAGTTCTGCTGTGGTAGTCCACTGTCTTGAATTTAGAGCTGTAGCTGCTGGAGGAGGGAGCAGGCTAAGGCATTTAGTGAGAAGACGAGATGCATAGAGCTAAAGTTTATGATTGATCATCAGTTCCTTTTTCCCAGACCTACCCTTGAGGATTTCCATTAATAAGCCAACGAAGGAGAAAGTTTAGACATCCTTCATGTTGTTTTTGCTGTATCTGAGATAGTTAGCATGAAAACTGTTTTAGGCTTCTTCAAAACTATTTAACCAACTTGATTTTTTTTAACTTCCAAGAAGTATTTAATTTATCAAACAGACACAGCCTAGGATTTATATCTCAAGGCTGGGGAATAAATTCCTTAGAACTATTGGAGACGCTATGCAGTTGAAATTAAACTTACCCCTGTATCTCTTCAGATTTATTGAGCTGGTATTTGACAGCATCAACTGAGGAGCTTTGCAAGAAGCATGCTAAATGAGATCATTTATTTAATATAGGAAGAGGAACAGCAAGTAAGGTATACAGTAGGGTCTTGAGAAAACTCATTCACTTATTCATTCAACTGTACCCAATCAGCAAACATTTATTGAACTATTATATGCCAGAACTGAAAAGATGAATGAAAAATTGTGCCTCTTTCAAGAGGTTTAAATAATAGAGCAGGAAAGTGTATAATGACTGACAGCATTGTAGGATAAAAACTATGACAAATGTGCCATATGATAACACAGAAAGGGAAATGCTTAATCCTAGCCTGCATAGATGAGAAGAGCCTTGAAGACTAAGTAGAAGCAAAATCAGTGAAGACCAGGGAGGAAGTAGCCAAGGAACCTTTCTAATTGGTTTCCCTTCTAGTCGCCATCCAGATCATATAGATTGAGTTTTCTTCTGTATGCTTTTGCTGAAATCAAAGAGATAATCCTAACAATACTATTCAAGAGAAGGTTTATTACTTTTACCTATAATTGAACTTGTTAAAACAGTAAAGCTAACATGTCACTGACAGATAATATACCCCTTGAAGTAGAATCAGTTGACTATGAAAGTTTCCCCAAGTAACTCTCTCTTCTTTCACTCTCTAGTCATTAAGTCTGCCACGTCTGGCCTCCAGAGCCAATGAGGTGAGCTCACAGACTGGCCATCCGAGGATGAAGTCGGTAGTCCCCGTCTGAAGTTGCCAGCAGGCACAGTGGGGGAATTAACTCTCAGCATCAGGGGAATTTGAGGAGCAGGCGATGCCGCTACAGTGTTGCATGGTGACACAGAAGGCATGAGGACCAGAGAGATGAGATTACCCAGGAATAATAGAGGGCTCAGGACTGCTGCCCATCCATTTTTGTTTCTTAGTTTTCTGGGTCACCCTCTCTATCACTCTGACTTGAGAACTGGGCCATTCCTCTAGTGATAATGAAAGATGCTGTGTTCAAACATAAGGAGTTTTGATTTCCACAAAAATCACATTTAGAGATGGTGCTGCTGGTTTTGGTGACAGTGGTAGTGTTTTAAAGCAGGGAGATGCTAGAATCAGATTATCCTTTGGGGAAAAAATGACCTCAGCAGCCTTGTTGAGAATCAAATTGAGAGGTTAGGAGGTTTTGCAAAACTCCAGGAGAGAAAAAATGAGAGCCTAATCCAAGGAGGTAGCCTGGGGAATGGAGAGGGATTTGAGAGAGCTGAAGGTGACGGCATTTGGTTAGTGGTTGAATGTTGACGGTCACAGGCCAGAGTTAGTGCACCCTTCTAGATTAAACCTTCATGTGATTTAGGCAGTGGAGACAAAGTTAAGCAGGTCAAGATTCAAATTAATTGGTTTTGGCTTTCTAAAGCTTCCCTAAGGAATACTCATCTCTCCTTTGCCTCCACCTCTCTTGGGACCCTTAGTGCTTTCTAACTCGTGTTAGAGTTTTCTGTGTATGTCTTGTCTCCCTAACTAAATGGAAAGATCCCTATGGGGTTAGGTTAATTTCTAAAATGAAAATGTTTTTATACTCCATATATCACAGAATACGTAGCATTCATGGATTTTAAGTGAAGCAGTGCAGGCATTTTCCTAAAGAACTACCTCCTGGTAGTAGTCTACCAATATGATTTGTATAGTATGTCCATTTAATTTTATTTAAATGAACGTATTTTCTATTTTAAAAGTAAAACTTAGATGACAGTTTCACTATAAGTTGTTTTAGCTAACAAAACGTGAGCTTAATATTAAACTGTTGTTCTTTACAAAACCTCTCTATGTTAAAAAAAAAGCCCTGTCTTATATTTACTGACAAGATTATTTGCATTCTTTTTGTGTAATCTCATACTTTGTCTACCATTTCAAAAATGATGGAGGCAGTTCTCTCTGTGCTGTGCTTTTTACTTTCAGCATAACTTTTAACTTTGTACATTGTGTCTGCAGTTCGCTGTATGTTCTTAGTAAGCAGGAAAAAATAAATGAAGATAACTCAGAAAGTGCTTGGCATTATTGTGTACAATTTTGGAATACGGTATTAGTTCATCTCATTTTATCTGACATTTTGACAAGTGTGTTAACAGATCAGAGAAAAGAGATGCTTTTACATGATTAAATTGTAGTAAGAAATAGACACACACCGTGTCACAGCATAGCTGAGAATTTTTCCAGAATCAGTAATCACCGAATAAGAGATAATTCACACCTCTGTGGCCTGGGAGTTAACTCTAGCGGCTAATATCCTTAAAGACTAATGGTGTTAAAAGCACTTTGAATTTGTAATGTCTCCGCCAGGCCTTGTGGATTGGCCAAGTTCAACCACTTTCTCCAGTGTCTGCTCTAAAAATGGGAAAACTAAATTTTATCTTCCAGCCTCTTCTGTAGCCAGGTGTGCCCTCAGGCACAGATCTGACAAATAAAAGCCGAAACATACTGAGTTTTTTGAGACAATCTTGCTTTCCTAAAAATGGTTGATGTTCTGCCCTTCCCTACTATCCCTGACTCAAATGTGGACCAATGCCTACAACTACAACAGCAGGTCATGGCCCTGAGTTGGCCAGCAACACATCTAGGATGGGGAAGCATTAAGAAAGATGGAGCCTGGATCTTTCAGCATTCTTGAACCAGACTGCTGAAGACCTGGACTAAACACTTCCAGACTCAGCATGTGAGAAAAATAAACCTCTGGTTTTTAGACATTGTTATTCAGGTTGTACAAATGGGCACACCCTAGCAGATACAATAGTGTGTAAATAAAAGAGTCCGTGTTATAATTATTAGAAAAACCAGAATCTCTCTTATGTCTGTAAAGAACCACAATTAAACCTTTGCATAAGGATGTGATCTTTTCTTACTTAAAGGCTTTCACTGTAGGAGATTTTCCAGCCTTCTTTGGTTATGTTTAATGGCTTTCTTTCCTTAATCAGCTCAGGCACATTTTATGCTATTCTAGAAATGAAGTGCAGCTGATTACTCTCCACTGGATATTTTCATATTTTACCACTGATGAATTTACTCAATTATTCCTTAGGCTAAAACCTAAAGACACCTTTTAAAACATATTTATAATCACATTAATATATTTTCTCTGGACATATATGAGTTACCATTTAGTGTTATAACTGCTGTCTTAGAATTAGCAAAACACAGGAACTTAGAGTTGAAAAGTTCTTAGAAATATTTAACTCTGTCTCTTTACTTTAAAGATATAGATATGGAGCACTCCCAAGTTAATGAAAGTCAAAGAGATTTATCTACAATGAAGACCTGCAAGGATTTTAGGAAGCTTTTCCTCATTTTCTTTTATTTCGGGGGGTGTCCCTTTTTAATTTAGAGGCTATGTAATCATAAGTTGTTGTTGGTCTAAAATATTCACTTATAAAATGTGATTTGCATAACAGAGAGTGGGAAGAAAACATTTCAATTTCTATTTATATTTAGGTTTAATCTAAAAAGTAGTTGAACTTGTAACATTTACTATGTAAGTATTTGGGGCATGGTGGATTGTCACTCATCATCTATTCTAGCCTTTTTCTGAGATATCTTCCTGAGCTATAGAAGCTGGAAAGGTAAAAATACGTTTCTCAGGCTCCTTGTCATGTAGACTTTTGGATTCGTTTGAGATTTTTACCAGTTGGGTCACTTGCATGAGTTTAAGAAGGCAGAAATGAGACAGAGGTCCTCACTGAATAGTCCTGTATGAATGGAGATGGGGGATTTTCTGCAGGAGTGTCATTAGCTTTGTGCTTGTCGAGGAGGATGGTTCTAACAGGCCTGCTTTGTTTCTGAAGTTGCAAGTCGTCAAAAGTCATAGTGACGGCATGCCTGGTTTTCACCTTCTTACTGTAGTAGCTTCCCTGGTGAGCAAGTTCAGAAATAAGGAATTGATGACTAAAACATACAACAACTGTATGAATCTCAAAATCATCGTGTTACTTGAAAGAAGACAGACCATAAGAGACACATAATATGTGAGTCCACTTATAAGGCATTCTCACAAAGACAAAACCAGAGACAGAAATCTCATCAGTGGATACCTGGGGGTCAGGAAAGGGTCAACAAGAAAGGAGCAAGAGGATACTCTTTGGGGCAATAAAAGTATTTCATATCTTGAGTGTGGTGATGCTTACGTGACTTTATACATTTGTCATGATTTGTTAAACTTTATAACTAAGAAGGATGAATTTTACTGAAAATAAATTTTACCTCAATAAATTTGGCTTTTAAAAAATATTTGGAGAACACAGGTCTTGAGAATGGCTCCTGAGCCCTTTCCTCTGGCCTGCCCATGATTTTACCACCATGATTCAGATCACACCAAGGGAAATGGTTTCCAGGGTTTTGTTTTGGGCCTAAAGCAACAAACATTTATTATTTCATAGTTTCTGTGGGTCAGAAGTCCAGGCATAGTTTTAGCTGGGTCCCCTGCTCAGGATTTCACATGACTGCAATCAAGGTGTGGGCTGGGTTGGGTTCTCATCTGAAGGCTCGACTGAGGAAGCATCTACTTCCCTGTTCACTCAGGTTTTCGGCAGAATTCATTTCCTTGCACCTATTGATCTGAGGGCCCAGGCTGCTTTCTGGTTAGAGACTGGAGGCTGCCCTCAGCTCTTAAAGGCTACCTGTGTTTTCTCATGATTGCCCACAGTTCCAAGCCATGTGGGCTTTCTCAACATGGCTGCTTACCTCATCAAGCCATCCAAGAGTCTCTCAAGCTAGTCTGTTAGCAAGATAGAGTCTTATATCTTGTTGTATAATCATAGAGATGACATCCCTTCACTTTGCCATATTCTGTTGGTAAGAAGCAAATCACAGGTCCTGCCCACACTCAAGAGGGGAGGATTACGAAAAGGTGTGAACACCAGGAGAGAGACGACATCAGGGGGGACTCTAAAGTCTGTCCACCACAGTCAGGGGGAGGATGTAGGGGAGCTTGCTGGTTACTATAGAGGAGCAGTTCAGGGCATGGTGGAAGTGGGTGGGAAATGGGGGCAGGTAGGAATGGGAGTGGGGTCAGGAGCAGGGAGGTGCTGAGATGTGAGGATGAGGATTTGGCAGGAAATGGATAGGGTAAAAGTTCAAATTTGACACTACATTGTAATGCTCCCCTGGAGAGATGTTCTCTCTCTCCAGAGACTAAGCTCAACTTAAATCTTTTTTTAACGATATTTCAAGAGAATCAGTATGTCCCCATGTGAATACAGTAAAGAGTAGAAGTTTCACATTCCTTCCTCTATGCCTTATGCACGTATCTACTGTTTACATTTTCAGATATATCATCCTATATATTATTTACATGCCCACCTATATGTATATTTTTACATAAATTGAGTGTGGCTATATATAGAGTTTGGCAGCTTATTGAATTATTTTTCTCATCTGCCTTTTGATTTTTCCATTTTATATTATGTTCATCTCTTCTTTTTCTTTTTTTTGATGAGCAAGACTGGCCCTGAGCTACCATCTGTTGCCAATCTTCCTCTTTTTGCTTGAGGAAGATTGTTACTGAGCTAACATCTGTGCCAATCTTTCTCTATTTTGTATGTGGGATACTTCCACAGCATGGCTTGATGAGCGATGTGTAGGTCCTGCACTGGATCCTAACCCGTGAGCCTCAGGCTGCTGAAGTGGAGTGTGAGAACTTAACCACTATGCCATCGGGCCAGCCCCTTCCTCTCTTCTTTTTCTAAAAGTTATTCTTAATATGCTTTAAATAGAGGCCCATGATTTGGTCAAGAATGTAGTTAGGTGGGGGAAGTAATTTTGTCTGGTGTACCACTCAGGTACATTCTGTTTCTCTGTACACCATCTGTATCATCCTTTGGCCTGGAGACCCAGCTCCAGGCAAAGAAGCAGATCATCCCAGCAAAGGGTCAGTGTGGTATTTCTCCCTCACAGGTGTTTGACTGGCTATTTGGAGATGATTTAGTCCCGTACCATTGACAAATATTAGCTCTTCCAATGCTTGTAGCTATTTTTTCTTTCTTCCCCCTCTGGCTTCATCTCTAGACAGTTTTGCTAGTTTAATTGTCAGAAAATAGATCATTGGTTGAGACCCTGAGGATTCTCTCACTTAATTCCAGAGAAGTCTTCCTTCTGCTTGAGCTCTGGAGAGAAACACGTTGGCTTTCTGTGTCCTCAGTTGAATTTCACTGGATTTGCATTTGTGTGGTAGATACTTTCCATTTTTATTGTATGTGATTCTATTATTTCCCTTCATTCCAGCAAGTTTTAGGAAAGGGTGCCACATAACAGTAGTTTTCTTAGGCAGCTTTTCCCCTTTTTCCTAACTCTGAGCCACAACTAAACTGTGAAAGCTATATCATAATTAGCTTGGACAGAGGGTCTCCAAAGAAACAAGCTGAAAATATATTCATTTAGATGTGGGCTTAAATGTATTTTTCTTATTATGGGTTAAAGGTTAGGATGCATCCATTATAACTGATATAAATGGATTCCTCTAGGACTAACACATTCAGTTCTAAAGCTCTGTGACCTCCACTAATGTTTGCTGTCATCTGGAAACCAGAACTTGAGCTGCATCCCTGATGCTCAGGGCTTGGGTCCAGGATCCCTCTGTGTGACTGAGGTGGCTTCAACACTCTATTCATGAGAACTGAGAGACACTCACTCATATTTTCGTCAGGCCCATGTTAAAGTTAACCATCTGCTATTCTCTGTCATCTGTTTCTTGACCTAAGTGAAAAATGGTATGCGTCGCTTCAATCCTCATTAGGTAGGCATCTGTATTCTGAGAAGGCTTCTTAATTAATCTTCATGTCGTGAATGTCAGCGAAGGCCATGCATGGAATTGTTCTGAAGTGTGAGCTGTCTTCACACCTTTGTAGGTGGTCCTTTGAGGTCAAGCCCGAACAAGATTGATGGGATGAGCACTACTGAGCCTTCTTAGATAATTAATTTCAAAGGAGTTTGACTACATTGTCTTCTAGTCATTGCTATTAAAATAGCATGTTCAAATTTTTTATTCAGAAGTCATTTCCTTTTTTCTTTTCTATCCTCCTTGTGAAAGATGCAAAAATAGTAGGATTGTGGACTAATGCTGCTTTGGGATGAAGATTCCAGTAAAAGCACTAAGATACTATATATTGTCTTTTAAAATTCCATGAGAATCCCTCAGACAAGAGATGATTCTTTTAATTTCCTCCCTCCAGGATAATATTCCTTTCCTCCTTCTTAAGTATTTCAGTTACCAGTTGGTTCTGATCAAAGACACTTGCTTCTAATCAAAATATATTGTATCTTTCTTCCAAATTCTAATTCTTTGGGAAACATACAAGATATCCAGATAAATAAATCAAATCTGGTCTTTTTAAAAATTACCTTTTTCAGACACAAAAGACCAAAGGTGTTATGTTTATTTTTTACTAAATAGTCCTGTGCAGAGTTATCTGTCTTCTCCCTGAGGGCAGAGACCATGTTTTATTTGACTCTAAATCCTTGAGACAACTGAAACAGTACCTTGATGTAGGATTTGCTCAATAAATGTTAGAATAGGGTTCACATGTTATTTCAAGATATACTGATGTTGGAGGAGATGTAACTGTCCAGGGACAATGCAGAGGTGCGTGTGGCCTGGGAGTGCCTCTGTGCTACACTCTGACTCTACAAAACCCAGTTAAAAGCAAGAGGGGAGCATGTTGCTCTAAAAAGTAGCATGGTTCAGTACCATGCAGGTTTGCTGATTGTAAAGACCCTGTTTTCCTGCTGGAAAAATCCACCCAATAGATCAAGCTCCTGTGGTTAGTGGCCATCTCCTGATTCCAAGGTCACAAAACTGTGGCCTAGATATTTATTTTGTTTGGACCGTGTTAAGATTTTTTTAAAAAATTGGTTGCCAACTACATGTTTTTATTTCTTTTGAAAATTTGAAAGCTTGAAACTACCTTCTTCTTGGGAAGGATTGACTGGGGTTTGAGTAGCTCTTACCCACTTTGGATGGAGCATGCAGATTCTAGTTAACTCTAGCCTTATCCAGCCCTCAGCACTCGTGGGCATTACCTTCCTCGTCCTGTAGGACTTTTCCTTTATGGCCCCTGAGTGCTTCATCCTGGAATTTCTCTGTGGAAAAAATGTACCATTCTGGTGAGTGATGTTGATAATGAAGGAGGCTACACATGTGTGGGGGCAGCGGGTATACTGCAAATCTCTATACCTCCCTCTCAAATTTGTTGTAAATCTGAAACTCTAAAAAAAGAGTCTTAAAAAAATAAAAGAATAATTAACTAGCTAGATATTATTATATATGTGTGTGCATATCACATATATAGATCCAAATATATATGTAGTTGACTAAAACATAAATTATATTTTAATCACTTTTAATAATAGCACAGAATAATATGGTGGCATTAGGTAGAGGATGGGAAATGTGCCTATTGCTATAAATTAGGCTTGAATAATTGTAATATTTACACTTTAGAATAAATGATACAATATATTTATAAATTCTCTAAAGCTTTAGTTTTCCAAAAATAAATAGTCTGCATTATGTTTTTCTATGGCTTATGAGCAAAGAATGATTTTCACAGTTTTAGATAATTGGAAAGAATTCACAGGAAGAATAATATTCTGTGACGTGAAAATTATATAATTCAAATTTTAGAATCTATAAATAAAGTTTTATTGGGACACAGCCCAATCACTTGTTTATGCACTGTGTGGCAAAGCTTTGGCATTACCATGACAAAGATAAGCAGTTGGAACAGAGACCTTAAGAGCCAAAAATCCAAAAATATTTACTGTTTGACTCTTTACAGAAAGAGTTTGTTGGCTCTGGCTTACACTAACACCTGAGCTTATCACATTATTCATGCTCAATATTTTAAAGTCAGTTATAGATATCCACAAAAAGTGTAAATATATTTATAATACATGTGGCAAATGTTTAAATGATTCAGCCTTTACAAGTAATGTGAACTATTTTGAAATACTGTTTAGTCATACTGGACATACTTGTTATATATTAAATGATTAAAAACAGTGCTAGACTACATATACAATGTGATCACAATTTTAATATTTAACATATGTATATGTAATCTTGCGTATGTTTATAGTGAGGAAGAGACGGAGCAGATTAAGGGATCTTGTATCACAATATTTTACTTTAAAGCATTTATTGCTTCAATAAACCCATATTTATTCTAAATAAGCCTGCAACAGTTTTAAAATAACAAGACTAGATATTAATATAGAACATCAAAGTCATGCCAAAGCTAAGTAAAAGGAAGTTTGCATAGTGTTTGTTAGTGAAGTGAACCTGAATGTGGCATTGTTAGGGAATAAAAATATTCCATTTATTGTCAAGAGATAGGAAAGCTTTATTATGATGCATAAATAGGAAAACATCTCTGAATCTCTTATTTGTCCATTATAAAAGAAGAAAGAGAAAAGGTGGGTGCTCTGTCCCTAGTTCCTCATGGGTTCTGTAGAGAATAATTCTTCCCTTGAGCTTTAGTGGAATGAGAAGTCCTAAACCCACACCCAGGACACAGAGCTGTCAAGACAAAAAATCTTTCCCCTTCATTGCTTGCCACTGAACAATAACTTGGATAGGCTATGGTAGGACATTAATTTCCTCTAAGGCCAGTTGCTATAAGCGATGTGACAGGATATGACAGACTGGCATTTTTAATAATATACCATGTAAACCAACTTTCTCCTTTGTGAGGTCCCTCTTCTTCCAGGCTGTTTTTTCCTAATCTGACCTTTTTGTGGTTATAAGCTCCTCTGATTCCAGAGTGAAGCTAGTGATTTTATATCAGCTTTCTATTTACTCAACCTCATCTAACATATTTCAATTTCTTCTAACTGTTCCACAACCCAGTAATGTTCATTTAAGGCCATACTTCTGTAGGTAACATCCTTCAAAATGACCTGCTGTACACAATATTTTTTGAATGACTACCATATATATTGAAGATGAGAAGCAAAGTTGTGAGGTTCTCAGTCCTGTTGTATAGTTTCCATTGGACTGAAAATCCCCAAAACACGTGCTCATCTTCCTATACAACAAGCACTGATTAGGTATTTATGCTTGCAAAGCAGTATTTAAGATATTGTTAAACAGAGGGAGAGGGGGAGGGGGAGAGATGCAGAATTAGAGGGTGTAATCCTTATATGGGTATCTTATATTGCCTGTTAGATACAAGTCAATCCTCATTATTTGCAGATTGCATATTTGTGAATTTGCCTACTTGCTAAAGTTCATTTATAACCTGTAAATCAATATTCATGGTTTTTTTTTTTTGCCATCATTGACAGGACTTGCACAGAGTGGTAAAATATTTTAGTAACCTGACATGCACATTCCCAGCCAAGGTCAAACAAGGTGACGTTCTGCCTTCTTGTTCCATCTCTCATATTGTAAAAACATGTCCTTTTTTCAGTCTACTTAGTGCCCTTATTTTCACTTTTGAGCTGTTTTGTGTGTGATTTTGCTGTTTAAAATGGCCCTCAGGCAGAGTGCTCAAGTGCTGTCTAATGCTACTAAGTGCAAGAAGGCTGTGATGTGCCTTCTGGAGAAAATACGTGTGTTAAGTAAGCTTCATTCGGGCATGAATTATATAGTGCTGTGGCTGTGAGTTCAATGTCAGTGAATCAACAGTATGTATCAAAGACAGTGTTTTTAAACATAAACAAGGTTCTGTGTTGATAGGTTGATGAAAATGTGACCAGAGGTTCACAGGAACCTACCCTTTACTTCCCCCAGGAGCAGTGGTTCATTTTTCACTAATTCAGTGCTCACATTGACTTTGCAGACCATAACTACAATGAATAATGAGAATCTACCATATTATGTTTAGGCTAGTACTTTAGGGAAATTTCTCAGAATAATTATTGGTAATAATAATACTGACTCATTCGTTCAACAAATACTTATTGAGCATTTCTGTGTGCTAGCTGTACAGCAGTGATCAAAAGACACAAATATTCCTGCCTTCTTTGAACTTCCATTATGGTTAAGATTTATTGATTTCTGAGGGCCTGTGCCAAGCACTTCATGTGTGTAGTATAATCCTTTCAACAATGCTATGAAGCAGGTATTTTTAGCCCCATGTTTTGTTGTTGTTGTTGTTGTTGTTGTTTTGCTAAGGAAGATTTGCCCTGAGCTAACATCTGTTGCCCATCTTCCTCTTTTTGTATGTGAGCCACGAGCACAGCATGGCCACTGACAGACGCGCGGTGTACGTCCATGCTTGGAAACTGAACCTGGGCCACTGATGTGGAGCACACCGAACTTAACCACTAGGCCACTGGGGCTGGCCCTAAGCCCCATCTTGAAGAAAGTAAACTGTAATACACATAATTTAAATAAGTTGCCCAAGATAAAACACTATCTACAAAACCAGGTTTCAAATCCAAGTTGATATGAACATTCTATGCTCTTAACTACTATGCTGTTACATCATCATTTATTTTTAAATTACTTAAAACGATATGCTGAGAAAATAGTCACAGAAAATCCACATGACTACTGAATATTTAAATCTTATGTGTTAAATGCTGCAGAATAGTGGTTATTCAAATTTAGTAATTTAGGTGAATATTACATCATGGTACTAATTTTTTTCCCCTTTTATAGACTATCATCTTGCTCTTCTTTGGAAATTGAAGTTTACTTTATAAACGTTCTTGGTTTTTTGGCTCTCTGAGTTTACGTGTAGCAATATATGAAAATAGACAACCCAGATGTTTTTAGGATTAAACTGTAAAGAGAGATGGAGATATTTGCTAAAGTTTGGAGTGCTAAGAAGAAGAGATGTTACCAAACATCTCACAAACTTTCTAAAAATCTTTTTTCCATATCTGCCTGGTTTTCCACATTTCATCTAATGGCATTTGTCATCTCTATTTCAATGCCTTTTCTCTCTCTCACACCCCCAACCTCCTCTGGAGCCATTCCACATCCTCAGGACCATCCTCAGTCCTTGTGTCCTCTTGCCAGCATTTGGTTTGTTGGCTAGCCAGTCAGACAAAGTCTAGACAATGAGATTTCAGCAAAACTGGCTATGTGTGACAATGGTCTCCTTGTGCCTCTGGCTAGTTTCGTTTTAACACACATACGACATTGATGCTTCTGTTGAAACACTTCTGTGTTTAGGGAAGCGATAATTTTTGAAACTCAGAGTAAATACAACATTCTGTCATCCATTAGCCAAAGATGTCATTTCTTTCAAGATATTTACTTTATTCATTTTTCTTTGTCCTTATCTTGTGGAGACCCACTGTCTCATGTATTTTAAAAAAGTCAAAACCATGCAGCTGTTGTCATGGTCAGAATCATTACATTTTGTTAACTAATTTTGTTTTCTTTTCAAAGGCTTTCAGGTTAGTATGCCGTGATTCTTTTATGTGGAGTTATTAATTTCATATTAACCCATAGTGCATACAGCAGTTTTATACCATAATTATGAACGATCAGCCTTATTGTTTGAAATGCCTACTGCTGAGAGCACAGATTTCTGAAGTCAGAGCCCCCACTGTCTTGAGTGAGTGTGAAGGGCTGTGGAGTCATTTGTCCTTTTTTACCGTTTCACTTGTGGGTGTTTCTGTAAAAGTGAATCATTTTTCGAGGACCATGCAGATTAATAAATATGCTCCCTTATTCGTTTGTAACATTGTTTGACAGATTTTTTTTTATGTTCAGTTGTACATTTAAGCTGCTGTGTTACTGTGTAAATATTTGTCAAGAGTTACACAGTTTGGAACTCATATGCCAGTGGGCTGATATATCGGATTCCATTCTCTTCTAGCTCACTCCTGACGCTGATTTTATTTCCCCATCAAAGTGCAATTTTCTTCAACTTTGTCACTTTCTTTTACGTCATCTTACAATTGCAGCAGTTTGAAAATTGCCAAACTTGGAATAATAACCTTTTAAAACTTATAATCAGGTTATTATTTTTTAAAAAAACAAGACAGATTTCCCCCTGATGTTTGACTAGTCCTAAATATTCCTCACAATTTTGAGTGAGAAGGAAGAAGAATGGAGATGCAGTCATGTTGTTCGTTTGCTTTCCTAGACTCAAAGCCCGAGGTTGTATTGCTGCTGTGACAAAGGAAATAAATGTCCTTACTTTGGCTTTCCAGGTAATTTGATGTAGCGTATCCCTTATTTCTTTATGATAACAGACTCTTACAGCTTCTCCTGGTCAAATAACCCAATATCATCATCATAAAATATAGAAGTTGTATTGCTGAATAAATCCCTATTAGACTATTTTTGCAATACAATGATTATTAGCTGCATGGAAGTGTGACACAGGATATATGGGGAAAAAGGAAGTCTCAGTATTCTCTGCAATGGCATTTGCAAATTGATTTATTTACTCAAAAGTGATACTAAGATAAAAATGAGTATAGAGTGTGATTCTGTTTTTAGGTGCCGATTATTATTCAGATGGTAGTTAGCTAGTTATTTAGATGGTAGAAAAATTCTTTAATATGTATTTCATAATAAAGTAAAATCTTAATATCATGTAACTTTAAGGCAACATAATTAATCCATAAATATACGTGGAGAGAGATTTTCATCATCTCTTACCTTCAGAGAGAACTTCATCATTTTTAATATTCTACCACATGTATTATCCAGTAACAAATCTTTAAAATAGATATTGTCATATCCATTTCAAAAACTGAGTCCTAGGATCAAATAAATAAGCATGTCTAAGATCTCGTATGTAGTAAATACAGAGTCTCTCCTGGTCCAAGCACAGTGTCTGTTAGTCTTTGATTGGCGCTATAGCTGCTTTGCATTATATATTACAGATGGTGCTGCTACATAAGCATTAGAATTTGACGAAAATACAATATAATAATACAGCGGTGTGGAGAATAGACACCATCCGTAATCACTCTGGTTTAAATACTGTTCGCTCAAGTCTCCATGGCAGCTCTTGGCAGCACCTCTTGTTTTGTGGTCCACATTGTCTCATTCATCAAAAGGGTGACTCCATCTGTGATTAGTGAGGCAGAATGGGATTATTTCCTGCTTGTGTTCTTCCCCCTCCCTCCCCAGTCTTGTTTCATTATCTCAGTCTGTCTTTACAGTGTTTCTGCCTCACCTCAGCTCACTAGGCTGCGGCCATTCTGATAGGGATGCTGCGCCCTGCTCTGTGCTGGAAGAAGCAGAGCTGTTTGATATAAGCAGCAGGGCCCTTCTCACAGGACTCGGAATCCTGAATTCTAGGCCTGAGTCTGCCACTAGTCCCTTGATATTTTGGTCCTCAACTGCCTTATTTGGAAAATAGAGATACTTAAATCTGAAAAGCATAGGATTATTTTTGAGACAGATTTAAAATAACACATGCAAGAATTTTGAAAATAAAATGAAATAATTTTAGCGAGGTAGTCTAGCATTTCTGAACCTTATTGCTGAAATTGCCAAAAATCCCAACATGATGTCAGTGGAAGACATGTGCTTCTTTGCCATCATGGTTTTCAGAATCTGCTATGGTATGCTCAACTCACTATGGCATCGACAGTTTCTTTTGGACTTCTAAAAGTGCGTTCATTGTTTATTTTTCGTCTGTTCCTTCAACTTTCATTCATTTGTTCATTGTTGAATCACTGCTGCATGTGGAGCACCCCACAAGTCATTGAGGATACTGAGATGAATAACAGAGCCTGGTTCTCCACCACTTGAGTTGGGAGGTGAGCGGGCTGCTGTAATAAATGCCGTGATGGGGGGACCAGGTGCCCTACGGGAGCAGAATGAAAGGGTTTCTGACCCAGCCTGAAAGATTTGGGTAAAATTTCCCAGAAAGATTACTAAGTGATCAAAGCCAGCAGTAGTCGTATACTTTTCCATCTCGCTCAGTGTAAAAGCCAGTATCCTTAAAATGGCCCCAAACTGCTACACAGTCTGTGACACCACCGCTTTTCTGTCTGATTTCATTCTGAGACTCACACAGGCGAACTTGGCTTCAGCCTCACTGGTCTCCTTGCTGCTCCCCAAACTCACCAGGCACGTTCCCACCTCAGGATATTTGCCTTGTCCTTTTCTCTACCTGGAGTGTTCTTCTCCAGATGTCTGTGTGGCTCATCTTCTCACTTCCTTTGCGTCTTTGGTCAAATGCCACTTTCTCAATAAGGTCTTCCCTGCCTGCCCTACCTAAAATAACACTCCTGGCTGGCTAGTCTTGCTTTAGTTTTCTTCATAGGAGTTTTTATTTCCAGCACCTATATAATATATTTATCTTTTTTTTTTTAGTTGTCTATCGCCGGTGGAATCTGTGCTCTGTGAGGGCTGGGTTATGTTCTGTGAAGTATAATGCCTTCTTAGCTCTCAGAGTAAGGCCCTACAAGTATTAAAGGTGCATGAGTCAAGAACTGTATGGACATCTGTCCATGCATTATCTCCTTTGATCCTTACAGCTAAGTTCTGAGTTGATCGAATCACCTCCTCCATATTACAGCAGAAACCACAGCTTCGAGAGATGCAGTAGCTTGCCCCAGACCTGAGCTAGTGAGTGGTAGAAGTAGGTTTTGGATCTTGGTAGACTGCTGCCAGCTCGCACATGCTGAATCTTTACACTTGAATCCACACAGGAAAGAGAACACGGTGTGTTGGGGGCACTGGCAATGGCTTACTATGATTGGGGCTATGGTTGTGGGTAGGGAGTGCCAGGAATTGGGGCTGGTGGAGTGGGCAGGAGGCCAACGGTAATGGCCTTTTCTTGGCTTTGCGGTGCAGT
This sequence comes from Equus quagga, assembly GCF_021613505.1. Taxonomy (NCBI): domain Eukaryota; kingdom Metazoa; phylum Chordata; class Mammalia; order Perissodactyla; family Equidae; genus Equus; species Equus quagga. The sequence goes on from NC_060275.1 coordinate 111,559,528, forward strand.
TTGGTTTTTATACGTGACAGTTATTGAAGGATGCTAAGTAGGGGGTGATATGATCAGACTTGTGCTTAAGGAAGATCACTCTGGCTATAGCATGAAGCAGAAATTGGAAGGAATCAGTGTGGTGTTCAGCAAGCCAGTTAGGAGGTTATCAGAACAGCCCAGCCAAAAGATTGACAAAGGACTGAAGCAGGTGAATAGAAGTGGAAATGGGTAGAGAGGGTGAGTTCAAAAGATGTTTGGACAAAATGGACTGAATGGTAGTAAAAGTAGGTATGAAAATCATGTGAGAAAGAGAGAGTCCTGGGTGACACATTTCTAGGAGGGATGGATGCAAAGTTCCATTTTCTTACCTTCTTGACTAAGTTGTCTACTTTTCTCCATATTAAAACATAAAAATATATGTTCCTATATTATATATAGTTATTATATGTATACATATATACTACTTCCAATAATACACCATGTTGTGAAACATTTTATTGTGTTAACATTTAGGAATGTATCAACCTCACACAATTCATTAGCGGGAGCTGTCCCTTGAGGAGGAGCCAGAGACACTGGTGCTGAGAACCTGTCTGGAGCTCACAAAGGCTCCTGGGACAGCCCTTTGAATATGGCAGAAATAAAAAATAAATATAGTTTATTCATTAGTAATAGTATTATCATTATTATTATATAATTTAATCATATATCCTCCCCCTCCATTCCCCATCAACTAACAGCTCACCCCTCCAAAAGACTGGTTTCCTAACTCTGCCTGGAAAAGAAAGATTACTGAAATGAAGGTTGCTGCTGCTGGTAGCAAATGCAGTGGCCTGGTGTTGTCAGATTCCCGCTATGCCTGGCAAAGTTATCCATGGTTTCTTGTTACATACTTTATCTCTTGTTCTCCAGAAGAATCTTTCAAAGTGCAATGCTTCATGTGAGTGAGTTTTTTTTTTTTTAATTCATTAAGCTTGTTTACATAATGTATGTGAATGTTAAGAGCCTGCTTTTTAGGGGATGTGAGGATTTAAGGATAAACACCTCTGATCTTCATTGCCTCATTCCTAAACTGGAGAAAATAACTCCCATGTAGGTTTGATGTATGGAAATTACATGAGATAATGTTTGTACAGTTTCTCAGAACAGATCAATAATATTGCAAGTGTTCATCAAATAACAATTAGTAGTAATAGGATTGGTATTATCATTCAAAATGATTATTGTATTATGTATTGATGTAATTTAACCTAGAAAACCTTTCAGTGTCTACATGCAAAGCTTACTGTCTTTAGAGTTTCTATATTAAGAAGTAAAAGGTTGAGTTTAAGAATATAATCTTTGTTTGGTAAAGTAAGACATAGTTAGAAGAAATTGCTTTATTTGAATTAATTCTTACATCTAAAACCCAAAATCTATGTTGCAGCAACTAGTAGGCAATTATGATCCCAGTTGGATTGTTTACATACAGTCGAATATTACCAGGCACTTGAATAACCAGAAAGCTCAAGTAATTATAAATCTGTCATAAGAAAGTCATGAGAGATGAGACTGTGAGCTGTCCATGTGTTTATTATTATGGCTGCCATTTTTATTTCATTTTTTAAGAAATTGGACCAGCTTTGGCTGAACATTTCTTCAGGTCACTTTCGCCCCCATGACTCCCTTAGTTTTCATGCTCATCAATTTCTCACCTACACTTCATCTGCTGCCCTGCATTTGAATGTGTGACTCCAGGTATAGTGAAGAAAAATGGCTTAGGAGTCAGCAGAGCCTTGGTATTCCTGCGTACTATCATCTGGTTTTTGTGATATTCTACTTTTCTAAAAATAAGAATCCACTCATGCAGAACCATATGGAATTGCTGATACTAGACTGTTTTAGACCCGCAAAATGGCACTTTCATTAGGTTCCATCACTCATAAGATGAGGCTAATAAGCTACAAAACATCAGTCTAATGATAGTCTCATGAGGGTAATGACTAGGCCATCATTTAACAGGAAAGAGGGAAGAAGGATCATTCTTTGTTCCTACTTGTTTGGGTATAGATAGAAAGAAGTCTGCTAACGAAGGAAGTTCAAGGAGTTTCAGAAATGGGGAAGATGTTCCTATCCTTAAAGCAGTTAAATAAGGATATGATTCACATAAAAATCTTAAGAAGTACAGATGAGATGCCTTACCCAAGCGATTGTCCAAACACACAGTAATTATGGGAGCAGCTGGTGGATCACATAAGAGTACTACAGTAAGAAAGTACTTCAATACTGTTACACTTCTCAACATTGAGCCTTTTTATAGTCTGCTTTGATTGTTTTAACGTGATGTTTATAATGAGCCTAACACGTTCCTTCTTTTTTGTCTTCATGTAGTTAGCGGTTCTTTACTAGGAGTTCTCCTCCAGTCTTCATTCTGTCCTTCTGTTGCGATGTCCCACGTAGCAAAATCAAAACTGTGACTGTATAAAAAAGTTGTTGTCACTCCTCCTGATCCTCTTGGTCAGTATAGCAAACACAACCGTGGTTTGGAAAGCCATCTTGACGTTGATAATTAAAGAGGCCCTTTCTGGGGAAAAAATACTCCTATCTGTCTAAGAATTAAAGTTCTGTTGGCATCAAAAACAGACTCTAAGATCACAGCTTCTCCCTGAAAGTGAAATTGCCACAAACAGCCCATCATTCCTTGGGACGGACTCTTGAGTGTGTTGAACACAGAGCGATGTGAAATAAACAAACAAACAGACAAAACCAATAATGCCTTTGCCTGCGCTTTTTTCTCAGAAGTGGCACAGCTGCAAAACCTGTTTAAAATTTATCATCCTCTTCCCTGAAATCATGCAACTCTAGCACTTTTATGGTCAGAACATGTTAAAACCCTTGAGAGCTCAGTTTCTTTCCTCCCAGCCCTTCCTGTTACTCATGAGGAATTGGAGACGTAGGCGGGATGCAGTGACTTGGAGCTTCGTCCTGGGGTGTGTCACTCAGTCTCTGTGATGGAAGTACACCGTCGTGCTTCCTGGAGCTGCTGTCCATGTTGTTTCTCTGTGGGGTCTCAACAGAGATTTCTAGTTTACCTTCTGTGATTTCAAGTGGCTTTTTGAATGAGAGAGATTGGAAATTCATTGGAGCTGATTAGGTGATCTCTCCCCTGGACATTTTTAGCCTTGATCTTTCTACTTCCCAGGGTTTATGTACTTTCAATTAAAAGTTTAAGAAGATATGCATTCCTTCTCTCTCTAAGAACTTTTAGCAGCCTTGTAGAAAAGACGGGAAGAATACTAATTATTGGCAAAGTACCATGTAAATGCAAATGCAGTCTTCAATAATTACAGGACCATTAACTTAGTTGTGCTGTGAACCATTGAAAGCGATAAACAGAGGTTTTGGAATCAAATCATCATCTTTATACTGGATTATAAGTATTCCATTGATGACTTTATCATGGATTATACATCAAGGTTTAAATATGTGACTGAAGAGAGAGTAAATGTTAGAAGCAAATGGAACCTGTTCATTTTCTGCTGCTGTTTGATAAATAGTTTGCACAACACTCGGAATACTTAAAATTATTTTGGTGAAATTTTTATCACTTCATTAGAGTTTACATTTTGATATGGAAGTTTAATATTCTGTTTAATACACTGCATTTAAAAAAATATTTAGGGACTGGCGCTCTGGCTGAGTGGTTAAAGCTCTGCGCACTTTCTTTTCAGTGGCCTGGATTCGTGGGTTTGGATCCCGGGTGCATGGGTTCAGATCCCGGGTGTGGACCTTAATCCACTCATTGGCCGTGCTCTGGAGGCATCCCACATGCAAAGTAGAGGAAGTTGAGCACAGATGTTAGCTCAGAGCTAATCTTCCTCAAGCAGAAAAAAGAGGAAGATTGGCAACAGATGTTAGCTCAGGACAAATCTTCCTCACCAAAAAAAATATATATATCTTTAAATGTCTTGAGTCTCCACTAAGTATGTTTGGATTGCTAAGTGAAATGCAGAGAAGGGGAAGTAAGATATGTGAGAAGCTAGTTATAGAGATAACCCGTAAGCACATGATAAGTTTGCAGTACAAACTGAACCATAAGAAAATTCAGGTGATGTTATAAAATGATGCATGATTGATCGGCAAATAAACAGTGTGGAAAATGTGATTTTAAATTGTTTTGTGGGGCTACATATTCTGTTCCAAGAAATTTAATAATTATCCTTATTTAATTATTATATTTTCCACACACTTGTTTGGAAATTCTAATTCCCTCTTTCTCTTCCTCTTCATTCATAGGTGTTTATTTCTGTGATGTTTCATGTGGTACAGGGTTGTTTTTGTTTTTATTTTTTAATCCCATTCTGAGCAGCAGACAATATGCCAATGTATTTAGCTTCTTGGTCTGATTATTTGTTGCAATTCTGTCCAAGAACAAGGACCTTTTGCATTACCTGTACTAATGCAGTTCCTGGTGCAATTTAGGTGTTCGCTCATTTCAGTGGCACCATTAAGTGCAAAAACTGTCTTCTTATACTGCTCACCTTCTGTTTATCGTGTAATGCAGTAGGGTTTGCATAATGCCAAATTTGTTGACCTTTATAAATATAGCAAAAGGATTATTAAGACAGAAATTAAAGGAGGACCTTTTTTTCCTCCAAATTTGTCGAGAAATGTTCTTCCAGTATACGTTCCATGGAATCCTTTTATTTTGAACGCATTCGCCATCCGGAATAGACATTCTCAGATTTTTGTGAGTGTATCCAGATGTCATTGGTATCGTGTGCAAATGGTTCTGAGTAGTTGTGTTTGGATCATCTATGGAATATTGCCTGTTAGGGTGCAAGGGCAATCCTCAACATCTGGGCCTGTCTCTGTCATCTTGCTTCCATCTGTTGGTTTCTAATAAATATTGTCCACAGCCCAGTAGAAGTGCTCAGGGCTTCAGGTACAGAGAATGACTTTAATATAAAGATTTGAGTGTCTAGGAAGAGAATATGAAACTGCCATATGTTAAACCAGAGCGCAGCCTCCGCATGTCTTCTCTGTAGAAACCAGAGAGAATTCAGATGCTACACGACTTTGTGCTGTGACTCAATGGCAGGAAGTTACAGATAAGCCTATGTGCTGTTCCCAGGTACCTGGGGGAGAACAAGCAGTGCACATACCTGCACAGAAGGACGGCAAGCTGCTTCAGTCATTTCACGTGTAGATAGCTTGTCTGTTTCCTACTATAGTGTGATAATTACTTCAAAGGGTGGCCACGGGAATGCTGCGAGAAAAATTAACCCTTTCCTGATAGATCAGTAGGTTTCATAACAGGTAATTAGTAAACTTGCAGGTAGCTGGCAGGATCAGCCTTTCTGATGGGTGTAAACTGATTTAAGGAACTATGTATAAAATTATAACATGTATCTACATGGAATGTTCAAGGGTAATTACCTAGTGATAAATGACTCTATAATTAAGATTACTGTGTAGTAATAAAAAGTATTTGCTTGTATAAGTACATTCGTCTTTATATTTTCTGTTGCATTTATTTTCCCTTCATTGACTTTCCATGTTGGAAATGGAAAGGGGATGTTTTGTTTCCTCAAGAGCCTAGATTGCTTAGAGAGAGTCCTTTTGCAGGTGCACAGTAGGAGCCATGTGGAATAGGTAATGAGATCAGGTTTGTTTATGAAGCCAAACCAAGAAAGAGAACGGTAACCCGAAAAGGCAGGATTTCTGTCACTTCAGACACGAGCTTTTGACTTTAAACAAAAAAAGAGGAAAGCTTTCGTTAAATTCCAAAGTCTTTAATCTGCAACACTTCGATTGATTCACTTGACTACTTCTTGAGCTTCAGCTATGGACATGGTTCCGTCCTCGTTTTGCCGCATCTCCGGACTCTCTTCTATATTGTTGAACACTCCGTCCTTCTTGAAATAGTTTCTTCATTGAGAACAAAATGTTACTCTTCTCTGGTTTTCTTCTTACTTTTCTGGCTGCTCCTTCCATCTCCTTTGCCAGCTTATTCTTCCTTACTTTACTTTTAAATGTGGAAAAGAATTCCTCAAGGCTCAGCTGGAGTCTGTCTTCATATTTCAGTCTGTCTTTTCTAGATGATCTCATTCTTGTCCATCACTGACATCTCTAAATCACATCAACAACTCGGCCTTCTCTAATTCCTCTAAGTCTCCACTTTACTGTTTCATAGGCATGTCAAATTCAACATGTTTAAGACTGAATGTGGGATTTTTCTCTCCGAAAGCTGGTCCTCTTCAAGCGTTCCCCTTTTTGGGGAGTGGAATCTCTACCTACCCAACTGCAAAGCTAAGACCATCGGAGTCGTTTTTAGAATGTTCTCTTTCCTTGCTTCTCATGGCCAGTTATGAACAGGCATATAGGGTTTTGCTCCTTGACATTTCTTCAGTATGCCCATGCTATCTACCTCGATAGCCGCCACACTTCTCTGTGCCCTCATTTCTGTCCTGTCCCCCTGTTTGACCCCCCACATCTGTTCTTGCTCCCCTATCCATTTTCCTAGTAGCAGCTCTACTATTTCGGTTGTTTGAAGTGCATATTGTGCATAGGTTTAACGTGGTACTTCTCTGCTTAAAACTTTTCGAGGTCTTCCCATTGTTTTAAGTTGGGGTTTCTTAACTTCAGTACTGTTGACAGTCAGGCCAGACAACTCTTCGTTGTGGTGCTGTCCTGTGCATGGTAAGATATTTAGCAGCATGCCTGACACTAGACGCCAGTAGCACTCCCACCCTTCCAGTTGTGACAATCAAAAATGTCTCCATTTGATACAGATGTCCTGAGGGGTGGCGGGATGGGGCGGGGGGGGGGGGCGGGGGGAGGATAGAGAGGGATTGTTGCAAAATCACTCTGGTTAAAAACCACTGCTCTAGGGGTAAAGAACAAAATCCTTAGCATAACTCTTGGTCCTTGCATTATCTAATCCCTGCCTTGGCTCATCAAATTTATTTCATGCCACCCCCTCACTCCCACTCAGGCCTCCTCCCCATTTCTCAGCATACCATGGTATTTATATCTAAGAATGTTTCCTTAGGCTGTTTCCTTTGTCTAGATCATTCTCTGACTGCTGTTCTCTTTGCCGTCCTTAATTCCTGTGTTTCCTTCATGTTACACTTCTAACATCACTTTCTCAAAAGAATAAACCTTCTGTGACCTTCCAGAGTAAGTCATATACTTGGATTATGTTCTGTTATTAAACCTGTAGTTGTACTTAAGAACATTCTTCACAATTTAAATGATTAATGTGTGGCTGTTTAATTTCTATCTCCTTCACTAGAATGTGAGATCCATGAATGCAGGTCCTGGTCTTTCTTGTTTCACTGGTGCCCAGAACAGAGTGTGTTATAAATATTATTAGGTAGATCATTATCAACTGTGGCAGACTGAATAGCTCCCCCCAAGCTATCCACACCCTAATCCTCAGAATCATGAATGTTACCTTATATGGCAAAAGAGACTTTATAGATGTGATTAAATTAAGGATCTTGAGATGGGAGATTATCCTGGATTAGCTAGATTATCACAAAGTGTCTTTGTAAGAGATTAGCCAGCCCTGGTGGCCTAGTGGCTAAGATCCACTGTTCTCACTGCCACAGCCTGGGTTCCTTTCTCAGTCAAGGAACCACACCACCCCTCTGTCAGTTGTTGTACTGTGCTGGCTGTGTGTTGCTGTGATGCTGAAAGTTATGCCACCGGTATTTCACATACCAGCAGGGTCACCCATGGTGGACAGGTTTCAGCGGAGCTTCCAGATTAAGACTGACTAGGAAGAAGGATTTGGCTACCCACTTTTGAAAAAATTGGCCACGAAAACCCCGTGAATAGCAGTGGAGCATTGTCTGATACAGCACTGGAAGGTGAGAAAGTGGCAGAAAAGGACTGGCAGGCTTCTGCTCTGCTCTGCTGTACACAGGGTTGCTGAGAGTCAGAATGAACTCAATAGTGCTAACAATAAGGTAGAGATTTGACTACAGAAGAAGAAGGCAATGATAATAGAAGAAAGATGTTACACTGCTGGCTGGAAAGATGGAGGAAGGAGCCATGAGCCAAGAAATGTAGGCAACCTTTAGAAATGAGAAAGGACAAGGAGACAGAGTCTTCCCTCAAGCCTCTATGAGCCAGCCCTGCAGATACTCGGACATTAACTCAGTGAAACTGATTTTGCATTTACGACCTCCAGAACTTGTAGGTCTTAGGCCATTAAATCTGTGGTAATTTATTACAGCAGCAACAGCAACTAATACATGAAGCAAGGCAAAATTCTAGTGGTGACAGGATCTATAGAGAGAAGATAGTTTTGGCATCAAAGACTGTATAATCTAATAAGTTAAAAAATATACATAATTATAAGACAAGAGAAATGGATCATAATTGAGGTACAAAGAATGTGCTATTTGGTGCAAAGGAAGGAACGGCAGTATCCTGTTAGAAAGATCAACAAAGGCTTATTAGAACATTTGCCGGGACGGCCCGGTGGCACAGTGGTTAAGTGCGCACGTTCTGCTTCAGCGGCCCAGGGTTTGCTCGTTCGGATCCTGGGTGAAGACATGGCACTGCTTAGCAAGCCATGCTGTATGCTGTGATAGGCATCCTACATATAAAGTAGAGGAAAATGGGCATGCATGTTAGCTCAGGGCCAGTCTTCCTCAGCAAAAAAGAGGAGGATTGGTGGCAGTTAGCTCAGGGCTAATCTTCCTCCAAAAAAAAAAAAAAAAGATTTGCAATTTAAGGGGGCATAGAAGGTCACCTGGAGCTTGGATGCACAGACATGAGGTGAGGAAAGTTCTGGAAATAGAAACAGCTTGTATGAGGGAAGGAAGCTGAAAAGTATGAAGCACTTTTGGGAACAGGTCTAGTTTACCTTGAGTATTGACTGCTTTGAAATTAATTGAAACTAACTCAATGACGTGAGTTTGGTAAGGTAGTCTGGGTCCAAGGACAAAGGATCTTGAATGACAGCTGTCCAGTTATTCACATTGTTCAGGAGCCCATGAGAAATCACTGAAGTTTTTGGCCAGTGAATGAGATGATAGAGCTCTGCTTTAGAGAGCAGACCTTGATGCATTGTATAGCATGTACTTGGTTAGACATAAACTACAGGCAGAAAAACAGGGTAGATGTCTTATGAATCTAGGTTAGCTTAGAGATAACTAGACCATGACTAAGGGTGGTAGCAGAGGAAATAAAGACCAAAGGAACATCTTGAGAGACATTTTGGAAATGAGAGCCACAAGAATGTAATGGAAGGTCAGGAGAACAAAGGAATTGATGCTGACACCAAAAAGGGATTTCCAAGTGAGAAGTGAGGATGTCAGAGGAAAGAGCTAGTTTGGGGGTTACGATGGTGAGTATTGAATGAGTTTGGCTTATGCATGGGACATGCAGGGACAGATATCCAACTATAAGTAAGAAAGGGCAGCTCCTGTTCAGAGAGCCACAACTTGGGGTCCTGCATCCAGAGAGTTAATAAGTGAAACACTGGAAGGTGAGTGGAATTGCCAAGGGGTTGGGAGCTGAGAAAAGGAGCACTAAATATCAGCCATAAGGGTTTAGGGCAAGTCACAGGATGGTTTAGGATGCAAGAAACAGAAAATCTCACCTCGAACTGGCTTAAATAAGATAGTGTATTCTTCCCCAAAGCAAGAAACATAGAGATAGCTTGGATTCTAAGTCTTGCCTCTCCACTGTTCTGTTAGCCCTGCTCTCTTCCACTCGTTGACTCAATATTCAGGCAGGTGGGAGGAATAGGTGTCTGGTAGACTGCCAACAGTGTCTTCTCAGAGCACAATGATATTTAGGAAGGAAGTGGAAGAAGAGGAACGAGTTAAGGAAGTATGGAAAGAAAAGTCAACTAAGAATAATACAAAGACACTGGTTGGTCAAGAAAGACAATGGTGTTTCAAAAAGCTGTTCAACAATACCGAATGCTACAGAAATGGTACAAGATAAGGTGATGAGAAGGTTATCAGTAATATTAAAGAGGGAGATTTCAATGAATAGGTAGGGAAAAGAAATCAAGTTAAAGAGAGGGAAGGTCTTGAAAAACAATGACTCATTCACTGTTGGTTTGAAATGTTTGACAATGAAGGTAAGATAGAAATATGACACCAGCTTAAGAAAGATGTGGAGTTTGGTTTGCCTATTTCTTGGCATGTTTAAAAAATAGTATGTAAGAGCCTTGAACATATCTGGGTATAGAAAACAAAGAGGCTGATGAGTGTAGAAAGAAAGGGACCACCAAATTAGCTCATTTGATTGCAACCAATGAAGCAATTATTTCAAAGTCTGGTGCTAAAGCTTTGGGTTGTGGTTAATGTTATTAGCACCTGAGAAAGTGATATCCAGCCTGGATGAAAATTTTTGACTGTATTACAGACTTTCAGAGATACCTGCTAATAATATGATCCAGCATAATGGACCTAAAAATGGTGTGCAAATGAGACTTCAATTAATTGTAATACTTTAATTGTGATAGAAATAGAAAGCAGGGCCGGCCCGGTGGCACAGCGGTTAAGTTCACACGTTCCACTTCCGTGGCCCGGGATTTGCCAGTTCGGATCCTGGGTGCAGACATGGCACCGCTTGTCAAGCCATGCTGTGGTAGGCATCCCACATATAAGGCAGAGGAAGATGGGCACGGATGTTAGCTCAGGGCCAGTCTTCCTCAGCAAAAAGAGGAGGATTGGCGGCAGTTGTTAGCGCAGTGCTAATCTTCCTCAAAAAAAAAAAAGAAAGCAGCATCAGTTTTAATTTCCACGTTTCTGGCTTTGTAGGGCTTTGCACTAGGGCTGGCCCAAATGGGGTACTCAATAAATACTATTTGAATGGATTGAAAAAATAATGTGTCTGTAGTAGACATGTGGAATGTGTGCAGCCTTTTTATTTAGGTGACAACTCATTTCATGTGGCTCTATTACAGTGGTTGATTCTGGTCCTCAAGTATAGGGATGTGACTCATGACTAGCCAATCCAGGACTTCATCTCCCTGATCACAGTGATTGGTTCCTGGATGAGCATCTTTCCAGGAAGGGCCTGTCAGAGTCTCTCCATGGAATATGGATATAAGGATGCTGAGAAATGAAAGTCCCTCTGCTATAGACTGAATGTTTGTATCTCCCCTAGATTTGTATGTTGAAACCTAATCCTCAATAGGATAGTATTTGGAGTTGGGGCCTTTAGGAGGTGATTAGGCCATGAGGGTGGAGCCCTCAGGAATGGGGTTAATGCCCTTATAAAAGAGATGCCAGAGAGATCCCTCACCCCTTCCACCACGTGAGGACAGAGTGAGAAGACTGCTATCTATGAACTAGAAAGCAGGTCCTCATGGGACACTGGATCTGCTAACACCTTGATCTTGAACATCCTAGCCTCCAGAACTGTGAGAAATATATTTCTTTTGTTTATAAGCTACCCAGTCTGGTATTTTGGTACAGCAGCCTGAATGTATGAAGATACCCTTTCTTCCTCTAGGAACTCAAAATTTAGAATGATGTAACCCTAAAAAACCATTGGTGTCCATCTTGCCACTGTGCAGAATTTGTATATCTGTTGGTGTGACCAAGCCGAGACCAGTAAAGGAAAGAAATGGTAGTGATGGATTGAGGGGAAGGCTGATCTCACATACCTCTCACCTTGGTTCCTGGAGCCAGCTGTGTCAGAAATGTACATACGCTGAACTTCTCACTTACGTGAGCCAGCAAATTTTACTTTTTTCCTTAAACTGAGCTAATTTGTCACAATCTTAACAGAGTACTTTAAAATAGTGTTTATTACTTTTTACTAAAGGAAGTCTAGACGTAACTATTTTCATGATCTACATGGCTTGCATTATTTTAGGCAGCTTAATTTGTGGGATGGATGCAAAAGCAGAACCTCCTGTTAAACTTAATCTGCTGCTCGTATCAATAGTCAGTAGTGCCGGAGGGCTTTGCCTTAATAGTGTTTAATTTCTTAACCAAGGCTGATGGTTGTCATCGCATTAACTAGTCCTCTTTACTTCATTTGGAATCTTTCAAAGACTCTGCCATATGTGTTGTGGCCTCCTGAGCTGTCCAGATGAAGGAACGCTGGTTCAGGAGTTTGATTTTAACGCTTGACTCAGCAGAGGTCCATAGCTCTAGTCAGTTCTAGTAATATAAAATACAGTTCTGAAGTCAACACTCAGAAAACCCAGTGGCCTCCTGATAGATATTGGATTTGTTCAGCTGCAGCTATTTGAATAGAAAAGAAAGCACATTTCAATCAGAGTAGGAGGTAACTCCAAGTTGGCATTCAGAGGATTGATCTGATACATTAGTTTTCTAAAATACCTATGCAGATTATTTCCCTGATAGTGAAGGAAATTCTGACATTACATGTTCGCTTCATTGTCAGTGCCAAATTTAACTGCTTATTGTCAAAGTTCTGGTCTGATATTTGTTACTCATCAATGGTCTATGGTATGGGGCCGGCCCGGTGGCCAGCAATTAAGTTTGCATGTTCTGCTTTAGCGGCCCGGGGTTCGCTGGTTCCGATCCCCGGTGCAGACATGGGACTGCTTGGCACGCCATGCTGTGGTAGGCGTCCCACATATAAAGTAAAGGAAGATGGGCACAGATGTTAGCTCAGGGCCAGGCTTCCTTAGCAAACAGAGGAGGATTGGCAACAGTTAGCTCAGGGCTGATCTTCCTCAAAAAAATTAAATAAATAAAAAATAAAAAGTTTTAAAAAATGGTCTGTGTTAGAGTGGATAATTACCCTGCTTTGATGAAGGAATCTTTTCTCCCTCTTTTGAGTTCACTATCTATTTATGGAATGTTGGACCAGAGTAGTATTTTGAAGGGGTAGAAAATAAGGACAAAAATACATTTCTAACATAAATAGGACCTCTTCATTGTTCTGCTTGAAACCTCCTAGATTAGATGAACCTGACCTTTGCCATAAATCTGGACTTCCTGTTAGAAATGTCACTGGACAAGCACTGACAAAATCTAGATATTTTATAAGAAAACTATGCACACCTATGATCAAAATAGAATTGTAATACTCACTTTCACATTTTTGAACAACAGTAACTGGAAAAAAAAAAACAACTTGAATGCATGGGTTTGCATAAGACCATATGTACGTTTTTTCATTTCCCACATTTCTTAAATACATTATACATCAGTTTTAAATATTGCTGCCCAAAGACAGTTGCTTTTCTGCATCTTAATATGTCTTCATATTAACCTCTGTTTCTGGGGAATGGCAATCACTATAATAATCTGTCTGTTGTTGCTTTACTGGAAAACCACTTAGAACCAAAAAGTCAGCAGAGAATCAATTAGGCAAGCCAGTAGGGAAATGGAGATTGGTTTACACTGGAAGCAGCTAATTGAGAACCAAGTTTTGGATTATCTTTTAGAGAGGAGGAGACCATTTTGAGAAAGCCAAATGTTTGGTAAACTTAATATTGTATCATTTACTGGTTACATGTTAATTTACACGAAAGGGAAACAAATTCAATATTAATTGGAATAGTACATTTCATAAGAAATGATCTAAGATTAAGAATCAGAAGTCAAGAATAGTAGAAAACCTTAGTAGAACATAGAATATAATCTATCTGCACCAAAGAGCCTTCTACCCTTAACTCTGTGAAGGAATGATAAAATATGGTACAAGCAGATTTGAGATTAAAGACTTTTTTTTCAGATATTGAAAAAATATCTCTTGAGAAATTTGAAAGAGACGCATATTGTTTCCTTTAACTTTTGTGAGCATCCAAGGACTGTTTAGGCAGTTTAGTATTCTCATTGCTGAACTTTGGAGATTTACATCACTCATAAATACTCACCCACTTCCGTTTTGTGAGCTCCTCCCTACTGTATTTGATCACTGAATTTCACTCCACTCTTATCCTCCTTAGCTCCTCACCCCAATAAATTGGGGAGCTCTAAAAGTCCAGGATTAACAATGCTGGAGATGTGCAAAACATTTGTTTCACTGCCATATTTTATGGCTCTCTAAGAATTTCCCACCTCTTTTCTCAGTAATTGTGACCCAGTTGAGAGTAGCACAGCAATGCTGATCATGCCAAACTATGATGCAGACTTGCTTGCCACGTCTAAGACCTGTCTCTTTAGAAAGCACGCAGCTAGAGAAAGCTGTCTTTATACCTACAGGCAATAGAGAAAAAAAGAGAAACTATACGTAAGCAATTGAAAAATGTATGTATATATAGGACTTCCACTCTTTTAAAAAATGCATATTTAGTGAATTTATACATGTTTCATTCACAGGGAAAAGTTTTCATTGTTGCTACATTAAAAATCTCTTCAGAGTCACCTATGATTTGATGGACTGACAAATGCAAAATGCAGGGAAGAAAGGAAGAAAAGAATAAAAAGGGATAAAAATTGGAGAGTGGGAGCATTACACAGAGGTGGTGAGAGAAGATGGGGTTCTGAGAGGAACAAGAACTGGCCCTCTCCATTTTCTCTCTGGTCGCTCAGATTTCCCTCCCTCCATCCCACATAGTTCCTGACCAGCGGCTTCCATCCCCACTTGAATTCAAAATGTCTGTACTCACCTGGGGAACAGAGGTTCTGTGCAGATAAGTCTCTGTTGGCCATGCAAGTGGATGTTTCTAAAATGGGATAACAAAATTAAAACAGCCGCTGGGGTGGGTACCATGGAAAATAAGTTTCTATCCTGCTATCGTTTTGTATTTTAACTTATTGGTTTATTTCCCATTTCAAGTATAAGTATGACATACCAAGTGTTTTGCTTGTAGTTTTTGTTTTAGTAAATGTTATCCTTTCTTTAGTTCTGTGCCTTACAGAATAGTGCCATCTGCGATCTTACTTTGAATATTTGAATCAACTTAAAAATTCTTCCTTCTTTAAATAGCTTATAAAGCACTTAATGAGACTTGACACATAATATATCATATGGACTCTTTTAAACTTGCTATCATTTTGAAAGCCAATGGATTATTTCATTAAGAAAAAAGATCTAGATATTATTTCACTAGTGTACCTTATATTTGCATTCAGAAGACATTCAAAGAGTCAACACCTAGAGTAACCAAATTGCATAGTTGTTTGGGACCAAAAAATTCACTGCATTTACTCATTTAATTTACAGATGACTTTTTTGAGGTAACTAGATACTTATATCTATTTCCCAAACCTCTGTGAATAAATATAGCTTCATTTTTCTTAATGGAGATGAAGGTGCCCAGGTCTGGTCAATATGGTTTACATTGAGTTGATCTTCCTTAGATCTTGAACTTATCCAGTCATGATTATGGTCTAGGGGAGATGCACAAATAAAAGACCTCACCCCCAGTCAACACCTGGACACTTCACTCTCCCTTTCTGTGGTTCTGATTTAGGACTCCTGTTACTATGACAGAGCCTCCAACTAACATCAAATTATATATATATATATATATTTTTTTTTTTGTTCAGTTTTGTATCCCTTTTTCTCTCTTATCTGAAGGTAAAGTTCTTCTTAAAGCTTCACTTCACTTTTAATATAAAAAAATCAGCTAAATTCCTAATATTGAGTAAGTAAATCAGCGTGTTAACATCATGCTCTAATCCTTGATGCTTTTGGCTTGAGGCTGTTACCAAACTTCCAGAACAATAAAACACAGCCTTCAGAATAAGATTTTAAAGTATGAGAAAAAGAAGATTAGACTGAATTCCCAAATGTAAAGCAACAGCATCCCAAGTTAATGTTAACTCATAAAAACCGAAGCATCTGCATAATTATTTACTGTAATTTGAAGTAAGTCTTTGCTCAATGTTTGAAGCAGCTTTAAAAAAACCCCCACAAAACTGAAAAACCAAAAACATGCATTTGTACTGCAGTGGCATTTATGTTTGTATCTGTCTATATATGTATACTGAGAGCTGTATCTATAAATAGATGGAGAGATAAATATATAGAGAAAGAACTATAGGCAGTAAAAATCAGCAGTCAGTAGCTTCTGCCCTTCTGCTGTGCCCTACTTGGGTGGGAAAATCAGATTGATCTCACTTAGGCTCTGCATGAGTTCCAGACTTTCTGGAAAATTCAGAAAGAGTAATGTGTTCTCAAAACGGAGGTCCTAAGTTTCCTGATTGTATAACCTGTGAGTATTGAAGTGATGGACTAAAACATTAGAAGAGATTCGCCCTTATTTGCAATGCAAATTTGTAAACTTCCTATCAGTTTTAGAGAACTCAAAGTGTAGAAGAATACACTCACTTTACATTACAAAGGAGTCCTTAAGACTCTCCAGTGGTTTCCCTCTTTTGTGCAATACAGAAACAGGCCCTGCAACAAGCTCAGTCTCTATGACTCAGATGCAGAAAGAGAACAATTCCCATGATGAGCCACAATTAGTTCCATTTTATGATTGCATTACAGTGCACTTTTATTTTTGCCCAAACTTATTCCTCCATCTTAATCTGGGAAAAACTTTTTTAATTTTGTAATTTCTGGCTATTGAAATGATCCCATCTATGAAAAATCTTTTTAAAACTTCCTCTCTGAGGGATGTTTTGATCTTTCTAGGCAAAAGCAATTCTTTCCTTAGTCTTTGTCCTTTTCGTAAAGTCTTTGTTCCATTCTGGGCCTCTAAGGTTTGGTTTCCCCTCTGGGCTGATGCAAGGTTGCTGACCCGGAATGTTCTTTCTAGGAAGACATTCCCTAGACTGGGGTGCATAGCTTAGTCGGTGTAGTAAGGGTCAGATTTCAGCCCCTAATTACTTCTTCCTCCATTTGCTTTTTTGGCAGTGCACAAACTGCAACTGGACCTGGAAGCTATGATGTTTATCTCAGGTTACAATTTGTGTACATGCCTTTATCCTCTTAAACTTTAGGTTTGAGACTTAAGCCTCATCTTTCTTTAAGACGGCTTCAGTTTGAAGTAAATTTAATAATCATATGGTCACTGCATGCAGGTCCGATGAAGAGCTCAGATCTTTGGAAATTGTTTATATCTCTTTGCTCATCATATTTGTGATTCCTATGCAGTGTGTATCTAAGAAAAATATGCTGCGTTTTGTTTTCTTCTGATGTATTTCAACTGTCACATCTTAAGCACGACACCATATCTGTGCAGTGGAGGGATAACTGGTCCATTTGGAAAGACAAAACGAAGGGAGTTAAGAAAGATGAGGCAGGTAAGGCTGAGAGCATTGATGCCACAAGTCCTCTTGTCATGCAGCGTGCAGCTTTACACATCCGACTCAGTTCTCAATTCTATGTCAATATTAAGATAGAAGAAGTTGATACTTATTATTTAATATATGTGCAATTATGTAAATCTGCCATTATGGAATGTTAAAACTAACCGGGGAACAGCCATGCTTGATATATTATCCCATATAGCATTAAAATATAAAACCAAATTACAGCACCTAAAAAGAGAGAAAGCCCTTTATCACTTAGTTGTGTTTTTTTTTTTTCCCCATTAAGTGAAATCCCTAAAGATAGCAACATTGTGCTTGTGGAAATGTAATAAGAATTATACACAGGTCTCAGGAATTCTGTTTGTATTAAGTAACTGGCTATATGCTAGAACTAGATGCTATGGCACAGCAATTTAGATCAATCTGTACCATTCTTTAATGTGGATACGTGTTATCATCGCAGTTCCAGCAATAAGGCAACTAGGTGGAATAACTTGCTCACTATGTATAGCTGCTAAGTAGCAGAGCTGAGCTCCACACAGCTAGCATGTATCCATCACCATATATGTGAGCTACGCAATTTCACTGTTGAGCTCTAGACTGAGATATGCTATGTACCAATCACAAATATTAACCCAGTTATCTATGAACTCAACCATGACTTTAGTTATTCAAAGAAAATCTGGTTGGGGAAAATTATTTCCAATTCATGCTAGCACTCATCATGTAAAGAGGCCAGCACCTTGAATAGTAGAAAACCAGCTGATACCCAAATATGAACATTTCAATGATTTCTCATCCACAGGAGTCGTTCGTTTAACGGGGGTTCTTCTCAAAGCAGTGATTTCACAATGCAGTTAATTTGCTTTCATTTTACAATTACATACTTAATCCTACGGTGAAGAACAACTTCATACTTCGTTCCCTGAACAAGATCTATTGGAGCAGTTCACTCTGTGGAGAGTGGAAAACTAAGTAGTCGATTCCAGCTTTCCCCGATAAGTATCCATGGGGGGCAACAGCAAGTCAAATGAATTAGAGCTGAGAATTTGGATGAAAATGATCTCAGCCATCTGAGACTCAGGAAATGAGCCAATGTTTTCCTGTGATAAATTATTTTAATACGTTCATGAGTTTATGTTATGAAATTTGAAGTAAAATATCTATTTTAATTTTTAAAGATCTCCTTAATACAATCAGTCCTGAAAATTCTTTTTTTAATTTTTCTCAAAGTAGGACATAGAAGTGATCTTTGTTTTCCCAAATCCTGTTTTGCTAATAAGTGCCTAAGTATTTGATAGACATGTAACATTTTGAATAGAGACATCAATGTTGCCAACCAATTTCTATTACGCCACAGCATTTTCATTAGCAGCTTCAACTGAGGTGTTCAGATCTGAATGAATTTCGAGACTAAACCTTTTTAATTAACTACTCTGTGGCTTTGAGATACGTTGGCAGCTAACGGAATTTGAAGATGGAGTAGCATCTGGTCTTGACATGGTTTCTACCTTTTTGGCTCACTAAGAAATGCTACATTGGAGTGTTGCCAATCAAATCCCTTCTACCATCATTAAGATTAATTCCACAAACTGATATAATTCAAGGACATAGTAATTTGTTACTTAATGCTATTAGCGATGAATGCAGTGGTAAAATAAAGGATATCTTTAAATATTATTCTTTTACATATCTAACATCTTATAATTATTTTCTTATGCTTCCTAGGTCAAATTCTGACTCCTTTCTGGATTATTTTATTAAAAACATCTTGACTTGTACAGAGTCTTTGAATTTAATAAACACGTTTTAAGACTTGGGGTGAGTTTAAAGTTGGCTATCTTAGTCTCCTATTTCTAATGCTGCACTAGAATACAGTATTTTAGAATGGTGATTGATCGATAATTTTTATTCTGTATTCATTGAAAACACATACATTTTATACACACCCATATGTAACACTAATTCACGGTGTAAGGAATACATCATAGTTCTTATTTTTTCTGTTTGTTATTGTAAAGAAAAAGACCATTTGATTTTTGAGGAATAGATATCTTTTCTTCCAGGAATATCTCCATCCTACTCATTAAAGCACCTTAATAGTTAATTTGACTCTATTTTCCATTGCGTCTATTAACAGGCTGTATATATTAAAATATTGATGGCAGATAGGAATGGAAACTCAAGTTCATGGTTGACTGTTCCCTTTTTAATGGGAAAATGTTATTCTCTTTTCCTTATAGATCATTCCATAGACAAGTGAGGACATTAAGATGATTTTACTTTTATTAAAAGTTTATATTTCAAATCAGTTATGTAGAACATCTTCTACGATGCCATGGCCATTTTATCTCCAGAAAGTCCAAATGCATGAAAGGCCATCTGCATTGACTTGGTAGATGCTGTGTTTGAGTCTTACCTTCATTAAGACCTAGATTCAAGGCATTTCTTTAAAACAATCTTAAAAGTAGCTAGGAACCGTTTGATGCCTTCCTCACTCCCTTTAATGCATGACTTAATGCAAACCTGGTCTTGACGTGGTTCTCTGGTGCTTTCTTTCTCAAGTGGGTACAGACTGGAAATATTATGGTTACTTTATGTGTTTGCCGGTGGCATTTGTCTATTCTTTAGTAATCATGTTTAGTCTTGTAGAATGAATTAAAATAAAAGCCGTAATTTGCTTTTCTTATTATTTACATCTATTAGAAAGACTTACTCTTTACTCTGAACTTACTTTTTTTTATTGAGGTAACATTGGTTTATAATGTTATACAAGTTTCAGGTATACATCATTATATTTATGTTTCTGTGTAGATTACATGTTCACCGCCCAAAGACTAATTACCATCTGTCACCATACACATGTGCTCTCTCACCTCTTTCACTCTCCTCCCTCCCCACTTCCCCTCTGGTGGTAACTACCAATCTAATCTCTGTATCCATGTGTTTGTTTGTTGTTGTTGCTGTTGTTGTTTTTATCTTCTACTTATGAGTGAGATAATACAGTATTTGACTTCCTTTCTCTGTCTAAATTATTTCACTTAGCATAATACCCTCAAGGTCCATCCATGTTGTTGCAAATGGCAAGATTTCATCATTTCTTATGACTGAGTAGTATTCCATTGTGTATATATATCCCATCTTCTTTATCCATTTATCCCTTGATGGGCACTAAGGTTGTTTATATACCTTGGCTATTGTGAATAATGCAGCAATGAACACAGGGGTGCATGTATCTTTATGCATTTATGTTTTCATGTTCTTTGGATAAATACCCAGCAGTGGAATAGCTGGATCATATAGTAGTTCTATTCTTAATTTTTGAAGAATCTCCTTACTGTTTTCCATGCTGGCTGCACCAGTTTGCATTCCCAACAGCAGTGTATGAGGGTTTCCTTTTCTCCACATCCTCTCCAACGCTTATTTTCTTATCTTGTTAATTATAGCCATTCTGACAAGCATGAGGTGATATGTCACTGAAGTTTTGATGTGCATTTCCCTAATAATTAGTGATATTGAACATCTTTCCATGTGTCTGTTGGTCATTTGTATATCTTCTTTGGAAAAATGTCTGTTCAGATCTTTTGCCTATTTTTTAATTGTTTTGTTGAGATCTATGAATCCTTTATGTATTTTGGATATTAACACTTTTTCAGATAAAATACCTAGGAATAAATTTAACCAAAGAGGTTAAAGACTTGTACACTGAAAAGTATAAAACATTATTGAAAGAAATTGAAGAAGACACAAAGAAATGGAAAGATATTCCATGCCCGTGGTTTGGAAGAATTAACATGTCCATACTTAAATGTCCATGCTTCCTAAAGCTATCTACAGCTTCAGTGCAATCCCTACCAACATTCTAATGACATTTTTCACCAAAATAGATCAAAGAATCCTAAAATTTTTATGGAACAACAAAAGACCTCGATTAGCCAAAGCCATCCTGAGAAAAAAGAACAAAGCTGGAGTTGTCACACTCTCTGATTTGATAATATATGACAAAACTATCGTAATCATAACAGGATGATACAGGCATAAAAACAGACACACAGATCAAGGGAACAGAATCAAGAGCCCAGAAATAAACTCACACATCTATGGACAGCTAATTTTCAACAAGGGAGCCAAGAACATACAATGGAGACAGAAAAGTCTCTTCAATAAATGATGTTGGGAAAAATGGACAGCCACAGGCAAAAGAATGGAAGTAAACCATTATCTTACAACATACACAAAAATTAACTCAAAATGGATCAAAGACTTGAATGTAAGACCTGAAATCATGAAAATTCTAGAGGAAAACACAGGCAGTATGCTCTTCGACATGGTTCTTAGCAGCATTATTTTCATATACCATGTCTGACCAGGCAAGGGAAATCAAAGAAAAAATAAACAACTGAGACTATATCAAACTAAAAAGCTTCTGCAAGGCAAAGGAAACCCATCAACAAAATGAAAAGACAACCTACAATATGGGAGAAGATATTTGAAAACTATATATCTGAACTTATTTTTGTCTCCAAAAGGTAGTAAGGAAAGGAAAAAATATTTATTTCCATTTCTGAACTGGAAATCTAAAATTCGTATTTGGTCTTTCCAATCAGAAGGAAGTCTTTGCTTTCTAAAAAGGGGGAAAATAGCTCTTTCCATTTTTTAGTATCCACAATGAGTGGCATTCTCAATGGCCTAACAAAGATAAAATTTGCCAAAAACTTAAGATACTTTCTTTTATAAAACTCTCTTGTCTACTTATTAACAACACATTAAAATAATTTGCAGATGATTTAATTAGGTTTTTGGAAAATAAATTTTGAGAAATACAAACTTCTGAAAAGATCACATTAAAGAAAGTCACAGGATTCAAAAAGGTTGACATTTCACAAGGTACTTAGGCAAAGGATTCTGCAAGAGCCAGTGCCTTCATTTAACAAATCAAGAAACTAAGTTTCTAAAAAGATCTAGGAGGTTAGTGGAAAGTGAGAATTGTAGTTCCAGTTCAGCTATTTGTTTTCAGAGTAAACTTGTGCAAAATCCCCCTACCTTTCTGAACCTCAGAATTTCATCTCTAGAATGAGCCATCTCTAAGATGTCTTCTAAGTAACATCTTAGGATTCATATTGCAAAATGGAGTTTTCTAGTTTTGTCTAGTATTCTTTTTAAATCTAGAGACTCCTGCTCATATTTAACTCCTTACTATACTTATGATCAATTTTTTAGAAATCATTGATTTCCTCATAGCAACTGCTTTCCTGGGTTTATTCTTTTTTAAAAAAAGCAAAACAAAACAAACCCCAGTCATCATATACTTGTATTTCTATCCCTAAGAGTTTATTTTTCAGATAAGTGAGACTGACTTTTTAAAAATACTTTTTTCTTACTTTATATATTTCATGGGAAAATGTACCACTGTTAGTAAAAAGTTACCGGAATAATTGTCTAATCCAGGAGTTGACTACACGTTTCAAAAATTCAGCCGCATTTTCAATTGCCATTTACATTCTTCTTTAAAGTTTTTCATTTGTTATTTTTTCTCAAGATTTTTAAATTAAATTTTGCTTTTAATGGTATTCATACTACATAGATTTGTGTGCTTTCACTGTATTTTACTTTATTATCACCTGGATAATTTTGTGTCATTACAGCCAAAACATTTTTAAGGTTTAATATGTCAACTTGCAACACACACACACACACACTCATGCACGAACACACAAACTAGATTAATTCTTTAAATATGTAAATATTTCTGATGTTCCTAGACAAAGTATGAATAATTGAAACAATGTAAATAATGCCATCTTCACTTTCCCAATTCGGATTTTTCCCAAATTCTATCTTATACCAATAACTCATTTTCTCTCCTTATGTAACTCACTCGTCTCCTACATATATACACATAGTTTCAAATTAATATCTGGGATTCAGCCCTATCTAGAGGCTCTAGACCCATATTTTAAGCTTTCTACTGGTCATTTCCACCTGGTATCTCCTGTTTCATTTGCTGTCTTACTAGCCCTCACACTCAAAACAATAGAGCAATATAATTGTTGGTGTAATCAGCTACTCTCCCGAAATCTCTTATTTTTAGTGGTTGTACTTCCCCCGTGCCCCAAATCAGGCAGGCTGAAAACCTTTGATAGCTCTTTGACTTACACCTTCCTTGTGCCACACTAATCTAGTAGTAGACAGTCATAAATATAGCCTACTACTATCCTTGCATTAAATTCCCCACTGCCTCGATCCTCGTTCATGACCTTACCACTTCAGGTAGCAGCATCTTGACTGGTCTCTCTATGCAGATCCCATCCCGTTCCCAGTCACCTGCTAAAGCTCAGCCAGATGAAACTTCCTCAAGCACATGCTGATCTCATCGCATCAGCTCAGAAGTCTTCAAAGCTTCCCCTTTGCCAATCTAATAGCGTTAAGACTCTTTATTGGCGGGTAAAGAAGTCTAAAATCTGATCCCATCAGTGTTTTCACTACTTCAGTACAAGCACGCAATATTCTTACCTGTTAAATGTTTATTATTTACCTGATAGTGTTCGTTAATGTTAGTTTCATATTATCACTACAACAGTGACAGTTATTTTTAACGTGTCTTTGACTGGAATTCTGCTTCTGGCCATAAAGAAGTGAGTGGTAGAAGATGGACATTTGTGGTATAA
Source organism: Equus quagga (assembly GCF_021613505.1). NCBI lineage: Eukaryota > Metazoa > Chordata > Mammalia > Perissodactyla > Equidae > Equus > Equus quagga. The sequence continues at coordinate 111,583,325 of NC_060275.1, forward strand.
GCAGGTATAACACTGAGCAGATATGTGACGCCATTATTTTCAGACTGGACAGTAAGTTGTGCAGGACTTGATTCTTGAGAGAACAGAAGCATATGAGGGGAGTGTGACTTTTGTCCCAGCTTTCTGTCTAAGAGTAGTTTCCCACCACTGACACAAGGAGAAAAAGCGGAGGTCTCTGTGACTTAAAGAGCAAATATCAGAGTTTGGTGCTGCTCAAGAAACTGGAGTTGGAACAGCGGGGTACCGGAGAAGAGTAAAGTGTAAAATTTGCATGGGAAGGTCCCTCAGGACTTTGGCTGAGGGCTGAGTGTCAATGCATAGGATGAGACTCCAGAAGGCTTCGGGTAGAAGGGCTGCTGTGGAACTAATTGTTGATGGAGAGATCAGAGGTCATGCAGTGCTGGGTGATGTTGGAGTTCTGGTCCATCCAGAAGGAAACAGCCTTGCTGAGCACCTGGGACATTCAATCAGGACCCCAGAAAAGCCACATTTTGGAAATAACAACCACAGCCTAGAGTAAAAGCGATGTCCTAGTACTAAGCAGAAAAACAGAATATACTGACACTAGCAAAGCATAAAATCAAGCCTGACTCTGGAGTGTTTTCTAACCTGAACAACCAATTCTCTGGATACCACTGTGTGTTCAATAATTCTATTCGGACACTAACTACCCAGAGTTAGCATAAACCCCACGGGTAAAGAGCTCAGTCCCTTAAGACAAGACTGCCCCTCACTTCAGATGCCATTCACAGATCCCAGGAGCTACCTGTACTTTTGGCCAATGGGCTATAAAGTGGGGATTCCCACAACCCTCTCCTCAGGTTTGAAAATTAGCTAGTACTACTCAAAGAAATCAGCAAAATACTTACTTACTGGTTTATTATAAATGATACAACTCAGGAGCAGCCAAATGGAAGAGATGCATAGGGCAATGTATGGTGGGGGGAAGGGTGCAGAGTCTCCATGCCATATTTTGGTGCGCCACCCTTCCACCACTTCAATGTGTTCACCAATCCAGAAGCTCTCTGAACCCCATCATTTAGGAGCTTAGAAGGTTTTACGGAGGTTTGATTACATAGACACGATTGAACAAATCATTGACTACTGGTGATTAACTCAACCTCCAACGCCTCTTTGCTTCCCCACACCCCACAAGGTTGAGGTCTGGGGCTAAAATTCCAAGCTTCTAATCAAGGCTTGGTCTTTCTGGCAACCAGCTCCTATCCTGAAGCTATCTAGGAGCTGGTCAAGGGTTGCCTCATTAGAACAAAAGACACTCCTATCACCCTTATTACTCAGAACATTCCAAGGATTTTAGGAGCTCTGTGCTAGGAACCTGGGACAAAAACCAAATATATATTTCTTGTTGTACCATACTGAGAGAATCAAGATGTTTCACTTGTAATTCAACTATCTGTTAGAGAAAAAGTGAATACACTTTATAGAGGAAAAACATAACCCACAATCCCTACAATGAATCATCAACAAATAGGAAAATGTAGAAATATGGTAGGTTAAATTCAACCTTATTGAAAATTACATTAAAGGTAAATGGACTAAACATTTCACTTTAAGGCCAGAGATTGTCATATTGTGTGAAAACAAAAGCCAACTATATGCTGTCTACAAAAGTCGCACTTGAAGCATAAAGTCACAGATATTTTGAAAGTAATTTGAAAAAGTTATGTAATGCAAACAATAAATATGAAAACCTGGAGTCAGATAATTAAATAATGATTAATTATTGATAGACAAAGTAGAGTTCGAGACAACAAGAATTAAGAGATTAAGAAGATCTTTACCTAGAGACAGAAAGAGGTAGCAATCCTAATGTGTATGCACCTAATAACAGAACTTCAAAATATATGAAACAAAGCTGATAGAACAAAAGGGAGAAATAGAAATTGCAGTCAGAGTTGGAGATTTCTACACCCCTCTCTCAGTAACTAATATAACAAGTAAATGAAAAGTCAGTATGTATATGGAAGGTTTGAACAACCAGAGTGGTTTTGGTATAAGGACAGTAGATCAATGGAACATAATGAAGATGAGAACCTGACCCTACTTTCATAGTCAGTTGATTTCAAAAAATGGCACCAATGGGGCCGGCCCCCTGGCGGAGTGGTTAAGTTTGTGTGCTCTGCTGCTGTGGCCCAGGGTTTTGCTGGTTCGGATCCTGGGCTCGGACATGTCACCACTCATCAGGCCACGTTGAGGTGGCATCCCACATGCCACAACTAGAAAGACCTGCAACTAAGATATATAACTATGTACCAGGGAGGATTTGGGGGGATTTGGGGAAATAAAGCAGGAAAAAAAAAAAAAAAAGATTGGCCAAAGTTACTCAGGTGTCAATCCTTAAGGAAAAAAAAAAAAGCACCAAGATAATAGGATGAGGACAGCAAAGTCTTTGCAACAGATCTTAGAGGAAAAATTGGATATTTGTATAGGAAAACATTGACTTGACTCATACCTCACACCATACACAAAATTTAATGCTAGATGAATCATAGTTTGAAATGTTAAAGCTAAAGGTACAAGTTTTCTATTGCTTTTCTACTGTTTTCGTGTCTTTTAATATGCACATTTTTAAAAAATTAGTGAAATCTAAGTTGGCTTTTTGAAAATGTATATTTAGAGCTTTCTATTCTCTCTAAGAAATCCATCTCTAGTTCAAGATTGCAAAAATATTCTCTTATAACAAGGATAATGGACTTTTCATATATTACTGGTGGAAGTGTAAAACGGTGTAAGGATTTTGGAGAAAATTTTGATAGTTTGTTATAAACCTAGTCATACATCTACCCCATGACACAGCAATTCTACTTCTAAATATTTACCCAAGAGAAATGGAAACATATATCTAAAAAAGAGATTTATACCAGAATGTCATAGTATCTTTATAAAAATAGCCCAAAGCTGAAAACAACCAAAATACCTATGATGGATAAGTACTTTGTGAGAGAGCCATAGGATAGAACACATATATTCTTCTGAAACATACAACATCATGGGCAACTCGCAAAAAAATAATTTTGCTGAGCAAAAGGCCTTGGACACAGTTTACTTCTGATTCCATTTATATAAAGTTTAAGAGCAAGCGAATAGTCCATGGTGACAGGAATCACACAGTGGTTAATGTTTGAGTACAAAAGGGTGTGAAGATACTTTTAGAGGTGATTCAAATATTCTAAATCTTGATTCAGGTGTGAATTACCTGGTTGTATATATGTAGCAACTTATCGAATTATATACGTAAGATCTGTGCATTTCATTTTTGGCAAATTTTATCTCAGATTTTCAAAAAGATAGATACCTCAATAAATTCAGTTTGACCTGGAAAAAAAAATAAATGAGAAAAAATATGTTTTAGTTTCCCTTCTTTTTTGTTTATCTTACTCATTCTAATTTATTTTCTCTCATTTTTAAATTCTGCCAATCTTCCAAGCCCGTTTCAGATGGCTTCTCTAGGAATTACCCTTGACATAGATGTGTGCGTTCATATAGCAACTATCAGAAATGATCGTGTCTCACAGCTCTTTGTGTAAATTATATATCTAGAACATACATGTACACTGCTAAAGGCCAATAATATAGCTTTTCGTTCGAGAAAAAAATAATTGAAACAGGCATTGGACTGAGTGTTGTAGAATCTAAAAAGAAAAGATGCTGTCTTGGTCTTCAAGGCTATTTTTATTTTGAATGAATTTTTTCACTGAATGAATGTATTATCAGAACTGAATCCTCAAAATTTATTTGACAAAAATGGAAGTACTACCTACCATACTCAACAAAATGTTCTCAGGCATTAGGGATAACAATGATGTCCAATAAAATATGTTTCATGACTTCAAAGATCTCACAGCTAGGGTTCAAGTCAAAAGCTTGCATAAGTAACTTACGAAAATTTACTCAAGTACCAACTGCTACATAAGGTTAAAAGAAACAGGCTAGGGAAATGCCCTGGAGGGAAGTAACTTTAAGGTAAGAGTTGAAGAAAGAATATTAGGGTAAACCTTACAACCTTACAATATTGCTGAGATGCCACCATATTTGACCTACAGAAATGGCAATTATGTATGACTTCAGCTAATACTTGCAAGAGCAGTGTTTCTGGCAAGAGAAGGACATATGGACAGGCCCCACAGGAAAACAAAGTATGATGTATTCAAGGAACTGAAGAATTTGAGTCCCAGTAAGGGTGAACCCTAGGGTGAGTGTTGAAACTGGAGCACAGGGTCAAAATTAGAGTCAGGCAGCTATTGTTTCAGAATGGCAATGAGAAGAAACAAAACAGAGAGAGAGAGGGAAAAACAAAAGGACTAAAACATCAAGCCTTAACTCAAAAAATGATAGCCTTGATCACAGCTGCATTTGGCCTTCATGTGTCCTGAGCTTTAAATTTTGGAAGATCCCTTATACCTGTGTAGAGAGAGCCCATTGAACAGGCATCATGAGTCCTTTTTCTCATGTTCCCTGTTCTGGTTCTGGCTGTAGAGCCATTCAGCGGCTGGTGCTCTTGCATCAATATACATGATAACACTGGAAAGCTATAATGCACTAGACAAGTATGAGAATTATGCTTGGATGTATACAGTTCACACCTAAGCTTATTCTTCTACAGAAATTAAGGATTCATTCTAGTAGCATATACTATATTATGAATATTTGCAAGAAAATAGCCTGCCATTCATGCGCAATCTCCTGAAATGAGTTTTTAAACCTTTTATTAAAATGTTAAATGATTCCGAAATTCTATCTAGTTATACTCACAGTTTTGTAGTAATATTTAATTCCTTATAGATCCCTAAATTCTTTTTACTTATCCTTTGTAAACTAAATGAAAACATGGCTTGTTTTTCTTACACAAAACCTTGATTTATAAAATTTCAAGTTCTCTGCCACTTTTTGAAACACATTTGAGCAGCCAGTAATGCTAATTGCCAGGAAATGTATTCATATAGCCCAGTGTCAATTTTTAATTCACTAATTTGTCACTTCCCCCCGTCAGCAATCAGCTGTCATTTATGGAGAGTTTACAAGCTGAGTGCACAGAGCCAAAGGGCCTAAGTGACTTCGAGACATCGACTGAAATGTTTTTAGGGCCTTGACAAAGATGAGAGATGTCAGGTTTTTTTCGGTTTAGTGAGTTTCCCACTAAATACAGCAATACGGAATAGCGTAGGGAGTCAGGGAATAAGAGCTTTCCAATAATGGATTCTGTTTATTTGTTGGTTGTCAGTATTTTGACTTGACTCATTCTGATCCACTCTAGAATGGCAGATGAACTCAGAAGGCACCACCACCATCAAGCTCCTGTAATGTTCCTGATGATCAGACAGACTTTCCTTAATGCATATTTATTTCTTCTTTTTGCTCTTGCTCTTGACCTCTGCGTCCACTGATTGTTTTCTTTGTTATCTGTAGAAGGTTTGTTGAACCAAGCTCATGTAGTGAGGACATGTGTCAGTATGGGCAAATATGATATACATACAAGATATTTTCGGGAAATATGTGTTATTTTCGTTTGGTGAGAAGGATATCCTAAGGCAAGTTTCAAAATCTTTATATAACTTGAAGAGGAAGTTTACTGTAATTTGTGGATATAGACATTCAGAAAATATTTATTGTGTTAACTAGCAAATAAAGATGAATGTAGTAATTTTTTTGAAAAATAAAAATTTTACTTTAGTAATAAAAATAACATTCTCTGGGATGATGATTTTGAGAAGGTGTTACTCAACTACTTCAAAGATAACCATTAAACATCTATAAAACAAATGTCATGGAGTTAATAAGAAACAACCCAGGCGAGTTTTTCTTGTTTTTTTTAAAGATTTTATTTTTTACTTTTCTCCACAAAGCCCCGTGGTACATAGTTGTGTATTTTTAGTTGTGGGTCCTTCTAGTTGTGGCATGTGGGATGCCGCCTCAGCATGGCTTCATGAGCGGTGCCATGTCCACACCCAGGATTTGAACTGGTGAAACCCTGGGCCACTGAAGCAGGACATGCAAACTTAACCACTCGGCCACAGGGCCAGCCCCCAACCCAGGTTTTTATGTCATTTAAAATATAAAGCATTAAATGTATAAATATTTGAATTATATGTCAATAGGCTTGTCAAAATGATTTTTTAAAAATATTTTGATTATGCCATTTAAAATGTGCTTATGAAAACATTTATTAATCTGAAAATAGCTTCTTGAATTGTGAGTCTTTAGACTCACTATCACTAATTGTGTGACAAATTGTCACACACCCGCACTGTTTAAGTTATTGCCAAATTTCATAAAATCTGAGAAACTTTAAAGTTCAACACACTGTAATTTTAGGTAGCACTAAGAGAGAAAGGAAGAAAGGAAGAAAAAAAGAAACAAACGAGAGAAAAAGGGAAAGGAGGAAGAAATGGAAAGAGAGAGGAGCGGAGGGGGTGAGAGAGAGAGAACGGGAGGGAGAGAAGAAGGAAAGAAGAGAGAGACAGAAAAAGAGACAGAGAGAGAAAAATTAGGATGCAAAGTAGAACACAAAGCTTTTTTGTTACTTAAAATTTTGTTTTATACTATTGGAAAAGCTGCTTGAGTTTATTCCCAAAACTTTCCCATAGTCTTTCTCTTCTGATTCACTTTGGAGTCTGCATCATCATCATCTTACTTTACCCCACACTACCATCATCTTTGACATTAAAAGTGGTGAGGGTACAGAACATTTTTAAGAGATGTTCCACAGTTGCCTCTGTGATTGTCTTTCCAGCTGTTGTGACACATTCTGCAAGTTTTATTTTCTTGATCTCACCAGAATATATCATTAAAATGTTTTAAGACAACAGCCAGAACTGATATTCCTTCTGCAAAGTCCTTCAAGAGTTTTTTGAATGAAACACAGAGGGGCCAAGTTCCCACGTGTGCAGGACTTGAGAATGGTGCCATGACCACCATCTGGGAAGGCAGGATTATCAGAAGCTACTAGCTATAAGATGCATTCTGATTTCCAGAGTTGTTAAAATGTGAAAGTTTGCATCTCAGAATTGTTGAAATGTACTGTTTTATCATTCACTTCATTTTGTCATTGTGATTGAGCTTGTATAGTTAAATTCAAAGATGTCAATTGTTTATTGTATGGGGCTCTGCTTTAAAGCTCATCTGGGTAGGAGAGAGGTTGAAGGCTTTCTTGTCTGTAGATTGCCACAGTTCATGGATCAGAAAAAGAAAAAGTTGTCTCTTGAGTAGAGAGCTAGTGGGTTTATTGGCAGTGAGAGCATGATGTAGCTTTGGAATGACCTCTGTGGTGAGTAGGACAGAGAATCCAAAAAACAAAGAACCTTCAACAAATACTCTGAGGGCCAAAGTGAGGTTGTGTAGTTGCTCTTATCCGCATCAGTATGGAATTTTTCTCTGGCAGTGTTCAGCAGAGAATATAGAAGCAGAGATGGTGTACGGTTGGGCTGATCAAAGCTAAAGGTTTTATAGAACAAGCTTCGAAGGAAAGTCTCTCAAGGCCCACACTGCTCTTACTTTCCTGAATATTTTACTAGACCATTGCAAAGGGTGACGTTGCAAACAGAATTATGGAAAGAGCAGAGAAGTAAAACCACTTATTGATGATGTTTCTGCATAAAACATATATGAATTAAAACTGAAAAGATATACATAAATATAGATTGAAAAGATCCAGATTCATCTTGTTTGATATCTTGATCTTCTTTGACTGCAATTTATACTTGCGTGCCCATTTATAGGTGTTCACATTTTGTATAACTATATCTAAGTTCTAAAATCCTGAAAAAATTTTGGAATGAAAAGATTCAGAGCTACTTTAAAACTGAAGACATATTTTTTTTAACTAAATCAAAGAGTAACCTGTTACAGGTACAACCTTTACAATTCTGTTATGTGGAAATAAGTCAAAGATCATTGACTCAGTAACTCTCATATTAAAAACCAAATGAATGTGTGTCATCATTTAAAGGAAAAAAAACCCCAGAAACTTGGAAATCTTGGAGCCACATTAGCAGCCATTTTAATTACTGGAACCACAGTGTGTGTAATGTTTACTTCCTGGGTGACTGTACATGAAACCTGTGGAAGCTACTTAGGGCTGCTTCTCGTACGTTTGCATTGATCTCATTTGATTCGTAAGCCCTGAATGAAAATAATCAATCAATGTAGGCAAAACTTCCCGCCATTTGGATTGCGATTTATTTAAAAAAACACATGACCTTGAGCTGACCAACACACATCTTCCTTAAAAATTACTTATTAGTGTTATGGAATGATTTTAAGTGAACTTGGAAGGGTTAATCATGACAGTGATAAGAGAAATAAATGCCTCCTCAGGCCTCTGCTTTTTATTTACAAACACCATCTGTATTTTATATTGCAGAAAGCAGAATTCTACTAGGTGATACATAGCTCTTGTCTCAGTTGAATATTTATTCCTGTTTTGTGGAAGAGCTCAGGCACCCTTTAATAATAAAAGATTCAGGAAATGATAATCAGTAACTGACAATGTAAGAATCTCAAAGCCCAGTGTTTTCCTAGGTTAGAGAGTACCCACCTAAAACCACCACAATAGCAGGCAGTCTCTTACTAGTGAAAAACTAGGAGCATTTCCCCTGAAGTGGAATATAAGACAAGTTTGTCTAATGCAAAATCTACTTATTTAAAATTGGTGAGGAAGTGCTAGCTAAAACACTTTTAAAAAAGACTATAGAATTTTAAATTTTGGGTATTGAGAAAAAACCTAGATTTATTTTGATGCTCTCCCTAAATAACCGAGGATAATGAGTTGATAAATGATTAGAATTTGTAACTTTCATCAGAGTAGCAAGATAATATACAAAAACTAATGCTTTTCTGTAGACTAACAAGAACAAGATAAAAATAGAATGAGAAAAGTTCCCACTCACAAATATCGGTAATGTATTAATAGGTAGATGGTTTATCCATGATTTGAGAGGTAGTCTGAGAACTTAGTGACCAAAAGTCATGGGTTCTGGAGCCAAGAGAATGTAGTAAAAACATCAGCTTTCTCACTCTTTGGCTATGTGATATGAAGTCATTCAATTTAAAGAGACATCTCTGTGCCTTGCTTCCCTATCTGTGAAATGAAAATAATAATAATGCCAATGTCATAGGGTCATGGTGAGAATTAAATTAGTTAATATTTATAAAGCATTCAAACTAGTGTCTATAATATAGTAAGTACTCTATAAATGCTAGTTATATTAGCAGTATGAAACTTTAATGAAGAACATAACAAATAATTGAATAAAGAATAAACATAGTATTGAATAGGAACACTTAGTATTCAACATTTTCAGTTCTCCCTAAGTAAATCTGTAGATTTAATCTAAATCTGAGCCCAATCGCAACAAGAGTTTTTATAATAAAAGTGTGCCCTATAGTCCTATAGGACACAAGTTTCAGAATCAGACAGCCTGGCTTCCTTGTTTAATGGCTCCAGTCTTCATTCTCCTAATCTGTAAAGCAAATATAATCATAAAGCATACCTCATCGGATTAAATTTGACTTTCTGTGTCAATAAAGCCTTTAACAGTGTCTGACCTATAGAAAGCAATCCATAAGTAGCAGTGAGCAGTTGTTATTAATATTTTTGGGAAAAAGGATTTTACTAAAGAAATGATTGCATGAGAGTAGCAAAGTGATTTTTTTAAATAGGAGGAAGGGAGGAGAGAGATGATGACTCAGAGGGATTATTCTCCTAGACGTGAAAATGGGTCATCCTTCTACAGCAATTAGAGCAGTATGGCATAGATTCAACAGTGGGAATGTGAATGGGGCTGGAGATAAAGCATAAAAACAGGCGACAGTGATAATATACAGTAGCACAGAAAGATCTGCTCTCTCTCCTACCCCTTTAAGCATGTTACGTATAAATTAACCGCAGCCCCGAACCATGGGGACTGTTGTTCCCCCTGAGTTACAGAGGCACAGGGAGATTCAAGTGACCTTAGTCCAGCTAAGGAAAGACGAGCGTGAAGAGCACTAGAGATTGCTGGATGAGCAGAAATGGTGACAGGACAGGGTAGGAGTCACATTGAGTGACAGCGTGGGATTGGGTCTGGGCATGTGGCTCTGGAGTCCACACTTCTCCACGGCACTAGGCGATGTTACTATTTATAGAGTTGAAATTCTAGATCATTGAAGAATATTTGAAGAGTTTAATAAATAGTGCTAAGATAACCAAGCAATTGGAAAGATATATATATCGTTACATTCTAGGAAAACAAATTCCGGATCGATGAAATATTTCAGTGTGCTAAATAAATAATCACGGGGACGACTTTTCAAAGTGTAGTGAAGTGTAAAGCTGAACCCAGATGGATCTGTAGATTCCTCTTCTCTGAAAAATGGATGGGTCAGTGGCTTCACTGGCGTCAATTAGCAAGAGTTGATAAGCTGGAGAAAGGGGCTTTTGTGGAAGATGTCTGTGCAACCATCCCTAAAAAGTGACAGCTGAGACTTGGAGATTAAGAGGGAGGACAAAACAGCCTAGCTTTAGTGGCCTATATATGAAGAGAGAACCCAGGCAGAGTTTAATTTCATTTAGTTCCATTTGTCTGAGAAATATGAGCACATACTCTGTGCACTGGGCAAAGTCTTGTAAATACAGTAGTGAAAAATATCAGCGTTTTCTCTGTCCTTGTGGATCCAGTTTACAGTCAACTGAGACAGAAAATTGTATAAGAAACTGTAATACAGTGTGCTGAGCGGTATGATAGAAGTTCAAGGTGCTGTAGGATAAGAAGAGCACTTAATCCAGGTTTAGCATTTGCAGAAGGCTTCCCAGAGAAAACAATGAGTAGGCTAAGATGGACAAGTTAAGTAAGATGTCGCCAACCACGCCATTCCTCTTCCTATGTCTATATGCGAGCACAACTCTATTTTATCCAGGTGATGAAGACAGAAATCTGTACTTCTAAGGAAATAGGCAAATAAACAATTAGATATATAGGTTCAGATTCAGGAGCAAGATCTTGGCTGGATGTGTAGAACCAGAGTATCATCAAGCGAGCAGCTAGTGATGGAAAACACTGAGAAGAGATTGTCAAGGGTTAGTGTAGAGCTAGCACAGGTCCTAATGTGTACCCTGAGGATCACCAGCAGTTATTGGACAGAGAAGCCCAGAAAGTATAGCGAGAAAGTATAGTGAGAAAGTGAGAAATAATATTAGTAGAACACTAGGAGAGTGAGGTGTCATGGAAACCAGCGGAAGATGATTTCATTTGTACAGGAGAGGTGAAGTGGGATCATCCTGATGAACAGATGGATGGGATGGCGTGAGGGCTCCATCAGCAAAGTGGTTTGCCTGGAAGCCAGACTACACTGGCCCGTGTGTTTGGCTGGGAGGAGAGGTCTGAGTGACTAGGGAGACAGAGATGATCTCAGTAGAGTTGAGCTTGTACTCCACGCAGTGCGGATCCTCGCGAACAGCAGAATGTTTTGTTAGGCTATTTTTCCAGCAAAAGTCATTTTGTTGGAACTCAGATATGGAGAAGGCAGACAGCCTAATTGGATTTTTTGCCAGACTGCTCATGAAAGGAGAATAGACAAAGCAGTTGGGGTACTTGAGGAAAGCTGGCTGAGTTTTTTAGTGCAGCATGGAGTCCGGCTAAGGAAGGATAAGAGTGAAGAGCACTAGAGATTGCTGGATGAGCAGAAACGGCGATAGGTCAGGGTAGGAGTCACAGGTCGAGGACCCCACAAATACAAAAGTAATTTTACTAGACATAATGTACTGGAAGTGCTGGAAGAATAGAAGGCTGAAATGGAACACAGAACAGAAAAGGAGAAGGCTGTTTTTATTAGGATCCCTTTGAGACTTTGTTGTCTGGGTATATGCTGTGTGGCTTTGCTGTCCTGGAAACATTGTGAGGCTGATCTGGAAAGATGTTCATTTCTGAGGAGGAGGAGTGCCCAGTGTGCATAGCGGCTGAAGACACCCCAAGTGTCAACAGTTTTGTGAGCATTGGGCACCAGCTCCCTGGATGTATGAGATGGGGAGAGGATCCTATCTTAGCAGAAAGGAACAAAAATATAAGTTGAACAAGAAATATTTTAAAATATTGAATAAACCAAATTGAGTCCCAAGAATTGGAAAGCCAAGAATTTCCATGCATCATTGGTAAAACATTAATTGAAGATACTTTGAAAATATATATCAAAAATTTTAAATTATCACATGAGTAGTTCCATTGATTGAAATTTTATTCCAAGGAAATGTTTAGGCAAGAATATGATGCCGCATCCTTAAGAATGTGGGTTTCAGAGTCGTATTACAGTGAAACGGTTAAGGCGCTAGAAACTGACCCTCCTGACCTTGGATCTCAGTTTTGCCGTCTACTATTCTTGATAATGTTGGGCAATTCCTCTATCTCTTCAAGCCTCAATTTCCTTATCTGTAAAATGGGTGCACTAGTAATGATTACTTAGAAAGTCGCAAGGGGAACTGTGCATGATACGTGTAAAACTTAACACAGAAGCTGGAGCGTAACGTGGTAAGTGCTCAGTGCATTTTAATCATACCAAAAAAGAAAAAAAAGCAGGGTGGGAGGGAGAGGGGAAGAAGGGAGAAAAAGCAAAGAGAGAAGGAAAGTGGAAGGGAAGAGAGGAAGATCAATCACAGCCAACTGGTGAAATAAAATACAGTGTATCCATAAAATGGAATACCGTGTAGCCATTAGAATCATATTTTGCCTATTGATAAAAATAATTGTGGAAGATAGGGTTTTTGTTGTTTTTTTGTTTTGTTTTGTTTTGTATTTTTGCTGAGGAGGATTTGCCATGAGCTAACATCTGTTGTCCTCTTACTCTTTTTGTATGTAAGCGGCTGCCACACCACTGACAGATGAGTGGTGTAGGTCCACACCCAGGAACCGAACCCAGGTCACCAAAGTGGAGCATACTGAACTTAATTAACCATTAAGCCACTGGGGCTGGCCCAAGATAGATTTTTAAATTTTATAAAAGCAGATTATAAAACTAGATAAATATTACACCATTTTTGTTTAAAATTTGAACATTATTAATTTTCATAAGATAAAAATACAGAGGAAGATGTTTACTCTCTTTTTTCCACAGGTGATGTGATTCTTTTCTTTTTATATTACCTATTTTTCTGAACACTTTACAGTAAGGAAATAATACTTAGGTGAGCAGTAAGCAACAGAGATTTTTATTTTCCTGTTTTTTAAAAGGAAACAGCTACAAGTGCACAAGTAATACAGAAAATGTCTGGAAGTGCTATTCACTCTTTCTTAATTATTGCACCAAAGGTGGGTCCCAGTTGGTTGAAAGGCTATGATTATAGACATATTCAAATATCTCACTAAGAATTGTTAAAGTATGGCATAACTTTGTATAAATAACTACAGAAAGCCATTTTAACATCTCTTCTTTCAAAAAGTTCTATGAAGATGATCAAAATTTCTGGGATATGAGGCTGACCCGGTAGTGTAGTGGTTAAGTTCTCATGCTCCACTTTGGTGGCCCGGGGTTCACAGGTTCGGATCCTGGGCACAGACCTACATACTGCTTGTCAAGCCACGCTATTGTGGCATTCCACATACAAAATAGAGAAAGATTGGCACAGACTTTAGGTCAAGGCCAATCTTCCTCATGAAAAACAAAAAGAATTGTGGTATATAGTTTTGCGTTATATACAGCTGTTTCATATAGTATAATAAATTATATTATTTGGATCATAATATGATATATATTATATTGAGAATCATAGCTTGAAGTTTATATATCAGAAGAAATTAATAGTTTGCTACTTGGTGGTTTTAGAACACATCTACTAGGTTTTGGCCATCAAAATAAATTGCTTCTCTCATCTCTCTACTTGATGAAAAGTATCCATTACAATGGGTTTATTTTAATATTTATTCTGTTTGATTTATACGTGACAAGCATCAGTTGTCTATTTGTATGCATGAAGGAGCCAATATAATAATTATATGATGGGCAATCGTGACTGATTTCCTCTTCTGTTATGTTTTCATAAAACCAGCAGAATTAAAAAAATACATTGCTTGATATCATTCACACAATTTAGTTGTTACTGTGGTTAGAAATAGCACTTATGGTTGTTTGCCTAAAACATGATCTAGATGTTTAAAGCAAGAAAATAGATTAATTTATTGCCATGCATATTATATAAAGTGACACTGGTATCTGTGTCCTATATCTGGCATGATGTGTTCCTCTCAGCCTTTCAAATCCTGTTATCTAGGTTGTTTTCACTTTTTCTTATTGATCCACTTATTGATTCAACTATTCGTGAAACGTTCCCACTGTGGAGAAGAACAGCTCAGAGTAATAAAGTCGGTCTCTGGACTAAGTGGTTTTATCGTGCTTCATGCACTGAATATTTAAGAAACAAAATCAAGGGGTTGCTTCTGGTCATTGGCCTCCTTTGTGTTTTGACAATTGGAGTGGGTCATTTTTTAACGTTTCCTCCTCTATACAAAAAGTTATTTTCAGTAATAATTATGTTATCGAATGAATAATATGACTAAAAAAAGGTGAAAGTGATATTTTCTTTGTACTTTATATGTATATTCTGGCTGGTAAGACAAACCAACCACCAAATATTACAGTGAAAAAGGAAATAAATGATGGCTTAATATTTCTTAGTTACATTAGTGCATTTTTGGGGGGGAAATTAGAAAAAGAAAACTACTTTTTGGTGTCACAGTCATGAGTAGTAACATTAGAGTTTAATAAGAAGTTACAATTATGTGAGAAGAATTACAATTTAAAAATAATTTTCTGTTCTAAAGTTATAATTGAAAATAAGTAAAATACTACATGTACGAACTAAAATTTGCACACACAGACACAAAATTACCCTTTATGGTTTGCAATCTGTTTTGCTCTTTTAAATTTGAAACAAATAAAATGCCGGGTGCTTACATAGAATGTAACTCAAGATTCTTTTCTTTGCCATTATCGTCACTGTAGTATCCTGACTTTGAATCTAAAGGCAGGACTCTGGTGCCACCAGAGCTTGGAGGCAGAGACTGCAAATTCAAACAGTCTGCACCGTTCCAAACTTCCTCTTGTGCTGAATGCATGTAACTGAGTCCACAGATTTTCGGGGTTGACTGTATAGCAGGAAGTTATAATAAATATATTACACACAATTAAAATTTCACATTAACCACTGCAATTATTTAGAACCTAGAGCAAGAGAAAATTAAGGGGTTGAGGAATATTTTATCAGTGACATTGCTTAGAGTTGCTGGCACAGGGTGTAAAAGAAAAGCAGACTGAATTCCAGCTGGCTTATTAATATCGTTAAATCCTCCGTGGACAAAGCGCACTCTTGCCTGCACCCAGGCACTCTGCCCCCAATGCCCCACCCATGAGCACCCTGCTTCCTCTTCCTTTAAGACATGGCAGTGACAACTGGCCTCCTGTCCCCTTTTGGCCCTCAACTCTCAGACCCTCTTCCTCACTTACTTTGCCCAGCTTGCCCACCTGCCTCGTGCACACGTGTGTACACCAGTTTTGTTCTGCCTCAGTGCCTTTGCACTGCTCCTTCCTCTGCCTGGAAAGCTCACCCCTCAGAAGTCCACATGGCTGGCTTCCTTGTCTTACCTCCTCCAACACTTTGCTCAGTGTCACCTTCTCAAGGACACCTACTTTGACTACCTGTTCCCATTTGTAGCCACCCTCTCTCTCACATTCTACTATTCTTTTTTAGAATAAATGATTCGCATCTTCCAACAGAATATATAATTTCTGCTGCTGGAATCTAAGTTCCACAATGACAGAGATTTTTGTGTGTTTCATCACTGATCTATTCCAAACACCTAGGCAGTACCTACCATGTAATGGGTGCTCAAACAATATTTGTGGAATAGCTACACCTAGATTTCTACTATGTATAATTGGGGTACAAGATTATTTTCAAAACCTTGTGTCTTTTTTTCACTTTTAAGAAACAATTTCCCTGATTTTACATGTCAAGCTCGTACAATTTAATATTCCCTGAGAACAACAAGCAACAATTACCCTAAGCCTATGGGAGAAAGATGTGAATATGTTATACACTATAAAGAAAAGGCTATTGGGAATGTAATGGAATCAATGAACAGCTTTATCATTTTTAAACATATAAATTGTTTTATATTACCTAAATGAATTCTTTCAATAACCTTGTGAGCAAGGCAAAAAAAAAAAAAAAAATCCTTTTACTCTTGTTCTAAGGGAAATAGATACTAAAAGAGATTAAATGCTTTTTTCTGATGGGACATGGATAGTCACAGTGAACTGAGACTAAAGTTCATCTTGTTCCTGGACCAGTGATGCTTCCAATTACGACTTTAACTCTTGCATTACAAACATTAAAGGAAAATGTCTGAGTGAATTAAAATGTATCTATCTGATGATTCTGTGCTGTTAAGGAAACAAAACTATTCCGTAATTTCCCATGGAATCATTAAAGGTGACGATAGCTCACCTTTTCCAAAGTCCAAATGCCTTGAATACATGCATGGCAACCTGTAGGAAAACCTCTTCCCATTACCTTGAACTCACCACGTGTCTTATTGTAAACACTTGATATTTTAAATTTAATTTTTTTTTTTGTGATCAAAAGCTACACTCAGTAAAAGTTAAGAGCTGTAAGCTTTGCTCTTAATGCTAAGTGGCTCTGGTATTTATCACTCCACTGATCAGCAGAATTGATTGGACCCGTTATGCATTTGTCACACCCTTGATTGGTGGGCAGAGGTGACTGGACTCAGTATTCCTTCAGAGGCTCTGTCCGAGAGAATGACTTTGATAAACTGAAATGACTGTTTTTCACGCAACAATGTCTAAATAGCTAGGCAGCCTTAAAAATATAGATATCGATTATAACGATAATGATTGCTGGTGAGTAATGCCTTATTATGTACAAGAACCCATGCTCTGTTTATCACATGTCACATATCTCATGCCACTTTCTGCATGAGTGTGTGAAGTTTATGAAGTGTGTGAAGTGTGTGAAGAGGAAGGTACAGCTCTTGCCTTTGTGTTTCTAGACACACAAGGCATCAGAGATTTGCAGGCCTCAATAAGAGAGGCTGTTGAGGCGTGAACTCAGATATGTGTGACTCCAAATCCTGTCTCTTAATTTTTAATCACAGTTACAAAGGTAGACTTTTTGTTTTATTTCTTGATAATTTAACACTATATCTGTTTATAGATATCTATATATCAACATTAAATGCTAGGGACTCGAACTCAGTCTGTGGCAACCCTAAGGAATTGTTAATTGCTAAGGAAATGTTCACGGTTTTGCAAAGCTGTCCACACCATGGCGATACCATTCATTAAGTGAATCTTAAATAACCCTTAATATAATTAGTGATGAAAAGAGACAGTCTGTGATTCCGTGTAATTTATGTACATAATAAAGTCACCAATGACATTGAATTGCTTATTTTTTTTCCTTCTATTCTGCAATTTGTTTCCAAGAACTGCTTGTTAAATGATTTTTTCCTATTACATCCTGAAGAAAGTGTTAGATCACTAAAGCAGTCAGATAACGTGAGGAAAGCATGCATCTTTTTAACATGATTTCTGAATGAGGAGAATTTATCTCCAGGCCTACACTTTATCCTTTCAACATGCAACAGTACTCAAGAGATTTTTCTGGGTTTTCATGTGTAAGAAATTATCTCTGCATGATTCTACTTGGGCGTGATCAAGACTTGGTAAAGCTTTTCTCCTGTTGAGGTTCTGTGAGATTCCAGCAAGACTCTTGTTGTCAAGACAGGCCGTGGGTTTTGTCTGTTGTTGAAGCAACATGTATCTTAGGTAATAACATGTTTAAGACTCTGCTGAGAGAGATCTGAACTTGAATCGGTTTCTCTTTAGTTTCTGTGCTAAGAAAAGGAAAATGTGTTCTGTGAAAGCTCAGGCCTATTTAATGCTCTGGGAAAAATAGGTCCTATAGTTAAATAATTTGGGGAAATGCTACATATTTGATAGTCCTTTCTGGGAGATTCTTAAGGTGCATTAGCTTATTAGAGCTTCCGATGCATTTAAGTTTGCCCTACATAGAATTCTCCATATCATTGAATAATGGATTTTTTTGGTACGTAACAATTACTAATAGCCAGCAGAACTAGTGGTAATAATGGTAATATTGTATTAGAGATAGGATGCTGTAACAGTGGGTCTGTCCTTCAGTTAAGGGTATTCTTTTGGCCTCTAAGACAGATGATCGTTTAGAACACTTAAGGATTGCCTAAGTGTTGGATAATCAGTGCTTCTCAAACTGGACCATCCAGATGAATCACCTGGCTGTCTTGCTAATATAGATTGATTCTGTAGGTCTGTGATTGAGTTCAAGATTCTAACAAGGTCCTACAGAAGGCCAAAGCTGCCAGTACAAAGATGACACTCTGAGTAGCAGGAATTTAGATCAGGGTTCTCACCCTTGGCATTGTTGACGCTGTGGGCTGGACAGTTCTTGTCTGTGTGGTGTCCTGTGCATTGCAGGGTGTTCAGTACATTACTTGCCTCTTCCCACTGGATGACTCCATGGCTCTGGGTGGCACCTCCTCACCCCAGTTTTGACAACCAGAAGTGTCTCAGACATTGTCACATGTCCCTTGGAGGCAGAATTGCCCCCTTTTGAAAACCACTGGTTAAAATGGTTTGTATTGAGATGTCCTGGCTCTTTGATTTCTCAAGTATTCCTTCTCAGTTCCAATGGGAATGATTGGCCTAAACCAGAGGATATTTAAATTGTCATAGATCATGGAAATTTTTTCTTTTTCTTACAAATCAATAAGAAACTAGCCTTGTTCCAAAATTGGGGTTACTGGAAAGAGAGTAGTGGGTGCCCATGGTTCTGTTCAGTTAGAGGAATAGATTGTGTGCACTTACCAACTTTTTTCCAGGGAACATAAGTTATAGTTTTCTAGAACCAGAGAATGAAATGGGCTTCAGAGAATTTAAGGGCTCGTGCAGAGCTAACAAGAATTGTCATCCAATCTGTTACTGAAGTATCCGTTGTTTCTTAGACTGCTGCTATTGCTTCTTCATATTTTTTTTAATTAAAATAGAATTAAGGCATAAAAAAAGATTAGCAAACATAAAACAAAATGCAAAAACTAGGTGTTGCTAGCTTTCTCAAGAGCTGAATCCTCCAATGAGAGAGACATGGGACGAATGTTTGGGAATAGAGCACTCAGTCTGGAGGCATATGCATTTTAGCTCCATTGAGAAGAGATGCGCTGTATCCAGGCCTGGACACAAGCCAGTGATCTCCCAAAGGGGCACAGGAAAAGGCTACCCTCTCAACTAATCTAAAGTTCTAGGATGCAGTAACAAAACTTTAATAAGTCTGAAATTAATTCATTTGACTAAAAGAAAAAATAATAAGAGGCTATTATCTTTTCTCATTAAAATCAAAGCCTTTGGAGACTAGTTCTTTACATTAGATTTTACATTTGACTTGTTATAAGGTATTACTTTTCTTAAGCAGATTAAACTTATATCCAATTTCTATTACTTCTCTGGGTCCCAGTATCCAAGGGCATATAGTGAGGCTTTGGGCTAGATGATCTCTGTGGTCTCTTCCAGTTTCAAGATAACACGTTTCAGTTATTCTGTAATAGATTTTGAATGGAGGAAAGGAAAACCAAAGTGGGTGTGAAAAATTAATCAAATAATAATTAAGAAAAATAAATGTGTATACTTTACCAACAGTTATTTTTTGGGGGAATAGATTGATGAGGTGATTTTTAAGTTATTTCATTTTTTGTTATGTTTTTAACAAAATATAAAGGTCCTTATCATAATTTTCAAAATGAGGACAGAGACATTCCTGTGAGTTAAAAATTGATACTACAAAATGTTGTGAGTGTGCCAGTCTAATTTTTAATAGCATTGTTCTGAGGTGAAAGAGGTGGAATTCTATACTAAGAGATTTTGGTGAACAAATGAAAAGCTATTCAAACGAGAGCAACTTGTCATATAAAATTTTGCAGGAAAAGTAAAAGAGGGAAAATTCAGTGCAAGATATCACTTTGCATATTCTCAAGATGAAAATATCCTAAAGCACATTATATTTGAGCAAAAACCAACTTCTCAACTGCTTTTGGACATTTGTACTTATTTTTTCAATGGAGCTGTTAGCAAGACAGTCTTTTGGGGGCTGGCCCTGTGGCCGAGTGGTTAAGTTCGTATGCTCCGCTTCGGCAGCCCAGGGTTTCGCCAGTTTGGATCCGGGGCACAGACTTAGCACCGCTCATCAGGCCATGCTGAGGCGGTGTCCCACATAGCGCAGCCAGAGGCACTCACAACTAGAATATACAACTATGTACTGGGGGGCTTTGGGGAGAAGAAGAAAAAAGAAAAAAAAAAAAAAGATTGGCAACAGTTGTTAGCTCAGGTGCCAATCTTTAAAAAAAGAAAAAAAAGACAGTCTTTTAATACATCTCTATGCCCCTGAGTTGCATGTTCTATTAAAATGGTTCATTGACGAGAACTTGGTCTATTCAGGAACATACACTTTCCCTCTATTAACTATTTAAACACTCAGTGGGCATTTAGGAACAGAAAAAATTAAGTAAGTATTTTCCAAGGTCATAAACGTATTTTGAAGGTGTTTTTCTTTTCTTTTTGAAGTTTACAGCTACTAAATGAAATAGCTGTCTTGTTGTTCTGAAATCACCATCTGCTTGAGGTAGTGACTCCTTTTCCTGCTGGTAACTCTTTTTTTTTTTTTTTCCCCATGGTTTTCTGGATCATGATATTATTTATTCCTAGTACAATCCAGCTGCACCTAGGAACCCAGAGAAATAAATTCTAAATGCATAAAAGCCCACGTGAGGAATTGCCTCCAACTTCCAAACGGAAGGGCATTGCTTAATATTCATGTGGTCTTCACTGCTCTTTCTTCATGCTCCATTCAACACCAATGTGCAAGTCCTAAGGTTGCTCTCTGCGCATCTTGATAAATAGATCTGCTCCGAATGGTTGCACTCCAGCTGGTTGTCAAGATGACACACTTCATAATGTTTCAGAAGTATCTTCCAGACTTGAACATTGGGCCTGATTCCCTTTGATTAACAGCATGCCACTTTTTTAGGCAGTAGAGGTAGCTGGCCAAGTTGTACTGGAGGGTGGGAAATAATCAAAAGCGAGTGGAAATACTCCCTGAAGGTTGTATGTGCTGTCATAACTGCCTGTTATTAGTGTATATTAGCCATTTGTACAACTTCTCCCATCCTAACTCTTTATTCTCTTTCTAGTAAAAGCTTTATTTCCATAGTTCCTGAGCACATCAAGTCCCTGCTATAACCAGGATCTGGATGGATATAGCAAACCACTATGCTCCTTCACAAAATTAATTCCTTCTTTGGTAGATATTTTATCCTGGATTGGGAGGAAGGGGAAGACAAAGCTGTCATTTCCTGTAGAATGATCCTGGGGCAAGAATAGATTTGAGATGGGAAGTAGTTACAGCTATAAAATGTTCTATAGACAGCTTATAAACAGTTTGTGTGTAATTTCCATTGGAAGTATAATATACATGCTAAGTAGGTTTTCTTTCAGAGGATCATTTGTAGTGCTTACTTCAGGGGCAGACTTGTCTCATTTTTCTTTCATCCTTCTAAAACTTCACTAAAGCAGTAGAATCGTGAATGAGTGGGGATTAAACCAGTGATGCTGGGAGGGCCTCAGAACCTGAGGGATTTGAACACACTTCTAGAAGAATGCAAATTCATGGAAGAGCTTTGATTTACAATATAAAGTAGAGGGAAAAGAAACTCAGAACACATACAAAAGAAGCTGGTATAGAGGAATAGGGAGGGATGGAAGCTGATCTGCTGGCAGAACCCACAGAGGCTTCAGGTCCCGGGCAATTTGTTTGCAAGACTAGACTGAAAAGGGACCTGAAAACAGGTGGTTAAAAAAATAGTCTATCCACCTTGTAGGAAAAAAAAAAATGACACTCTTTCCTATGAGGAATGCAAAGGACTGATGTACTAAAGTACAGTCATAAAACAGAAAAAAATGAATTTTAGAAATAAGATTTGCATGTCAGAGTACGGAGATGTGGTTGAGAAGTTGTGGCAATTCTGAAAGAGAATCCAGATCAATTTGGAGAGCTATAGAACTTAATAATATAAATGTATTACCCCTAACATCCCTTCAGAAATGATGAATTTCCATCCTTTCCAATCTCAACTGATCTCAACAAGCCCCTGTGAAGTTATCTCAGGAAGTGATAAACAAGATGCCTGGTGAGTCCCGTTTCTTCTCCTCCATGTCCCACCTCCCTCAAGCTTCCTACCATGCTTAGGTTGTGACCTTAAGGTTCCATTGTCTCACCCTTTTGTCCAATCATTACCCACCTCTCCGGGATGGTGCCCTCTTCTTTCTAAAGATAACATTTAACCACACTCCACCATACTCTTTTTTATTTCATATTCTTCTGAGTCTTGTTTCATAACTCATTCTCTTTCTCAAATTTTTAATAACGCTTCCCATTGCTCCATATTCTTTGTCTAAAAACGTGCCCAAATCATTCCCTCCATCCTAAATCTAGAAGGGAAGAAAATCTTTCCTTATTCTTTTCCTCTTTCAAGCCATCCTTTCCTTACCATTTCCACCAAATGTCTTGAAAGAATGCTGTATACTCTTTACCTCTAATTCCTCATTTCCTATTCATCTTTCAACCTATTGACTATATCTTATGCTCACAACATGACATTAAAATTGCTTTACAGGCTGGTGATCTCCAGGCTGCCAAAATAATAGCCTCTTTTTGTTTCTTATCCTATTTTACATATTCATAGCATCTGATACTGTGGGCTGCACACTTAGGAAACTCTTTTCCACCTCAAATTGTTTAGCACCATTGTTCTTGTTCTCTCTCTTTGCTAAGATTCTTCTCATTTCTATCATTGGGTCATTTTCTTCCATCTTTCCCTTAAGTATTACAAGACCTTGTAATTATACCCTGAATCCTCTTGTCACTCTTCACATACTTTCTGGGCCATTTCATCTTTTCTTGTGTTCAACTGCCACCTACTTAAAATAGTAAAATATTCAACTTTCCTGATCTGTCTTCAAAATTCAGTGTGAGATTGCATAGAAACAGCAACCTATTGAGAACTCAAATTCTCTTATGAGAGAATCCTGGTTTGTCACCCCTCCTCCTCCAGTGTATTGGAAGAACTGAAGAGGTAGTGCGTAGGATTGAGATTGAGAAGAATGACAGGGGACCATCCATGGAGCAGAATGGAAAGGTGCTTATCGGCTTTCTGCTACCCAAAGTCCCAAGATGTTAAATCTCAAGAGAATCACTTGTGAAGTTTATAAGTGCCTTGAAGAAGGGGAGACAGCTACCCTTCTCCTTGGCTGTGTGTGAACCTGTGGTCTTGCTCTGGTTCCACTGGGGCTGGAAAAGAATATTGGAAAGATACAGTGCTATGTACAACCAGGTAAAGAAAGGATAAAGTCCTCTTCTTCTGGTGAGTGTGTGGTTCCTTGAAAGTAGAGGAGATCGATCCCATTGTGGCCAAAGGCCCAAGAATTGGGAAAAGGAGGATTAAAGAGATTGGGGGTTGCCAAAGCACAGGACAAAGAGTTGTGTGCATCAGAGGCATAAGCCTGATTCTGTCAGATGGGTATTGGACTAAGAATGTAACTAAATTTCATGAGGCACTCCCAGTGAGTGCTTCCTGGCACCATGTCCCTCATGAGCTCTCAGCCTGCCCCAACTCACACAAAGACGTTTCTCCAGTTGCTAGATGTGCTGTGATGACCACCAGGACAAGGGGGATAGCAGCCCTCATCCACTACCATGGTAGAACTGTTCTTGTGTTTACCAATAATTACCCGCTTTCAACAATAGCTTCATAAAGAAATATCTCTCTCCCCCTATCCCTGGTCAATACTCAAAGAGAAAGATCAGGTATTAAAAGGTGGACTAAACCCTGTCCATTCAGTATCCCTGGAGCCTCAAATCCAGCCCTCATTGGAGGAAGGAAGTTATTTGATTCCAAATGAAGATTTTAAACAAATGGATAGAACAAAGTCTTAAGCTAAAAGACACTGTTTTTAATAACCTAACTAGAAAGTTATGGAATCAGACTCAAATGCCTTAAGAAAGTTTGCACCCAACAGAACACGGGGTTATAAAGAATTCCAGTGTTAGTCATGAATGTACAGGTTTCTTTCTGGACATTCAATTCTGCTTCACTGATCTATATTTCTATCAATTTGTTCTGTCTAACATCTACAGTTGTTACTGTAAATGTGATATTGAAATCTCCAACTAATATTGCTGAATTTTCTGTGTTTCCCTTCAATTCCCTCAATTTTCACTATATGTATTTTGGAGCTCTTTACTTAGTTGCATGCATATTTATACATTTTATATCCTTCTGATAGATTGACCCTTTTATCATTAAAAATACCCCTATTTACCTATAGTTACATTTTTTGTTTCAAGTCTATTTAGTCTGATATTAGGGTCACTATTCCAGTTCTCATTTTTTTCTATCTTTACAGTATATCTTTTACAATCCATTTACTTTCAATCCATTTATATCTTTGAATCCAAAGGGTGTCTCCTCTAGACAGTATATAGTTGGATCTTTGGGGGTTTGGGGGCAAGTCTGGCAATTTCTGCCTTTTGATTGGATTGCTTGCTTCATATACACTCAATGTTTGTTGTAGTTAAATTTACATTTGTCATTTTTTTGTTTTCTGTATGTCTCCTTTCTTTTTCTATTTCTCTATTCATCTTTCCTGTTTTCTCTTGCATTAAGTGAATTTTTTTAGTATAAAATTTTGATTTCTTCCATGATTTTCTACCACATTTTTTTTCAGTTATTTTCTTAGTGGTTGCCTTAGGGCATACATATACAAATTAACTTACCAGATTTATACTGACTTAATTCCAGTGAGCTATAGAAATGTTATTCTTACATAGCTTATTTCCTTCTTCCCATTTTTTGTGCTATTAATGTTATATGTATTGCATCTATGTTCCATTACAAAACCAACAATATATTGTTATAATTATACTTTATATAACTTTTTGTATTTAAAGAAAGTCAGTGAAGAAAGGAGAGCAAGAATATATTTACGGATTTCATTATAATAACTTTTTTCCCTTAAAATTGCCAGTTCTCTTCATTTGTTTCTGGGTCTTTTATTTACCACTTGCTGTCATTCCTTACCCTAATAATGCTTTCCTCCCATCTGTTTCCTTTGTGCTATATTTGTCAAATATGGTATATTTATATATGCTAGAAGAGCAATTTTACAATGATATACATATTGTTTTATGCAATTTTCTTTAAAATCAATTAAGAGAAGAAAGAGGAAGAAACATTTACACCTTTATGAGTACATAATTACTTTGACTGATGCTCTTTGTTTTTGCATGTTGATTTGCATTAATGTCTAATGTCACATACGTTCAGCTTGAAGAACTTTCCTTAGTATTTCTTGTAAGATGGGTATGCTAAGAACAAGTCTTTCAGTATTTGTTTATTTGAGCATGTATTTATTTCACCTTCATTTTTGAAAGATAGTTTTACTGAATATAAAATTCCTCATTGACAATGTATTTTTCTTTCAGTACTCTGAATATTTCATTCCACTGCTTTCTTGCCTCCATTATTTCTAGTGAGAGGTCAACTTTTAATTTTATTGATGTTCCCTTGTAAATAAGGAGTCATTTTTCTCTTGCTGCTTCAAAGATTTCTCATTGTCTTTTTCTTTTAACATTTAACTATGATGTGTCTAGTGTGAATTTCTTTGTGTTTATTCTACTAGTAGTTTATTGAGCTTTTGGGGTGTGTAGATTAATATTTTCCATTGAATTTGGGAAATTTACAACCATTATTTATCTGATAATTTTTCAATTTTTTTTCTCTCACCTGTCCTTGTGGTATGCATAATGGTGTTCCACATACTCAAAGGCACTGTTCAATTTCCTTCATTCTTTTGTCTCTCTGATCTTCAGGTTGCATAATCTCTATTGGTCTATCTTCAACTTGACTGCATCTTTCTTCTGCCAGCTCAGATTTACTATGGATCCCCTCAAGTGGATTTTTCGTTTCAGTTATTATACTTTTCAACTCTAGAATCTCTGTTTGTTTCTTTTTGATAATTTCTATCTGTTGATATTCTGTATTAGATTAGTCATTGTTCATACATTCCTTTTATTCTTTAAGCATGGTTTGAACATGTTTATAGCAGCTGCTTTGAATTCGTTGCCTGCTAAATTTACCATGTGGGCCCCTTCAAAGGCACTTTCCAACGTTTGCTTTTTTTGTCTTTTGTATGGGTCAAGCTTTGCTTTTCTTTGGATGTCTCATTTTTTTTTGTTGAAAACTTGACATGTTAGTAATACATTGCAGCATTTCTGGATACTGATCCCTCCCCACAGACACACACCTGGGCTTGCTTCTGTTGTTTGCTTGTTTATTTCTTTAGTAACTTGGCTGGACTAATTCAGTTTGTTTTCCCTGTTAATATCTGATGTCACTCCTCGGAGGGGTGCATCCTTAGGCATGGACATAGTCTCCCTTAATGTCTTCCCTTACCTGAAGGTTGACTGTAGTTTTAACCAGGCTGTCTTTCACTGTCTCTTTCATTGCTCTCCCTAGTCTTTGAGATTTGCTCCAACCCCAGGAGATATCTCCATAGCTGTCTCTTTCCTGGATTCTCTCTAGTAAACTTATAGCTGGTCTACCACTTCATTTATTGATGTCATGGGCTGCCAACCTTCTCTTAATTACTCACCACCAAGATCTTCATTGTTTTCAGTAAACCCTTAGGTTTGAACTTCCCCATGCTCTATTTCAAATATAGTCAATCCCATTAGGGAAAGCAGTGGAGCTCTCTATCCCTGTACCTTGCCTGTCCTCTTGTGCAGAACATCTGCACCACTGCTCTGGAGGTGCGGACCAGGACAATACCCTGCTTCTTTTGGAGTGGCCCTGCTCTGTGAGTAGGGTGTGGAGCTGGGATGGTAACTCCTGGTCTTCTCAGTAAGCCTCTCCCAGCATGGAACTTCTTCCTTAAAGGTTAGCAAGCTGGGACAAAGCCAATCAGAGCCAAATATCATCAGCTTACTGCAGCTGAGCTAGAGCTGACACTTCACCCATGGGGACTGAATGAAGGAAGGGTACCCCAGACCTCTTGGTCATATTTGCCTGAAATAGAGCTTCTGCAACATGGAGCTACAGGGAATAAGAAATGCTGGTAGTTTGCCCCTCCTGAGAGGAAACTATAGCCCTGAACTTGGAGGTGGTGAGAGAGGAAACACCACCTTCTTGTCCCAGCCACTTAAAGTAGAGCTTACAACACATTTGTGGGCAAGGAGTGGAGTGTACTGTGGCTCGAATGCCACAGACTCTTCTTAGCAAGATTTAGTCAGTTATCTTAAGTAAATGTTTCTCCTTTTGCTATATTCCCTTAAGACAGTTTCCAGACTTTAAATGGTTGTTGTTGTTGAATCATTCTTACCAGTAATGTTGGTTTCCTTGGGGAGAGGGTCCTTGGAGCCCTCATACCTCCATTCTTGGTAGTGCTTCCCTACCACAACCCAGTTTAAGAATCTCCATTACCCTAAAAATTTCCCTTGTGCCCTTTTCCAGTTAATCCCTGTGCCCAACCTCAGCTTTGGGCAACTGCTAATCTGCTTTCTGACTCTATAACATTGCCTTTTCTAAACATTTCATAAAAATGGAATCATATAATATGTAATTTTTCGCCTCTGGCTTCTTTCACTTATCATAATGCTTTTGAGAGTCATCCATGTTTTGGCATGTATAAGTTCATTCCTTTTCATTGCTGAATACTATTCCATTGTATAGATACTCCACATTTTGTTTACCTATTTACCAGTTGATGGATATTTGTATTGTTTCTAGTTTTGGGCTATTATGAATAATGCTTCTATGAACGTTTGCAAAGATGTCTTTGTGTGGACATAAATGTTCATTTTTCATGGGTTGATATGTAGGAGTATAATTTTTGTGTATGGTGAGTTTATCTTTAAGTTTTAAGCAACTGGCAAACTGTTTTTCAAAGTGGCTGTTGCATTGTACATTCCTACCAGCAATGTGTGACTGTTACAGTTTTTCCATATTCTCGACAACTTTTGTTATTATCTGCCTTTATTGCAGTCATTTTGAGGAATGTGTAATGGTATCTCATTTTAAAATTGTAATAATGAAATATTCAATTAAATAGTTTATTAAATAATAAATTTAATTTAATGTTAAATAATAAATTAAATAATTAAAATAATGCCCATAAGTAAGATCTTTTACATTTTGAAAAATTATAATAGATTTCCTTTAAAATATCTGAATAAATTCAACTTTGTCTAGGGGGAAAACTGGCATAATTGTAAGTTACCAGTATTAAGTGATATTACATAGAGTATTATTGAAATAACAATGTGTACTAAGAATGCTGTACCATTTTCCTCCTGAGATCTCACAAAGAAACATTTCAATAAAATGTTCTGTAGTGTTTAAACATAGGAGAGTGTCTTTTTGTCCCTACGTGCAATTGATTCTTAAGAACATATTTGGACGATACCTTTTAGAAATATCGATTTTGTTTGATGAGGTATGTCTAATCATTTTAGCTCATATTTTATTAAATTGCTCATCTTCAGTCTTGAAGCATGTTGCATTAGTAGGTATTAATTTAACATAAAATTTCCTTGTTGTATGTTGCTTTTGCTATTTAATTTTTAAGTAACCTACTTTGGAACAAAGTATGCTTCTCTGTCTTCACCTGGTCTACACATGACCTTGTGTTTGAGATACGGCATGAAGGTGAATGCGCAAGTGAAGCCTGCCTTCTAGGAAATTTTGTCCAGAAACAGAGACATGGAAATTGCCTTTTTTCACTGAAATTTCTATTTGGATGATTTTTATAGGCTCATAAAAATTTTAGAGCTTAAGCAGACCTTCAACATCATATCGTCCATTCATTTTATTTTAGAAATGAGAACACTGTGGCTTGGCATCAGATTTTAGTTGTAAAAAGCCTTAAGTCTTATAAAACCTTCCCTTATATTAAAAATAAACATTTATTCTCTGAGTAAACATAGTGATCAGAGTCTTCACCAATGATAACATGTGGATGTCTTTGCGATATCTTAACAATGTGTTCCTTAATCTAGTTTGAATATTATCAAGAACTTGATGTTTTTATTTGATGTTGTAAAATATAGAATGGAATGTTTTAAAATTAAGTGTTTTATTTTCAATATAGAGTTAAAACAGTAAGGCCACTTTTATCATATAACAAGAACAATTTCATAATAATAAAATCCGTGTATACTTGTTCAGGAAAACCTAAATAGATCATTGCTACAGAAAGGATCCCCATGAATATATGTGGCCTTGATATGTGAGAAAAGTAGTGTAACTTGCAAGGACACTTGTCTAAACTATGGGAAGAGCATGCAAAACGTCTCATGTTTTAAAGACCAAAGTGTGAGAGATAATCCTATAAAGTGTATAGGATAAAATATTGGAGAATATCTTAATGATATCAGGACAGGAAAAGCTTTCTGACACAAACTTTTTTTTCCTAAAAGTCAAAAATCACAAGGGAAAAAGTTGACATTATAAGACAACATCAGAATTAATATTTCTGTTGAGTGAAGGACGATGTGGAGAAAGTTGAGATGTATGAAATAGGTGACTGGGAAAAGACGTGGTTATTTACCAGCAGAGAATTAATACCTAGAATATATAAGGAAACAATATAAACAAAATTGAAAAAGGAAGAACTTAACTAGATAAGAAGATAAGAAGGAAGGGTGTAACTAGATAAGTTGCCAAATTAGAAATCAGAAATCTTTCTTAGTAATTTATGCATGCAATTTAAGAAAAAGATTACCTCTTTATACCAGTCAATTTGGCTAAAGTTAGATGATATCAAGGGCTGTCAAGAATGGAGGGAACAGAATCCCACATGCACTCCTGGTTGGCATGTGTGCTAGTCAGCCTCTCCAGAAGCCAGAGGTCCTGAACTGGGTGCAATTCAGTCTGCACGGTACCCAGTGTAATAAATTATCTCTCACTGCAGGCACAGGTACTCATAAGTATAATGTTGGGTGAAAAAAAAATAGGAAACAGAATTAGAATTAAAAGGCAAAATATATCCTTTTCAAAGATACACACAGAAGTAGATAACCATACAGAGAATGGATTAGAAGAAGCATACTAAATACACCTGGGTGAGTTACTATGAGGGTATGGGGATTGAATTGAGGATAGGAGATGATGAGGAGGATGACCAAAACAAACAAGAGCAGCCATAAAAGGAGAGACCTTTCACAGACCAACTGTCAGAGTTTAAGGGGTGGGGAAACACTCAAATGTCTACTTTTTCTCCTATAAAAGAAAAGGAGATATTTTAACATTCAATGAATTGTAATTAGCTTTTTTCAATGATTAAGTTAAAATGATATATCATAGCCTGTTTGATTTTGAGACCAGCTATATATTAAAGTAGAAATTGAACAAGCGTTCGGCTATAAACAACTCACGCCTACAAATAAAACATAAAATGGTAACACTGTAAATGGGCCAAAACAGCCAGTGGTGTTACTTGATGCTTGGTCACTGTGTCGTAATCTCTCCTAATTGCTGGTCGTTTTTGTTTGATAAGTTCAAATTGTTCTGTTTTAGAAGTGGAAATACTTACTTCTCGACAAATACCACTGTCACTTTTAGTGACGTGAGCACCCTGGAGAATTTTCATGTGATGCCAGTGGTTCATGAACCACCTGTGGAGAACATTGTGCACCAAACAGGCTTGTCCCATCTCCTTCTGTGGTTTTGTTGACTCCAGGCTTACTGACTCTCTTATGAGTTTTCTACTTTTCCAGTTTAGGCAGTGGGAGTATAGCTAAGGTTCAGTAATTCAAAGAAATGCCTAATATGAATTTTTCAAAATTTGACATGGAACTTAGTTTTTGAATCATAGCTTTGACATTGTCATTTGTTCTGCTGACTAGGTCATTGATAAATATAGAATTATAGAAACTTAGAATAGGAAGAGAAGTTTTTGGTCACCTGGTCAGATCTGCTGGCGTGGTCCAGCTCCCTGAACTTGCATCATCCACCTTCTGTATGAACACCCTTGCATAGGGGAATTTCTCGTCTCACAAATTATCCTGTTCTATTTTTGGACACTTGTAATTGCTCAGCAGTTTTTCCCATTGGCTCTCGTCCCATCTTCTGGAGCCATGTCAAAAAGTAAAAGTCCAATTTGCAAATGATAATTCTGCAGACATTTCAAGATGGCAGTTGTGTCCTTCTAAGTCTTCTCAAAAGTTATAACCACTCTTTCTTTCTTTGTTTGGACCCTTTGCCACCCTGGAGATGCTGTAATTTGAACAAGCATAAACTTATAAAAAGTACAAAAAGGATGAAGAACAGTCAACCCCTTTAGCCTGGACTTAGCACGTCTACTGATACAGCATAAAGTCGTCTTAATCTGTTTAGGGACCAACTCATACCCAGATGTCTTTGAGAATCAGTATAGCATGTTGGTCAAGAGCATGGGGCTTTAGACCCAGAGAGCTAAGGATCCCACTCCATGTTATGTCATGGTATTTGTGTGACCTTGGGAAGTTACTTAAGCCCCCCAGTTTCAATGGCCTCATCTTTTACTTACAGATTTTGATGTCACTACCTTGTATTGTTAGGAGGATTGAGCTAAGTGATCCTTGTAAAATGCTTAGCACTTTAACACAGAACAACTGCTTGATAAATATTTCCTATGAATTATTGATCTTCTGTGCATGTTATGGTACTAAGCTTCAGTGTTTTGACACTGGACTATAAAATATTTTAACCTGAAATTAGGACTTTTTATTTGTCCTGATCACACTTCATCTTTTAGAATTTAACTCATTGTTCCACCATGGTGATACTCTTGAATTTTTTCTGTCATCTAAATGATAGCTACTCCTATCCAAATCACAAATGCAGTAAGAAAATCTGTTGACTACTGTAAGATAACTCCCTGTCATTTGAAATAGTAAGTACTATTTCTATGCTGTCATTAAGTTTCTACCTCTATTTACCATTATGTGTAGTGAGTTTTTTTCATTTTTTCTGCAGGACTTCATCTACAGCTCTCAGCAAACATTAATGATCCCTATTGCAGGCCAAACATTATGTTATATTATGGATCATTTTAGTAGAGAAGGTGGTGTTAAAAGAAACTGTTGAAAGTACTGTGATATAGTTGAAAGTACTGTGATATACACCTGATAAAAGGGCACAACAGAGAACATCTGTTCTATAGAACTGCTGAACAGCTGCTGGTCACTCTCCCTGGATTAATGGGATCTTCAGAGTTGGTGACATTCGCGTAGGTATTGAAGAATGATCAGAAATGATGAGAGTTAGAAGGGCGTTCCAGTATAGTATGAACAGCCGTCTCAGATGCTTGGGTAAAGTTCAGAGGCATTGTGTTCACAGAATCCCCTGGTTTTTCCAGTGCTGATAAATCTATCAAAAAGACGAAAGTTCTGTCTTCTGAGGCTTGCTCTTCATGACCCAGTTTGGAGCCTAGTGATCACAAGTAATTTTTCAAATGCTTTCCAAACACCTCTGCAAATTAACTCAAATTTTATTCACCATCTATCCTCTACCTGGAAGCTAAAAATAGATGAAACAGGTTGCTGACTTATCAGAAATAGTGAAAGAGACTCCAGCACACCAAATAAGGGACAATTTGGCACAATTTTAAAACTTGGAATTAAAACACCGATGGGTTGGTTCTTCACTGTTGTGTGTTGTGTGTATAAAACTCTTCTCATGTTTTTACTTTCCTATTTGCATGTAAAGCTTAATGCATAGCCTTGAGCAAATATTTCATTTTATAAAAAGCATGAACTAGTGTTTTTTCTGAGCGCGATATGTGGTGTCATGGCCTCCTATATCTTGTAGTGTTAATCTTGCTGTCTTTGCTACTTTAAAGATAGAGAACATTAATTACACAGTGACAGCCACCAGAGACAAAGTCAGAGAGTCTAGGAAAACTAAATACACATTCCAAGACCCAACCACTTAACTTGCTAAGTGACTTAAACACTCTGACTCTTCAATTTGTGATGGTTCATGGATTATAATTTTGTAATTAGCAATGTGTACATTCCTAATATGATAGTGTTTTATATAATCTCAACAAATTATGTAAATGTCTTACCTGTAAGCTTCTATTTTAGTTTTTACCTCATTACTAAATATCACACATGCTATAGTGTTCTCTTTTAAGACAATGCAATTAAAAACTTTGAAGTAATCAGGAGGCCACAACAAGCAATCAGCCTGAGCTATGCAATCAAATGGGATAAGAGGTAAACACTTCTGGGTGTTGGGGGGAGGGTAGACAAGTTGGTATCAACATGTAACAAAAGACTTGGGTAGAGGAAAAGTGTCCTTTTGCTGTGTTTCCAGCGGAAAGCTTCATAAGCAGTGGGTTCTTAGATTTTAGTTGGGTTGCATTTCCATTATGATCTCAAGGTTTATTTCACAGTAAGTATCTGATACACTTAGTACTTTGTACTTAGTCTTTGAAAGAGGCTGATAATATCATTCTATACTGGTCAACAGAATATTTTTTTAAAATTTAGAGTATTTGGTCATCCTTTGGCTTCATGTTATTCTGTATTATTAGGTTTTGACTTTGCACTCATATTTTTTTCCTGACTTCTTGATATCACCTATTGCTTCTTGCTAAAAGAATCAGTGAGTCTAAGCACCCTGGTCATTTGTAGCACTGGTTCGAGATGATTGACCTTCTTGGAAAGTGGTGTTTATGGTGAGAGGTGGAGCTGTCAAGGGCCATTTAAGGATTACATGTCATTTATGGCTGAGCCTTTGTAACAGCCATTTTGACCACTCAACATTTTTGTATTATATCTAGGATTTTGAGTGTGATTCACATAAAATTCTCAAAGCAGTAGGCTGGTAGCAAAAATCCCCAAATGGGGACTTTATCTTATTTCAAAAGTTTCTTAGGATGGCTAGTTGGATTCTGCAGTGGAAGCTTCCTCAAATGAAGAGAGCCTGAGAAAGATAGATTCACTCCCCCCAGCATAGGTGAGGACAGTTCTTTCTTTCATGATGTCGTAAGCAAGACCTTGAACTCTAAAGATAGAAACCTAGAGATGCCACTTCTTCAAGCGGACCCATCAAGAGATGGACACTACTATCAGTCAGAGACTGATAAGGTCCTCTTGTAAAGGTTTTCTTTAATCTTATTCCTGAGGTTATATTACCAGTCCTCTCACCATCCTCATTGTTGGTCCTCATCCTCCCACGTGATCACAGAATTCTAAACCACCTTTCAAGTCTTCACCTGCGACCCTGCTGCTGGCTTTCTCCCTGCATGGTGTGGGTCTACTGATTCCCAGTGGTCAGCATACTCATAGTCATCTCTTTCTAAGGCTGGACTATATATATATATGAGGCTAATTACTTCAAGGGGGCTGATTCCTACTCCTCCTAATACGTTTATTTCCCTCCCTGTATTCTATATTGCTGAAAGAAACTACCTGAGCTTTTCATATTCCCCTCCTTCCTTTGGTAGTAGCTGACTGACTAGAAGACACATTCACAAAGGAAGTACCTGTCCTAGGAGAATATAGATGATCGTGCTATATTCACTCAATGACAGACTGTGTTTTACTCAGAATGCATTTCGCATGCATTCCTTGTACTCCTCTGGAATATACATTTGGAGTGAAAAGAATATGCTTATAATTTTAAAGTTTAAAAATTAATTTATGGTCTGTATCTAAACTCTATAGCAAACACTTAAATGCTATTAAAATTTTTTGTCTGCTTTATTGAGGAATAATTTACAAAGCATATAACTGACCACTTTTAAGGATATAATTCACTGTTTTGACAAATGGATCCAGTCATTTCACCACCACCAGTCATGATAGGAAACCTTCCCGTCACCCTGAAAAGTTTCTTTTGTTCCTATGTAATCTGTCCCCTTCTCACTCCACCCTCTGACCCCGGCAACCATTGATCTATTTTCTGTCTCTTGTTGTATCTTCCCTAGAATTTCATATAAAATGTCTCAGAGCATTGGTCTTTCGTGTCTAATTTTTTTAGTTAGCATCATGCTTTTGAGATTCATCCATGTTATTGAGTGTATCAGTGATGTATTCCTTTATATTTTTTGGATAGCATTTTATTGTATTTGTTTATCCAATTATTTCCATTTTTTCCTGATTATGAATAAAGCTGTTATGAACATTCAAGTATAGGTCTTAGCATGGACATGTGTCTTCATCCTCTTGGGTTGATGCCTAGAGGTAGAATTGCTGGGCCGTAGGTTAATGTGTGCTTTTTTAGGAAACTGCCAAAGTGACTCTCCCCTTTTGCTTTCCCACCAGCAGTATGAAAGCTTCTGTTGTTCTACATCCTCACCAACACATGATGTTATCGATCTTTTCCATTTTAGCAATTCTGGGGGTTTGTTGTGATACATTGTGGGTTTAATTTACATTTCTCTAGTGACCAAATATTCTGTGACTCTTTTCATGTGCATATTTATCATCTGTATATCTTATTTTTCTGAAGTGCTCATTCAAATCATTTGCCCATGTTTGTCTTATTATTATTGAGTCATAAGAGTTCTTTATATATTCTGGAGACATGTCCTATATCAGATGTATGTTTTACAAATATGTCCTTCCAGTCTGGGACTCCCCTTTTCATTGTTTTAGCAATGTCTTTTGAAGGGCCAAAGTTTCTAATTTTGATGAATTCCAATATATGCATTTTTTATTGTTAATTCATGTGTATATGTCATTTTAAAGAAGTCTTTGTCTAAACCATGGTCACAAAGATTTTCTCTAATTATTTCCTGTTGACGTTTTATAGTTTTAGGTTCTCCATTTAAGTCTTTGATTCATTTAAAGTTAATTTTTTTAATGGTGTGAAATATGGGTAGGGTAGAGATTTATTATTTTTCCTTTTTTATTTTTGCATATGGTTCCCAATTATTCCAGCACCATTTGTTCAAAACAAATGCTTTCCCCATTGAATTGGGGTGATCCTGTGTGGAAAATCAACCGTGTGTGTACGGTATTCTATTCTAAGTTTTAGACAAAGTGTTTTCCCTTAATCATTCTAACAAAAAAGTTAATGAATGAATTTTTGAGGATCAAGTCCCTTCCCTATGAACACTAGAAGCAAGAAACAAAAGACATACTGATTCATAGCTCTTTTTTAAAATATCATTGATTAAATATTTTTATCTGCTTTTAAGCTCTAACAGTTTCAGCCATGTGATCATTTCTCTGTATTGCTATTTACAATGCATTTTTCTGAAATGTATTGTAATTTTGTTTTTGTTCCTGCTGTTTTTATTGCTGCAGTTTTTGTTTGTTTTTGTTTTACAGATAACTTCTTCTGAAGAAATAAACCATAAGTCATAGTAGATTAAATGCAGCTTTAAGTATAGCACCTGGCGTCCAATAGACTATAAATAAATATCTGTTGAATGGATGCACAATTGATAGATAAAGTTTTAGCAATGATAGCTATATCGTTGGATTTTATTTTGGAATTATTCTTTGTAAAAATTTGGAATACCTACACTTTTAGGGAAGAGAAACGAGCAATCATTGTATCCTCTTTGAGGAACTTTCTACTGTTATTTTTCCTTAACTGGAAAAGAATCATTTTGTTTTATTTTCTTTTTCTTACATTGTATAAACCAAAATCAGGAAAACTACTTTTTAAAAAAATTAAATTTTTCTACATATTACTACTCCATTTCTTTCAAGTCTCTTTTTAGTTTTGTATTTGAAATTACATCTGCTTAACAAAATCACATCTGAAATTAACAAACATCTCTTTAACAAAATACAACCTACACAGTATATTTTGACTGATTATTGTCAACGAGTAAAATGACACCATTGTCACCAAGTATTAAAAGGGATTCCATGTTATCTTATGTAAATAAAACAGTAGGGTTATTGGCTATTTTTACTCATCCCTAGAGATGCATTTCACATTTCTGCCTCTTTCCTCTCAACAAGCCAGTTGATGTGAGCTATTTCTTTAGAATAAAGAAGATGGCCTGAGAGTTCCCATATTTCTGACTGTTCAGTCATGATCTTTTTTTCTTAATCTAAAAATCGATAACATAATATTCCTCCATACCATTCCTACCTAATTTATCACAAGATTGTATTCCACATACATACACATTTTATTACTCCTTATTATATTTTCGTTCAATTTCCTGAACGCCAAGCTTTTTTTGTTTGAATTCATTCCTGAACCCAATTCCTATTATAAATCTCATCCATATTATCCCTATTCACACACACACATATAAGTAAACATAATTTTGCACGAAAGAACTCATCCAGTTCTAAACTGGTGGGAAATAACCAATATATTTGCTCTTCATCCTTTAAATCTCAGCTTAAATGCTAACTCTTCAAAAACTTTGCTAGAATAGTCCTCTTGTTTTTTTAGATCACAGTGACTTAAAATGACTTTCTCCCTGCATTTATTCAGCTGTGCAATTTTAAAATCATATTTAATTAATGTTCTCTGTCTTTTTCAATAAAAGGGAAGGCAGGGACCATTTCTATCTTTCTTGATTTGTTGCCGCACCACGTAGAATTGTGCCACACATGTTGCAAAGGTTTAATAAGTAGTAATTAATGAATTAAAAATGAAGACATATAAACTTTCTAACCTTTAGTATCTTTGTCTGTAAAAAAGAGAGAACAATAGACCTGCTCTGAGGATCCAATGAGATCTTATCTTAAAGCCCTTAGCACTATATCTAACACACAGTAAATACTCAATGCATGAAAGGTTTTCAGTGCTGTCAAGTTGGCTCCGTCTCCTGGTGACCCTATGAATAAGTGATGTCCACAATGTTCTGTCCTCAACAGCCCTACTCAGCTCCTGCAGACTCAGGCCTATGGCTTCCTTTATGGAGTCAGTCTATCTCATATTTGTTCTTCCTCGTTTTCTGCTGCCTTCTACTTTTCCCAGCATGATTGTCTTTTCCAAAGAATCCTGCCTTCTCATGATGTGCACAAAGGAGGACAACTTCAGTTTTACCATTTTTGCCTCCAGCGATAGTTCAGGCTTAATTTGCTCTAGGATGCACTTGTTTGTCTTTCTCGCAGTCTGGGGTGTCTGTAGAGCTCTCTTCCAACACCATATTTCAAATGAACCAATTTTTTTCTTGTCAGCCCTCTCCTCTATCCGGCTTTCACACCATACGTAGTAATTGGGGATAAGAGGGTGTGAGTAATCTCAGCCTTGGTCTCCACGGACACTTCCTTACACTTGGTGATCTTTCCTAATTTTTTCATTGCTACCCTTCTGAGTCTCAGTCTTCTCTTGATTTCTTGGCTGCAGTCTCCATTCAAATTGATGATTGAACCAAGGTAAAGAAAATCTTTAACAATTTCAGTGTCTTCATAGTGTACGTTGAAGTTGCATAGTTCTTGTGTAGTCATGATTCTTGTCTTCTTGATGTTCAAGCGCAGTCCTGCTTTGGCGCCTTCTTCTCTCACTCTCATCAGAAGTCGTTTCAAGTCCTTGCTGCTTTCTGCCATAAGGAAATAAAAATAATCCAGTGCAAATTCATGAATGCATGCTTCTCCTGATTTGACCTTTTCCCCTATAAACTAAAGAGCAGACTGCCTGGACATTAAAGTATTATACACTGTATGGAGGAAGGAATATTTCCACTGGCAAATTTTCAGCCACCAACAGGGTAATTTAAGTTTCTCATTCTCATTCATTGGGAACAGTTTGCCAATAAATATTCTCCTTATGCTGCCCAAAATAAACCTGTCATTTTGTTAATGTTACTTTGAAGGACATAGTCATGGCAGACTAAAAATATCAACAATGAGAAAGAAGATTTTATCAAGTGGAAATCTTACATATTTTGGAGTAGAATGACTGTTTTAATCATTCTGAAGTTAATGTAAAAGATATTAGTGTTATTTGCTAGTTTGTTTTTATCCCGTTAGAGTTTTTTTCTCCCTTGATATATCTGTCTCTACTCCATTTTGAAGTAGACAGGATATAAATAAATACTTAAGAAGATCATTGTTGTATGAAGTAGGAAGGCTTTTGGAAACATTCTTTCTTTTGTGGGGACAATTTTCACTTTGTTAAGGGAATGTTTTTCTAGAAAGCAATGGACACTCATAGTCAATATTATCATTTTACCCATTTTAACTGCATGGTCAGCCCAATCAATTGAGCCATTTAGGATGGTTAGAATAAAATCAAATCAACAAAAACTCTTCGATTGATGAGTCAACATGAGTACAACTGAGATCTCTATTTCAGACAAGGACTCTTTTTAAGCAATACTCAAACTTATCTTATCTTATTATTATTATTATGTTTACTGTGGTAGATGTATTTGCTTTCTCTTGATGTTTTATATTAAGCTGTCTAGTCTTTTATCCCCAGTCAATGGTATATTCATCGTGCTTTATGTTAGTAAGAAAATGTTCATTTAATTTTTGATCTTCATTTGAAGTAAATCTTCACTTGGCAAATAGAATCTATTCAATATACATTCCTATATAAGATCATAATTTTAAAGTATATTGAGAGCTTGAGGAACAAGTTACCCGATTCCTTCCAAAGATTTTATGTTGGGTAATGATTAGTAAATCCACAAGAAGCCATAGTGTTGTTCTTCCCTTTTTTCTCTAAGTGAGCATTATGATTTAAATCTAATCTTTGGAGCCCAGTTACTCATGTTAGAGACTATTGGATTGGAAAGGATCCGTTTGATAAATCTGAATTTAGTTTTATTTTGAAATGATGATCAATGTTTCATTTTTAAATAGTATATTTTTGTCTGTAGATTATATATGTAAGCCACAAAGGCTTTGGGATAAGAGAAGGAAAGATGCTTAAAGGCAGCCTAGGGAACAAGCCAACTATGCCGGGTGAACTTTCACATATTTAATGGAGCAATCCCTTAGTATTGGGAAATAGCCCAGATCCTTGGGGATGGGAAACAGCACGTAGCAATTATAGTAGTGTT
This sequence comes from Equus quagga, assembly GCF_021613505.1. Taxonomy (NCBI): domain Eukaryota; kingdom Metazoa; phylum Chordata; class Mammalia; order Perissodactyla; family Equidae; genus Equus; species Equus quagga. The sequence goes on from NC_060275.1 coordinate 111,623,447, forward strand.
GATGAAAATAATCCATAACCAATCTATAAATGAAAATTTGGGAGAGTTTATTCTGAGCTAAAATCTGAGGACCATGGCCCAGGGCCTTTCTTCCCAAAGCAAGAAAGGACACCAAAGAAGTGTGGTATACAGAGTGGTTATATAACCCCAAAGAGGAGGTTTCACATATGATTGAAATGTCCTTCCCACAGTAGTCACAAGATTGCCCTGTCAGCACAGCGCTTGATAGACACAGCAGGTAGTGGGTCTGCTATCTCTATGGGAGCAGCAGGAAGCAAGTCTGTTGTCTGGAGCTGGGTGGTCACAGGTGAGCGCAGCAATCAGTTCCTAGCCTAAGGAAAGATGCTTAATCCTTAAGGAAATGCCAACATTGGGAGGGGAAGGGAAGTTGCACCTTTATCCCAAGGGCCTTTGTTCTTGGCATAGTAAATGTTTAAAGCAGATATACAATGTGTGCTTGACGCCAAGGTCAGGCCCTTTTGGAAAAACAAGGTCAGGCCGAATTAGGTTTACACCAAATGGCTTCCTCATATACTCCAGTATCCTATTGCTTGCCATTTCTATTTGTCAGTAGAATCTTTTCATCAATGCTAAATGATGGTGGCCGCGCTGCTCCCTATTCTGAGTCAGGTGTTCTACCAAGTTTTATTTTATTACCTGAAGGAGACTAGGTGTGTGTTGATACACCATCTCTACACATCTAAATAAAATAAACTGTACCATGTTGTGTTCGAAGGATATTTACCGTGTTCTTACATTAAGTATGTATATTTATATAAACTACAAATATGTGCTATTTACACAATTTTTTCCTCAACAACAAAAATATAAATTCCAGATTCAAGGAAATCTACTAATATCTAAGAATTATCTCTAAAAATATAAATGAAAATTGTGGGACAAATCCCACATTAATTCTCAGTAGTGAAATCAGCAGGCAGGCTACTGGAAAAGTACACTATTTACATCTGTTTTATAATTTAAACCTGCTTTCAAGCAAAATATACTGATTAATATAATCATCATGAAATTTGTATTTAACAGATTTTTTCATTACCAAAATATAATTACCAGTAATTATCTGCCAATGTATATATACATATATGTTGAAAATATATATACATAGATGTTACAAAATTATTTTCTAAGAAGTGCAAATACCTATATGATAGTCCAAAATCTAATACTTATTTTACATAATTTCTTTAATATTGATTTGACATGTTTACATATAGTAGAATTATTTTAGAAAGATCTATGTGAGTGTACGTATGTGTATATGAATGTATGCACACAGGCAGGCACTCATCCACGGGACTCTTGGGAGTGGCTGAGTAAAGAGAGAAGAGCCAGGACTTAGAGCTTCACTTGATCTCTGGCAAAGGACAGACAGTATCAAGCAGACCAAATGTTGGCTAACAGGTCGTGTTTTCTGCAGCCATCAACAGTTGCCTCAGGGCCATATTGGGCTTAGTGTGCCGTGAGCACCAAGTAAACCATTGGGGCATTTGGCATAGAGAAATGCTGGGAGTACGTCTCAGAGCCACCTAGCTGAGAGTCATCTGGCACTTGTGCCCGGAACTAGGAGGAACTACAGGCTCCTAATATAGAGGTGCCCGGGATGTCACAGGTTAAAAAACATAGTGACTTTGAGGCCTTTCTGAGAGAATTGGATGACGACATAAGGAGATGGAAAGACATTCCATGTACATGGATTGGAAGAATAAACATAGTTAAAATGTCCATTCTACCTAAAGCAATCTACAAATTCAACGCCATCCCAATCAGAATCCCAATGACATTCTTTACAGAATTAGAACAAAGAAATCCTAAAATTCATATGGGGCAACAAAAGACCCTGAATTTCTAAAGCAATCCTGAGAAAAAAGAACAAAACGGGAGGCATCACAATCCCTGACTTCAAAACATACTACAAAGCTACAGTAATCAAAACAGCATGGTACTGGTACAAAAACAGGTGCACAGATCAATGGAACAGAATTGAAAGCCCAGAAATAAAACCACACATCTATGGACAGCTTATCTTTGACAAAGGAGCTGAGGGCATACAATGGAGAAAAGAAAGTCTTTTCAACAAATGGTGCTGGGAAAACTGGAAAGCCACATGTAAAAGAATGAAAATTGACCATTCTTTTTCACCATTCACCAAAATAAACTCAAAATGGATCAAAGACCTAAAGGTGAGACCTGAAACCATGAGGCTTCTGGAAGAAAACGTAGGCAGTACACTCTTTGACATCAGTATTAAAAGGATCTTTTCGGACACCATGCCTTCTCAGAGAAGGGAAACAATAGAAAGAATAAACAAATGGGACTTCATCAGACTAAAGAGCTTCTTCAAGGCAAATGAAAACAGGATTGAAACAAAAAACAACCCACTAACTGGGAAAAAATATTTGCAAGTCATATATCTGACAAAGGCTTAATATCCATAATATATAAAGAACTCTCACAACTCAACAACAAAACATCAAACAACCCAATCAAAAAATGGGCTGGAGACATGAACAGACATTTCTCCAAAGAAGACATACGGATGGCCAATAGGCACATGAAAAGATGCTCATCATCGCTGATCATCAGGGAAATGCAAATCAAAACTCCACTAAGATATCACCTTACACCCATTAGAATGACAAAAATATCTAAAACTAATAGTAACAAATGTTGGAGAGGTTGTGGAGAAAAAGGAACCCTCATACACTGCTGGTGGGAATGCAAACTGGTGCAGCCACTGTGGAAAACAGTATGGAGATTCCTCAAAAAATTAAAAATAGAACTACCATACGATCCAGCCATCCCACTACTGGGTATCCAAAGAGCTTGAAGTCAGCAATCCCAAAAGTCCTATGCACCCCAATGTTCATTGCAGCATTATTTACAATAGCCAAGACATGGAAGCAACCTAAGTGCCCAGCAACAGACGAATGGAAAAGAAGATGTGGTACATATATACAATGGAATACTACTCAGCTGTAAAACAGAACAAAATCATTCCATTTGCAATAACATGGATGGACCTTGAGGGAATTATGTTAAGTGATATAAGCCAGCGAGAGAAGGATAATCTGTGTATGACTCCACTCATATGAGGAATTTAAAATTATGGACTAAGAACAGTTTAGTGGATACCAGGGGAAAGGTGGGGTCGGGGGTGGGCACAAAGGGTGAAGTGGTGCACCTACAACATGACTGACAAACATTAATGTACAACTGAAATTTCACAAGATTGTAACCTATCATTCACTCAATAAAAAAAAAAACACATAGTGACTTTGAAACACATATGAAGACCTGGGCCCAGTGGCTTATTGTTTTAAAATGTAGGTTTTATTATTATTCAGTTATGGTAAGGCCAACAGATTGGGAGACGGGTGTCATCAAAAAGATAGTAACTCACAGTTCTGAAGAAGCAGGGGTGTGCCACCCCATGCAGAGCCTTACAGGGAAAGGCCAGGGTCAGTCAGGAGGCAGAGGAAGCTAGTGGGTGAATGTGGGCGAGAGCCTTTGTTATGGTTTCCGTGGGGAGGAACAGGTGAGGCAGGTAAGCAGGTTTAAAGTGGCTAGCTTCTAGAACAATCTGTCAGTGGGCTCTGGGGTATAGGGGCTTTCTCAGGTTCCTGGGGCTGGGGTGATTAAGGCAAGGGAATATTGGCCCTAAGTGTGAAAGCCTAAAACAGGAGGGTGGGGGTGGTGTGGGCTCTGGATCTGTTAGATTGCATGGGAAAGGCAGTCTGCAGCAAAAGTCATTCACTCTGCCTAGGAATGGGCTAGCCCTGGGAGGGCAGTCTCTCCAGCGTCAACAAGGCCCAAGATATCAAAGCACCAGAATTACCGAAAATATAATAGGCATGATTAGTACACTTATGATACATAATACTCTTAAAAAGAATGACAATAATGTTAAAAGCTACTATTTTTGAGGTTTTTATTTAAGATTTATAGATTTTTAAAATCTAGAAATGCAAAATATCATTGATTAAAATTTTCTTTTTGTTGATAATAAATGCTTTTGATACATTATTTTAAACATTTCTTGAAAACGTATTTAAAAACAAATATAAAGCTCAATGTTTGACTTCAAATTCGAATGATTACAAACTGGAAATGAGCTAGGCCACTAAATGGAGTGCACCAGCAAGAAATGAGTCATGCCTTGTAAGACAATATAGAAATGTAAAGTATGATGATAACTTCAAAATTCAGATAATAAGATGAGTTGTGATTTTTCTCCTGTGAAACATCCAAATACCCTCAAATCTGGATGCCCGTTCCTTAGGTACCAACAGATGGCACCAGTAGTTAATGGAGAAGGGTTATAACTCTGGCTGAGATAAGTAAGGTAATCAGAGATTCTGAGCTCCTTGTGCAGCAGTAGGAAACTGGGTTGGATAGTGTCACTTTTCTATACTTGCCCAAGCCAGAATACTTGCATTTTCTGTTTGGAATGTTTATCTGAACTCTGAACTCTGTTGTCATGGAAACAGGTTCAGAAATTTAAAATATATTAATGATGACCCACATCAAGAGTGCAGACAGATCAGCAGAGACTCTTACACATGGGATTAAAAATGACTAAATAATGAATAACCTACCAGCAGCACAAATCAGCTGCATTTTCAGACACATACACAGCAAGGCAAAGGAAGAGAAATATATTGAGAATATATTTTGAATTGTTTTCATTTTTAAGATTCTTAAGTGTGTAGTACGTATAAATAAAAGTCATACACCAGAAAAGGCTAGAAAGAAGATACTGGCTTTTTAAAATGATTGTTTATTAATTTTTCAAAATTCTTATTTGGATTCACAGATCTCCTAAAATTACATAATTTACTAAAAAAAAAATTGGAGGGAAATGTAGTTTCCAGTTAATTAGTAATATGTTTAATAGAATTTACTTTATTTTTAGTAAAAAGAAATGTTTGAGAGATAAAATAACACACTGATAAGATGAGGATAAGGATGCAAATGATGCCAAATCTGTGTAGAGTCTTATCTAATTCCGGAAAGATTTCTTAGGTGTTAATCATAATGTTTATTTTAACTGGAATAGGCTATAATGATTTGATTATGAAAAAATATATTTATTGTAAATTGTGCCGCTGAATGAGAATTATTTCTTGTTAATATATCAGATAGTCAGAAGTATGGAAAAGATGAGCAGCTTAAGTAGTATTTTTACCAAATGGCATTTGTTGTCATTTAGCTCCAACATCTATGAGGAGTGTCTGTGAATGTATATGTGGTGGATGGGACGTTGTGAAGATATTTCCTCGGAACAGTTAGCAGTATATTGTCAGCAAGGTGTTAAGGAGAGAAGTGACCAAAAGGTTGTTGGGTTTTTAAGTCTAAACCTCTCCCGGATTAACATGAAACTATGTATAGTGTTACTAATCCCACTAAAGGTGAGTAGTTGCACATGTTTTTGTAGAAACTTTAATGCGTTAAATCTGGGTGCTTCTCCTTGACTCCATAGTATATATGTTTAGTCATATCTTTGTATTCAGTAGTTCTGAATTCAGAAACACATCTGAGTCCAAATATTTTATGTAAGGGATGGTGGACTTGTAATTGGTGGAGAGCATGCTTTAACATTTTTCAAATGCCATGAAATTAACATCAAAACTCAAGCACCTGATATGATCAGATATGAATGGGATTAAAAAAAAAGCCCTGACAGAATTTAAGTAGAGGGGCAGAGAGGAAGGTGAAAGTATAGGGCAGGTTGTCAAAGTGCTAAATGCGTGCTAGGCAAAGGAGAAAATACTTTTAGCAGACTTATTAGTCATTGTTTCACAGTCTATTGCTGTTACTACTTAAGTTCCACAAACATCAGTTTCCCCATCTGTAAAGTGGGGGCAGACATACCTACTTTACCAGTCTGCATTGTTTCCATGTGCCAGAGACAGAAATCTTTGTCTGGTTTAGTAAGTTAGTGGTCCTAAATCCCTCTTCCTTTCTAGGAAATTTACAATGTCCATATTAATGGCTTTGAGAAGCATGTATTAAAGACCCTTGTTTAACTTTGACCCAGTGTGCTCCAGAATTCTTTCCCCATAACACTTGTGAAAATATTGTTTCCTAGATGACAGTCTGAAAAATGGGTCCTATTCCTCAGCACACCAGTATTACACAGAAACCACGATAAAGAGCCATGTTTTATTCTTATTCATATTAATGTACTCCTGACCTAAAAAAGAACCCAGAATAACAGCTGCACTGTAAATGTTTATTGAGTGATCACATGAAAAAAAATTCTTACCAAAGTACAGGTTACAGTATACATGCTCCATAAATGATGAATGAATGGTGGATGAGCTAAAAAATGGCAGCATAGAAGGCAAAACATGAATCAGGTTTAGGGACTATGATATCAAGTGCCTTGTGGGTGTTAGGATGAGAATGAAATGGTACCAAGGATCTAGCTAGTGAGAAATGCCCAGGAATTTCTCTCCAGGGGTAAGAAATAATGAAGATGGTGTCACTGGAGGTAGATAAAGGGTCATACTTGACAAAAACTCTTGAACTTGGAAATAAATGTAGGATGCAAATGAGTAAGAAATGTTGAAGCTAACATCATGGTTTTAAGCCTGTGTGATGGGAAGACTATAATGTTGTAAACCAAGATAGAGAAGCTAGAGATAGGAGCATTTGTGTGAGGGAGAAAAATATTGTCATGAACATGAGTTTTAGTAACTCTTTGCTAATCCATGAAGGTAACAGACAGTTGGAAATGCATTCTTAGGACCTTACAGAAAATTTGGAACAAGAGATGGCCAGAAGGCTGATAGACATAGATATGATGGATGATGCTTTGGGTGCAGACAAAATAATGGAAGAAGATGTATGAAGAAGAATTAATCCTTATAGGTAGAACCTAGGAGAATAGCTATATTTAGACAGAAGCAAGAGTGGACAAAAAGATGGGCAAAAAGAAACAGCATGGAGGTAGAAATGAGGATAGCATTCACATCAAGGCCAAGGTATGTGAACTGTGTAAAGAAGGATGGATCATCAACAGTCAGATACTACAGAAGTGAAATTAAGTGTCTCAGGAAGACAGCCGCATTAGGAATTAGGAAATCATTGGCCATGTTTGACAAAGCATTTCTGTAGAATGGCTCTTTTGTAGTGGACTAAGATATGGATAGATGAGAGGAATAAAAGGAAATATTTTGAGATGTTTGACAAAAGTCACAGGAGAAAGTCTCTTAACAAAAAAGACTAAATAAAACTGTAAAAAGTGAGGATTTTTGTAGTGAGAGAATGGCCCAAGGGAGCGAGTGAGATTAAATATGATGGAAAAGATAGGGGTTAACTCATCAAGCCAAGTGCCAGAGGAGGCCAGCAGAAATGTAAGCTTGAGCTGAGGTAGAGGGAGGGGAAGTCTTGGCTGGAGGAGGAAAGGAGGAGAGGCTGCCTGAAGACCCGAATGGATTTTGAAGTGCAGGGAAGGAAGATATTGCTGCTGAGTTGAACATCTGTTAAAAGCAGAGGTGAGATTGGAGGGAGTGGAGGTTAGGGAGGCAGTTTTATCTCAAAGAGAGTGGAGGTGTTCCTCAACCCATCAGAAAGAGTCCCACCTGAGGGCCTTTGGTAGGCTGGGCTTGCTGCCTGAAAAGTTCCTCCCGGAGATATTCACAAGGCTAGCTCCCTCCTCCAAGGTATTGGTACATCTGACCATCACCACACAGCACCCGGTCATAGAACTGAAGGTCACTGGTCTCATAATTAGCTTTCACAGCCATTGTGTTACCTGCTGTATTTATTTCAAATGCATTTATATGACGTACTAGAAAGAAAACAGACAAGCAGTCAAAACATATCATTTCTAGTTGTTATCCTCTCCTCAACTTGTGTGATTTTTAAAAATTATTTATTAACTTTTCTGGCTGTCAGTTTTCCTCATTTGAAAAATCAAAGGCTTTAAATAGATGATTTCAAGAATTTACTCCAGTTTGGAATTTTTTTTCTATTTCTAAGAAATATCTATATCATTTCTAATTCCAGTATTTAATTTAAAAATTTATAGTCATGCAAAATTCTTATTTGATGAGTGACCTTATATTATTTTTAAGAACAGAGAGTGTTTTAAATATAAATTCAATTAGGATTGGAAAATACTTTATATTGAGTGTCTACATGTTTCTTCAAGTGACTGAAGATGCATAAAAATAAATACTGTCCTTCCATGTTTAGGAGCTGCTGTTGTTCCGGTTAAGTAAATATATCTAAACTTTTTACTATGTTAAATATAATAAATATAGTTATGTTATAAGAAATAGAAATTATCTCTTCTATATGTGCTTAATGAATATGAATGTTAAATATATTTGAATTTTTACTCAAATCCTACTATATTCTAGTAAACGATATTCAAATGGTGAGAGCAAACACATATGTAATCATTGCCCATTCTAATTGCTATGTGTATATACATATATATATATATATCTATATATATGTTCATTCATTCTCACAATGACCCTATGAACCAGGGACTATTATCCTAACTCTAGAGATGAGGAAACTGAGAAACAAAGAAGTTATAAAGTTTTCCAAGGTCACGCTGATATTAGTGCCAGAGCTGGTCTGGCTCCTCCATCTGGACTCTTAACCTCATGTTATGCCATCCCACAAAAGGATGAAACACAGATTTAGATACCTGCATGCTGTGCCCAGCTGTAGTTCATTGAATTCACTGCTCTAGGGTAGTCCATCATGTGACTATACCATAATTCATCCATTTCCCCTTGATGAGCATTTGGGTTGTTTCTGCTGTTATAAATAGTACTGTCGTGAAGTCTTGGACGTGTCTCTGGCTTTACATTTTCCAATGGTTTCTCTTCATTACATACCCAGGAGTCAAAGTTCATCCTAATGACTTAATGCCAAGTTGTTTTCCAAAGTGTTTATATGAATTATATTCCCATCAGCAATAGAAGAGATTCTGTTGATTCACATTTTCTGCATCCTTGGGTTTCTTAACTTGATAGGCAGAAGTGGAAATAATTTATCAGGTGGGCAAAAGGGAGGCAGTATTTTGTACAGAGGAAAATAGAGCTTTAGAATCAACAGAACTTTCCGTATTTGAAATCTTGTTCCTTCCAACTTACCAGAAGTCATACCTCAGGCACAATTTTTTTTTAATTGAATAAATTTGAAATGTAATATTGTGTAAGCTTAAAGTGTACAAGGTGTTGCTGTGATAAATTTGTATATTGTAATATGATTGCCAATGTGTTACTTTTCACATTTCATAACTATAGTACTATATTATTGTCTATATTCATTCTACTGTGCATTAGATCTCCATGGCTTATTTACTACTCAATACAAGTCTGTACCTTTAAACACCATCACTCGTACCCCACCCCCCATTCTGTGGTAACCACCTCTCTGTTTTTTGCAGGTTTAACTTTTTTAGATTCCGCGTCTAAGTGATATGATACAGTACGTGTCTTTCTCTGTTTGACTTATCTCACTTACCTAATGTGCTCAAGGTCCATCCATGTTGTCGCAAATAGGAGGATATCTTTCTTTCTCATGATTGAGTAATATTCCATCATGTATATATACACCTATCTTTTTTCTATCTATTCATTTGTTCATGGGCCTTTGGGTTGTTTCCATTTCTTGGCTATTATCAATAATGCTGAGATAAACATGGGATTGCAGATGTCTCTTTAAAATCCTGTTTTGATTTCCTTTGAGTATATACCCAGAAGTGAAATTACTCAGGCACAATTTTTAACCTTTCTGAACATCATTATGTGTTTTGTAAATTAAAGATATTTTATTTAAACTGTTATACATAATACTACATAAGGCTACATAATAGGCAATCAGTATAAGTTCTCTAAAAATGCATATGGCATGCAAGTAATTGGAAGTGGATAATTGTACTCTCAATAAGAAGCAAGTTACCTTCAAAGTAATTCCACTGTCCTTTAAAAACAAAAGTGTAGGAAAAAGGTCCACTGTCAAGCAGGAAACTATCCAAACTTCTTATGGAAATAGTCAAACGTTTTCAGCTGGCACGCAGCTTGTTTTCTCTACGCAAATACATGTATATTTTAAGTATAGTCCGGCAAGTTGCTGTTGACGCAAAGATGAACAAGACTTAAAGGAGCTGATAAATCAAATAAAGTGGAAATGGCGATTTTGTTGGGGAGTCAGAGGAAGAGATGGAGTCAGTTGCTATTAAGCTACACACGTGCACTAACTATGGAAACACAGGGCAAGGTCTACTCCCAATCCTGGTCCTCACCAGGCTGAGGAGAATAGGGGAGCCGGGGAAAGGGGTGACCCAGGAGCTGAGACTTCAGTAGGCAACAGAGTCTTATTCTACGGGCTATTTGCATATGGTTATCTGTGGGAAATGTGTGCATGGCAGTATTTAATTCAACCCTGAAGCAATAAATTGCCTGAAGTGGAAAGATCAAATTAATATATAAAACTTAAATTCAGAACATGTCAACTAGGATGTTTTTGAATGCCCTGATTGGACCTCAGGTTTGGCTAGGTACTTATCTCCTAGCGATGGTCTATCTCCTGGATTCTGTATACCATGGTGCTTTTGGTGATATTTTATTATCATTTTGAAGGGAGCATCTGAGTTTGCTTACATCTTTCATAAATGTCAGAAGAATTTTTAATAAGAAGGACTTTAAAAAGATTAAGCTTCAACAAATGACATACACATACAGTCGTATGTCTACACAATTGTAGGAAAGAAGCAAGTTAATCCATAATTTCGTTATTACTTATACAAGCTACTTTAAACAGGATAATTGCTATATGAGTGCAATCTTGACATTAAAATATAAATAACTCTAAAGCAAAATGGAATTTGATTAACAAATCTGACACTGGCAAAAATTTATTAGAAAAATGTCACAAAAAAGTAGAATGGTACCAACTCCACATGTTATCTCATTGACAGCATCATTCAGTTCAAAGGGAAAAAGGATGCACTCAAGAAACTGATGCCATACCCAGGACAGAAATTCTGTGACTGTAGTAAATATGGGAATTAATGTAAGCTGGTGTTAATTGACCCTTAGAGAATGCTGAAAGTTTTTTATTTTTGTTTTTAGAAATAGCATGCACCTTAGTCTGATTAAGCAATATAACCTTTTTAAAGCCATGCTTTCTATGAATAGTTTTCCTTTATATTCATATTTACTGTATAACATGTACCTTGAAACAATAGAAAGGTGCATAATTAGGATTCATCTTGGCATAAATCTGCTTATTTAGGTCATTAGTAATTTAAGTGTATTTCGGGGATACTCAATTGTTTAATGTTATTTTTTCAAAATTATTAACTATTGCTTCTGGAAATTTTTGGCTTCTGTAAAAACAGAACTTCCAACTCAGGAAGCATGAGTAATAATATACTGAAAGATATGGATTATACTCAAACAAAAATTTCACTTTCAAATGTTCCTTTTGTAAAATTACATCTCTTAATTTTCAAAGTCCATACCATAAAAATGATAGAACAGAGTGCCCACTCTCTGGTGTTTGGGATTTCCTATCAGACATGCTCATATGTATACACACTGTTTGATTTAAAGTTCTGTGTTTTCTGTACCTTTTGTGACTTTCCCTTACAATCTAGGCTTCGGGAATCTTGGTGAATCTACAATCTAGGCTTGGGACTTATGTCGATAGAAATGAAAAGGGTGTGATATTTGCTTTTAGTGTCAAATATATCCTTTTTTTTTAAGATTTTATTTTTTCTTTCTCTCCCCAAAGTCCCCCGGTACATAGTTGTGTTTTTTTAGTTGTAGGTCCTTCTAGTTTTGGCATGTGGGATGCCGCCTCAGCATAGCCTGATGAGCAGTACCATGTCCACGCTCAGGATTCAAACCAGTGAAACCCTGGGCCGCCAAAGCAGAGCGAGTGAACTTAACCACTCGGCCACAGAGCCAGCTTCCAATGTCATATATTTCTTGATCACTTATTTGTATTAGGAACACAGCTAGACATAAGATACATTCCTTCCCCTCAAAGAGCTCAGAGTCTGGAGAGGGCTGGTGGTCAGAGAGAGATGTTGATCACACATTGGAGGGAGAGCTGGAAAGAACATCTGCCTAGTGCATGTGAGCACGTGGTGACCCTTTCCTAGGGAGGAGCAAGGAGAGCTTCTTATGGCAGTTGACCCTTGAACTAGATGAGCAAAGTTTTGCCAGACTGGCAAGGTGGGGTGGGGATTGGTGGAGGATCCCAGTCTAAGGAACCACACTTACAAAGGCCTGTAAATCAGTGCTGAGTGTTCATGCGTGTCATGCTGTCATTATAGAGACACACTGGGTCCTGGGGCCTGAGTGCTGAGCAGGGCACAGGGAGAGAAGACCTGGTCCCGATGTCCACCTGATCTTTTCTGGGTTCAAGATGATCTTTATCATTGCATCCTGATAGACATGGTATAGACTGAAAAGACATAATTAAATGCAGACTAACAATAATGGTCCAAAATCTTGCTTAAAATGAAACTTTGAAGGTTGTAGCATTGACAGGTTTTGCTGTTAGAGAGAGTTTTTCTACTGACCTAGACCCTAGATTTGTATCTTAACTCTTGGCTCCAAATTATAGTCTACTCCTAATCTATTTGCCTTAGATAAAGCGTCTTCTTGTTTCAGCGGACAGGAGCTTCCTTTGATAGCTTGCAACAGCATTTTTTCCCTAAACGTGTATGCAGCTATTGTTCAACAAGGCTACAGTGTAGCCAAATCTATAATGTGTCATTCATACTAGAAATATGAATTTATCACACTTCTTTGAGATAAATGGAACTCTGGATGATATTTTTGGATCAACATGTTTTTGCTGTGATTGATTTAGGTGACACTCATGATAATAATATTCTATTGCTTAGAAGTTAGGGGCCATTAGCTGGAACCCAAAGGATCTGCTTTCATGAGCAGAGGAAAAAAAGTGGCTTATTGGAAGGTGGGTGCCCTGAGTTGACAGCAAAATTCCAGACAGCCCTCTGGCATTAAAATTTAGTGCTTTATAAACCTGGGGAACTCACTTCACTTCTCTAGACCTGTTTCTCACCTTTGAAAAGGAAATACTATTGCTCTCTCACATGCCTTACAGGGTTGTGGTGAATATCACATTAGATTATCACAGACTTATCTTTTAAGTATTTTAGAAAGTTCTACGCTTATAATAAATTCTTCATCTTTTCAAATACTTAAATAGTTTGAAATTTTTAGTATTTTAAAATACAATATACAGAACAAGATGAAGTTTTTGAAAGTCATTTCTTTGATGATACAAACCAAATGTTTGTCCTTTCCAACCTAAACTAGGCATTGGGTTTTTGCTTAGGATCTATTTTTGAAGGCCATTACTTTGCTTGGGCTGGCCAGGCATTACTCAACTCCACTCCAGTGGAATGGCCTCACGACTTTGGAGTGTGCATTTAGAGGGAACGCAGTGTTTGGGGAGCTGAAGTCCAACTTTGTGTCCAGAGCTAGTCATAAAACTCTTTGTCATCAGCACTTATATTGTTGTCATAAATCAACATAACAAATACTAGGACTCAAACCAAATTTCTGTCAAATAAATCAGTTCTAAATTTCTCCTCGTGTTTAAAGGAGGTCATTGTGTAGGTTAAAAGATTCTCAATGTGATTTTGTTAGGGAGAAACAATAATGATAAAAGGTTTGTAGAGTCCGGCCAAGTGAAGGAGGTTTATTATCACTGAATTGTGAGGTCATCTCAACCTGGGGGTGGCGGTGAGGGGCTCTCAGGTTCAAGCCTCCCCTTGCAAGTCAGCTTGAAACCTAAGGACACCTGGGTCCCGGCCAGGCTTTGTCTAGACGTATCTTCCCAGGACTAGAACACAGACAGAGAGACAAGTCATTCCTTCCTCTTATTTCACTGGTCAGTGTCGGGCATTATCAGTCTCTACTGGACCAAAAAATAAGTTTTGAAATTTTGTCCATTATCAGCATTATAAAATAGACTATTGTTCTCCCAAAAGTTTGAGAAATGTCTTTCTCCCATTAGAGTGTCAGTGAGTGATAAATAATTCTCCCGCAGTTAGGACTGATGTCATAGTGACAGAGGGTCAACTGAGATGTGATTTGGAAAGAAATTCATACTCTTAAAGAGCACAAATTTTTTGTGTTCAGTAGAAAAAAAATAGCTGTAACCTTAGGTCAATGATTCATAATTCATCAAAAAGAAAAAAAACCCTCATGTTTCTGGAAAGTAAACAGGAACTAAACCATATTGACTTACTGAGGGAGACAAACAATAAATGTAAGCAAAAACATCAGCACAAGATAAAAAGTAAATAAGCAATACATATAGTTTCAGTTAGTGGTCAGTGGCATGAAGAAAATACAATATGCGGGGCAGAGATATTAAGAGTGATTGGGGGAGAATTCAGCAAGATTAGCTGAAGGAAGACTTCTCTGGGTAAGCAACATCTGTGCTAAGTCTCAAAGAGCAGGAGGCAGCCAGGTGAGGGGCTGGGGAAAGAATGGTCCAGGCTAAAGGAATTGCTTCAGGGGTCTGAGGAAGAAAAAAATGCCATATGTTTGGAGCTTAGTGGAAAGGGGGAAGAGTGGAAACAGATGAAGTCAGAGAAGTAGGGAGGGATCAAATTCAGGTACTCTATGTATGAGATGATGATGATTATGATGATGATGATGGATGATTTCATGGGAAGCCATTTGAACATTTTCAGCAAAGGAGTAAAATTATGTAATTAAAAATTGGAAAAACTCTCTGCCTGCTCTGTGGAAAATAAGACTCTAGAGGCAGTGGATTGTGGGGCGAGAAGAGGAAACAGGAAAACCACATAAGATGCTGTTGCCAAAATGCAGACTAGAGATGATGGACTCACTGGCATCAGTAAGGATGACGTAAAGTGGAAGAGTTCCGGATACAGTTTGTAGGACAGAACCAACAGAAATGCACTGACGTCTTTTTGTGGGGCTAAAGGAAAACAGCCTGGTCCAGAATTTCTTCTATGTTTCGTCCCCAAGGACTGGATTGATGGTGGTCCCATTTATAGAGATGAGGAGTGATGGGATGGAGATAAAGGGAAATGATAATGAGCTCAGTGGGGAGGGCAGAACTGGAGATGAAAACATTGAGAATCATCAGCATATAGATGATGTTTAATGCCTTGGGCCTAGATGAGACAACACTGTTAATTTTCTCCTTCCAGATGTGTGTTTTCTGGGTTTCTATGAATCGTAGTTTTTCAGAATTTAACAGAACTCTTCATAGCTTCCATTGCTCTGGGTAGGTTCACATTACATTTAGGATAGTACATAAACTTGGCAGCTTCTATTTCCAGGTTTGTTGAAAATTGTTGATAAAATTCACAAGTGCTGAATTTTATGAGTATTTTTTCTAGGTTATTTTTTTATGGTTGTTAATGAACTTGGGAATTTCTTATAATGTGTAGTGTCAACTGTAAGCACACTGCTTGCATGGGGCCTAATTATGTATAAATTTCTGCTTATAGCAGAAGGCACGCTCCTTTTAAAGTTGGAGGGAGTCCGATACCTGCCCTTTCATAGACATTCAGCCCAAGTTTTGAGTTTCTTCCACTTGGGATGTTGACAGTTTGACATTTTTAACAGGTCTAAGTTAAATAAAACAGTGTTTGAATAAACACAAGAAACATCATGGAGAAGGGGGTTGTACCTAAGACAGTTGAGCCCCTTTCTTTCCTTAATATTTCATGGAGGATTAATAGTCAAATAATAGTAATTTGTATCAATTGAATTGCAAAGGATGTTAATATCATCTAATGAAAGAAACTAACTTCAAAGTGAATTTATGCTTGACAATATGTTTGCTGTTTCTTAAAAAACTGAATAATTAAAATTGTATGGTTACTGTTGCAACTGTTTTAATAGATTATTTTTCCTTGCCATAGTTTCATCTATTTTATTTATCTTAAAATGGATGATAATATTATATATGACAGATACAGAGTCTGTGCTGCTCAAAAGATATCTGTGCAGCTGCATCAGGGGTCAGCTTCACAGCATTATGTGTGTGAATTAGTTAGTTGGGGCTGCTGTAACAAAGTACCACAAACTGGGTGGCTTAAACAACAGGAATTCATTGTCACTTACTCAGCACTGGAGGGTAGAAGTGCAAGATTAAGGAGTCAGTTCTTCTGAGGGCTGTGGAGAGCATCTGTTCCATGCTCACCCCTACCGTCTGGTGATTGGCTGGCAGTCCTTGGTGTTCCTTGACTTGTAGATCCGTCATCCTGACCTTTGCCTTTATCTTCAGTGACATTATCCTTCTGCGCATGTCTCTGTCAAAATGTCCCCTTTTTATAAAGACACCAGTCATTTTGAATTAGGGACCACTCCGATGACGTCGTTTTTCACTTGATTACATCTCTAAGGAACCTGTCTGCAATTATGATCACGTTCGTATCGTCTAGGGATTGGGGGGCCGATATATCTTTTTGGCCGAATACAATTTAACTCAAAAGTGTGTGCTCTCCTTTCCTTGCTAACATTCCTGATTTTCCTTAGACATTGTTAATGAACAAATCCTGAAGATATTCTAATTCTCTTTATCTAGGTTTATCCCCAAAAGCACACGTAGCCCCATTTATATATTTCTGACACATTTATGAAGCTGATTTACATCTCCAGGCTTGACCATTTCTCTGATCTCCAAATTTGTATTCCCACCTGCCACCTTTTTGTCTCCAACTGGATGAACAATAGACATCTCAAGCTTAACATGTTGAAAACAAAATTTTTCTCTTCTGCCTCCCTGCTGAAATGTTCTTCCATCATTCTTGTCCATCTCGGTAAATGACCCCTACATTCCCCTGAACTCTGTCTGAAGAACTGAATCATCCTTACATCTCTTCCCCTTATTCCCTTCTAATACCTATTCATGTTTGTATTAGTTTTGTATTGTGCTGTGACAAATTACTGCAACTTAGTGGCTTAAAACAACACTAATTATCTTACTGTTTCAGAAGTCCAGCATGGGTTTCATTGGGCTAAAATCAAGGTGTGCACAGCACTGCTTTCCTTCCTGGAGGCTCCAGGGAAGAATCTGTTTCCACGTTGATTCATGTTGTTGCCCAAATTCAGTTTCATGCATTCCTAGGGTTGAGTTCCCAGCTAGTGGCCACAAGTCATTCTCAGTTTCTAGAGTCCACCTGTATTCCCTGGCTCCTGGCTTCCTGCCTTCATCTTCACAGCCATCAGTGGTTGCTTTGAATCTCTCTGAACTCCTTTTCTGCCTCATCTCTTGCCTCTTCTATCTCATCTGTCTGTCTCTAGCTGGAGAAAATTCTGGGCTTTTAAGGACTCATTTGACTAAGCTGGGCCAACCTGGATAATCCAGGATAGTCTCCATATTTTTGGGTCAACTAACGTGTAACCTTAAGTCCATCTTCAAAGTCCCTCCATAGTAGAACTTAGATGAATGTTTGATTGAATAACCAATCCTGAGGGGAGGGAGATTTCTTTAGCATTCTTTCTGTTGTAACCATCATGTCCTGTTAGCTCCATTTCAGTACACTTTGCTTTTCTCGCTCCGTTACTACCACCATATTCCCAGCCACCATTACTGGTTCTGGATTATTACCATATCCTCCTCACCAGTAACTCTAACATGATTTCTATGAATCATGGTTTGTCAGATCCAAACAGGATTATTTTCTTTTATAACTTTTATTGTTCCAGATAGTTTCATATTAAATTTAGCATGATATATTAAGTTCATCCTTTTAAAAACAATGCCTGTCAAATCATGTCACTTAGATCCCTCCAATGGCTTCCTTTGGAATAAAATCCTAACCTTAAAATGGTTTACAAGCCCCTGTTTACTTCTACGAAGGCTCAACCACTTCACCAGACTATTTTATTTTCTTCATAGCACTTATCACCACGAGAAGCCATCTTTTTCATTTATTATGGGTGTTAATTGTCTGTGATTCTCCATTAGAATGTAAAACCCTTGTCTGTTTTCTTCGGCATCAAATCTTCAGTTCCTACAATACATTGACTTTGTGATCATTCTACGTGTTTTTATTTCTGTAGCATTTAAGTTGCTTTCTTACATATACATTTATTCCATCACATGTGCCTATCTGCTGTGAGGGTGTCATTGTGCTGGGTACCCTCTTCTCAGAATGGTGAAAGGAGCCCTTCCTGATGAAGAGTTTCCTGGACACTGTGAGGAGTATATATATGTATTAGATAAACTCTTGACCCCAAAGAACTTGTAGCTTTAATTTCCTTGTATTTCTATAACCTTATATTGAACTGGGCTGTTCAAATATTATTTCAGTTTTACAAATAAAGGAATTTCATCTGTGACAAGTCGAGTAACTTTCCCAAGGACACCTGGTGCAGTGACTAGAACTGCAAGCAGTTGTTCCTACTCCAGATTCTTTTCTGAATCATACTAGCATTGTAATTTATCCCAATTTTCTTGAAGCACAAGTAAATAATCATTGTTTTTTTCCAAAAGTGAATATGTATTATCTTCATGTTATCATTTAACGTCCTCTCTTTAACACTTTTATTACTGTCAAATGTTAAATTATGTGGAAGATGACTGATCACATAAGGCCACACAAAAGAAAACTTTTCCAGGCAAGAAAGAAGGAAAGTTAGAAAGGGAAGATGATCTGCTGAGGGGTTTGGGGTTGGTACCCAAGGCTGGTCATTTCTTTCTCCACTCCACCTAGGCACCCAAGAGGAAGCGGGTATTCATTCCTTTACTACTTGAGACCCAAGCCTGACTGTGGCTCCTTTATTTCCCATGACATATTTCCTGGTCCATGGAGGAACAAACATACAAATAGATCTCCAAACTCTAGATGCTCATGAAGATCTCCCTCTGATCCCTCCACTGATGAACTTGGGATTGTAAATGCTCATTTAATTTCCCACTCAACGTGATAATGCCAAAGCAAGTGTTGTAATGAGATACTTTCTGAGATCTTGAAACATGAGTATTTAATTGGGGTCCAGGTAATATTAGAGCATTGGACTCATCTGGAGGAGGTGAACCCCCAGCATTCTGAAGGAGAGAGGAAGAACTAAGATTTGGAAAGCCAGAAAACATCAAAGCAGGGGGCAGGAGAATGAAGAATGCATACAGAGGAAGAGGGGAGAATTTCAAAACTTGAGGTTCACATGCTACAAGGGAAGACTCAAGCCTTGAGAGCCAGACTTGTGCTCAGACCCACATTCCATGAATACCAGTTTGGTGCCTGACACAAGTCACTCCCATTCTTGAATCTCTCTCATCTTTAAAAGAGGAAAATAGCACTTTATTTGCAGTGGTGAAAGTTGTCAATATAGGTAAAAGTGTTGCACGGTGTCTAGATCATGGTTATCGTCCAACTCATGCTAACAAGTAGCATGTTTGTAAATTTCCCAGGCCAACTGGATGGTGAGGACATGAGGGCACAGGTTACCTCAGCTGAATGCTGCATAAGTGAAATATTGCCTTTTTTCCAAAATCTGACCCCCATAGACCACATTGCAGCAACTGAGACTTCAGTGGTAAAAGGAGAACCAGCCTCTGAATGTGAATGCTCACCAAACCCGCAGTAGTAAATTTCTGTGTTCTTATTTCCCCCTCTGTGTGTTATAGTAAAGTAACAACGTTAGAATTTCAGGCTATCCCTTAATACCATAAATATACTAATTATAAAGAAAATGCTAATCAGTCTGTCAGGCTGTGATTAAATTCTTACTATGTGCACGTCACTGTAGGAATAAGTCAACTGGTTTGTTTAAAAGAGAGAAAATCGTGTTTCTAGAAGAAGCAGGAAAACATGTCAGATATTGAATGTTTCCAAAATAAAGGTGGACTGTAAGCCATGTGAGGGCAGGGCTGCATCTGTCTATTTTACGGCCCTTAAGAATAGTATCCAGAACAAAATATGCATTTGATAACTATTTGTTAAATGAATGAAGAGTGAATGAATGAATGATAAAACAAGACACTTCTCAAACTCATAATTTGTTGGGCTATGTAATAGATTTCTCTGCAATATTTATCTGTCATAAATTCAACCTCTGTCTGCCTACATTGCCTTCTATTTTTAGGGAAAATAATCTTCCTGAGTTTTATATTTTACATTAAAATAATATGGTAATAAAGCAGAATGCGGCACCTCTGTAATTAGGCATTTGCTCTGGATTCCTTTGGGGCCTCCAGTCTCTTTCACTTTGAAAGCAGGTGTGTGGCAGAGTAATCTTGGTTACTTGGGAACAGGTGGGGTTTTTCAGGAGTCCTGGTGTAGTACGTGAAGTCCTGACAGTAACACCAACAAGGGATAGTAAAGTTGAAAACCATCAGCTGCTGCAACTATGACATTTAAAATTATAATGTGGATAAGCTAATTATATTTGTTTCATGGTGTGGTTCATGTTAAATGCATATACTTAGAGTCTATTTTGGAACCAGAGTTGACAACTTTCATATTGTAAAAGCAGGTGGCCACCTTTTTAATATATTAAATGCAGATGGAAGTTTGCTCAGTAGATTTATGAAACTGTGACATTTATACTTACATGCTGATAGTAAGTACATGCTGCATTTTTGAGGTAAAGACATAAAGGGTCAGCTGTTTGTTCTGTTATTATTAGGATACCCGTTGTGAAGTACCCTTATCTAAATACCTCTTTACACTGTAATAGGCTAGAGAATAATGCAAGGAGCATCTTTACTTCTAAATTACCAAATGATTAATTTACGTCATATTTATTAAAATACTTTAATAATTCATCTCACAGTGTTGTAATGTGCTGGACTCATCCCCTCATTGATATTAGGCTACCATTGGCACAGGACAATTCTAGAACAAGGATTGCTTCAATCTACCGTTATAGATTAATTGTGTTAGCTTTAAAAATTACAAAGAGTATTCTAGATTGTTGATTTTTTTGTTGTTATTAGTATTTAAAGAGAAAGTGAAACTGTCTCTTTTTCAAACCTGAATACTGTAAGGTTATTCCATTACTGCCCCACTGGCTCAGCGTGTCACTCTTCCATCTGGACAGACACCGAATGAGACGCTCTGGTCTCCATGACCAAAGGGCAATGCCCTTGTTTCTTGCTGTGACTGCCAGGAAAGTGTTTGAATAGCGCTATCTAATGTCATCGTGTTTATTATGCATACTGACACATGTCCATGGGGGGAACTTGCCTGAAAAGAAATATTCATTTGTGTTGCTTTGGATTTGTAAATCTTCCCCGTTGACAAAAATCATGGAGTTATTCTTGGTGCCAACAAAGAAAAAAAACGTACCTCTAATACATCTCTACCTGTAATTTCCTAATTATTATAATATTAACATTGAAGTGGTGATGCTAAGGTATTGTTCCGGGCCACTTGCAATGTGAAAAATTAAATTATTATGATGGGATACTTTACAGTAATAAAATAGATTAAAAACAAATTCTATCATGAATTTCCATAAACAGAGAACTGAAACTCATCTGTTTTACGTCTCTTTATTATTAAGGGGACTCATTTACCACCTCCTTGCAGGGAGGTTCCTGCCTGCCTGAGCCTTGGGAACAAAGGATAGTATGGAGGGAGTCACTTTTTACCACTTGACAAAACCTTCTAGAGAGCTGAGAGTTGAAAAGATTCAGGTGAATGTTTTGAAACACAGCACTAAGTGCTTTTTCTAATGAGTAGTACCTACGTATATTTTAATATGTGCCAGACTTTTTTTGTAATTAGCTTGGTAATTTAACTTCCCAAATAAGAATTTTGATGTAAATTAGTTTCCATTATTAAATTCATAATCTCTCTCTGATTTTAGATATTAATATCTAATTGAAAGATTGTTACAGAGATCAAAAGTGATATTTTATGTAAAACCATTTTGTAAACTATAAGGCAAGAGATATATTTATGTAGTTATCATTATGATATATTTTCTCATTTGGGAAGGTATGAGTTATTAAAATCGTAATGAGTTGTGAGAAGTGAGCAATTAAATATTAACAATTAAATCTAATAAAATAATTTCCATAAATTTACAATGACTAGGGATTTTCAAACAGACTGTATTAGAATTTAGAGATCTAAGTTTTATTTTTGATGACCTGGATTAAATCAGTTCCAAATATTTATGGCTTATTATGATGCCTCTTCCTTTCAGGGAAATTTTCTGCAGAAAAAAATAAAATTCATGTATTGCAATATCCCATTTTTCTTTAGTATCATAAGAGCGTGCAAAAAAGAGGAGTGGAATCTGATCATTTCAGTTAGGTCACAAACACAAAAAAGGTGAAAATTATGCTATGAAAAAAAGAAGCAAAATCTTTGTGATACTAGCATTCCCATAGTTTCAAATGATGTGTTGCTCAACATTATGTATATGTGAAATGTGTGTATGCATGTTCTTGTTCATGCATGTATCAATACAAATACATATTCACAAATTTTTCCGTCATTCTCTCATTTCAGAGATGAGATATTCTAAAATATTTCTATATCCATCTAGAGTGTTACTAAAATAATGTGTCACTCATAAAGAAATGTCCTTGCTGCTTTATGTGAGTTGAATTACAGTATGTGTTAGATTTAGAATTATTTACATTCTTTTCATTTAATTCAGCAATTTATCTATGAGCTTTCATCTCACCAGTAGACAGGCACTCATGGATGCCTTCACAATGTTGTTCCTCTTGCGTTTTTATCACCAATACCCTCGTTATCTTCAACTTCTGTGCTATTACAGCTGAGCTAATTGCTGACATTTCTTTCCAGATCAAACCTTTCATTACCAACATCATTATCTGGAAGTGTTCTGCCCAATAATTTTGAAATACAATTTTCTGCACTAGTCTTCATTTTAAAAGATACGCACATACATTGGTTCAATTGTTGACGTATTTTTTCGACTTAGAAAAATAAAAGATACAATGTACTTAATATATCTGTAGAAAATATTTGGTACATATTCTCCGCAGATAGTATTTTTACAGCTTCGGGATGTCCCAAGTATTGCTTAGAATTTAGCTGTCAGCAAATGCTTTTCACACACTGATACAAAAAACAATGTGCCCACATAGTGATATTTTAATGTAGATGTGTAATCCCCCAAGTAGATAAATACCTCAGCTCAGCGATTGCCTTGGACATCCAACAATGTCAGATGAGGAAAACATAGATGGTAGATAGAGAAGTGGAAGTTTGAGTCACAGGCTTTAATCGTGAGTTGTTAACCCTCCGATTCCTATTTGTATCTATGCTTCAGAATTAGATAACAAACATTTATGGCCCCAGTATTTGAGACTTCCTCAAAGTAGGTACATTGATGCATTTTTGAGCCACTTCTTAACTTTGGAATTCCTCAGCATGTAACTCAAGTATTAATTTGATGGCAACAGGAAGTCATCAGAATATCGGAAGAAACATGTACCATTGAAGTTCTGAGGTATATAGTAAGACTCTCAAGAAATTGGATAGCTATATCCATGTGGCATTTCTCATCATCAAAGTAATAAACCTCGTGGCTTGTGAACCCCAATGGAAAGTCTACACTATATTTCATTAATCCCTTTTCCATTGCCCTTGATTCATCACTGAATTGCACTCCCAGGCATAAATCTCATGTTTGATCCACATTGACCTCATAGATAAGTAGAGTTTCCAGTCCTTTTAGAGTTTAGAAACTATCAAACAGAAAACAAAAAGCAAAAACTCCTTTGCCAGCCATGGATACCACATTTGGGGAAAAATATTATATTTAGTAAAAACTACTGTTGGCAAGTTCAAAATTTCATACACGATAGGGGATAATGGAAAAAAACTCCAAAAAGTCATTAAATAAGTAGGCCTAAATATATTGATACCTACAGAAAAGTTCTAGAAGACACAAGCTTCCAAAAAGACTTGCTAGGAATAAAATACCTATTAGAGAGAAAACTTGCTCCGATAGTTAACTTTTCTCCTTTAACACTGTTTATTTCTTTGAGTTTTCTGGGAAATATTGTTGTGGCATCATGATCTACTAGAGCAGGTTGCCCCACACATTTTTGTTGTTGTTATAGGCACTGTATCTACTTTCCATGTTTATGAGCCAGTCTTTAATAACTATCAACTTTAATGAATATTAGTTTTACACTTATCTTTAAATGTTTTGGTTAAATCCTGTACTTTTCATAAATTATCATGGTGACTGAAGATAAGTTTTTTCAGCTCTTAGTCTTCAATCCATATATTAAAAGTCTGTAAGTAATAGACACTTCCTGTCTCCCCTTAACTTGCAAACCTTCCCATAGGAGGCTGAGTGAAGGGGAAAGTAGTAGGTTTCTTTTGATTTAAGGAGGTGCAATTAAACCATTCAAATATAAGCAGATAAATAAATTTCTGTATACAGTGTCCATCTTAATTGCCTTAAAAGTGATTGGCAAAATCATAATTGATGAAGGCTTACTTAGTAGGTGGATTGGATGCAGCTTTGGGGTGCTGGCTCTGCTAGGAGCCTGGCTGATTCTTAGGGGACTGGAATTTCTTCTCATCAGAAATTTCTTCCTTGGTGTGGGGTAGATAATCTGATTCTTCATTGTTATACAAACCTGAAAAGAACATGAGTTGTTTGTGACTTTTAGGCTTGACTCCAGAAGACAAGCTGAAAACCTTGTAACTGATTATAGATAACCACAACGGTGGTTAAGAGCACTAGTTCTGAAGTCAAACTGCTTAAGTTCAAATACAGGGTCCACTACTTAAAATCACTGTGATTGGGGCAAATTATTTAATCTCTCTGAATTTCTTACTTCCTCTATAAATGAGATGATAACTTTCTCCATTTAGATATGTGTAGAAACAATGGTAGAATTCCACTCTATGCCTAAGCTGCTTTTTTTAGTACAATAAAAAATCAGCTATTCCTAATCCCTTGAGGATACGGACAAAGGCAACTTGAGGGATGTGGGAAGTGAGTTCTCCTTGTGATCCATGGTGACTTACCTACCCAATAAAGTGCCAGCTCTTCTTCTCTTCATTATGTTTTCATATTCCCCAGTCCAGATTGCTCAATTGTGAATTAAGGAAAGCATTATTGGCGGAGGCCAAATTGTGAACTTGGAGCAGGAAGTGAGGAACATAGCATGAATCGACAGAGCTAAGTGAGCCTTAGTTTTTCATCCAGTCCATTGGATGATGTGAGAAGTTTTGAAAATGCCAAAGAATCATTTCATTCCAGATGTATTGCAGTTATGAAGAGAGCAACATCAATATTTAGGAAATTTAAGGAGCTGGTGTTCTAGTGGTTAAGATTCAGCACTCTCACCTCCATGGCCCAGGTTCATTTCTGGTCAAGGAACCACACCACCCATCTGTCCGTTGTCTACTGTGGTTTCAAATACCAACAGGGTCACCCATGGCGGACAGGTTTCAGTAGAGCTTCCAGACGAAGACAGACTAGGAAGAAGGACCTGGCCACCCACTTCCAAAAAAGTTTGCCATGAAAAGCAGCAGAGCATTGTCTGATACAGCACCGGAAAGTGAGAGGGTGGTGTAAAAAGACCAGATAGGGTTCTGCTGTGCTGTATACGGGGGCTCTAGGAGTCGGAATCTGTTCCAGAGCGCGAACAACAACAGCAAAGCCTATAGGCATCTAAACAAACACTGCTTTCCAATGTGCAATATCAATTCTAGAGCCAACTTAAGTTGTATCATGCAGTCAAGGCCTCCATCCTGTGGAGACCATGTTTAGAAAATGTTCCGAAATAGAGATATATTCAAAACATCATGTAGAAAAGTGTTCAGAATTCTCAAAAGAGAATGTAATATTTCCATAAATGATAAGACGCTGATCCTGTTGTGATTCGTATCTCTTTAATATACCATGTTATAATATCTGCGAGCAAAGTTTTTTCATTAAAGATCAGTTTGGCCTTGTTTAGGCTGACTCCCTACCCTGCTCCACACACACCCAACCCCACCATAGGACAAAGAATGAACTTAGAGATGGTTTCAAGCATGCAAGAAAAATGGAACAAATATACTATAATTCATGAAAGATTGTTGACCAAATATTTAAATACTGCTCTCAGTTTAAAAAAAATGATGGAGGCCGGGCCAGTGGCATAGTGGTTAAGTTTGCATGCTCTGCTTCAGCAGGCCAGAGGCTGCAGGTTTGGATCCTGGGTGCAGACCTACACACCACTCATCAAGTCATGCTGTGACAGCGTCCCACATACAAAATAGAGGAAGATGGGCACAGATCATAGCTCAGCAACAATCTTCCTCAAGCAAAAAGGGGAAGATTGGCAACAGGTGTTAGCTCAGGGCCAATCTTCTGCACCAGGAAAAAAAAATGATGACAAGCAAACAAAAAGCACAAAGAGAACACTAGATTCTAGATTTATAGGAATACCAGCCATACTGAGCCTGTTTGTCCATTTCTATGACAGAGCGCCAGTAGCCACTGTCTTCTCTATCTTAACGTTCCAAGACAGAAGTTAAATCTTAAAAGTTAGACCACAGAATATTCCGTGCGAAATGTAAGAAATTGTGCTAACACTCAAGGAGAATGTATCCTACAGGGAATAATTATACACAAATGTTTATATAGTTATGATTTGATGTATTGAAGTGTATGTTTTCAAGAATTTACTCATGTTTGTTTTGAATGCACCCCTCCAATTTCCTTGAAATTTAATATTTTTTTGCAAAGAAATATTTTTAAGATATTGGCTTCGGCTGGTGTTTCAGCCAAACACATTGTGGGAAGAACTTAAAATGCTTAGTCATGTGCGTTTTCTTATTGGTATTCCTTAGATGCCTCAGCCTAGGGCAATGACGTAATACCTAAGCGAGGCCAGAGAAACAGGGCCCACTCTGTTTTGACAGAGTATTATTCATGATCACCACTTTACATAAATGTTAAAGAATATCAAATAAAGACATGAGCTAATTATGCAAAAAATCGAAACAAATGCTACTCTTAATTCTGGGAGATTAAGGTGCAATATTCTTAGTAGTCAGATAAATTGAGTTCTTTCTTAGAAGATAGTGCCTTACATATGTGCTTGAGACATGGAAAAGGGTAAAATATCATAGACACTTTCCATCCAAGTTCTGCCATAAGGAAACTCTCCTTTGTAATTTAAAATTTTGCATTCTGCCAAGGCACACACCTATATGTGTGTGTGTGTGTGAGAGTGAGTGAGAGAGAGAGAGTGAGAGACAGCTGTAAAAATGACAATTCTGCATTTATTATTAATGTTATTTGCAAAGAGCATATATTCATGGTAAAACTGGCGGATTGTGGCATTTTAGGAGTATTCCATAGAGCGGATGTGTTTTTATGTCTAATTAATTAATGCATTTAAAAAGCTGTGTTCTAAATTCATTCTCTTGCAGTCGCTGCAATCATGTATTCGGTATCTGGGGATTCCTGTCTTCAAGCTTTGTTTATACCAAAAATATAAATTCATATAAATTTCATGGATTGATAATTTACAACATCAAGAATGCCAAGGGGTTTGCTGAACTATTGCTGAATGGTCAACTACACATCCTATTTGAGAAACCAAGGATGCTTTGAACACAGTGAAATTAATTTCATGCCCCTGAAATCCTTTGGCTTCTTAGTCTCTCATTGCATGAGCTTTAATTTAAGGCTTAGAGTGAATGAAGACGTAAGACTTGCCCAGTGTAAAAAGTCCCGAATAAGAAGTTTACACTTTGATAGAACAAATAATACCCAATGTATATATTTTATTAATGGGATTTAGTATCTATAGCCTACAGTCATAGTTACAGGGTTCAAATTTACACTGATTCACAAACATGAGCTAGTGTGTGATGTCCTGTATTCCCAGCCTCTTAGTACCAAACGTCCTATTTCTGAGTGTGTCTGACACCAGGTCAGGAGAGTTTCACAGCAGCAGGCAGCATGGGGTTTTAGTTTTATTGGAGTAGCTGTCACTACCAGGGCTCCAGGCAAAAGTCCAGCATTCTTTGTTTGACTTCCTTCCTCTTCCTTTTCTCCTCTTCTTTCCTGTCCCATGTCCTGCAATCCATTCTGGCCATGGACAGCAGAGATAACCGCAGACTACAAATGAAAAGCTGAGCTGGCCCTGAAACTATTACTCCTCGCAGCTATTTAATTGCAAAAGAATCTTTGTCCTGGAATTTCACCATGCCCCTTGGAAAGCAGGCTCAGTAATTTGGCTGTCAATCATTTGTAATTTTATACCTAAGAGTCTGAAGGGATAATAATTAGAATTACAGAGTCATATACTGGAATGCTGAGCCTAAGAAAACGAAAAGCGAGTATTTCAGGAAAGAGTCAAGTCTTTTAAAAGTCTCTTCTAAAGATCAAGTTTTATTAAAATAAAAATATAAACTGTTAATAGTAAGCTCATTTGGAAATCGCTCCTCACTTTGTTACTTATTTATAATGTTAAAGCTTTTCTATGTTAGTGCTACTTATTTTTCCACTTTGCTGTCAGTGTTAGTAGATAAAAATGGTCAGGGCGTTAAAATGCAGTTTCTTGCTTTGTTTTTCAGCCCAAGAAATCGAACTATTTGTCCAAAAGGGCCACAACATAATGAATTATTTTAGAATTGATGATACCCCACCAAATAGTGATTTCTTCATCCTTTACTTCTATCTACTTTTATTTTGTAAGACTTAAAAATCCTCTATTTTCTTTTAAAATAAAATTGACAAGGATATTGCTGGAAACTCTGAAGTTAAAACAGTATTTTTTTTAAAAAATTAAGAACATTTAGTAGGTAAATAATGTTCCTGTTTTCATGCATGCCTGTTAGAACTTCTAAACATCTGGGATTGAAAATAATTTAGGACTTTATTTTTTAAGTATATGTACACAAGAGTGCGTAGGTCATCAAGTGTAGCTTGCTCCAGATTACCTTTGTAAAACTCAGTTGTAGTACTGTTTGGTTGTTGATTTATTTTCCTTGCTGAGTATTATTTCATTGTGTACGTATACCATACTATATCCATTCTTGTTGCTGTGTATTTCAGTAGTGTCCAGTCAGGGCTGATATGAATATTGTTGGTATGAGCATCATAGTAGATGTCTTCTGTGCACATTTCTGGTGAGTGTGCGCCTAGGAGTAGAATTGCTGAGACATAGAGAATGCATAGAAAGAGCTTTAAAAGAGATTGACAAACATCAAGTTTCTTTTACCACTTGACATTGCCTTTCACAGTCTATGAAAGTTCTGATAACACCCAGTGCTTGCCGACATTTGGCATTTTTTCTCCTCTTTCTTTTTTATCATAACCACTCTGA
This sequence comes from Equus quagga, assembly GCF_021613505.1. NCBI lineage: Eukaryota > Metazoa > Chordata > Mammalia > Perissodactyla > Equidae > Equus > Equus quagga. The sequence goes on from NC_060275.1 coordinate 111,652,754, forward strand.
GGGGTATGCAATGGCATCCCATGGAGGTTTAAATTTACATTTGCCTAATGAGTAATTAAGTTGATCATCTTTTCATTTTTGTTGGCTGTGTGGATATCCCCTTTTGTGAAGTACTTGATCAAGTATTTTGAAATATATATCTATGTATCTATATACATGTACACACATCTTGTATGTACATATACACACACACAGAATAAAAATATATTTTTCCACTAGCGCCCCTTCATTTTTGCAGTGGTATCCTTGATAAACATAATTTCCCAATTAATATGGCCCAATTTATACTTTTTTATTCCTTGTATGGTTAGCCCTTTTTGTGTCCTGCTTAGGAAAGCCTTGGCTACTCTCAGGTCATGCATGTGTTCTATATTTTACCCTTAAAGCTTTATATAGTTTAATCTTTCACATCTAGACCTGTGTTCCATATGGAATTGATTTTCATGCGTGTGTTTTTTGAGATGAGAGTCAAGGTGCGTTTTTTCACTGTATAGATATCCAGATGGAAGCACCATCTTTCCCACCGTGTGGCAGCGTATGGATTCTCTTAAATTAGATATATATGTGGCTTGATGTCTGGATTCTCTCTTGTCCTACTGTTCTGTCTCTCCTTACGTGGACACCACAAGGTCTCACTGACTGCAGCTTTGTAATGTGCCGTCTTAGCTGGTAGCTTCAGCCTTCTAGATTTGTTTCTTTCCTTCAAGACTACTTATTCTTCTTGGCACTTTGCATTTTCATGAAAATTTTAGAATCCACTGTCCATCACCTTAGCCCCTGCCACCCCTGAAAAGAACAGTATGCTGAGGTTTGGATCGGAATTGTGTTAATTCTATCAGTTAATCCAAGGAGACTGAAATCTTTATAATATTAAATCTGCCAATCCATCAACATGGTATTTCCCTCCAATCACATAGGTCTGCTTTAGTTTCAATAGTGTGTAGTGTTTAGAGAGATCTTACACCACCTTCACAGATTTATTCCTAGGTATTTGATGTTTTTCTATGATCTTTATAAATACCATTATTGTTTTAATTTCTTTATTGCAGATACACAGAAAGAAAATTGATGTTGTACATTGGCTTTTTGTGTTCACTTTATTGCCTAAGGCCTTTGGTAGAATGTTAAATAGAAGTGACAATAACAAAGAGCAATATCTCATTCATATCTCCGGGGAAGTTTTCAATATTTAGCTCTGATTATAATTTTTTGGTAGGTTTTTTCATTATCAAATTGAAAGTATTCCTCTCTATTCCTAGTTTCAAAAGATTGGTTTTTTTAATCACTAACGACTGTTGAATTTTGTGAAAAACAAGTATTTATGCCTCTTTAGAATTTAGTTTAAACTATTATTGTGGATATCCCAGAATGTTCAGTTTATTCTGCTTCTTTGCTGGAAACACTAAAATGAACCAAAAATACAAGAAATTAGAACTTCAATTCCATTTACAATACTGGGACGGAATCAGCCACAAACTCATAAAAAGGAGGTATACAGACTTTAGACATTGCTTTTCAGATAGCATACAGTGTGCAAATTTCATTTAAAAAAAGACAAAGGAAGAAGGGAAAGATGGAAGGAAAGGAGGGAGGGAAGGAGGAAGATGAAGGCAGGGCCATAACTCAAAGTCCTGCACTGGAACACTGAGTCCCGAAGATGCGCAGGGACACAGGAGAGACAAGAAGCCCGGTGGAGGATAAGCCCCAACAAGGGAATAATGTCAAGGGGGGTGTTACAAGATCTGCATTTTTAGTTTCACCTCCTTCATACTCAACACCCCTCTCCTCCCCAATCTGTAATTAAGCAAAAGTCAGGCCAAAATAAAGTTGCCATCATTCAAAAATAAGTAATAACCCAAAGTGTTTAAATATAAGACAGTGGGTTGATGCTATCAAAAAAAGGTAAGAAACGGAATCAGAAAGAGGAGAAGGTAATACAACAATAATATACAAAAGATAGAGAAAGCGTAACTCCAGAAAAATAAAATTACCCCCAAGTAACATAAGAGAAAGTTAGCCATCTTCTTTTTTATAGCCTAAAGAATTTAAAATAATGAAAAAAAGTGAAATCAAAGAGACGATAATGAGACAAAGAAGGCATAAAAAGAGTAACAAGGAGCTGGCAATGCTCGTGGAAAAGTAGCAAAAGTAAAGCCATCGCTGAAATGAAACCACATTAGAAGCATCAAGGAGAATAGATAGTGCAGAAATAAAGAGGGCTGCCATGAGGAAATAAAGCAGAAGAGAGACCAAAAAGATGAAAAAGCAACTAAAGAGAAGGCAGTAGATGTGGAAGAGAGAGAACTGGGAGCTGATGTGCGGATTGTTGTTCTCACCTGGGAAGGTAATTTTCTTAAAAGAGAATAATATAAGCCTGGCCTTTTAGTTCTTTTCTTCAATTTTCAGTGCCAGAAGGTATCTAAATTATTGATTCACAAAATTTTGTAACCATCTAAGTAGGGCCATGAGTTCCCCAACTCCAGAGGCATCCTCAAAGAAAATGAAGGTGAGTTGTGCTCTGGAGGCACCATGAACAACCCATTCTAGGTGATTGTTGTGTGCTGGGGTAACAAAGCAGAGATATCTGTCTGTCTTATCAAATATGCATTAATACGAAATACAGGCACCCATGAACCATTCTTGCAAAATTGTGTTAAAGACAACATACAGTTAATGAAGACCTAGATCATGATGCATGATTTAGGTTGAGACATACAACCGTGTTAAAGAAGACTAAGACTGGTGTTGGCAGTGTGTGGAACAAGCACCACCCTTTTAAAAGTATGTACTGTTTGATTTTTTTTTTTTTTTCTGGTGAGGAAGATTGTCCCTGGGCTAACATCTGTTGCCAATCTTCCTTTTTTTACTTGAGGAAGATTGTTGCTGAGCCAATATCTATGCCAGCCTTCGTCTATTTTATATGTGGGATGCCACCATAGCATGGCCTGATGAGCAGCATGTAGGTCCACATCCAAGATCCAAACCTAGGTGAACCCTGGGCCACCGAAGTGCAGTGTGGGAACTCAACCACTGTGCCGCCAGGCTGGCCCTTGTTTGAATTTTTAATAATGAGTTTGTATTGCTTTAAAAATAATCAAAACTTAATTTTTAAAAATTACCTTGTTTAGTTTTTATTTGAACTAATACTAAATACGATCCTTTTCAAATGAGGACTAGTAATGTTTCAACATTGTCAAATATTATCCTAACAATTATAGTTGTATTTTATTTTAGAATTGAAGAAAGTATTTCTTCAATAATATGCCATCTTATTATTACTTTATAGTAACCTTTGGGGCCGGCCCATTGGCACAGCGGTTAAGTGTGCATGTTCCACTTTAGCGGCCAGGGTTCGCCAGTTCAGATCCCAGGTGCAGACATGGCACCGCGTGGCAAGCCATACTGTGGTGTGCGTCCCACATATAAAGTGGAGGAAGATGGGTACGAATGTTAGCTCAGGGCCAGGCTTCCTCAGAAAAAAAGAGGACGATTGGCAGACGTTAGCTCAGGGCTAATCTTCTTCAAAAAAAAAAGGAAAAAAAAATACTTATAGTAACCTAATTACATAGGTGTGTTATCTCTGTTTTACATAACTTGCCCCAGGTTATCTAACTATAAAATGTGAACCTGGAATCCATTTGGTACACAGTTCAGTAAGAAGTGTTTAAAATGCCTTACTGAATTTATGTTTTCGGAAGTTGTGGCTAAAACAGAATGAGTTTGGAGTACTGTAATGGCTGCGGAGTGGGTAACAGTATATAAAATTTAGCTTCAAAGTCGACATCTTGACAAGTTCTCTTTTCTGTGGGCCTTATAGATTGGTTAGATTTTGCCACATTTTATGCTTCTTTTGAATTATGATCTCATTTCAAAAAAATGAAATAATTTGAATAAACTTGTTTGTCCAACTGTCCATCTTTGAAATGAAAACTAGTCTGGCTTTGAATACGAACTCCAAGCAATCTTGACTCGATCTCTTGCCTTTGAATGAACCAAGAAAACAAAGTCTAGATTCAGTTTGAGAATAATTGTGTGATTCTGTGTGATTTTGTTTTTTCTGCCGCGATAGGGATAGCTAAATATCCAGATACAAATTCAGGACAAGAGAATGGCAGATTAGAAAACTAGAATTTGCAAGGCAGGCTTGTGGGAGGGTCCTTTTGTGATGAAATGTTGCATAAATAATGCCGATGGGGGTCTCAATTCACCGTTGCCATGGAGACCTTTGTGCCTGGCTGAACTCAAATCTTTTCTGTTTTAAGAAGGCATCCACTAGGCTTGTGCTGTCTCTGATGCCTCTTGCTTCGCCTTCTCTTAAACTGTTTGCAAGTGAAAGCAGAAATTAAACTATGACGATTTGGCATCCTGACTTTTTCGAGGCTGTTCTTCCACTCCATTTGGGATTTTTTTAGCTCCTCTGGGGTTCCTTTTTAACCCTAGTGCAGGCAGGGAGGAGCAGGTGGGAGAAAGCCTGGAACCGCCCGCACCGCTGCCCGGGAAGGAGGGAAAAGTAACCCCTCATCTTTGTGACTAGTCGACTTGTTTGCCTAGACTACAGTTTTGAAGTATTTAAGGACCATTTTTTCCGAAAGGTAAAAGAGAAAAAGTGAAAAGTAAACGTACTTGTTTTTTTAAATGCTTTCATTATTAATGTTGTTTTTGTGGTGATTTTAGCTAAAGTTTTAAAACTGCAGGTTGAAAGTCATGTGTCGTAAACATATATAGAATCTATTTCTGGCCTTATGGTTGTCAGTCAGTTTATTCAGTGAATTAATGTAGAAATCGTAAAAGCCAAATAACCGAATTAAGCGGAAAGCAGCTGTAAGGACCGATGTGCCATTTCCCTACCAACTAACCATTCTAACTGCTTAATAAGTGTTTTTAGTAAAACTTGCTGAGTCGTAGACACATCCTTTAGCTTTTATGAAAGTTATGATTATCCATGTAAATAGCCATTTATAATCAAGTGAGAATTAAATAATTAAAAGTTGTTTGGAAATTATGGGCCTTTTTCTTCCTTCGGTACACAATTAAGTGAATAACCTCACCCAGAAAGAAATTATTCATAGAGAGGAAAGGCATGAAAATCACGCAGCCAGTGTCACTCTGTAAAGTAATTGTAAAAATTCAATATATCGGACGGCTAACTTGTTGCGTTGCATTCTCTTTCTTGCAGAGATTATTTGGTTTTCAATGATGAGACTTATATGAGAACTAGAATACAATAATTGCATGTTTTGATCATCCTAAATGGTGCAGCTGTTTAAATGGGATGCACGCATCCCGTAATTACAGAAAACCTTTACCATGCAAGTGTTTCCAGATTGCTTTTATTCAGATAACTCACTGAGAGAATCATTGACCAAAATTTATAATGACTTCATAGATATCACCTGTGTCACCACTAGAGTTAAAATATTTGTGATGTTCAACAGATTAAAGAAACATTGATTTCAGAAAACTGTTGATTTAACAAGATGACAGTCTGTCTATGGGAATCATATATTGCATTGTTATATATTTGTAAGATAGGTGTACCTTGTAAAATTGTGAGTAAAGTAAAATGGAATGCCTCAGAAAGTCTTCAGGTTTTTAAGAATATTTTCAAATGAATGATAATAGTGGCAGAGAACAATTTTCAACTTAATTATGACAATCACAAGATAAAATTTCTGCTTGATTAATAGTATTTGAAATTTGAATGACTTTGTAGCTCAGATAGTAAGTGCAAATAATGACTGTGTTGACATAAAGAAATCACTTATGGGGCTGGCCTGGTGGTCTAGTGGTTAAGTTCATGCACTCTGCTTCAGCAGCCCAGGGTTCACAGGTTTAGCTCCCGGGCGCAGACCTATAATACACCATTCATCAAGCCATGCTGTGGTGGCATCCCATATACAACATAGAGAAAGATTGGTACAGATGTTACCTCAGGGACAATCTTCCTCAAGCAAAAAAAGGAAGATTGACAATTGATGTTAGCTCAGTGCCAATCTTCCTCACCAAAAAAGAAAGAAAGAAAGAAAGAAATGATTTATTTTTATCAGAAACAAATTGTCACAAATTTTAGAATTTATTGCCTAACGTGGATGCTAAAAATAAAATGTCCATTGCTTAATGTTTTATTTTAAAGAAGCTAACAAAAATGGGCTCATTAATTAGAAGTTAAAAGTTTATGTTACTCATATTAAGGCTAAGAATTTTTTTAGGTTTAAGGAATGAAAGTAAACCTCAGTGGTATAGATTGAGAATAGTGATTTAGGAAAACTTTGATCTTTGAGAGCATTTTCCATACATTAATTGTTATTCAGCAATGCTGCCTAAATATAAAGGTAAATGATGTGCAGCTTCATGTAGGAATATAGCATCTAGGCCCTCTCATTTTGTGTAGCATCAATATAATGGGTTGAAGTGACATTGAATCTTCAAACTATAGGGCACATTATAAGGCATGTGATCCAAATAAAGAGTTTTTTAAAAAGTAAAAAGTTAACTTAGTAGATGATTTGATTGCCCATTTCCCACATTGCCTGATATAAATATTCTACATGGGAAGGAAATTTAAACTATTTTTAAGTTTGTTTTAATCCAGGTATTTATGTCATGTGGATACATCTGAAGATGTACTAAATAGGCCCTTCAGGTGGCATTCTAAAACATAAGCAGAGAGTCAAACAAAATAGGATTTATAAGAAATGTATATTCTGAAGATTTCCAAATGCCATGTTGCAGAATCGTTTGTGGCCTAGTTTACTCATAAGTTTTATCCACACAATTAAGACAAATAGTTTCAACTGTTAAAAAAAAATATTTACCTAGACAATCTCAGATTTGGTCCAACTCAGGTGATTATATTGTCAGATTATAGAATTACAGCTAATAAGTCTGACCAAAGTTCCACTTGGAATGGTTTAGGAATAACGATTTGTGTTTGTGTTTCTACAGGTAGCTTATTAACATGTGAATTCTGATTTGGAGTTTTGTTTTATAATGCTTCTATTTTGAATACCTTATATTCAGCAAATGTTTGTTGAGTCCCTCCTATACGCTAAATATGGTATGAGGTGTCACGTGCAAAAACGGAAAGAGGTATTCCCCAGGGCCCAAGAACTGGGAAGTCTGGTGGGAGTGCAGACTTGAGAATAATAACTGTAGTGCAACAAAATAATTGCTCTAATGGAGGTGTGGCCAAGGGGAGCGTGAAACAGCACTATAGTTTATACGGTGCATTAAAGTATGTTTCTTTGATCCTCTCTCCCTAACTGGGTTAAGTGACTTGCACAAAATAACTGTTAATGAATGACTATGAAGTCTATTTCCAGATAGTAGCCAGAGAAATCCTCTGAAAACATAAATCCCATCATGTCACTACTCTACGCAGAGTAAAAGGCAAAGTCCATATGATGACCATCAAGCCCCTCTGTGATCTGTTGCCTGCCACCCCCATCGCTCTTCCTTCCCTCTTGCTCACTTGGTTCCGGCATACAAAATTCCTTGCTTTTCCTAAAACATGCTCCCAACACAGAGCCTCTGCATTTACCACTTAGCTCTGCTTGAAACATTACCACAGCAGCCCCCTCCCCAGCCCAGATATACACTTGCCTCACTCCCTCTTGTCTTTTAGATCTTTGCTCAGATTTCACCTTGTCAATGAGTCTCTTGTCAATAACCTTCCCCCATCTTCTCTTCCTGCATTATTTTTCTCCATTGCCTTTACTGCAGATGGCACTCTGTGTAATCCACTGGTCCATTTTGTTCCACATCTGTTTTGTCTACTAGAATGTAAACTCCACGAGGGCAGGGATTTTTGGCTGATTTTTTCATCAATGCATCCCCAGCACCTAGATCCGTGCCTGCCTTATTTGTTAAATGAGCAAATGAAGATCTGAATATAGATTTCCTGACACCGAATGTGTAGTGTTCTACTTTATTGCTGTCTTTTTAGATTTATAAAAATAGAGAATATTCAAAGTTATCCCTTGCATCCCATTATTCTGGCTTAAGTGTCAGGAAAAGTGGTCGAATACAGGCAGCAGATTCATAATTGCTTATGCACCAACACTATTAGCCAAGTCTCTTGTATCCTTACAGAATAGGCGTTAAGAATTTCCCTTCCATGGCACAGTCTCTGGCATCACATGGACTCATAGTGAGTAAACCCAGTGTCTTCACCCCTCTCCCACCCTCTAGCTGTGGAAACTTGGCCAATGCTTTCAGCTTCTGTAGCCATCTAATTGCTTTCACCCTAAAAGGCATGTTTGTTCCTATAATATTCCAGCTCTCCCTAAGGTTATGTGATTTATCTATGTGTTACCCAAAGTATTTTTTTTGGGGGTGGGGGGCAGATTGTCCCTGAGCTAACATCCCTGCCAATCTTCCTCTGTGTTGTATGTGTAACGCAGACACAGCACGATTTGATGAGTGGTGTGTAGGTCCGTGCCCGTGATCCGAACCCACAAACCCCAGGCCGCTGAAGCAGAGAGCGTGAACTTAACTACCGTGCCATTGGGCTGGCCCTCCGATATTTTTTATAACAAATACACAAATAAGTATATACAATCTCTAAAATATTAAATCATGTATTTCTTGATGTTTCTAATATCCATTAACATGAGAAAAATGATTCAGCATCCCGGATTATTTAAATGATCATATTCAGTCAGCAGCTCTGTTAAAGTTCTACTCAAAAAACAAAATATATTCTTAGGATCCTAAGAATTAACAGTCAGTATTAATCACATCCATAGTGGTATCCCGTCTAATTTGGCCATCACTAATGCTGGCTCACGTGGAAAGTATTTGTGGATCAAATTCCCTGCCTCTATCCCATCAAGTTCATCCTACATTTGACAAGTTTAGTTAAACTCAGCACTTGTGGTTTTAAAAATAAGCTCTGCAAGCTCTAGGAATTTAATAAACTCTACACTGTGGCTAATTATAGTGACCTTCTCCGGTGTATAAATTTTTCTCAAACATGTGAGGGTTCCTTCCTCTAGGAATAAAAATATTGAGTTAGTCTGTGGCTTCCAAGGGTACAAGCTCATTTTTAAAGAAGAAAAACTAATTTTAAGTGTTGATCAACTGTCTGATTGTTTCAGTACGAGCAAAGAGATTATTAGAACCTTTCTGTGTTCCTCAGCTGCTGTTTGCACGTGGAAGGTAACATTTGAAAATGTGTTCCTCCAAGGAGAGTAACTCTGAAAATGATTATTTATTGCATAGCCTCCACATGTCCCTGTTCATGAATTTCAGCTGCTTCAGTTCATTTCAAGCCCTCATGCTCTTCTGAACCAATGTCTGGTAATTTTCATCGGCATTAATAGAGTTTCTGCGAGAGATGCTATGTTCAGTGTTTAAATGTTAAAGGTAATTAAATTTAGGTGCTGAGGTTGGGGATTAGTTATGCCCACGTTATTATCATGGAGCACTTCTGCCAAAAATGAGAAACCAGAAATAACAGAGGTGAAGATGAAAAAGACTAAAAGAGGGAACTTCGAGTCAGCTGCGGGGCTGTGTCCGTAGCATCACAGGCCCCAGGGTGGCTGGGCCAGCGACCCTGCTGCTCCCAGGCTGTTTGCAGCACAGGGAGCTGCCACTGTAGCTCAGTGCTACCATGGACCTGACACTAGTTTGTGGACTCTGGCACATTCTTGCATATATTTGGCAAATGTAGTGCACAGATATTGGCCAACTGTCATACCTTTCCCATTTAGGGACCTATTTAATATCTAGGTATATGGAATTTAAACAGGAACTTTGCATTTCTTCATTTAAAAATTTATAAACCTGACCTTTCCTTTTATTTTGTTATTGCTCTGAAATAATAATTGATACACTTATTGAGCACATCCAGTGTGCTCTTGATTATTTGTTTACAATATCTCATGAAATCCTCACCAAGGCCCTATTATCCCTGTACTATAGAGGGGAAACATTAAGCTGAGTCATTATTTTATTATGTGATATGTCTAAGATCACAGAAATAAGTGTAAGTGTAAGCGTAAGAAAATACACTCAGCCCTGTGGCCGAGTGGTTGAGTTCGCACGCTCCACAGCGGCGGGCCAGGGTTTTGCTGGTTCAGATCCTGGGTGTGGTCATGGCACCGCTCATCAGGCCACATTGAGCCAGCGTCCTACATGCCACAGCTAGAAGGACCCATGGCTAGGGTATGCAACTGTGTACTGGGAGAATTTGGGGAGAAAAAGCAAGAATAAAAAAAAAAGGAAAATGGTGTAAGATTTTGAATCTCACGTCTGCTTAACTTAGCAGGTCACGGTCCTTCAACCTTCCATCCAATGGCACTGCTTAATTTAACCATCTCTCTTAGATTTTGGAAAACCTTTATGGAGTTTTGCCTGTTCAATTTATCCTCCACCTCCCATTGCACATCCCTCCCTCTGTTTTCCTTTACTGTTCACCTCCAGCCAGATGCTTCAGGCTGTTCTCCCATTTACTGTAAATTATTTGACCACTAATTAGCATGTTCCTGCTTGGAATCCTGCAGAGCCTGGAGCTCAGGGATTGGTAATGGGTGCTATGGAATATGCATATCGGAATCAGTTTAAGCAAGTATGATGAATACAGCTTCCTACTCAGCATCTCAAAGGCTGGGGTTGGCCATCTGCATTTCTAATAGGTTCCCTAGAGAAGCGCTAGACCCAGGAGCATTTGAGAACCACGCATCTGATTTTATAGATCCAAAAACTGGCTGTGAGGGAGGTGGAGGGACAAGTTCAAGGGTGATCTGAGAGTTCTCTGCAGAGAATTGGGGGAAGGATAGAGATTGCAACAGTCCTCTCTGCCACGTTGGAGACTCATGCAGGTGACAGGTTCAAAGTGACAAGAGATCAAAAGGGTCAACGGCATGAGATTAATGTCAAACTTGTACTTTTCCAGGCCTATTCTCTGCCATGCTGTATTTGTGCATGCACACATAAGATAAAGAGAGAGGGAGATAGGCAAACGAAGGGAAAGTACTGTTAGCCTGGATGCAAGATGGGCTGTTCAATGCTAAGAAGGTGAATGCTGGACATGCTGGTCAAGGCCTGATCTTATGAAGTCCCCCTCATTCCTCAGTCCACTTCTTCCTTCTCTCCCCACTGCTTTCTTTCACAGCCATTGTGTTGCTTGTTTTTTTTATTGTGCAGCCTTGTGTATCATTAGGGATGCTAATATTTCCAAAGCATCTCATAAGGATGATTTAAATTAAATGGCATAGCATAGTTATTGTTACAACACTACTTACTGAGCTTCTAGTACTTGCCAGTCCCTGTTATAAAAGCTGGGAATAAAGAGATACAAGGGCACTGCCTTCATGGAGCTCTCATTCTAGTATGGACCAGAAGATAAGTGAATGCCGATTATTACTGTCCCACCTCCCCCTTTCAAAAGAAATCAATCTAGGAGGAGAGCCTGTTATGGTGACACAGAGGCTACGCCCATACTAATGAGACCAACAAGTTTATCACTATCAATATTATGTAATACGTTACTCTATTTTCATTTTTAAAAGGAATCCAGGGCAACTTTCTTATCATCTTTGTTTTTAAGTGACAGTGATGTTTTTTGGAAAATTTGAGAATATGTGTTTTCATTGGAAACAAAATTCTTAGTGTATTTAACCAAGTATGAAATAGGCCTCTTAGCTGCACTGTAGTGGGAAAAAATATGAGCCTGGAGGTCGGAGGCTTAGTTTTATATGTTGGCCCCAGTGCACTCCAATTGTAGGATTTTAAGGAAATGTGGACGTGTTTCATGCATAACTTGCTCTCCTTAAGAACAGTGACATTCTTATCATTGTGGTGCAGGTAAAATGTGATGTCATTTATAAAGTGAGTGGTAGCTTCATCTTCCACCTGTAGAAGAACATGTTACTGGATCAACATTATAAGTTGCTGTTCTTGTACTGTAAACCTTTATTTACTTTTTGGTAATGTGTTATTCATCTTAGAACAATGTGGATGTTTACAAGTTTTTTGTTTTTTTGGTTTTTTTCCTGAGAAAGGTGAGTCCTCAGCTAACATCTGTGCCAGTCTTCCTCCACTTTTTATGTGGGTCACCACCACAGCATGGCTGACGAATGGTGTGGGTTCACGTGGGGGATCCGAACCCACAAACCTGGGCCACTGAAGCAGAGCACACTGAACTTAACCACTATGCCATGAGGCCAGCCCGAGATGTTTACAACTTTTGAACCAGAGTTCTAAAGGGGTTTAAAGTTAGAAGATGATTATACTGCACTGAGGAACATACCAACCTGCAGAAAGTTCTCTGCTACTGTTACTTCACTGTGCTTAAAGCTCGCACACAAAGTCAGTCAACAGTGCTGTGCCAAAAGAGGTAGTTAAGTGACTCTCACCCTCTGGTTGCTTCTTTTTCTTCTCTTTCTTTGTTTTTGTTTTGGCTTTTGGTTTGTTTACTTCCTTATTGAGGTAATATAGTTGAAGAAAGAGCAATGGAGTGGAATCATGTCCAGCTCTGGTATTAACTTTCATTTCATTTTATTTTCCCTGGTGTGTCCCCAAACGGCTTTGAAGCTGCTCAGTCTAGTCACTTAATCCCTCCGCACCTCAGTTTCCATACCTGCAAAATTAAAGAGTTCAACTCTGATCCCTTCCAAATGAATAGGATTTTATTATCTGTCCTACAGGGGCTTCCTGTTGCCGAGTTATGGGTGCACCATCACTGTTCAGCTGTAGAGCAGAGCAGATTGGCTAAAGTGGGGTCTCACCTGGGTCCCTGGCCTAGCCTGTCTGGATCTCTCATCCAGGGGTCTCCAGCTTTGTTAATTTTACTCCATGATCAGGAAGAATCTTTTGAGCAAGAACATCCATTATGTGCTCATTTATTTGTCAACAATATAAATGTACTGCTGTACCAAATTTATAAGTTAGAAAATATGCTAAAAATCTCATTTTAAAAGATGAGAATAATTTCAAATACAAGTTCAAACCTTTACTCCCCTTCCCTAGTAGATTGTCTTGTGCCCCCGACTTGAGAGACCGCTGTTGCCGGGACTGAGCTGCATAGCTCAACAGTTCTGGGAAGTTAACAATCAAATTCAAAACCTGAGACAGGAGAAATAGATATATTTTGTTAAGCTCAGCCATCTGTCCTTGTAAGACCCTCTGTCACGATTATAACTAGATTTGGGGGTCGCTGATGAAGATGATCACATAGTCGTAAATGAGTGTTCATCATTTGCAAATGAGCACATTGTAACCCCAGGCCTTCTGCAGATAGGGGCCAATACGACAATGTTGGCATCAGAGTGCCCTCCGTCTAGGTACTAGAAAACAGTCCAAGGCTTATGCTGGTCTCTGTATGCTGATGACATGTATTAGGCATGTGTTTTTGTATCCCTTTGGATATAGTATGTAGTAGATTTTTATCAACATGAAAAAGAGTCTGTGGTGGAAAAGCATGAGCTATGCTCTTTCTATTCAAAACTATGATCAAAGAATTGGGCTAAGGTCTTCAAAGCAAGCTTAAAGAATTTGCAGATAATACAAGGCTAAGAAAATATGCTTACATTTAATACAGGATTAGATTTCAAGACGAATGTAAAATGCTGAAAAAATAAGAGAGAAAAACAAAAAGTTGAAAATTTGGGATACATGTCCAGCCTTGTCTGTAGGGTCAAACGTATCAACTGCAGAGGCGCATCGTGTATGGGAGTCTGGTTGGCAGCAGTTTAGAAAAAAAGTACTAGAGTTTTAATTGAATTCAAATTCCCTGTGAGCCGACTCTTTGTCAAGGTTAAGAAAGCTAATGCAATCTTAGGTTATATTAATGGAAGTCAATTTCACTGCTACAAGACAAGTGATGCTTCTTAAGTACTTGACACTTTTCAGACTATATTTGGGATAATGTGTGAAATGTTGAGTATTTTGAATTAAGGTTGGCGGGAGGGGTATCAACAAATGAGAGAGAATGCAGAGGTGTGGCCAGAATGATGAGAGCTCTAAAAACAGGGATGAGACCTCCGAACTACCCTTGTTTAAATCACAGAAGAAAAGATGCGGTTTTCAAATATTGGGTGGTGTATTGTATCATCGAAAATGTCAATGTAATGCTTTGGTGAATCAGAAGACAGAACTGGATCAGAAGTCAGGATCAGAATCAACTATTAGATTTTCATAAGAAGGCGTATTATGGTTTTGACAACAAGAGCTATACTTCAGTGGAATGGTATGCATCGGAGTTTGAGTTGCTGTCCCTGGTAGCTTTCAGGCGGGGACTGTCTGAGAGGCTGACTCTTCAAGAAAGATGGATGATGAGTTAAATGACCTTCTAAATCCCATCCACATAGGAAATTCTGTGAGACTTTTAAGGAACTATATCTAGATTGATTAGAACTAGATGCAGTTTGGATGTGTAAAAGTCTAGAAAACCCATAATGATGTTTGCAGCAGACATTTTGCTGCATGCTAAGGTTTCTGGAGGTAGGAGGAGGGATGTGAACTTTGAAAACACTGCCCAGTAATTCATGTACAACAACAGTTTGAGAAGGAACAAGAAGAGGCAAGTTAGATTGTTCGTCTAAGTATTTATTCATCCTATGCATAAATCTCTATGAAAATGCCTTAAACTATATATTGTGTCTGTTTTCTTCACTTGGAAAACAGTTAACCATGAGTAATATATTCTTCTTTTTCCTCGTATGAAAAACAGAAATAATAATTATTATAATAGTGATATTATTATTTCCTGAATCCCTGAAGAGTATTCACTCCACTATGGGAAGAGAAGGAAGACGTTGCTTTTATAGGGGGGAAAATGGCCTAAGTTTATTAAAATAGAAAGGTTCTTCATGCCGAGTTTAGTAGGATATGATTTAATTCATTTGGTTTGACTAAATACAAGTTCTGCAATATTTATTAGATACACGTGTCTTGTTGACTATTTAATTTCTGATGAGGCTATTGCTTTCCCCACTTGAATAAGAAGGGGAAATTGTTTGGGAGAAAATTGTCCTAATATGTACAAAACAGCTGCTGGAATCGTGAGCAGCTTGCTCCCCAGCGCTGCAGCCAGGGAGGCTGATGTTGATCAGATCTGCCCTCTCTATCAGGTAAAATTGCAGTTGATGGAAATTACAGTCCCTAGTTTCAGAGGACACGGGGATAATTTGGCTGTTCCTAAAAAGGCATAAACAAAATATTGGCTAAGCACAGACAGATGTTAAGGTTATACTCTGTACATGAATTCATGTACTTGAATTCACTTTAATGGGATTGAGCTTATGGTGTAAGATCTTGCAGCTCATTATAACTAAGTTGTTATGGGCTGCTAATTTGCTAGAAGCTGCTGCATCATGAGCTAGCCCAACTGCCTTGATGAGTCTCCTGGTAGTTAATATGGATTAAATGTGGATCTTTTATTTTTTCCCCTGTGGTCTCACATAATGATATTAGCTTGTCTATGGTGTGACAAATTCAGTGTACCAGGAGCATCTGGTACACTATTCTTTATGACTGAGAATAAGCCTGCAAGCTTGATAACGTACATCCATTAAGACACTTCCCCATACTGGGGAGATGTGGAAGGATCTTGACTATGGAAGGAATTTATTGGTCACAGTTCATTTTTCTCTGACATATGTAAACTATTTCAACAGTGGTACGTTTATCAATGCTACTTTCCTACAAGTTCTTGTTTGATTATCAGGATGCAAATATGGATATGTTCCTTGTTAGGCTGTACTTAGTTCATTCCCAGCAGAGGAATTTTAAAAAGGAAAAAGAAAAAGAAAAGAGAAGAAACTACAACATTCACAGCTTGAAGATAGGTTTAAATTCAGTCTTTTGAAGTTGATCTGAGCATGGATCACACTGAAATGTTCAAGTCATGAGGCTGCTTTAGTAAAGACGGTGTTTTTTTAATCGAATGCATAGTATTATAAGAAATGAGAAGTAGATTCAGATCCTGTTGTCCCATTTGGATTCAAACAAGTTAATATGAGAAGATTCATAGTTTGAATATATTACTACCTAAGGAGTGGAGAAATATATTTCACAGATGAAACAAAAGAGTTGACACACATGTGCACATTACATACCTTATCCGGAATAGGGAAGACCACTGGGTTGGCTGTCACTGTGAGTAATCTTGAATTATTCATTTAACCTCTCTGATTGTCAGTTCCCTCCTCTTTACACAAATGGGTTATATTTCATCCATTATATTCCAAATCCATCATATAATACCTTCACTGGGTCATTTGAAGGTAAAATTATTACAGTGACAATACAGCTGTTATTATACAAATAGTAAAACAATTATGCTATTATATTAGGGTATCATTATAATAAAAATAACACCATCTTACCTGATGTCAGCCTTTTGTAACCTCAGGCCCCTCAATCAATAATAGATGTGACATTAGCAATTAAAAACCACTCTGGAGGCAATGAGGAACAGGAGCTCTGAAAGGTATACAAAAAAAATCACCAGAAAGAAATGTCAACAATATAAATGAAGCAGAAGAGAAATGAGTCTATTTCTTTGGTTGTAGGAGCCAATAGCTATCTGTGTTCACAACCCCAGAGGACTTTACTGTGTCCACCTAATTATGGAAAAGCTCTGCAGTTGACAGGGACATTTAGGGACAGGCAAACTAACATCCTTGCAGTGCAATATCCTTATAATGTAGTACAAGATAAATGTTAACACTATTGACTTTCAGATGTCAAAAAACAGTTAAATTTTATTAAGTATTTTCTTGTCAATGAGACAAGTGAGCTCAATAAAATTTCAAAGGGTTTCTTACTTGGAGTATGGAAATAGATGAGATGTTGCATCACATTCAGTAAATGAGGAAAATCAGAATCATTGTTGAATATTAACCTTTTACTTAAGTCAAAACTTCCTATCTAGTTTGCCTGATGTTCAGTCTGGCCCTACACTCCCATCAAACTGAACTCTGATTACTCCCTGAAACACATACACACACATTCAATATTTGCCTATTCTGTGCCTTAATTCATCCTATTCCTTCCATCTGTGATGCTTTTCCTCCACCCTTTCACATGGTCAAGTAGTAACCTCTCGTTGTTCATCTCAGATGCTACCTCAGCATGTGCCATTGTCCTTGATTTCTTCTTTGTCTCCACCCCCTTCCATCTTCTCTAACTGAATGTAGTCTTTGAAATTCCTTATATCTTTCTCATCACAATTTAGCATTTCACTTTGTATTCTAGTTAATGATGTACACATTATAACTCTTTTACTAGACTGAAAACTATCAACAAGATCTATATTAGAGTTCTCCAGAGAAACAGAACCAATAGGATATTTAAATAGATATATAAAAAGAGATTTATTATGAGGGTCAGGGTCAGGTGGTTTTAGGGGATGAGACGTCCTGCAGTCTGCCATCTGTAAGCTGGAGGGCCAGGGAAGCTGGTGGTGTAGTTTCAGTACAAACTTAAAGACCTGAGAACCAGAGGTGTCAATGGTATAAATTCCAATCTGAGTCCGAAGGTCTGAGTCCAAAGGCCTGGAGAACCAGGAATACCAGTGTCTAAGGGCAGGATAAGATGGATGTGCCAGCCCAAACAGAGAAAGCAAAGTCTTCCTTCCTCTGCCTTTTGTCTATTCCAGCTCTCAATGGGTTAAATGATGCCCACCCGCATTGGTGAGAGTGATCTTATTAGTCTACTGACTCAATTGCCAAACTCCTCCAGAAACACCCTCAGAGACAAAGTGAGAAATAACCTTTTACCAGCTCTCTGGGCATCCCTTAGCTGAGTCAAGATGACACATAAAATTGACCATCACAGGATCTATACCTGAACTAATTTTGTACCCATGCCTCTCCTATCTGTGTTATTCAGGACCTTGCAGAATGCTTTGCACATAAATATCTGTTGCGCTACTGTTCTTTTATTCATTCATCCCATAAATGTTTATTTGGCACCTACTATGTGGTGGATGCTAGAGATTTGGATGAAAGATGTAGCAGTGTCCTTGCCTTGAAGCCAAACATAATAAGAATAATAACTTCAAAATAATTGGAACTTGTGGTTTGCTGCCAGACAAGTGAGCATGAATGGCTCAATTCCCACCTATAGTTGCTGTTAGTGAGAAGGCAGTGTTCCTTTTGCATTTCATTTGTGTACCGGAGAAATCTGATATTGTAGTATATAAGAGAAATTAAGTGACAATACTACCATATTGTTGGGGACAAATTCTGATTTCAAGAGATCTAATGAAAGAACTCTCTGGGAATTTTGGAGCCGCTGAAGAGACTTGAGACATCTCTTCATCCTGAAATACTTATAGATACTCAGTTCTCCTAGTGCTACCAGGAAAAATCATTAGAGAATTTTATATTAGTAAGATGTTAAATTGTGGGAAAATTGAATATTTTGCCATGAAAATGATATAGCATAAAAGCATATGAGAATGTCAATTTTACAATTAAGTTATTTTAAAATATGAATTTCACAGTTTGGTAAGATATTTGGGGGCTAGATCAATAGAAAGCAAATATCTCCTGATGCTGTTCTCAAAATCAGAGAAGTGTTCTTCCTTCTCTGAAAAGTCTTACTTACATTTCTTGGTGGATAAGCAAAGAGAGAATATCTTTGGATGTGAGAGTAACTGGGTTGTAATTAGCACACTAATTATTTAATTGTAATTAAACAATCAAGTTTGGAAGAAAATGTGGTGACAGGATTAAGTTTTAGTTAATTGTTTTAGGTTATGTGTGTAATTTCAAATTAATATCACTATATATTAACTTGCAAGAATCTATGTCTTTGTATAAACAAAAGAAAAATATGAGTAGGGACAACCAATCAGATTTACTCAACACATTCAATTCCTCAAATGAATACCAAGACTTAAGGGAGACATGATGATGCTCGTTGTAAGGAATATTTCCTTTAATGTTATAAAGTATTGAGCCATTGAAGGGTTAAATGTTCAGAACTATTTATTTTTATCCTTAGGAAATAAGGAGTCACTGAAAGGTATTAAGTAGATGAATAAAGGAATCACATTTGTTAATTTTTTAAAGATAATTTTGGCTATATTATGGAGAACAGATTGAAAGCAGACATGAACAAAGGCACACACTCTAATTAGGATAATGAGTTCAGGGCTCTGAGCAAGAGATATTGATGGCCAGAATTGGAGTGGTATCAGTGGACATAGTGGACAGATCAGAGCTGGAATTGATGGTTAAGACTCTATTCTCAATTCTATCTTGGGATTTTTTTCCCCATACCAAGCAATTCTCTGACACCAGCTGGGTGTCCTACAATGCAACTCAATTCTGACACTGTCTACCTGGAGATAATGTCAAATCTCATAGGTTAAGGACTAAGTCTTACAAGACTTCTTCCAAACACACCCTTCTGATTCCAGTGGCAAGTCCAGGTTGTCACCTTTGGTTGTAACCAACCATCTGGCTTTAGACTGCAGGTTCCAATGACCCTCTCCTTGGGTTTGATTAATTTGCTAGAACAGCTCACAGAACTCAGAGAAAACATTTTACTTACTAGATTATTGGTTTATTATAAAAGGATATATGATCCTTTTAATGTATTTCTATATTTGGTTTGCCAGTATTTTGGTTGAGGATTTTTGCATCTGTGTTCCTCAAAATTAGACTATTGATGGTGAGCACAATGCAGTCTATACAGAAACTGGTAAACAATAATGTACACCTGAAATTACACAATGTTATAGACCATTATGACCTCGATAAAAAAAAAAATTCCTTACAATGAAAAATAAATAAATAAAAGGGTATAACTTAGGAACAACCAGATGGAAAAGATGCATGGGGCAAGGTATGGGGGAAGGGCAGGGAGCTGCCATGCTCTCTCCCACGGCACCATTCTCCCCATATCTCCAGATGTTCACCAACCTGGAAGCTCTCCGAATCACATCCTTTTGAAATTTTATGGGGAATTTATTACATAGGCATGATTGATTAAATCATTGGCCACTGGTGATTGATTCAACCTACAGCTCCTTTCCCCCCACCAGAGGTTAGGGAGATGAGACTGAAAGTTCCAATCCTCTAATCACATGGTTGGTTCTGCTGACAATCAGCCCCCATCCCTGGGTGCTTTCCAAAAATTACTCCTTAACACAACAAAAGACACCTTTGTCACTTTCATGTCTTAGAAAATTCTAAGTACTTTAGGAGCTCCATGACAGAAATGGAGATAAAGGCCAACTATATATTTATTGTAAATCACAGTATCACAGTGGTATTTAATGATGTTTTTTAGTGGATATCTAGAGAGGACAAAGTCCAGAATGATACACAAATTTGGGAATTAGGCACCTTGATGGTGCCATTTACTGAGATAGGAAAACAGAGGAGTGGGAGCAGATTTGCAGGTTGAGTGCTGAGATTCCAGTTTTGGACATGAATCTCTGGGTTCTCCACAGTGGACGTCAGTGGACAGTAAGATATATACCATTTTTGGTTATTGAAGCTGTGGGAATGGATGAGATTATTCAAACTGTGAGAAAATAGAAATTTGAAAGAATCCCAAGGAGGATGATGGCTTAAGAGAATAAGAGGCCCCCATAGAGAAGAGGAGCAACCAGAGAGGTGGGAAGGAAAGACGGAGAGGGGTGTGTTGAAACCATAATAAGAGTTTGTTCCAGGAACGAAAAAGAGGCCAACAAAGTAAAACGCGGACAAAAGGTCAAGTTAAATGCTGATGGTATTTGGTGATGAGAGCATATAGAATTATTTCACTGGTATGAATATTTAGCTATTTAAATTTCAACAAGGAGCACTGAATGAGAAAGGATAAACTTGGCCTTTTGTCGCTCAAACATTTCTGTTCTGAACAGAATTATTTCTATAATTCTTATCCTATAATTCTAGTTAATCGTACAAAAGACATATAAGGGGAGAGAGAGCAATTCATGGTAAAAGATCATAGAAATTTTGCATGGGAAGTGGCACAAAAGTAATTTAACCTCATCTTTTACATTTTATCAGATGCATTTAGTGAGTTTCCTCTAGGCATACACAGTATTGCACACTTTCTTATATTGATCCAAATGTTGTTTGTTGAGGTCATACATTAAATCATCCACCCGTCCAACCATTCATCGTTTATTGAGTGCACTCTGTGCTAGGTGAGAAGGTGATAATGCAAGGGCATGGGCCCTGCCATCATGGCATGTATGTTCTAAGAGAGAAGACGGGCATGTAATTAAGTGAGTTCAATACAGTACTATATGAGTGGTGGTCATTTCTTCTCAGGTGTAGGAAGAGTGAGGGTGAGGTTGGGAATAGATGTATAGAACAGGTGGTAATTAAATGAGGCAGTGTTGAGATCACCATAAAATTGAAAGGCAAGACATTTTCCCTCAACTTGAGGAACAAGGGAAGAGTGGGCAAGAGAAAGTGGATATTCAGAGCAGTGGGTGCAGAGTGAGGACACGCACAGTCCATTTGAGAGAATGCAAGCCATTGATCTTGGCTGAGCCAAGAGATCTGGTAGTTCCTCTTTCACCCTTTAAATATTGGACAGCTGGTTTCTCCACTACAGCACTACAGTGTAAACATAGGTAAGGATGTTGAAGTATAACTCCTCCCCATCATCATTGCCCTCATTAGGTGTTTCTGAAATTGGCAGTGGTACTCTTAAAAGTTAAGGGGCATTATTAGAAGTATTTCACTTGTAGTGTGGACTTGAACAGTACTATCAGTATAATTCTTCCTATGATTGGACATAATTACAATATTTTGTTTCTAGGAAGGCAAGGAAAACTAAAATAAAACAGCATGAAATGGTGAGCTGTAGTCATTCTTCATTAAGGAAATTTGTGTTATTATTTTGGCTGTATTGTTCCTGGTTCTATAGCTCCATTAAAACTGTGAGAATAAATAGTCCATGAGTTTTGAGGGAGTGGCATTCTGAACAGTTAGTTTGAATTAGACTTCTAGCTAATCTTTGGGGAAGCCACTTAATGTCTTTGAATTTGGGATGTCTCAGAAAATAAAATGCTTGCCTCTTTGGATCAGTGTGAGGAATGAATAAGTTAATTCATTTAAAGCATTTAGCAGAGTTTGATCCATGGAAAGTAAATACTTAAAATATTGACTGCCATTATTGTCGACTATTGTCATAAATAAAATAGTCATTCCCAAGCAGGTGTGGGCATAAAAATCACTAGTAGAAAATTTTCAAACTATACATGTCAGGGCCCCATCACCTGTAAGTTTTTATTCTGAAGTTCTGGGTTTTGTACCAGGCATTAAAAAAAGTTCTAGAGATTGTCATGATATAGTTAAGAGTCACCAATATGGTAGTATCACTACATTTTTTATCAAGTCTGATGGATTTTTACATCACTTTAGACTACGAAGAAATGTGGCCTTCTTTATTTCATGGAGTCCTGCCATTTGGATGAATTAAATAAACTGTGGTAAACATGCTTTATTTGGATAACAAGGCATTTGGCAAGAGCAAAGCAGATGGAATCCAATATATTGAAGGAATTGGTCAGAAAGAGGTATTTCGTTATATTTTTATTTTATTGAACCTGTTCTGGAAAGATGTGTATGATTCCACTTCTGGATGCTGATTCCTGTCATCTGCTGTCTTGCCAGGTGACCCAGGATGACATCGTGGCTGTTTAAAACATTAATCTGTCAGCTTTGTAAACTTTCATGGACAGCTCGTTGCTATAGTTTTTGACGCATCAGTGAGGTCTACAGCTTTACAGTTGACAGTGATTTGTTCCATTCCATCTTGACATCACAGCTTGTTCTTTCCAGACTTGTTGGACACTTTGCTGTGCGCTTCCTATTATTATCCTGTCATTTGTGCCACTTTCCCTTCAGATTTGCCTTTGCAACATGGCTTAGTGGGATGAAATTAACATTGCCAAGAGTTTGTGGCTATGAAGTCAATTCATTCATGTGGAAGGGGAATTAAAAGTGATGTGAGAAAAAAGGTCACCCAGGATTACTTGATAGTACAAATCCTTGATGGCTGCAGAGATGAGGGACACCAGGGAGCAAAAACTCATCTGCATAATGGAAAACTAGTCTTTGATCTTTCCTGCAGAGACTCAAGCCAGAGGACAGAGAACATTCCTGGGCTCTGATCCTCTCCCAGGTAGAAGCACATCTGAGCAGAAGAGCAGTGTTTATACAATGATAATGACCAGAATTCACTTTATAATAAAATATTTCAAAACCCCTGAATAGTCATTTTGCTCCAGTATTGCAAGCAGAGTCACTAAGTCAGATTACCTAAAATTATTGAATCTTAGAGCCAGAAGAGAAATAGCAATGACGTTTCATTCTCTCATTTTACATAGAAGTAGTTGGTGCTTCTAAGAACCAGGTCACATCTGCAGAAAGGATGGGCAAGACATGGGGAGAGTGAAGGAAATTTGGAGGCTGTAGCAAGCTTTGGGATGAAATAGACAGTGTTCTGAGACTCCAGCAAGAGGCAAGGAGATATTAGGCAGTGGGCAATCTTAGGCAGGGAAGAGAGAAGAGGTCAGGGTGGAGAAGACGTATATATTGGGTGGATGGTTCATCATACAGGCCAAGCAACCATCAAATGAAGCCAGCAGGAGGCACACAGATAGTCTAGAGAGGCAGAGCATCGGTCCCCAGGAAAGGTGAGTTGTTAAAATGCTCCTGTAATCGTCCCAGGCCTAGAGGATGATTGCTTTGTTTATTACCCAGGGGTTTGCTCAAAATGAAACTAGGTATGGACCCAAATTCTAGAAACAGAGGATACAGTAACTTCAGTTATTCTTTAAGCCTTCCTAACTTGGAGTCAGACCAGCCCCTTTGTATGGGATATGTAGATAAGCGAGAGGACCAGCCTGTGCAAATTAGAGCATCCTAGCTCAGGACATTCAGCAGATGGTACAAAGACCAGGGGCGCTTTAGGGTCACTATACTCTGACATGTCCTCCTTTGCTCTGAGGGTCCCAAGTTCTTTTAGAAAACGACCTGAACTCCAAATAAGAATTCAACTCTTGCATTAACTCTTGCTCCCTTGCCAACATGGCAATACAACTTTTTAAAAGGGACAACCCTATAAACCTAGAAAATGGGTGAATAAAGAATCGTATTTCACCAAATTTGAGAGGACATCAATTGTTAGTACTTCATATACTATGAAGAAAACAATGAACTATCACATGCTATCAAATATGTCATCCCAATTTGAGAGATAGTAAACCCAGAGATATTAAAGTGTAAAAAATGTAATGTCTTAGAACTAATAAAATTTGATATACTTGATATACTTACCACGTAGATAGAAAAAATGGAAATGACTCATCACACCCAAGAAAATGGAATTCTAAGCTGTAGGAGAAGTAAAAACATACTCTAACTTATAAGGAAAGTCTTTTAAAGATTTGTAGGAGTTGGGATGTGGGGCATGAAGTACAGTCACAAGGAGGAGATTGGCTGAAAATCTATTTAAATATCAGTTTGGGAAAAAAAATCAATTCGACCCCCAAATCTCTGACCCCACCATACACAGCTGGAGGACTGTTCCTCCTCCATACTGGCAGAGACTAGAAGTTTATTTTCTGGAGGGGATTAAATTAGAGTCTTAACTCAGAGACCGCAAGGAAGAGTGTTAAAAGTGGGGTATTGAAAGTTGGGAGTGGGAGTAAGTGAAATTTACTTACCAAATTTTGAGCCCCTCCCTTTCACCCTGCCGCCAGCCTCTAGCCCTACGCAGTTTTTGAAACAAGGACAGTCAAATGTGAACAGTCACAGCTGGAGCTTGGGAGAGTCTTCTCTGGGAGTTCTGTATGGACACCCCCAGTGGTTTTCCTGGAAAGCGCAGCTAACAAGCCCCGCTGATATCAAGAGTCTGATCTGCTCTCTACCCGCCACTCAAACAGGAGCAGACTGCCAGGGAACTTGAGATGTTTCAAAAAGCCTATAACATGAAAGATAGATTCTAAAACAAATAGGAAATAGTTGTAAAATAGGAACTATGCGGAGAGAAGAAGATAACATTAACATCACTGAGAAAGAAAAGAGATGATTTCACATGCATAAAATGAATACTGGATGATAATGAAAAGGAATATTCAGAGAACAAAAACCTGGTCTTAGAAATTGAAAATATAATAACAACAATGAACCACTTGTTAGAAACTTACATGATGCAATTGAGGAAGCTTTCCAGAAAGTAAAATTAAAAGATAGAGAGATGGAAAACTGGAAGAGAAAAAATATTTAAAGAAGAAACTTAGGGAACTGATGTAGATTTTAATATCTGAATGATGAGTTAAAGAAAATTAGAAAATGAAGAGAATAGTATTATTTTTTTCAATAGAATTATAGAATTGCCTAGAAGTGAACAATATGTTTCTAGATTTAAAGGTCTCACTAAAGGTCCAGAAACTGTCTAAAAATAAATTTATATCAAGACACATCACAATAAAAGTTCAGAACGTACCACAGCTAGAAGGACCCACAACTAAAATATACAACTATATACTTGGGGGATTTAGGGAGAAAAAGCAGAAAAAATAAATTTCAGAAAACTAGGACCAAGGGAAGATGCAACAAGTTTTTTGGGAGAAGGTAAAGGCAAATTTGATACAAAAATGATAAAAACTCAGAATGTTTCATACTTCTCAGCAGCAACACTGGAAGACAGAAGATAATGAAGCTATCTCAAAACTCTAAGGGAAAATTATTTCCAGGCTAGAATTCTCCACTTCTGTACCCAGCCACAGGACTAAGTCTGAGAGTAGAATAAAGATGTAGTAGACATGCAAGGTCTCAAAAAACTGCCTCCCATTCACTCCCTCTCAAAAGACATTTTCCACCAGAAAAGGAAATAATGTAGGAAAACAAAGAAGATGACAATTCTAGGAAAAAGCGAATCCACATAAGAGAGGGACAAAGGGAATCCCCAGCATGGAGAGGAAGGGAGGTCCCAGGATGAGAGCTGTGCAAACAGGGCAGCCAGGCCAGATTAGAGCAGGTTGGAAGGCACCAGAACAGATGGCTTCAGTGGATGAAACTGATATGTGATTTCCTGTGTTTGATAGTGTTGAGAGAAGTTGATGGAAATCAAGGGAAGTTTTTGGTTGGATTCATGATAGGAACATAGACAACTGAACAAATGCACAATGACTGCAAAAATGATGAACTATTCACTTAAGGAAGCCAAATTGTTGCATATTGATGTTAAAGAAATTATACTATGATGTTGTTCTACCTAAAATTACGGTTTGACTATATGGGGAACATGGGAGAAGATGGAAGATGTGTATGTGCGTGATGGCAGAGGAGGAAATGGAGCTGAATCCTTGTCTTCCATTACAGGAAATCAGTGGATGAGGTCTATCACTGACAATTCAGGAATAACCATCAGGAAGTTAATAGAGATGGATATACAAATCAGAAACAGGAGTTAAAAGTTCTTGCCTCTGAAGAAGAGGAAATGAGAAGACAGGGATTGCTGGTGTTTTTCAGATAAACTTGACAAATATTTGACCCATTTCAATTTGTGCGAGTACAATTTGATTTAAAAACAATGACAGTCATTTTCCCTTATACAGTTAGAAATATAGGTGTCTATTAAATTATATATATTATTTTAATATTTATATATTTTATACTTTATATATGTATATATATACACACACACACACATACAGACAGGCACTGATTTGAAGGAAAAAAAAGTAAAGAAGGGGAAATTTAAACAAAAGAAACATCTCCTAAACCTTTAAAAGCTCTTTCAAGTAAGAGTTGCACATTTTTATTCTTACTATTGGTCAGCGTACTGAATTCTGAGAATAACGTGATGATGAAGACATTACGCAGAACTATTGATTTTCTTAAGTACTACAGGAATATTCTCACATTCTCTTGTCATCATGAAATACCTTCTTTGAATGAAAATTATTTCATAACAAACAACGTGTCCATTCCCTTCCTGGAAGCTTGATACCAGCATCTTGGGTCTTTCATTCATAAACATTTACTTAGCTCCAATTATATATCAGGCATTTTGCTCACAGGTAAAATGGTAAGTTAGGACCTAATCCCTTCCTTAAGAAATTCACAGTCTAGAAGGATATAAACATTTGAACAGATAATCATGATAAAATACAGAAAGTACAAGAACAAAGGTAAAAACTGATTATCATTGAAACAGGTAGTAGTGTTACACACTCTTGAGGAGTGCAGATTAGAACAGATGGGCAATAAAGGAACTTAGACCTTCTGTCACTCATTATTGGATTTTCCTTTCTCATCGAACTTGAGCCAGCAGCAGGAATGAGTTGTCTTTGAGGCCTCATGGAGGAGAACCATGGAGCCTTCACTTCCATGACTAAACCTATCAAATCCTGTGCTCCTTTCTGCTCTTCACCCTCATGCCTACCACTTAGCTGCTTCCATTAGGATACATGAATATTTTGCACAGGACCTCCATTTTGTCTCTGGGTAGATGCCAGTCCTCAGTATGCTTTTCTCCTACAGGAGAGGCTGACAAAAATGCCACGATATCTGAGCATGTATGGTCCACGTGCAGTCTCAAGATATGTTTTGGGTCCTCCTTCCCACTTTCTCTAGTTGACATGGTCAGCTTGAATCTTAAGTCATTGGATTCTAGCAATCAGATCTACACTGTAGAAAACATCTTGTCTTCCACTATCTCGCATCTTGTCTATCTTCGTCCTCTGCTTCTGTCTAGTCTCTTTTCCATCTTCTCATATTAGTAAAATCATGGCAAATCTATTTTTACTTAATTCGCTGTTCAGTCTAAAATTTCCCACTTCCTCACGTCTAGCTTGTATGATGCCAACTGATACTATGTCACAATGGTAAGTAAAATATTTATTGAAGGAATTAATGAAACTTTCAGTATGTTTTTTCTGATCTTAGTTTTTATACTGAGTTAGCTAAGCCCCCTCAAGAGACTTTACATGCTTTTATTCTTATAAGGATATGTAATAAACCCCATTCGATTAAGCCAAAGTAATGATTAATTTAGACTCTTTAGGAAAAGTTATAAAACTAAATGATAATTTTTCTTGTAATCCTAATATATGACTCAATGGTGTGCCATTCTAGGAGTGAAAATAATTTAAATCCGGCCCTTAGTAAATTTTAATGAACTTTGGCATCATTTATCTGCTACTTTTATAAATTTTTGTAATCTCTAAAACAAGAATGTTTCCATATAGTGGGGAGATTTAGGTTCTTTAACACTACTTCGATTTTTCTTAAAACTTCCTTTACCACAGTGTGTCCTCTCTAATCCATCCACTATTCTTAATTCCTATGAAATCTCAATTTCTCTGGACGGTTTCTTAACCATGGTTTTTGCATATTTTTTTAACAATCGTGTTTAAATATAATTGATATTCAAAAGACTGCCTATATTTAATGTATTTGATGAAGTTGGACAGATACGTATACCCCCAGTACCATCACCACAATCAAAGTAATAAGCATATCCATCAACTCCAAAACTTTCCTCGTGTCTCTTTGCTTTTTTTTTTTTTTTGGTGATAAGAACACTTAATATGACATCTACCCTCTTAAATTTTTAAGTGCACAGCACAGTATTATTAACTGTAGGTACTCTGTTGTATGGAAGAGCTCTAGAAATTGTTCGTCTTGTATAACTGAAACTTTATACTCATTGAACAATTCCCCATTTCCCCCTTCCCTAGCCCATGGCAATCACCATCCTATTTTCTGCTTCTTTTAAGTTTGACTATTTTAGATACCTCATATAAGTAGAATTATGCAATTTTTGTCCCTCTATAACTGACTTATTTCACTTAGCCTAATGTCTTTGTGGCCCTTCCTTGTTGTTGCAAATGGTACAGTTTCTTTCCTTACTAAGGCTGAATAACATTGTAGTGTATGTGTATACTACATTTTCTTTATCCATTTGTCTGTTGGACATTTAAGTTGTTTCCAGATCTTGGCTATCGTGAATAATACTGCAATGAACGTGGGAGTGCAGCTTGCTCTTCTAGATCCTGATTTCAATTCTTTTGGATATATATGCAGGAGTAGGATTGCTAGACCATATGGGAGTTCTATTTTTAATTTTTTGAGGACCCTCCATACTGTTTTACATAGTGGTTG
Source organism: Equus quagga (assembly GCF_021613505.1). NCBI lineage: Eukaryota > Metazoa > Chordata > Mammalia > Perissodactyla > Equidae > Equus > Equus quagga. Next base: position 111,681,856 of record NC_060275.1, read on the forward strand.
CACCATTTTACATTTCCACCAACAGTGCACAAGGGTTCCAATTTCTCCACATCCTTGCCAATACTTATCTTTTTTTAAAACAATATATAATAGCTGTCCTAACAGCTATATATTTAAAATACTATGTATTTTAAATATATAATAGCTGTGAGGTGATTTCTCATTGTGGTTTTGATTTGCATTTCCCTGATGATCAGTGGTGCTGAGCACCTTTTCATATACCTGTTGGTGATTTGCATATCTTCTTTGGAGAAATGTCTATTCAAGTACTTCGCCTACTTTTAAATTATTTTTTGTTTGTTTTACTGTTGAGTTGTATGAGTTCCGTATGTGTTTTGGAAATTAACTCCTTTAAATATTTTCTCCCATTCCATAGGTTGCCTTTTCACTTTGTTGGCTGTTTCCTTTGCCAAAAGGAAAGGAAGCTTTTTAGTTTGGTGTAATCCTACTTGTCTATTTTTGCTTTTGTTTCCTTTGCTTTTGTGTCATATCATCTTTTATAGCCTGATTTACATCACCATTTCTCCACTGAAACTGCCCAGAAGGCCAGACTAGTGGTGTTTTGCTCCATGACTATTCTTCCATTTATTTTACTGGCTTCTCTTGTTCCTTATACCCTCCAAATCCAGATAACCTTCAAAGATCTTTCTTCATGCTTCTTCTCACCTTTATTTATAGTCTCACCTTTGGTGAATTAATTTTTTTTTAAAGATTGGCACCTCAGCTAAAGTGTTGTCAGTCTTCTGTTTTTTTCTTCTTCTCCCCAAAGCCCCCCACTACATAGTGGTATATTCTAGTTGTAGGTCCTTCTGGTTCTGCTATGTGGGACTCAGCCCTAGCATGCCTTGATGAGCAGTGCTAGGTCTGTGTCCAGGATCTGAACTGATGAAGCCATGGGCCACTGAAGTGGAGCACACGAACTTAACCACTCAGCCACGGGACTAGCCCCTCAGTGAATTAATTTAATACCACTTATTCACTTACAACCAGTATTGCAAATTCATGCCTTTATTTTTCCACTTGATTTCTTGGGTACCCACCTGGCCTTATTAGCAACATCCCTCTCTTGAATGTTCTTCCACTTCAAAGTCTCTAAGAAACCTAGAGAATTATTCAGTCCTCAGAGGTCTGTCCTCCCTCCAAACATCAAACTGAGTTAGAACTGGAGAATGTCATCTTTCCATGCACACCATGGTTTAAGTACCCCCAGTGGAACAGAAGCCCATTCACTGTTGTGACGATGCCCTAGATGATACTATAGAGCATTTAAGCCACAGGAGAGTCCCCAGTTTGAGAATCTCAATTGCAGCTCTTCTAGTTCCCAATTCCAAGGTCAGTGTTCAATTCCAACCATAATACCACAGCAGGACCAACTCTTAGGTCCTGAGAGTTCCTGCCCCCAAAGATGTGCTGTGGCAAGAACAGCCCTCCCTATGAGCCTTAGGCCCTTGGGTTGAGGTAAGGTAGGAAATGGTTGTAATATAAGCTACCTGCAGTAAGGCATTTTAGAACGTGATCTCCAGAGTTCATAGAAATAAAAATTATTTAAATAACGAGTCTTAATATGAATGTTAATGAACTTCATACTTTACATTGGCATCGTATGTCCTCTGTATTAATGGACTGCTAAGGTCTCCAAAACAAAAGAGTTGAAAGTATTGGGAATATTTAGACCATCGCATATTAATGAGTTCCTTCAACATTCCGCTTCTCTATATCCAGATCTCCTAAAACACGATCCTTGATCTCATTCTCTTTCGTGCTTTGGAAGGAAGAATTTCTCTCCTGGCTCAGGCTAATCCTTTCACCTTAATTACTTTAACATTTTTGTAAAGTTAGGAGAAAACGGAACCTAGGAAATAGCAGTTTGATGATGTTTACACAAGGTAATACACTTAAAGCACTGAGCTGGGTGTAGATACATTCATTTAACAGATATTTATTGGGCACCTACTGTGCACCAGGACTGCTCTAGGCACTAGACACACTGGCAACCCAGCAGGCAAAATCTCCACCTGATACACTGTCCCAGTAATTAAGCTTTCAATAGTAAGTGCTCAATAAAAATTTTGGCCTCCAATGTTGTTATGTTTTGTGTTGTAGTAATAAAATATAGGATTTTAGATGAAAAAGTGAAACGTCCTTGCTCCTCAAGGACCTTAACATTTACTGTGTGCTTCTTAGTGATGCACGGAGGGAAAATTCACTTAATTACTTGCTTGTTTCATACATACAATGACAAAGGTAAACATTTATTGAATAGACATTTTAAAAAGGCAATACATTGATTCAGTTTCCTTAATAAAGAAAATGTCAATTCAATTAAAAGATCATTGTGCAAAAAAAAGCAACCAGTAACCTAAAGTAGCCTCTATTTTTAGTACCCTAATTGTGAACAACATTAAAGAAAATGTGTAAAAATGTAAGTACTTAAACTGGTTAGGAGTTCATTTAGTGTAAATTTTTAAATACAGTGGAAAATATGCATTTACAAATCAGGCATGAGGGGAAAAATTGTTAATTCTTAAAACACCTTCTAGCTTTCAGCTCAGATAAAGTAACAGGGCCCAGAAACACTTTCCTTTCTGAAACAGGAACAAAAATGTATACAATGTAAAACAAAAATTTTCAAGACATTGAACTTTAGGCAATGAAGGACCATGGTTCTTAAGAAACACAAAACAAATCAAGTGAGCCCAACAATTGCCCAGCTTCCTGCCTTGAGAGAGTTTCCCAACAACAGTGGAACAAGGGGGACCCATTCAGAGCCCAGAGGACTCTTTGAATTGGCGAGACAGTGCTGAGAGTCCAGGGAGGTAAAAGTGGCTAGAATTTGAAGGACAAAACAGAAGAAAGGTGATCGCTGCTCAGAGACAGAACACTCAAGATCTGCAGAAGGTCCCCTTCTACTATTTGGCAGAGAACTGAGCAGCCTGTATGTAAGAAAACCTCCAGGGAACAGGGAATGAACCATCTGAAAGGATGGGAGGAAATAGTAGCTGGTGTTCACACCAGAGCCAGGAATTTGTGCCCGTACCCACCAGCCAAACTGGGAAACCCCATAATTCATAGGACGTAGAGTAGAGTACTCAGAAGCGTCTGCCTAGGAAGTGTGGAGTAATTAGCCCTAGACTAAATGCTGTTCTGTTCCCCCTAATGAATCCTAAATGCCAGCCTCAAATGTATCATGTTGCCTCCAAGTAGCTTAACTGTGCCTGAGAGCAGAGCTTAAGATATATGTAGGAATATGAAGATACCCAGAACACAACAAGGTAAGATTCAGAATGTTTTATGTGCTATCAAAGATCACTGTGACGTATGTGGAGGAGCAGAAATGTGGCTCATACTAAGAAGAAAAATCAATCAGTTGAAGCTGACACAGATGCTAGAATTAGCTAATCAAGATGTTAAAATGCTTTTTATATGTGTATTCCATATGTTCAAAAAGGTAGAGACATTAAACATATAAAAAAGACTCAAGTGAAACTTCTAGAGATGTTTGATTCATCAATGTCTGCGATAGAAATAGACTTGACAGGGTTGAGGGTAGATTAGATGTCGTGGAAGACCAGATGGGTTAACTTGAAGATGCCAATAGAAACTATCCAGAATGAAACACAAAGAGAAAAAAGTGTTTTTAAAATGGAAAAGATTTCATGAATTGTGAGACAAGTCTAAGTGACCTAATATATTCTTAATTATAGTCACTGAAGGAGAGGAGATAGTGGGGAAGAGAAGAAAAAGTTTGAAGAATTAATGCCTGAAAAATTTCCAGACTTGATGGAAACAATAAATCCACAGATCCAAGAAGCCTAATGAGCCCTAAGCAGAAGATACATGAAGAATAGTACACCAGGGAACTTCATAATCAAATTGTTCAGCACCAGTGATAAAGAGAAAATCTTAAAAGGAGGCAGAGAAAAATGACACCATGTATACAAAGAAACAAAGATAACCAATACTATAGTTTTTTTGGTCAGAAACAATGCAAGTGAGAGGACAGTGGAACAAAAATGCCTTTCAAAAATGAGGACAAAACAAAGATTCTTTTTAGGCATGTGAAGCCAAAAGAATTCATCATTGAAAGAACCACATCGCAAGAAATATTAAAGGAAGTCTTTCAGACAGAAGGAAAATGATGCCAGATGGAAAAATAGATCTACACGGAGTGACAAAGAGCACTGGCAATTGTGAAATTATGACTGTATGTTTGGAAGGCAGCTTGCATGAAAAGTGTCTGCTGTCACCTCCCTCTCATAGAGCGGGTGTGAAGAAGACATAGTGAGACCACAGCCTTCAGCAAGCACACCCAGGGGCAGGTCTGTCTGAGCAGAAGCCCAAGAAGCTTTATGAATCCTGACTCAGATGGCTGCCTGTCTTGCCATATTGGACTACTGGTAACATATGCGACCATGCTGCAAATGAAAGTACTTTAGATAATACAAATAATGTTGCCCTCTACCTATGAGGAGCTCTGTATGGTCTTTAAGTATTGTGTTTTCAAGGTGTTATCAACTCAAAGATATGAGATGATTTCCTGTTACACAGATTTAAGATAAAATATTTTGTCATAAAGCCCGGAAATGAAAAATCTTCTAGAACTTGGGTATTTTTTATGGAAAAGAACTGCCAAAAATAAGCAGTAGAACTCACGGGGAGGGGAAGGGGAGGTTAGATGCACACAATACATTCAGCAGAAGTTTTGGTGTTCATTCCTTATGAATAATCTTTACTGCCCTTCAGAATATACAAGAATAAAAACTTGAGCTCCAACAACAACACGCTTCCTCAGTTTTAGCACTTTCAAGGGAAAAGTTGAGCTCTCATTTGTAAAGCATCTCTTACTTAGATCCCTGAAATAACTTCAACAGAAAAAAGATCTGCTGCTCTGGAAAAGAGCAAGGATATTTTTAATATATGTAAATCCTACTTTTTAAAGGTCTCACCCAAGAGTGTCCCAAGGTAGCACATTCAATAAACTCATCTTTTCTGGAAGGACAAATTTCTGCAATATTGGGAGTTTGAGTTCTCCCAAACTGACCCCTTTCTTATTCTGCAGTATCTCAGCATTACTGTTTTCCCATCCTCAAAGCATAACTGTGCAGATAACATTTTTTAAAAGAAGTTAAATGTGACATTGTAAAAACTTTTCTGGAAATTTTTAGTTACAATGCATGATTTGCTATAATTATATTTATTAAAAATCTTAAGTATATGGAAAAATAAAACATAAAGATTAAAATACGATACAAAAATCCTGTGGTTGGAAGAGCTAAGATCCTTGATGTGCTGATTAAACCATTTTTCATTCAGGTTACTCCTTTAACTATGGGTTTCAGACAGCTTGTAGAAGCATTCTTCATTAGTTCAACTGGCTATTTTTTAAGGTGATATAGCAGATATCTCAAAGGTTATTCACTTGGTAATTAGACTGTAGAATCAGGATCATTGCCGTTCGGCTGGAATTTAAAGCATAAAGAAGTGTAGGTTTGAGCATTATTTTTCTTCAACATACAGTATGTAATTAATATGAGGATCAAATTACTATAGTAGAGGCAGCTAGAAGACCAATAGGAAATAAGCATAATATTCCAAATGATAGAAAAATGAATTGTTTCTTTATTAAAGGTTACGCTTTTGGTGACAGGAGTATTAATATCTGTTGGGTGCTGGCCATCTGCCAAACATGGCAGAGAGGTTAATTTTTCACAGACAATCTCTCATTTAATCCTCACTTCAAATTTATGAAATAAGTACTCTAAACCCATTTTAAAGATGATGAAACTGATATTTAGAAAGCTTTAATAACTTATTCAAGGCCCTGCAGCTGGTGGGTCCCAGGACTATGGTATAAGCTCAGGCCTGTCTGGACTGCAGATCCTTCTTTGATTCCACGTTGACATCCTCTACTTCTCAAATTTGGCATCTTGGTAAATCGTATTTTTCCCCTCGATCATCCTGTCATTTTGGTCTGAATTCCACTTTGCAAATAGATGATAGAATTAATCTTTTTGGTGGTTTTATTTCAGGAATTACAGTTTGAAAGACTGACCCGAGAGCTGGAGGCAGAACGCCAGATCGTAGCCAGCCAGCTGGAGCGATGCAAGCTTGGATCAGAGACAGGCAGCATGAGCAGCATCAGGTACTGGGCACACTGCTCTTTGCAGTTCTGTGCTTTGAGTTGCCAGTGGAAGTGAATTGTGGTGTTTATCTTCTCCTTACAAACCTGCAGTGGAACTGGAATGTTCAGTCAGATGTTGAAAAGGAATTGTAACCGACCGGATTTAGGATGTTCAAAAGGTATCCTAAATGGCCTGATTTGTGCTTGAGACTCCTTTAAGAAAATTAATGCCTGCCTCGAATGCAAATTATGCAAATTTTACACGAAGGGAGGCTTTGCATTCACTTAACTTCCTGGAAATCAGGAGATGCTATATCAAAATCTCCCAGTTTGTTTTTGGTTTTTTGGGTTGTTTTTCTTTTTTGTAAATGATCCAGATTTGTAGGTTCCAGAAATGAAAGAAAGAGCATTTTATGTACCCTATATTGTTTGCTAATGTTTGATGCTAAATTATAAAATTGCTCCTCAAATATCAATCACACCTGCAATTCCCCATGTGTAAAAATATTTCAGATTCATAGATAGGATGATTATTCAATCGGAGTCGGTTTGTGATTATAAAATATTTAAAAAACAAAACAAAATAAAACTTAGTCACTTGACCACACAATAAATTATCTGCCTTAGGACCATGTTTTCATATTTAAAAATTTAAGTGTGTATAACTGTGTGTGAGTGTGAGTGTGACACTGTGTGTATGAAAGAAACATAAGTAAAACTCTACAAGATTTAACTTTCATTTCCCAAAAATGCATTGTACTTCCTGCCATCTTGTTCTATGTTGTGTTTTTGACACTCTACACTTTTATGGAAGTGTCTTAGTTAAGGAAACAATGGATGCTGGTGCATAAACTCCAACAGTATGGTGACGCAACACTATAGAAGAAGTTTGTTTCTCATTCATGCAACGAATAGAGGCCAGGGATGCTGGTCAGGGACTGCTTCCCCGCTTCCCCTCCGTGCAGTGATGAAGGACCCAGCTTCTCTCTTAAGAGCCCTGCCATCCCCCGTGGCTTCATCATCAGTTGCATTGTCAATTGCATCACTGCACCCACAGTCCATTGATGAGAACCAGTCACATGGCCTCTTGTAGATGGAATTCTAGGGTCTACAGCCACTCTGATCAGGAAGCAGGAGCATGTGTGTCAGGGTCTCTAAGCTGTCTGCTGCCACAAAAGAATTAAAAATCATTTATCTGTTGCTTTAAAATGTTTTATCATTGTGAATTTGTAGCTGGAATGTTTCCTATTGTAGGCACCCGCCATTAGTCGTTTAATATTATTCTTTTCTTTGTCAAATAGAGGTAAAGTTTTAAATGGAAACCATTGCACCTCTTGTTGTTAGACTAGGATACTTAGATGGAATACTATTTTCAATTGCAAAGCCTTATTTAGGATATGTAGAAGCATATCCACTTCTGTATCCAAGTACCTAGGCTATAAGTAGCTGCAAATAGGTACATTGCGATCTCTTAAACTCATCACAGACTTGTCTGAACATTCAGATTAACCAAAGCAGGGCAGAAAAGAAAAGGGAAAAGTGAATTGTAGCCACTTGAAATTGTTTCCAGAAGGTTGACTGGTTGAAGCTGGTGAGACTAGGGTAGGAAGAAAAATAATACTTGTAAGAGTATATTCGACTTAGTACATGTGGCTATACCTATTTGAAGAGCTTTTTGTCAATGGTGAACATAGCTAAGACTATCAGGATTTTTAGATCTATACGCACTATAGAAGTGATGCCTATTTTGCTTTGAAACCCTTTGTCTCACTGTCAGTTGGATTACCTGTTCAAAGCATATTCCTAATCTTTCTGTGTGATATTTTTGCATAGTATACATCTTTTATTTTGTTTCACCCACTCCCAGCCCCTGGCAGGAGCAGGTCTAGTGGGCCATGTTGTATCTTATGCCTCAATTCCCAACTTTTGATTGGATTAGAATGGATTTCTGACCCAAGGGTAATTTGTCCAGTGACCAGCCTGTGATAAAATGGGCCCTTACTCTTAAGAATGTGAAATAAGTGACCCTAAATCTTGACATCCAATGGTGGTGCTAGTGGTTGGTGGCCATGTGGATTGTGTGCTAGTGTGGGAATCGGTGGTGATAGAGAGCAGTCCAACAGAAAAAGACCATATTGTGCCTGAAAGTCAAAGAGACTATTAGTTATCATTAGGACTGGCTGCATTTCAGATGTTGCATTTATGAGATTATCTTTTAAATTCTTAAAAACTTTCCTCCTCCCTGATTTGATTTGATTGAGTTGATTTATTTTCTTAGGTCCAGTGTCTTGAATAGAACATACCTGTGAACTACCAAAGTAGACAGAAAATTTATCCCATGACAATTTTTGGTTCTTTAGTCTGTATCTTGCATCCTTAGCTCACGGTTCATGATCCATAATCAATAATTCTGTGTTAAATATGTATTAAATAATAATGTTGAGCGCAGGTGACACTGCCTAATTACTTCCCCTTGCCATATAGCTTTATAATATCAGTCTTCATCAAACGTAATTGTTTTGTATTGTGGAACTCTCTAATGTATGAATTTGCATTTGAATAATACAAGCAATTTACTGATATTTCACTGGAGAAAAACCAACGCATAGCTTCTACTGTTCTTTTTTTTATCATAACCTAGTTGTTTGCTCAGCTTCAGAAATGCACCTTTTGAAATTCAAGTCTTTATTAAGGGTGATAGACTAACCTAGTTAGCACTTCAAAAGGGATATTTAAAAATAAAAAGAATAGAATAGAAACAATATTTTAAAAAAGAATAATAAGTAAAGAGTTCTGTGATAATTTAGATATTGTCCCAGACTTAGAGCTACTTGGCAGGGGTAAGAGAGTTTCTTAGAGGAAATGAAACAAAGTTAAATATTTTTCAGACTTTTATATAAATGGTAAAAATGAATAATACAATTAATTTGGTTTTCCTCTGCCTTTATTGGTGATAGGAAATAGCACCATCTGATTCCTAAGACCTCTTTCCTGCTTGTCACGCCAATAGTTTAAACTGACTGAAAAAATGTTATTAATATGCGTTTATAACAGTCAAGTCTATGGTAGTCAATCAAATAATAAATGAGAACACTGAGAATTCGGAGAAGGGAGAATCTGGAGATATTTGTTGTTGCAGCATATGAGCTTCTGCATCCAGGTCTCTGAGGGTATAAGTAGCTGCCGATAGGAACATTATGATCTCTCAAACTCTGCACAGACTTTTCTGAACATCCAAATGTATATCGTAGCTTCCAGAATTCAGATCAATTAGTGGTTATCTAAGTGTTATCAATCTTATACAAAGGAATTATTGGGGCTTCTTACTGTAGCTACAGTTCCACCATGTACTTTATCTCCTTCCTGTCTTGGTTTTCCTCACTCTGTTTCCAGGCCAAACCTTTCCAAGCTGTTGGATCCTTCTCCTATCCCATAACTAGAGAGTTTCGTTCCATACCTTCTCCCTGATTCCTCAGAACCATCCGGACCTGAGGCAGGAACATTATACAAATGATGTTCTTTGTTTAGAGTCATGATCAAATCCCTCCAGCTAGCAGCCCGCTCCCACCCTCTGGTTCACCCCTATCCCTCAGCCCAAGGCCTATCACTGAGGTCTTGGTCTGGCAACCAGTGAGCCATCCAGTACCTTCCAGGCTGGGGGCCTTGCGTTGCTCTTGTAAGCCCCATGGTCTGAGGACCTGCCTGTACCCATGCCTTGTCATACTCTCCATAGACCCCCATAATAGCATTCCCACTCATCTCTCTGCCTGCAGTCTGCCCAAATCTATCCTCCATGTAGTGTGAGATTGATCTGCATGATACATAAATCAGAACTATGTCTGTGAAGGACCGTTTCCCACTTATGAAATTCCATAAATACACCACTCTTTCTCATCTCAGTGCTTATGACCATGTGATCCCTTGTACCTAGAATGTCCTTCCTCTTTCACCTGCTCACCTCCTCTTATGGATCCAAGTTACCCAGCTGAGGGCTCACACCCTTATGAATGTTTTCTTGATCAGTCCAAACTGGGCCAGGTGTCCCTTCCTTGGGAGTCCTTAGAACTTAAAGCGTTGAAGATGAGCCTCTGTTGACCCTTCCTGAAGTTCCCTGCCAAAGAATGTTTTAACCTTCAGTTGCAGGATGTGTGGGGATTTTCTCAAGTGCAACTGAAAATTTAAGGACACCAAAATAGATGTCTAATCATACCCTTAATTCCATGGGCAGCAGGAATGTAATGGGAGAGAAATGGAATTCAACTCACAGTTGGAACTATCTATGGACTCCTCTGAAAGGAAACCTGACTCTTGGAAGACTGATGCTGATGATGATGCCTTGTGTCACTGGTGTATAGCTCAGAAACGAAGTCAAAAATTCAAAGCTAGAGAGATTCAACACATTATAAATTCTCCATTGCTAACTTTAAAGATAGTGGAAGGGGCTGTGTGGCTAGCAATGCACGTGGCTTCTAGATGCTGAGAATGATCTCCGACTGGCAGCCAACAAAGATAAGAGGACTTCAGTCCTAGAACCAAAAGGAATTGAATTCAGTTCACAGCCTGAATGTACTTAGAAGCGGATTATTCTCTAGAATCTCCAGAAAGGATAGTAGCCCAGCAGAAACTCTGATGATAACCTTGTAAGACCCTGAACAGAGAACACAACTATGCCATGCCTGAACTTTACAAAACCTGCAAAACTGTTAGCTAAAAAACTGGAAATTGTTTTCAGCTGCTCAGTTGGTGGTAATCAGTTATGCAGTAATAGAAAACGAATACCATGCTTTTCAATTGGTCTCTTAGAAATATCTTACGACAAGCTGAATTATGGAAGTTTTTTAGAGAAAATAAATTTTGTTTTGTGACCATCTGTATTTGATTTAAAAGTTTAATGTGTATAGCCAATTTTATTTTTCATATGTATATGCATGCATTTGGATCCACATATTAAAATAATCTGTAGCTTTGATTCTAAGAAGTGGAGGTATTTGAATGTGAGTGAAGTCATTATTTACTGTAGAGTAAGGACAACTAAATAAACCAATCCTCTTTAGCCTTGCCATTTTTATAATATAGATACCCAAGACTCTGGCTGGAGTTATATATAGTTAAAAAGACAAAGTGTAATATATATAAAAATTGCTTGCTCCACATAAGAAGATGCTCTTTCTTTCTCACGGATGAGCTATTGAATTTCTTGCAAACAAGTTTCCGTGAAAGACTGCCATATACTTGGAGAGTGGGATACAAAAGGAATTAGTGCTATAAATGTTATCAAAGGTCATTCTCTTTATTAACTAACTTCTGTGAGCCCAAATGCCAACAATTCTATAAATAGAATCTAAAAAGTTTTCCATACCTACAAAGAAGTCAGGCTTCTTTTAGAGAAAATGCTGATTTCTGATTAAGCTAGTTAACAGTAAAGTATCAAGTTTCTGCTCAGGACTCCATACAGATCTCTTTCTCCACCAGAAAGAGCAGGAACATTTATAGCTGTTGCTCCTTTCACCAGGAAATGCTTACTCCTCTGGTCTGCTTTTTTCTCCCAGGCATCCGCCCTCTGAGTCTTTCCCATCCTGCCTAGAGTCCATGGTCACTATTCTAAGCCATCTCTATACAATACCCTACTGTCCTTTGAACTCCCAATCCTGTGGTAAAATTTACACCCTGGATTAAAGCTGCTCTCTCCTCCTCCCCTACATTGAGACTTTGCTGTCCCTCCTGTTTCCTCCGCTAGTCTGTAAGTCATTCCCCAAGGGCAAGGACTAGGAGTAGCTGCCAGAGCAGTGGCCAGCACAGGGTAGCTGTCAATCAGTGCTGAATGAATAAATGAATGCATGAGTGTACAGTACTTTTGTTACTGTTCATATTCTCATCACTGTTGTTTTGGCAAAACCACCAGTCTTATTAATCTATAAATATTTCCGGCTCTACATATTCCAAAAAACATATATTGTATATATATAATACCTATCAGATGTTATCTTTTATTCTGACCTTGCCAGATCAGAATATTACATTTCAATCTTCATTCCAGTTTAGTTTTCATGTTAAATAGTATGTTGGATTCCAGGGCCAGTTGGTTTGATGTACTCTGTGTGTGGAACTGTGTTGACTTAGTCCTCATACTTTCACTCTGATCTTAGGAAGACACTGGTAATAGTGATAACAATAGTAACAATAGTAATAATTTTAATAATATTAATGATGGTTCTTATTCAACCATTTCCATAGGCAAGGGACAATATTAAATGGTTTAAATAGGTCATACCATTTATTCCAAGCTTACTGTATGAGTTAAGTCTCATTATTTCATTTTGTAGGTGACAACACTGAGATTCGGAGAAGGAAGTTCAGTTTCCCAATATCCAACAGCTAAGGACCAGACTTTGATTTTTGTATCGTATTGTCTTAATCTGCTCAGGCTGCTGTAACAGAATACCATAGATTGGATGACCTATAAACAATGTGAATTGATTTCTCACATTTCTGGAGCCTGGGAAGTACAATAGCAAGGCGCAGGCAAACTCAGTGTCTGCTGAGAGCCAGCTTCCTGTCTTTTTGCCATCTTTGAGCTGTGTCCTCACATGGTAGAAGGGGCAAGGGAGCTCTTTGGGGTCTCCTTTATAAAGGCACGAAGCCCGTTCATGAGGCTCCATCATCATGACCTAATCATGTCCCAGAGGCTCCACTTCCAATTACCATCACATTGGGCTTAGATTTCAACATATATGAATTTTGAGGGGACACAAAATTCAGTTTATAGCATATATTAAACACTTTGTTGTAGATTTCTGAGGGGTAACAAATAGTCAACTGTCTTAAGAATTTGATGTGGGTCTTAAAAAAGTTCAAACACTTAAGACTTAACAATTATTTGACGTATTTCTTATATAAGCTAATATATATTAACACTTTTGCGTCAATTTTGAAGCCTTTTTTCCAAAATATTTATATCAAAAAACTAATGTTAATTTTATATCTGAAAATAATCAACATACCAAATTTTATTTAGAATTTTTGCATTGTAGAACAGATGTTTTAGGAAAACTAAGTCTATTTTGAAATTTAACATTCTGATTGGTAGAGAACTGGAAATCTTGATAAATTTAATTAGTCTGGAAGATTTTTCATACTTTCTCTCATCCTTATAGCACTTTTTTAAACTCATAGATCTGAAAGGTGAAGTTTATATTTCCGTAAAGTAGAGCTAAATTTCATCATTGTGTTTTTATGGTATTGCCTAGCTTTGCTAATCTCTCTGAATTTCGTTTTTCTCTTCTACACAAATGAGGATAATGCTCTTCTGTGATTTTATAAAGATTAAATGAGAAATGTAAGTAAAGCATCTCACACACCATCTTGTGCACTGTTACTGGCGAATCATATTTGTTTTTCCTTCTTGATGAATATACAGATAATCTCCTTCCTAATATTTCTACAAAAGATAATAAAATGGTTCCTCTCACTGTGGACTAAAATGACGTATCAGGACAGCACCACATTTGTCTCCTTCACAATATAGACCAGAAAGCCACACAGAAATTGACATGATGAAATGGAAGAAAGCTCAAATCAATTTCCCTCTCACATGGTGCAACTTAATGTGTCTCTGGACCCACTGCTGGAGCTGCAGAGGGGACTTTTGATATTGTGTGGTTGTTAAAGGAAGAACAATAGTGCAGGGATAAAATGTGTATGACAGGAAATGCTCAATAAATTAAGATATAGAAACCAGTGACTGTTTGAATAGATATTTTTCACATAGAGAACAGCAGGAGATGAATACATTGACCAAAAGATGCATGTGCATCACTCTCCCTGGTTGTATAAATGTATAAATATGATAAGAAGTAGAAGTGCCTGTTGATGAAGGCATCTGCATGTCCTTCATGTCCTTTCTGCCTTCACTCAGATGCTGAGGGTCCAGAAGCTCTTACCAAGCTACTTATATTTATATTTGTTTGTTTGTGCCCATTTCAGAGGATTGGAAACCAGTGATATTTCATCTGACAAAATAATAATGAGCTTTGATCCACTTAAGAAGAGAGAGCTTTAGTGGTCAACACTGGGAGGATGACAACTTGCTGAATACCATGAACATTGTGTGTTCAAATTATTAAGGTGGAAAAGGCAGCAGGGGTATAGTAGGAAGAATGTTGTAGTAAGTATGAGGAGGTAATGGTTTGGCACCACCACACTCAACATGTGACTTGGGACAAGTCATTTGTGTTTCCTGGGCCTCCGTCCTCACCTGTGAAATAGAAACAATGAGTGCCTAGGTTTTTTACAGCTCTCATCTTGTGCTCTTCGTCTGATTCAAACCTCTCATTATAGGCACTAAGTCATGTCTGAATATTTTAATATGGGGATATTACTTGAACTCGAGTAACAAATCAAAGTAATTAAGTCATGAGGCTAGCAAGATGTTACCAAATAGATTTAGTGCTTCAGAGGAAGGCAGATAGATGTCTATAAATTTATGTAAATAGTTTTTTCAATATAAGAATCTTCAGTAGGTCAAGGCATGAGCTTTATAACTGGGAAAACACAGCCTAAAAGACGTTTGTAAATAGTATTGTAAACTGCTTCAGATGGTCAAGACGTTTTCAAGTTTGGCTAAAATCTGGGGTAAAGATAGGGAACTGGGACAGTGTTTCACACTGACAGATCACATGGTGTGGGCCTTTTAAGAAATGATTGTCGGTTCCGTTAAAAAAAATATTTTTGAAGTACTTCCAAGGGCCCAACATGTTTGCAAGTACTCCTTCAAAGGTGAATGTGGTGCAGCTCCTGACCTCCAGGTGTTTACTGTCAAATACAGAGAGAGGCATATAAGCAGGTAAAACATGATAAAATATGTTGGTCTGTGAAGAGAACAGGAAGCAGCGCCAAGGATGGTTTCACAGAGCAATATCTGTGTGTCAAGGATGTGAAACATTGGCAGGAAAGAAAATGGGATAAAGGCGCTGTTCAGAGGAAAAGGTCAACTTCGGAAAGACAAGGGTCACTTTGGAATCAGTGTGGCTGGAATAGCAAGCCCATGGCGTGGCCTGGTGTTGGATAAGTGTACAGAGAGACATGATCATTCTGTGAGTGGCCATATGGGTGAAGCTAGAGACTTTGGATGTTGTTGAGTGGGCAATAGAACATGAAGACAGTTTTACCCAAGGAAGTGATGTGATGAGCTTTGGTTCTGCCCACTGTGTGGAGAGCGGATTGAAGCCCATGAAGGCTGGAGACCATGGCACAAGTTCGAGATGGTAGCCATTGTCCAGGAGGTGGGTCATAAAACTTAAACCAAGGTCGTGAGCACTTCTGTTTCATGTTTAGAGTTGAGAAGGTCTGGGGACTCACCGTGTCAAAGAAGACAGAATAGCATTGCAAAATTATTTATTTTTTTTTAAATTTAAATATTTGGTAGGCTGAGCCAACACTGTGAGCTTAGCTTCTACCATAGCATTGCCTATTTTCAACAAGGAGACTTTGAGTTTTTTATTTCATAGTAGGTGAATGTATTCTAATTCCCTTTTATCCAGGAGGAACTATGGTAGAATTTTAAATTTAAGAGATTGCTGCATTAGCAGCAGGCAGCAAAGATGTTGCCTAATTTGTTGACAGTAAAGCTGCATTCATAAGCCCGGTCTTCTCAAACATCTGTTTGTTTAGTACCTCAAGAGCTGAGGAAGTTCAAAAATTGTCACACATTGTCGCTTAGTCTTATGCACTTATTTGAGAATGTAACTCTCAGCAAGATTTTATTGAAAAGATCTGTCCAAGGAATTGACTGCAAACTTTACTCAAAATTTCGCAATTAACCTTCTCCGACTAATTATGGATGATGGTATCCACCTGTTGAGAATTCACTGTCATTTTGACATTCCTCATTTAAGGTAAAGAGTTTCATTCTGTCTTGAGGGACTCATATTTCGCGTGTCATGTCACAAATGCCCAGCAAATACTGAAGCTCTAATTTAAGGAGGTGGTGTGGAATGCTGATTAAGATAATGCAATTTGGAACCAGTAAGTTTTAGATTTGAATCTCGGCTGTGCATCTTGCTAACTGTGTGACATTGGGAAATATACTAGTCCTCCAGAAACTCTATTTTTCTATCTGTAAGTTGGAGAGAATAGTAATTACCTTAGAAGTTTGTTGTAAGGAGTAGATGTGAAAATGTGTTTAAAACAATTTGCATGTTTGTCACAGAGGAAGTATTCAATATATGTGGGCTGGTCCTCTTCTTAATTAACTTATTAATTGATTTCTATAATGTTACAATTATGACTCACTTGTCACGTGCACAAGTAGATAAGAAATTTCCTCATTTTCCCAGAGAAATATTATTTATTTATACTTTCTCTTCTTTTTCTTTTATTTATTGGGTGATTATGATGATGTCAAATTAACTGAAGACAGAGTATTCTAACTACTGCCATTCTCTGCCAGGGAACACCACAGTAAAGTGACGTTCTTAAATTAATGTGTGAGTAATATGTACGTGATAATATAACCATGATACACCAAAACATCACACTGTTTAGGACACAGTCCCATCACCGTGAAAATTGTATTCTCTCTCAGGTGGATAGTTGCTCAAGGTCACTATAATTTTGAGTGGCTGTGTACTACTATAAATAACCTTCATTTAATGCCTTTGTAACCTGGCACAAGAAAAGAATTTTACCAAA
Source organism: Equus quagga (assembly GCF_021613505.1). Classification (NCBI taxonomy): domain Eukaryota; kingdom Metazoa; phylum Chordata; class Mammalia; order Perissodactyla; family Equidae; genus Equus; species Equus quagga. The sequence goes on from NC_060275.1 coordinate 111,698,666, forward strand.
GAGATGAAGGTGGGAATAGAGAAAATTCTTGAATTTACCTAAACACTGGAATTGTTAGCATTCTTTTAAGGCCTTGGGGATCTTCAAAGGATTATGGAAGCTAATGATGTCCCTTTGGGACTTGTGTCTAAAACCTGAAGTCAGCCTGTCTTGTTCCTAATTCAGAGAAGCATTGCTCACAGCCGTGTGGGTGGATGCTGGGGTCAAGAAAACAAGGGCAAATCTATAGAAACATGGGTTTATGAAGTCCTCCATTATGACAGAAAGGAGTGCAAGATCTCATTGATTGATTCATTCATTTGTTCAACACATAATTCATGGACCTACTATGTGTCACACAATGTAATAGACACTGGGAGTACAATTCTGGATGAGGAGAGCAAATTGCCTGCCTGCATGTAACCTGTAATCTTCGCGCTGCCCTAGGATGTTACTTTGTTTGGTAGGGATGATAACAAGATCTTTCTCTGGTTAAAACTGCTCTCCTTAGCGTTTGTAACAAAGTGTATGTCAAGCTAACTTTGATGTGCGTGATCGACCACTTAATCCTAAGAGGACACAGCGAAAGCAGGATCAAAATTCAAGAAAGAGAATTAAGTTAGCTCGATTCTATTTAAACTACCCTTTGGGGTAGGGATAGAGAAGTGTATTTTAAGCTTAAACTTGACCATTTCAAACAGTTATTATGTTTGGCTAACGAACTAGCATCCAGAGGGAGAAAACTAATCAGAACTTAGTTTCCTGTGCAACTCATGGAGTCAGAACAAAGGAATAATAGACTAATGAAGAAATAAAGCTCCATAGAATATTTGAAAGTTTTTAAAGAACTACTAAAAACTTCAAAATAAGGGAATTTTAGGAAATAAGATATAAAGAAACTGGTGGTGTTTCTATAAGGGAATTGGATTCACCATTTTTCACAGATTTAACTTGCATCATTATTCCCAGGGAGAATTCTTTCATTTTAAATCCGAAAAGTACAAAACCAAATGAAACTCTGAAATGCTAATTACACAAAATGATAAAATAAGATACTTCCAAATAACAGTATTCTATTAAAATCGATTGATAGCCTATTTAAAAAATGTTGTCCTTTATTAATAGGGCTTTAGTTATGGAGTGAAGAGAATTTCTATGAGATCATCCTATATAAATATAATTTTCAGAAATAAATCTTAGATTTTAAGATAGTGGCATACATGCTGTAATAAAGTATATGATATGTTCAATGGAGAATTCATGGTATTTTTATATGCATTGTTTAAAAAATGCCACAGCCCTGCTGAGGAAATAGAATTTGACCCATAGTTACTGGAGACTCTTCCCCACCCTTCTCTCATTATATCTCTCCCTATCGGAATAGCAAAATATGATTTGGTTTGCCTGGTTTTGAATCTTACATAATTATGTTATGTATCCTTTGCAACTTGCTTTTTTTACCGAACTGTAATTTTTTCAGCTTTATCCATGCTGATATGGGTGCTTACAGTTCATGCATTTTTCACCAATGCCTTGTAGTTCATCATGTGAATATGCCAAAATGCATTTATCTTTTCTCCTTGGAAGAACATTTGAAGAGCTTGCAGATTTGCTTTTAGAAACATATGGCTTGGACATAATTACATGGGACTCGTAGTGTGGGTGTGCAACTGTTTCTTTTGGGCATGCACAGAAGAACAGTGGTTGGTTTGTAGGATTTGAACATCTTCAGCTTCCTCTGTAATGCTAAAGAGCTGTCCAAAGTAGCTGTACAAATTTACATTCCCATCAGCAAGGAATAATTTGTTGCTCCATATAACTCAGCAGTACTTGCTATTTTCCAAGTTTCTGCTGGTGCTGTTGTTGCAAATCTGGTGGGTTTGAAGTTTACATCCCCCTGACTTCTATATTAATAGAACTTTTTATACATTTATTAAATATTCATGTTTATTCTTTTAAATGCCTATTCATGCCTTTGGACATTTTTCTTTTTCTTAGTTATTTTAATTCTCAATGTATTCAGATACTAATCCTTTGTTAGTTGACTGTGTTACACCATGTTCTCCCGGACTGTGTTTTTCCACTCTTTTATGGCATCCTCTGATGAACAGAAGTGCTTATCTTAGTGTTACTCGGTTGATCAGTCTGTTTTCTTTAGGATTCATGTTTTTTAGAATCGTGTTTAAGAAATCATACCTACTAGAACAACATTAAAATAATTTCCTATGTTTCCTTTTAATAATTGTAAAGTTATGCTTTTTTACATTCAAGTCTTTAATTCATTTGTAATTGAATTTTTTTTGCTTGGCAGAAGGTAGTGTTTCAATTTTCTTTTTTTCCATGTAAATAAGTGATTGTCCCAATACCTGCTATTGAGTAGATTGTCATTTGTCCCATAAGCTACAATGCCATCTCTATCATAGGTCAAATTTTCACATGTGGTCTACTTTTGAGAAATTGAGGGAGAATTACAGCTTTATTATTTTGAGGCTTGCTATTCATGAACTTGCTGTCAACACATTTTATTTAACGTCTTTCAATGAAGTTTATACATTTCTTCTTAAAGGCCTTGCACTCTTCTTTGTTTAGTCCACTTGCAGGCTCCTGAGAGTTTTTGTTGCTCTTAGAAGTGTTATCTTTTTATAAGATGCATCTGCGAAGAGTTTCTTTTTAATATAAAATTGCAATTGGTTTTTATATATTGATCTGATACCAAGCAAACTTGCTAAACTCTTTCATTCCTTCTGTAATTTGTTTGTAGACTCCTTTAGAGTTTTGTGAGTAATCCATGAAGATTACTGTGTTATGTCTGCTTTTAAAATCTTTTACCTTCCATTTAGTTTCATTTTCTTTTCTTGTTGGTAAAAAGAGGGAGAGAGGAGGCAACCTTTTTGGTTTAATGGAATTCCTTTCATCTTTATCACTATGAGAACTGCCGCAGGGTCTTTTAATAACAACTTTATTGAGATATAATTCATATACCATTCAATTCACTCCTGTAAAGTGTTAATTTTAATGGTTTTTAGTATATTTATAGAGTCTTGCAACCATTACCACAATCAATTTTAGAACATTTTTATCACCCAAAAGAAGCCCTATACTCTTCCAAGTGCTATGTATTTTCCTTTTCTGGGCATTTCTTGTAAATGGAATCAGGCGTTATGAGGTCTTTTATGATTGGCTCCTTTTACTTAGCAAAATGTTTTCAAAGTTCATCCATGTTGTACCATGTATTAACACTTCATTTCTTTTTATTGCCCAATAGTATTCAATTGTATGAATATACCACACTTTATCTGCTAATCAGTTGTTGGACATTTTGTTTGTTTCCTATATTGGCTATTATGAATAGTGCTTCTCTGAGCATTTATGTACAAATCTTTTTGTGCATATATGTTTTCATTTCTCTTGGGTATATAGCTACAATTGGGGTTTCTGGATTACTCTATGCCTAACGTAGTTTTTTATAGATTTGTTTTATCTAGTTAAAGTCATTCCGTTTATTCCTAATTTGGTAAGTTTTCATTATAAAGAATTATTAACTTTTAGATGTTACAGCTTTCAATAGCTCGTTCCTTTTTGTTGCTGAATAATATTCCATTGTATGGATATACCAAAATTTGTATATTCATTCACCTGTCGATGGACATTGGAACAATTTATAGTTTTTGCTATTTATAAATGAAGCTACTATGAACAAGTCTTATACACAAGTATTTGTATGACATATACTTTCTTTTCTTTGGGTGAATATATGGCAGGTGTATGTTTAACTTTTCAAGAGAATGCCAAACTGTACCCCAAAGTAGTTGGACCATTTTCCAATCCTATCAATGGCATATGTGAGGTCTGTTAAGCTGTCTCTAATATGCTAATTTAAGCTATATTTTTCATTTCTATAAGTTCAATTTGTTCTTATTCAAATCTGTTTTGGAATATTAGATGATGTCTTAGTTTTAATTCCAAAATCCCCTTTATATCTTTAAACAAGTTAAACATGCTTTTTTCATGTTCTAAATCTGGTAAGTCCACTATCTTCAATCTTGGCAAATCTGATTCTTCTGTTTATTGCTTCTCATGACTCTTGCTCACAGGAACTTATTTTTCCTTGTGTTTGAAACTTCTGATTGTGGGTTCATGGTCCTTGGAGTTTATGTGTGGGAATTTGAGTTTAAGGTGTGGTCTTCCAAGGAGGATGTGTCATTTCTCCTGTCAAGTACGGGAGAGCCCTACTGAATTAAGATCACTTTAAATTGAATTATTGGCCTGAATTTGGAGAGAGAGTCATAAGTCATATGAGCATGGCATTAAATGCACATGAGTAAGACCCCTTCTATTTTGAAATGCCTGTGATTCTCCTTTATTTTCAGACTGAGCTGGTGAGGGATGCCTGCCACCCTTGTTTCAGTTGCTCCAGGACACACTTACAGCTTTAAACAGCAATTGTTGACGTCATCCTTCTTTTTATCAATGAATAAGACACAACAAAATAAAACAAAGCAAAACAAGGCAATAATAGATCCTCAAACTATCTAGTTGACTTGAATTATGCAAGTAATACAGGGCTGGCGTTTATTTGTGAGTATTCACTTAAATGAAATATCTTCTGCCCTAAACCCCATTGTGCTGCTGTGTCTTCCTCACATGATGGAATGCCCATATATGTGGACAAGACTTACCTTGAGTGGAAAACACATCTCATCACTTTTCTGATCAAATCCTGTTATATTTCAGCATAAAGAAGCATTTTGACCAGACTGGAATGTTTGCATACTTAATCTACATAGATAATGAAACGAGAACCCTGCCTGTTTTGGCTGTCCCTGAAACGTTTTCAAAGTTAGGACTGAAAAGAATTCAGGGATTTTGACTGCAGTTGGTTGAGAAGTCTCATAGACAAAAGTTGATTCCAGGGCTGGCCCAGTGGTGTAGTGGTTAAGTTTGCACACACTGCTTAGGCAGGTGGCTTGTAGTCCACCAGTTCAGATCCCAGGCATGGAGCTACACACCACTCATCAAGCCATGCTGTGGCATCATCCCACATATGAAATAGAGGAGGGTTGGCACAGATGTTAGCTTAGTGACAATCTTCCTCAAGCAAAAAGAGGAAGATTGGCAACAGATTGGCTCAGGGCCAATCTTCCTCACCAATCAATCAGTCAATCAGTTGATTCCACTTACTTGCAATACCTGCTCAAAGCCCCAGAACACATTTAGAGGAGGTATGCCTGTGATTATCGAGTTCTACAGATGCCAGACAATTATGTATCTTGCTTATCCTGAAGTTTTGATGTGAAAATCCAGTATTAATAAATGAGAGCACTGGAGTTCAGAAATGAAGTATGGGCGGTGCCTTGCCCCCTGCCCCACATATCTAGACCCCCATTCCCATTGCCTTTGGCTTTGCAGGACCCACATAAATCGGAGGTAGGATGATGCTTTATCAAGGCTTTGTGATATTCTAGAAGACAGATGGAGTTGTGATTCATACACAATTAAAGATTAAAAATGGAAGCCAATGTGTTTCATAAGTTTATTGAGAAAATTGCCTGAGTTAAGAGTTGTATAGAGGCCTTTTCATTTCTTTCAAAACTGTGATTATAATAACTTGACTAGATTATATGCCTTCTTAAGTTTATTATTAAATACAGAATCATTTCACCATCATCCCATTATTTAAATAAGATAGTGTGTGCAAAAGCATTTGTAAATGGTAGAGCACAGTGTAAATGAAAGTGGTTATGGTTAGTCATAAAATACTTCCCATTACTAGCTGCTATATAGCACCAACTTATGTTGGCAGCTGTAACCATACACTCATTTATTTTAAAATGAAACAAAGTTAATACTCAGAATTCTCATTCTGGGAGCTTACTCAGAAATAAAGCAGAAAAATCTAGAATATTACTTAAAAGGACTTTTTAAATAATGAATAAGTAGAATCTTTCTTTGTTTTATAGTTATCTGTCTCTTTGCCTTTCCCTCAAAAGAAGGTTGTTTTCAGCAGACAGTGGGTCTCTTCAGCAGAATGCAGGGTGAGGGGTTAGAATTTAATACAATTCATTATTGAGTGTGAATATTTACTGATCCTAAGATTTGAGAGTATCCTCTTGTGTGCTTCTGAAGTAACTCCCACAGCTCATGCCCTTGGCCAATAGAACCATTTAAGTTACCGCATGCCTTCTCAACAGGGGCACTATCATGTCCCCAAGGGGCTAAAAATTGTTGTTTATTGGGGTGGGCCAAAGAACATTAGATATTATAGTGGTTAGTGGTCCTCCAAAGGTCACAGTGCGTAGACAGATATACAGTATACAGTATCTCTATGGAGTTTTGGGGTGGATTTGGAAAAAAAGTCTGAAAAGACTCCTTAGGGTGCTGATAATGAAAAAAGGTGGACAAATATGGCTTATGGGGATGTGGACATTTGTCTCATATAGAATCTAAGTGCTGGGGCCGGTACATATTTGCAGTCATGAGCCCCGGAAAAGTTTATTATAGTCAAATAGTAGACTCAATTTACTTTAGGTATCATGTCCAACTGTTCTTTTATCGAAGATAAGAAAGGTATTTTCTGTCCCTTATCTAAAGCCCTTTATGGAAAAATGCAAGCATGGCTGTAATTCTCTAAGGCTAGAAGCTTAGTTCCGCTTTTTTCCTGATCCCTAAACTGTTGTCACTAAGTTTCAGTCATTGAGTTTAATTTGGGAAATGCATTCTATTCTTTGATGTCCTTTTTATGGTGGAGGCCCTGATTTGAGGAAATAAAAGAAACAGAAATGGCAATACCTTCCTAATTGGGGTGTGATGACCTTGGAAAAGAACTGTTACTTTGACTGGCTTTTCTCTATGGTTATTTACCATCATCTCAGAAGCTAGTACCAAATTACCATAAGTAACAGTTAAGCTTGGCCCCAAGAGTATTTTACATTAGCGGTTCTCAAGCTTGGCTGTGCAATTAGAATCACCTGGGAAACTTTTAAAAACACTGATACCTGGGCCCCCACCTCAGAGACTCTGACTTCCTTTGTCTGCAAGTGGCCTAGGGATCCACAGCTTTTAAAGGACCTGAGATGAATCCCAGGTACAGCCAGGGGCACCAGCCTCTGCTCTGTGTTCTCAAGCAGCCTCTCTCCTTCACTGATGATGTCCACTGCTGTATGCACTGAGCTTTGGATTAGACCAACAGCTTTGTAGTTTATAATCTAGTCCTCAGTACCCCTGTGAAAGGTCTGGAATCTGACTCTATAAGAAACTAGTCTGCAGCATTTGTCATTTTGAAAGTATAATGATAATAGCGGATATTCATTAAACCCTTGCCTGTTCTAAGGACTCTTTGTTGCGTTAACTTATTTAATTCTCATAGCAAACTATGAAGCAAGTAGAAACCATTTTTATTTCCATTTTCAGGTAGGGGTAAGCCAGGAGGAAGGAATCACATTGGGATTTAAACATGGGTGTTATGACCACCCAGGTCCTAACAGTTTTCTCTACTTATTCTGGAATTCCCATTGACTCCTGCAAATTATTACGCAGCACTTACTAACAAGGAGCAGGGGGTCTGTAAGATGCAAAGGTGAAGGGGAATGGGCACCACTCTCAAGAAGATTTGTGCTCCACAGCCTAATGGCGAGGCGTGTGTCATAAGGAGTTATGCTGGCAACTTGAAAGTGCCTTAAAGAGAGACTTGGGAGGAGGGAGAGATTTCTTGAAGCTAAAGTGAGAAGCAAGACTGTAGGCTTGAATGCAGTTCGTTTTTAACTGGAGCCGTGTACTATAGGGTGTAGATTTGTAGAAATATTAGGTCAAACATAGGAAATTATTCATATCCAACCATTTGACCTACAGCCATAGCAATTTCATATGGTTCAACCTATGAGAGAGTGCGATCCTGGTAGTGAGACTAGCATGTGACAGTGCCATGAGAGTCCCTTGGATGTTGATAGGATAGCATCTGCTGGAGAAATCCGGAGACTTGCACTGGCCCTTGGTGTCATCCATGGCTTGCTAATTGCATCACTGTTACATCGAGACAATTCTTGCAACTGAAAGCCTTGCTCGTCTAGACCATGGACCTGTGCTGAGGTCCCCCAAACAGCAATGGCATGGAGTGACTCAAATACCACTAAGCCATTTGTAAATAATGAATTAAAATAGGTGATCAGAAGACAGGGAGAGACAATGCTTCCTTAGGGCTGTGAGTTTGCAGCATCAGGGAGCATGGGAAACACTTACCAAATAGAATCTATAAGGTAGACCGTGGGCTGGGCCCTGGGCCTTAGAGAGAGGTAAGCTCTTTCCCAAGGCACAGTCACTGGGAAGGGGTAAGAACTCAAATGGATGTACTCTATAGTCAGCCAGAATAACGTCCAAGTCAAAGAACAGTCTTCACATGTACACAATGTTTGACGAATCTTGTGTCTCACATCTGCTATTAGGTGCACCTGAAGAGTGGCGACCCTGACATTTTCATCTTCAAATTCCTCCCCAGTCTGAACATAGGACACCAAGGGGCATTGTACACTGGTAAACTGAATTGACCTGAAGGATACACCACACATCTAAAAATCAACAATTAATGTTAATAGCAATAAATGTAATTAATCTTAATAACAGTAATTTAGGGATTTAAAAAAATTCAATGTATGTCCTATGCATCTTTATATCTTTTTTTTTTTTTTTTTTTTGCTGAGGAAGATTAGCCCTGAGCTAACATCTGTGCCAATTCTCCTCTATTGTTTTATATGTAGGTCACTGCCACAGCATGGCTGATGAGTAGTGTAGGTCTGCACCCAGGATCCAAATCCATGATCCCAGGCTGCCACAGTGGAGTGCACCAAACTTAACCACTAGGCAACCAGGCTGGCCCCTATGCATCATTTTTATAAGAATTACTTACAGCTTTTGTTGATTCCGTTTAACTCCTATTATAGACAGCCAGGTGAAGAATCTTATTAGCCTACTGGAAAACTATTGAGAATTGTTTATGAGAACGTTGTCATTAAAATAACATCCTGTGAATTGTTGGAGAGCTCTACAAAGCAGAATGCATCAGCCTAAGTGTTCCCAGCCAGTCTGATTAGGAAAGCACTCTTCACAAAAAATAACTAACAAGACACCCAGAAATAGATTACTTACATTTATTTCTCTTCATTAAGCATCCAGATCTCAAGTAGAATGTCACTGAGTAATGATGGAATATATAGAATAAAGTTGCTCAACTGCCACGTTGCTGCATTTCTTAGCATCCAGAAAGCGTTATGAAAATAGCAGAAGCAGCAGTATTACCGACAGCGATTAATCTTTGAAATTAAGATCAGGGAAAAAAATTATTATAATAAATCTCTTTGCCCTATTTATACAGAATTCCTTACTTTGATATGCTAAGAATACTATTAAAGATAGTGGCCATTGGAGGAGGAAGATCCAAGATGGTGCCGTGAGTAGTCCTCTTTGTCTCTCCCCCTTCGAGTCTACAATTATTTGGACACTTATCGCTTGACAAAGGATATCCAGACAGCATCTCAGGACGTCTGAGACACCCATGTGACTATACATCGGAAGGCAGACGGACTTTCCTCTGGGAGGATGTGGAAATAGGTGAAAACTCTCCGACCCCGACGAGCAGCCTAGTACCCGCAAGTGGCTTTCTTCCAACGGACGCCCCCAGAGGACCTACACATATCTAGGGCAGGAGCGAGCACACAACAGAGGAGCGACGGTGGAAACAGGTGACCAGAACCCTACCTAAACCCCCCGCAATTACTCCTAAACGCAGAGGGAAACTTTGGAGTTGCACACCTGAGCCCTCAGGGAGAGTCTCTCCCCGCCATTGGCGGGGAGACTCCGCCTGGTGCTCGCGGCGCCCGGAGGGTCCCAGAGAGAGTCGCGGAGGGTACGGAGGTCTCCCAGCTGTCGTTGCCCGCCCTGTGGGAGTAGGGATTGCCGGAGATCTCGGAGAGGACCGGGGCTGGGGGAACTTTCAAAGGCCGGCTCTGCGACCCGGAGGGGAAGCTCTGGAGTTCCGCCTGGGCAGCAGACAAAACTCTCTGTCTGCCATTAGCAGAGGGGCCACGCCGAGCATTCATGGCTCCGGGAGAGGCCCGGAGAGAATCCCAGAGGGCGGGGCAAACCCCAGCTGCCGTTGCCCACCCCGTGGGACTAGGGATTGCCGGAAATCTCGGAGAGGACCGGGGCTGGGGGAACTTTCAAAGGCCGGCTCTGCGACCCGGAGGGGAAGCGCCGGAGTTCCGCCCAGGCAGCAGACAAAACTCTCTGTCTGCCATTAGCAGAGGGGCCACGCCGAGCATTCACGGCTCCGGGAGAGGCCCGGAGAGAATCCCAGAGGGCGGGGCGACCCCCAGCTGCCGTTGCCCGCCCTGTGGGACTAGGGATTGCCGGAGATCTCGGAGAGGACCGGGGCTGGGGGAACTTTCAAAGGCCGGCTCTGCAACCCGGAGGGGAAGCGCCGGAGTTCCACCCGGGCAGCAGACAAAACTCTCTGTCTGCCATTAGGAGAGGGGCCATTCCCAGCATTCAGGGCTCCGGGAGAGGCCCGGAGAGAATCCCAGAGGGTGGGGTGACCCCCAGCTGCCGTTGCCCGCCCCGTGGGACTAGGGATAGCTGGAGATCTCGGAGAGGACTGGGGCTGGGGGGAGTTCCAGAGACCCAGCTTCGTAGCCTAGGGGGAAACCCCACAGGCTCACAGCAGCCTTAGGGAAAGCCTCTGCACAGCACCAGTAGAAGGCACCCAGCCGCCAGCCACAAGGCTGGAAGACCGCAGGGCAAAAGCAGCATAGCTAGGTGAACTAACCACAGACTGTAGAAGATGCCAATAGCTCTCCTGCGACCCATAGAGGACAAGTGAGATTTTGTGGGTGCCGACAGCAACGGAGCGACAAATATAATTGATCCCACCCCTGGCCGCTGGAAAAGCCCATAACACCGTTGCAGACCCCAAGGAGAGAGCACATCTAGGTGGGCTGCAACAGTAGGCACCAGCAGCCTGAAGCACCCCTGTGACAGCCCCCACGGCAGAGGAGGGAATCCAAAGGGCCACTGTGGCTACGAAGAGGGGCCCAGGCCCAGTTAGCAACTGCGGACAGGGTTCCTGGTTGGTGCAGTATAAACAGCTGCTCCCCCACTGCAGCAGCTGACACAAGTGAAAGGAGCAACTAAACTCTATCTCCATGTGGAGGCACAAATCAACAACATCAAGCAATATGAAAAAATACATTAAATCTCCAGAACAGAAAGAAAGTAACAAATACACAGAAAACAATCCCAAAGAAAATGAGATATATAACCTAAATGATGATGACTTCAAAACAGCCATCATTAAGATTCTCAATGAGTTAAGAGAGAATTCTGACCAACAACTCAACGAGTTCAGGAGCTATGTCACAAAAGAGTTTGATACGATAAAGAAGAACCAAACAGAAATATTGGAAATGAAGAACACAATAGAGGAGATTAAGAAAAATCTAGATGCTCTGAACAGTAGGGCCGATAATATGGAGGAAAGAATTAGCAATTTGGAAGATGGCAATATAGAATTGCTGCAGGCAGAGGAGGAGAGAGAAGCAAGACTAAAAAGAAATGAAGAAACTCTCCGAGAATTATCAGACACAATTAGGAGATGCAACATAAGGACTGTAGGTATACCAGAGGGAGAAGAGAAGGAGAAAGGGGCAGAAAGCCTATTCAAAGAAATAATGGCTGAGAACTTCCCAAATCTGGTGAGGGACATGGATCTTCAGGTGACAGAAGCCAATAGATCTCCAAACTTTATCAATGCAAGAAGACCAACTCCACGGCATATAGTAGTGAAGCTAGCAAAAGTCAACGACAAGGAGAAAATACTAAGGACAGCCAGGCAAAAGAAACTAACCTACAAAGGAACCCCCATCAGGCTATCAGCAGATTTCTCAGCAGAAACTTTACAGGCTAGAAGAGAGTGGAATGATATATTCAAAAATCTGAAGGACAAAAATCTACAGCCGAGAATTCTCTACCCAGCGAAAATATCCTTCAAATACGATGGAGAAATAAAAACTTTCCCAGATAAACAAAAATTAAGGGAGTTCATTGCCACAAAACCTCCTCTTCAGGAAATCCTCAGGAAAACCCTCATTCCTGAAAAATCCAAAAAAGGAAAGGGGCTACAAAACCAAGAGCAGAGGAGATAAGTAGAAGGACAACAACAGAGAGTAGCAGCTCTACATCAGAACAGATTAAACCATGGGACAAGAAACAAAGGAAACTGAAGAAAACCGGAAAACAAGACACAAAATGGTAGTGGTAGGCCCCCACATCTCAATAATCACTCTAAATGTAAATGGATTGAACTCCCCAATCAAAAGACACAGAGTGGCAGGATGGATCAAAGAACAAGATCCAACAATATGCTGCCTCCAGGAAACACACCTCAGCCCCAAAGACAAACACAGACTCAGAGTGAAGGGATGGAGAACAATACTCCAAGCTAATAATGAACAAAAGAAAGCAGGTGTCGCTATACTAATATCAGACAAGGTAGATTTCAAAGCAAAACAGATAAAGAAAGATAAAGAGGGACAGTATATAATGATAAAAGGGACTCTCCACCAAGAAGACATAACACTTATAAATATATACTCACCCAACACAGGAGCACCAAAATTTGTAAAGCAACTCTTAATAGAACTAAAAGAAGACGTCAACAACAATACAATAATAGTAGGGGACCTCAACACACCATTAACACCAATGGACAGAACATCCAGACAGAAAATCAACAAGGAAATAATAGAATTAAATGAAAAATTAGACCAGATGGACTTAATAGATATATATAGAACACTTCATCCGAAAACAGCAGGTTACACATTCTTCTCAAGTGCACATGGAACATTCTCAAGGATTGACCATATTTTGGGAACCAAAGCAAACATCAATAAATACAAGAGAGTTGAAATAATATCAAGCTTCTTTTCTGATCATAATGCTATTAAACTAGAAATCAACTACAAGAAAAAAGCAGAGAAAGGTGCAAAAATGTGGAGACTAAACAACACGCTTCTCAACAAACAATGGATCATTGAAGAAATTAAAGAAGAAATCAAATTTTATCTGGAGACTAATGAAAATGAGAACACGACATACCAAATCATTTGGGATGCAGCAAAAGCAGTCCTAAGAGGGAAATTCATCGCAATACAGGCTCACCTCACTAAACAAGAAAAAGCTCACATAAGCAACCTCAAACGACACCTAACAGAACTAGAAAAAGAAGAGCAAACAAAGCTCAGAGTCAGTAGAAGGAGGGAAATAATAAAAATAAGAGCAGAAATAAACGATATTGAAACAAAAAAGACAATAGAATGGATCAATGAAACAAAGAGTTGGTTCTTCAAAAGAATTAACAAAATTGACAAACCCCTAGCCAGACTCACCAAGAAAAGAAGAGAGAAATCACAAATTAATAAAATTAGGAATGAGAGAGGAGAAATCACAACAGATACCAATGAAATACAAGAGATCATAAGAGAATACTATGAAAAACTATATGCCAACAAATTGAACAACCTGGAAGAAATGGACAAATTCCTAGACTCCTACAATCTCCCCAAACTGAATCAGGAAGAAATGGAGAATCTGAATAGGCCAATCACAAGTAAGGAAATAGAAACAGTAATCAAAAACCTCCCCAAAAATAAGAGTCCAGGACCAGACGGCTTCTCTGGAGAATTCTACCAAACATTCAAAGAAGACTTAATACCTATTCTTCTCAAACTATTCCAGAAAACTGAGGAAGATGGAGCACTCCCTAACACATTCTATGAAGCCAACATCACTCTGATCCCCAAACCTGACAAGGACAACACAAAGTAGGAGAACTACAGGCCGATATCACTGATGAACATAGATGCAAAAATCCTCAACAAAATTCTGGCAAACCGAATACAGCAATACATCAAAAAGATTATACACCATGATCAAGTGGGATTTATACCAGGGACACAGGGATGGTTCAACATCCGCAAGTCAATCAACGTGATACACTACATCAACAAAATGAAAAACAAAAACCACATGATCATCTCAATAGATGCAGAGAAAGCATTCGACAAGATCCAACACCCATTTATGATAAAAACCCTCAGTAAAATGGGTATAGAAGGAAAGTACCTCAACATAATAAAGGCCATATATGATAGACCCACAGCCAACATCATACTCAATGGACAAAAACTGAAAGCCATCCCTCTGAGGACAGGAACAAGACAAGGGTGCCCACTTTCACCACTCCTATTCAACATAGTACTGGAGGTGCTGGCCAGAGCAATTCGGCAGGAAAAAGAAATAAAAGGGATCCAAATAGGTAACAAAGAAGTAAAACTCTCGTTGTTTGCAGACAACATGATCTTATATATAGAAAACCCCAAAGAATCCACAGAAAAACTATTAGAAATAATCAACAACTACAGCAAAGTAGCAGGGTATAAAATTAACGTGCATAAATCAGTAGCATTTCTATACACTAACAATGAACTAACAGAAAAAGAACTCAAGAACTCAATCCCATTCACAATCGCAACGAAAAGAATAAAATACCTTGGGATAAACTTAACCAAGGAAGTGAAGGATCTATACAATGAAAACTGCAAGACTTTCTTGAAAGAAATTGGCGATGACATAAAGAGATGGAAAGACATTCCTTGCACATGGATTGGAAGAATAAACATAGTTAAAATGTCCATACTACCTAAAGCAATCTACAGATTCAATGCTATCCCAATCAGAATCCCAAGAACATTCTTCACAGAAATTGAACAAAGAATCCTAAAATTCATATGGGGCAACAAAAGACCGCGAATTGCTAAAGCAATCCTGAGCAAGAAAAACAAAGCCGGCGGAATCACAATCCCCGATTTCAAAACATACTACAAATCTACAGTGATCAAAACAGCATGGTACTGGTACAAAAACAGGTCCACAGATCAATGGAACAGAATTGAAAGCCCAGAGATAAAATCACACATCTATGGACAGCTAATCTTCGACAAAGGAGCAGAGGGCCTACAATGGAGAAAAGAAAGTCTCTTCAACAAATGGTGCTGGGAAAACTGGACAGCCACATGCAAAAGATTGAAAATTGACCAGTCTTTTTCACCACACACCAAAATAAACTCAAAATGGATCAAAGACCTAAAGATTAGGCCTGAGACAATAAGTCTTTTGGAAGAGAATATAGGGAGTACACTCTTTGACATCAGTTTCAAAAGAATCTTTTCGGACACTGTAACTCCTCAGTTGAGGGAAACAATAGAAAGAATAAACAAATGGGACTTCATCAGACTAAAGAGCTTCTTCAAGGCAAGGGAAAACAGGATTGAAACAAAAAAACAGCTCACTAATTGGGAAAAAATATTTACAAGCCACTTATCCGACAAAGGGTTAATCTCCATAATATACAAAGAACTCACACTGCTTAACAACAAAAAAACAAACAACCCGATCAAAAAATGGGCAGAGGACATGAACAGACATTTCTCAAAAGAAGATATGAATAAGGCCAATAGACACATGAAAAGATGTTCATCATCGCTAATCATCAGGGAAATGCAAATCAAAACTACACTAAGATATCACCTTACACCCGTTAGATTGGCAAAAACATCCAAAACCAAGAGTGACAAATGTTGGAGAGGTTGTGGAGAAAAAGGAACCCTCATACACTGTTGGTGGGAATGCCAACTGGTACAGCCACTATGGAAAACAGTATGGAGATTTCTCAAAAAGTTAAAAATAGAAATACCCTATGACCCAGCCATCCCATTACTGGGTATCTATCCTAAGAACCTGATATCAGAAATCTCAAGAGTCCGTTGCACCCCTATGTTCATCGCAGCATTATTTACAATAGCCAAGACGTGGAACCAGCCTACATGTCCAGAAACTGATGATTGGATAAAGAAGATGTGGTATATATACACAATGGAATACTACTCAGCCATAAAAAAAGACAAAATTGGCCCATTCACAACAATGTGGATGGACCTCGAGGGTATTATGTTAAGCGAAATAAGCCAGTCAGAGAAAGACGAACTCTATATGACTCCACTCATAGGTGGAAATTAGTATACTGATAAGGAGATCTGATCAGTGGTTACCAGGGAAACGGGGGGTCGGGGGAGGGCACAGAGGGGGAAGTGGTGTACCCACAACATGACTAACAAAAATGTACAACTGAAATCTCACAAGGTTGTAATCTATCATAACATTAATAAAAAAAATAAAAATAAAAATAAAAAAGATAGTGGCCATTGGTTGAATGAGCAAACTGTTAGTTTGATAAAAGTGTTGAAATGAGTACAAGTTACAGCTGTGCTTGCTTTGGCTGAGCATTGCTTGTTGGTGGAAAATTATTCCATGATAGGCATAGATTTGTGTGCCTTCCTGTGTGTCCTGGAAGATCCATGCATTTTTCTTCCTTTCTACCACCCTTCTGTTCTTTGAAAATCCTGACTTCTAAACTATTATAATAAAATTGGAAACGGAGTCTATCTAATTCTCATAGAATTTGAAGCATGGTCAATCTGCTGGTCTTGGGGAAAGAATTGGTTTATGGACACACTGCTAGTTTGCTATTTGGAATAAACCAGTGTGAACATGGGTAATGTGCTCCAAAATGTGCTCATGCAGGAAGATTTTCTTCAGATTCAGTCCACAGTGAATCCAACAAATGGTAGATGGGCTCTTGGTTACTTCAGAATATTCTAGGAACCTTGTGGGTGGATAGAGAGAGTCTTAAATTGGTGATTAATGAGCTCCAAAGTTGTGCTTATGATTGCATAGTCTGTACTATTATTTTCCAAGAGAATATAATGAAGAAATATTTATAAAGTTTATGAGTATGTATTTTAAACCATTTAGTTTTACTCTATTTGCATATAGGATTTTAAGATACACTTTTCATAACCCTTTTTACTAAAGCTAAGACCATACTTTAAGTATCTATCCCTCCCTCCTTCTTGCTCTTGGGACGAGTTCTCTCCTTTGAATGCCACCGTACAAGAGTGCCCATTCCCCAACCTAAGAGTGGGTATCTTTATCATTTGGTCATTGCTTTCCTTTTCCACGTCAAATCAGAGTGGAAAGAAAATAAGATAATTAAGGTAATCTCTTTCCTCTGTATCTGTAGGATACTAATGCTCAACTCAAATGAATCCTACAGTATCTGAGAATGAATGAATTTTCAGAACCATGAATTATACAAGGTGTGTAAGTTCTGTTCAGTCCTATGATGATTAAAATAAAGTTTTTAATGCTAATATTCACCCTCAGTTTTGTATAGAGTTATAACAAGAAAGATAATTTCAACATTATTTTTCAGATATTTAATTTATTAATCTGCAGGCGAATTTTGTGTCAGAATGCCTAATTATCATAAAGATCGTGAACTAGTGTTAAAGATACCTGGGTCATCTCAAAGTAGTGCTTTATAACTGTTAACCAACCTTTCCCTCACCACCTCAAATTAGTTAATACCTAAAGCAAAACCGGAAAACTATTGGGAATTCTTATCTATAAAAAGGAGCCAGCCGTATTCTCTGCCTTTATCCCAGTGGTTTGCAAACTTGAGAGTGCATCAGAATGACCTGGAGAGTTTATTAAAGACTAATGGCTGTCCCCCTCTGCCCACCCCTCCAGTTTCTGATTCAGTTGGTCTTGGTTCAGGCCCAAGGATTTGTATTTTTAAGTTCCCAGATGATGCTGATACAGCATGTCTGGAGACCATACTTTGAGAACCACTGCTCTGACGTATCTAAATATAGGTCAGAATATAAATGTATTTTGAAATAATAAGAGCTAATATTTATTGAATGTTTAGTGTGGATCAAGGGCTCTTCTAAGCTCTTTGCATCCTGAATTGCGTTTAATTCTTACAGCAAGCCTGGGAGGGAGGTCTGGTTTTAGCCCTGTTTTGACTTGGGGAAATGGAAGGTCACAGAGTTCAGGATGCTTTTCTAAGTCACTAACCAGTAAGTGGCGGATCTGGGATTTGAACCCAGTAATGGAGATCCAAAGTTCATGCTTCTAACAGCAGGAGAAAAATGATCTCTGTAAGTCAATCCTTTCATATATTTTACTACTTGTATAACTTTCCCACTACACATTTTTCATATTTCACCAATTCCATTTTTCTTAGATATTTCAAGCATGGAAATACTATTTTTTAAATAACATTCTGTGAGATTACAGATGCAATAATGCTTTTAGTTTTCCTTTAATCTATAAATACTCAAGGAATAAACAAGGAAAAAAGCTGCCTCTTACAAGATTACACTTGTAAAAATGTTCATTATAATGGAGAATAAAAGAAGCCGGGCAAGAAATTTCACACTCAGCATGATAACTACCTATGGGAAAAAAATTATGTATAGGAAGCAAACAGATTTGAGAAGAAAATATACCATAACACTAACATACACACAGGAGAGCGTTGTATGTTATTTGGGAGTATTTGAAGCACATTTTACACCATATTGCAAGCTGTTTCTTTGACAAGGCAGTATAGTTGAGTAGAGTGAGAAAGTGAATCATTATGTTAGAATTCCTTTTGTATTTTAAATTTGTGTAGATTAATTAGTGTCCTACGAGAAGCAAATGTACTTGTTTTTATTTTTGAAAGTATTTTAAGAACAAAAGAGCAGAGAATAGGTTGTCAGAAAAGTCTTTGAGGAAAAACTAGCTTATGTGTTTCTTAAAATATTTAGTTCACAAACACGTCCCCATACTTCAATTCATTTTATTCTGAAAACAACTCTCTAAAGAAGGAGGCAGCATTCCCATTTTCAGACAAGGAGCCTGAGACTCACATTTTCAATGGATGTTTTCAGAACTCATGGCAGAGAATCAGACCCAGGATCTCTGCCTCCTACCCCTCCGAGCCACACTGTTGCCTAGATTTCCCTCCGACAAAATGGCACTCTAGTGCCCATGAGAAGCCTGGAAAGCTGTGGGGGTGTGCAGTTATTTGCCACAACCTTGGGGTTTTCAATTTTTCCACAAGATGTTCCTACTCATGGAGGGAGGTGAAATGGTTTACCAAGTGGAAACAATATAAAAGTGGAGGAAGAAAGGCTGTTTTTGTATTCCTGTCGTTTGAGAAGAAAAGAACAGATGCTGATTTTGTGGGGGAGGGGCTACTAAGTGGGAAAATTCTTCAGGTAAGATGACCCTGTAAAATTCACTGCTGTCCAGAAGCCGGAGTGCTATGAATGCATTCATGCTTGCAAGCAGTAGGAATGCAGGAAGCTCTCTGTGACGATGTGCAAGCTCCCTCTCCCTCTAGCTTACTAAATCCTGGCTTCTCAAAGTGAGATGCCGAGACAAGGAACATCAGCATCACCTGGAAGCTTGTTAGACATGCAGAATCTAAAACCCTGGGTAAATTGAATGCACGTCAAGTTTGAGAGAAACTGCCTTGAGTGGCCCACTGATTGTAAAGACTGAGAGCCTCCATGAAGCCAAAGAGGTGGAGCTGCCTTAGATGAGGATGTTGATGTTGGAGGGGAGGCTTTTGCCAGGGAAAGGAAGCTTCGTGGGCCTCCAGGGAGAGGTGGAGTTGGGCTAGATGTAAGGGCTTAGCTGAGGCCAGGCTGCCCTGGTGCTTACCGCTCCAACTGGACCTCTGTGGTGTGGTCAAGGCCAAGGGGTGCCCACGGCCGGAGGTCCCAGTGGCTTTTGCTCATGATTCCCGATGGATTTGCTGGGAAAACATTTTTTCCCTGGGGCAGCAGCTGTGGGCTACCAAGTCCCACCCAGGTGGAGGGAATCATAAGGTCCTGTCCCATTAAGACTTCAGAGATGCCCCTGAGTATGATTTCTTTTACAAAGCTGTTGAGGACCTTTAACTGATGACTCAAATATAAATGCAGCCTATCGTGTTGCTTCCTATTAAAAATGCTTGTCTGTTGAGGCATTAACAGTCTTGCATTTGATGCAAGAATTAATGTAAATTCAATATTTTTGGAAAAGATGGATGACTTCTTATGCATGTCAGCATAAGCTCCTCTTCTTGACTCCTCTTAGCTCCAAGTGTCTCTGTGAACTTGCATTTCCTCCTTTCCCTTCTCAGCCCCCTGGGGCTGCCATTTCTTCTGAACACTAGTGGCTGGTGTTCAAGTTTCCACTAATTGCCTTATCATTTCATAAAGAGGCATTAATTGCTCACATAATTTCCTCTTTTCCTCTGAATTGCGTACTCCTTTTATGCAAAGTGACTACTTCAAATGCTTTTCCATCCCCCTCCCTCTTTTTTTTCCTGTCAGTAGAGAAGCAATAAGCTAGCCTTGGGTGGCTGTAGGAAGCCTTTTGCTTCAGCATCTGACTTTTCCTTGATAATATAAAAACTTATTCTATGAAATATTGCTTAAAGTTTATTTCCTGAGCTACCAGATGTTCATTTTCTCCAAGCCCCTTCATGATTGCTTTTTTTGCAATTTTGAGCCTATAGAAATAATTTGAAATGATAGAACAAAATATTTTTATACACAGTAGTTTTATTCCCATTAATTTCACCAATTTCATGTCGTATTTTAAATAGTTCAGTTCTCTGTAGACTTCTCACCCTAACTTATACACAGCACACCACACACACCACACACATACCAGCAGTCTCCTAGAATCTACAGATCAAGGACTGTGCCTGTTTTACTGATTTTCAGCTTCTGGCAAAGTGGATGCCTTGCTATTGAGCTGTAAGTGCTCAATAGCTCAATAAAAATTTGCTTTAGAGTTCAAAGTTCTTTAGTATCCTTTTGACTTAAGAGAGTGTTTTAAAATTTTGAAGTTGAAATTGTCTTGTAGAATGCTTCTCAAAAACAGCTGGAGATTAAATATCTTATGTTTCTAATAAATGCTACTCTTTCAAGTTGGGTTCCCAGGAAGCCGACTCCAATGTGAAGAGTTGCTTGCAAGGGACTTATGCGGGGTGCTCCTGGCGTCTGCACTGTGGAAGGGAAGGGCAGAGAAGGAAGCAGGACTGGGGAGAAGGAGAAGTTGCACTGTGGTGCAGTCACAACAAAGGCCCCAAGTGACCTACAGGAGAGCTGGAGGGCTTGCTTAGGGCAAGGGAGCCGGGCAGACATATTCCCACAGTCAACCAGTCACAGGATTGTGCTGCTCCAGGAAGAGAGCTGACTCTTCAGATGAGCCACTCCTCAAGGGGGCCAACAGCTGAGGGTTGTCTGGGGACTGCACTCTCAGCAGCTGGGGGAATAGGAGCTTCCTTCCTGAGGGGGGTCTGGGCACAGCATCCCAGCACCCACTACAGTTAGTATGTCCTGTAATAATGTTACTGGGCTTTATTTAGCAGACAAGCCAAATCCATGATCAAAATCATTGTTAAATGACATTAATTGTAATCTTTGGCGAAAACTGCAGAATATAAATTTCTTTGTGTGATATATCAACTGTGTAAAATATTCATAGAAAAGAAGCCTGGAAAAGCATTTATCAAAATGATGAGTGTTATCTTTGGATGGTTTTTATTTTGTTCTTTATTCTTTTCTGAATTGTCCCATTTTGATAATTAATATTTACTACATTGTGGTAATAATCCCCCATGGCAGTGGCTTACCCTAACTTTCTGAGTTCACCCCTGAGGGCTTCCATCCCCTGCCATCCCCCACTACCTCATCCCTTGACTACATAGATTTGATTAGTTGATTTAGTGTCCTCTCATTTGCCTTTGTTCCTACACTTGACATGTTCCCATGGCCCTATTCCCATTTTCTTTGGCCAGCCTTGCTTTTATGGAGACAATTGTACCATCCACGCTAGCCTTACCCCACTGGATTAGACCCTTTTTGTAAATTCAAAATGAGTGGTTCTAACAAGGTATCAACATTTCCCATCACTTCCTTTCCCATGGTTGGAGTAAGCCAGTAATGGTGATTATGTTTTCAGGAGAGAAAGCCATGTTATATTGTCTGTAGAGTAATTTATTTTAAAGGTACCTCAGTGTAAACAGGATGCTGTATGTGTGCATTTGCAAGTTAACATTATTTTTCACCCTAAAGATGGATAATTAGCAGTTGAGGGCTCCAATCAGAAATCCATAATCTAGATATGATCACTGGGCGCTTAAAAAATGGGTACCAAGATCCATACCAATGGGTTTTGCCAATGCAAAGGGGTGCTGGAGACATGTAGTCATGGATGAGATGAGCAGTGTCAGGATATTTATGTGGTTAGAAGTGTTGGCAGGGCCCGATTTATACCCTTGTGTAAATCAAGTGTCAGATTCTGGAAAATTTTGCAGTCTAGAATTTTGAGTGCAGTGCTCAGGGCTGGAGGTCAGAGTCTTGTGGATCCAACAACTCTCCAACTCCAGAGGACTCAGTCGCCTGAACTGACTTGGAGATTGGCCATTTCTGCCGTGGAAATGCTGCTGTGTCCACTTTGGAGTGAACCTCTCCTCTCTCTTGCAAAAAGCTGGCCCCAGGGCCTGGAAGCAGAGAGGGGGATTCCCTCAAGCCACAAACACAGGCTCTATGACTTCTGTGTCTGCTGGGCAATGAATAGTTGGGCATGAAGCCAAACTAGGTGTAATACTGGATCTTTTTAACCCACATCATGGTTGTAGGGGCAGGATTATTCATCTCCCACTTATTTCTGACCATCTGAGGATGTTGACATTTACCAAAAGAATCTTTCAACTGGTATTTTCATTATGTATTTAGGTGTTATAAGCCATTCTGGTATCTTCATCTCACACTTGCTTCTCAGCTACAATTGTGCCAACTTCTTTGATAATGAAAACTCAGAAGTGGGCACTTAGGGAGTTAAAACCAAAGAAACTGTTGTACTCAAAGAGAATCCAGAATGCCCATTTGATAGAAGCATTTTGGTATCTGAAACTAAGCCAACTACAGGGTACAGTATAGCTTAAAGCTCAGGAAAAGGTACAGCTTAAAAAAGCAATCTTGTGTATAGCATGTAATTTTCAAGATAAATTACTATTTATAAATAATATAGGACTGATGGAGTTATCAATAGAAAAGGATTTTTATGATTCTGTTCTAAATACCTAAATCCATATTGTACTGAGTAATTTTAAAGACAATAAACCAAAGCAAGATCTTTCAAATCCACGATTTTAGATTGTTTGAAAATACCGTTAATCTCTTTACGCCCTTTTTTATGAAAATATTTCAAAATCTATTTGAAATTTTGTTCTGAATAAAGCTTAAGCTGTCCGCATAATCTTGGGTTAACTCTGAAGTCCCCATTCATATTCATGGTTTTGCTAAAGATCTAGTAAATCCATTGCATGCCTTGTATTTAGGAGGCTACAAAACCAGTTTCCAAACTAAGCTTTATTTGATTATGCTCCCACGAGGATATTGCTTTTTATTGGATCATTTTTTCCCTGGGAGTTTCTCTTGAACACCAAAGCAGAGTTAAAAATAGATCAGAGATGGCTCAAGTTATGTAGAACCATAGCGTGTATTTCTTATTTATGAACTATAGAAGAATTTCCCTTCCTTTTTGTCTCCTTTTCCGAATATCTACATATAAAATGGACTTCATTAAAAGAAGGCTTTGTCTTTACAGAGCATTTTATTTTTTTAACAGAAATTAGATAATGAGTTTACTAGTATTCCCAAACATAACAGTAACAATATCTATTTTGTACACATTTTACACTTGATAAAACATTCAAGCTAAGCATTGTTCCCTCATTTGGTGGTGTGTACATAATTAACATTCCCACTTTCACTTGGGAAGGCCACTTGGTAGGATGGAAACAATACTGCCTTTGGGTCAAACCTTGACTTCCATCTCCTTTTGGCCAATGGGTAAGCAACCCTTACTTCCCCAGATCTCAGCCGGTGACTGCAAATATGGCCACGCATCCTTCTTCACCACTTTGTCATTTACTGCTAGGACTGTCCTGCTCGGTTTAAACAGCATGAGCCTGTGGTTTCTCTTCCAAAATATTTTCATCACCCCATTGATGTCAACACAGGTCTCCTGTCTCCTGTCAGAGGATCAGAAACTCAGTATGTCCCCTGAAGCCGAAGACATAAACTGCCAACTCCAGACAGCTCTGCTGTGTCCCAGCAGCTGCTGGGGCCATCTTGCTGCTGATGGTAAGCAGCCTGATGTCCCCACTGAAATCAGGATGGATCAGGATCCATTCAAAGAAATGCCTGACACACCTGAGTGCCTTCTGTTCAGCAGGTATGTCAATGCTCACTTCCTGTGTGGCCCTGGTTCAGACTCTGCCCCAAAAGTGCCACTGGGAATGGCCAGCATGTTCAGTTCTCCTTAGCCATCTTCCTGGATGCAGGCTCAGGCTGGGTTGGGTGGGGTCGGGTATCGTGTATAGCTGGACATTTAGGATAGAGTTCCGTGAGGACCTTGGCCCTCCTCAGAAGTCCCTGTCACCAGCTCTAGATTCTGTACCTCCCTTTTGGTGGTTTCAGAGAAATCGTGTTTCCTATTCCAGTCAGGCTGTTCCACATCCTCTGATATATTTTAATTATTTTGACTGTCTAAAATCTCCAATAAAATGGAGGACTATCTCCCCAATATATATAACAAGAAATTTCATTTTTTAACTGACCCATTGGGAATAAAAATTCTTCATTTCATGAATTGCTGTGTTGTACTTGATGAACCTAAAGTAAATATAAATGAAAAGGCGGCCAACCGTTCTGTAAGAGCATGGCTTTGAGGCTCCGAGAATAATCAGTGTTCCAAAAAGTCTCTGTACATGCAGCCCAAGGCAGACTTGGCTTGGATTTACCAAGATGCCTCCTTGATGGATGATGTTGTCATTTGACACCAAGTACAATTGCATGAGTAACAATATGTTCATTCTTTCTGAACCCTGTATGAGATGCCTGGGCTTTGAGATGGATTGTGAAAAATGACACTGTTTGATAAGTCCCCTGGGAACTTTTAAACGTGCCTCTCTTGATATGTATGGTCATACTGCCTGAGGTTATTGTTTTGTTTTGTTTTGTTTTAACTGAACCTGTTAATATTGTTGTTTTATTACATTACTCTCGTTTATTTACTTTTCTAAAGAAATCTGTTTAGAAAAACACTCTAGACCTGAATGCATCTCAGTGTCCAAGTCATAAACTGTTGCCGTTATCTGGATGACTCCCTAGGGTACCTGTTAGGAAGACATTACTTACACAAATGTTTATTGTGCGCCTCTGTGTCTTCTGTTCTCTGTTCAGTGCCAAGGGGAAAATAAAACATAAGATCACCCTCTCTTCTTTAAGAGTATACAGTAAAGTTTAGAAGACAAGTTTATGTGAAATGTTAAATATAGTGACATTGTAGCTTAGAAGAATGTCATCTGGTTACAGAGTTCTTGGTGAGAAAGTATGACTAGAGGAATAAATAATAAAAAGTCCCAGAGATGCATACTGGAACGTCATAGAAGATGTTGGTGGAACAGCCACTGACTCCATCTGTGCTTCTATCAATCCAAAGTGAAACATGCAGGAAAGAGGAAAGGTGCTCTTTAGAACCTGGAGAGGAAGGGAGAGGGGCATAGGGGCTCAGCCAAGGGAGGGCAAGTTGGGAGAGACACAGGGTCTGATCCACACTTGGAGGTGTGTGGGAAGGAGGGTGGGATCGACAAGGATCTTGGTTCATTCCCACACTGATGGCACTGATGGCAGCACTGATGGTAGCACTGATGGCAGCACTGATGGTAGCACTGATGGCAGATGTGGGGTGGAGGAGCATGAGTCCTGCTGGCACATAGCTAAGAGTCTGGTCTCTGGTGCTAGATTGCCTGAACTCTAGGCTAAGCACTACCATTTACTGGCTCACTGATTTGGAGAATGACATTCCACTTCTTTCACAATGTTGTAGAACCGTAATTACTATCCGTTTCTAGAACTTTTTCATCTTCCAAAACTGAAACTCTGTGCCCATTAAACAATAATTCCCCATCCTTCCACCCTCAGCCCCTGGTAACCTCTATTCTACTTTCCACCTCTATGAATGTGACTCTTCTTGGGACCTCATGTAAATGGAATCATACAATATTTGTCCTTCTGTGCCTGGCTTATTGCACTTAGCATATTGTCTTCAATGTTCATCCATGTTGTAGCGTATATCAGAATTTCATTTCTGTGTAAGGCTAAATAATATTCCATTATGTGGGTAGACCGCATTTTGTTTATCCATTCATCTGCTGATAGATGGTTGGATCGTTTCCACCTTTTGGCTACTGTGAATAATGCTGTTGTGAATGTGAGTGTGCAATTATCAGTTTGAGTCCCTGCTTTTAATTCTTCTGGAAATAAACTTGCAAGTAGAAATTGCTGGTTCAAATGGTATTTCTGTGTTTAACTTTGCACCTTATTTTTCTCATGTATAAAAGAGGATATTGATAGTTCCTAATGAGCAGAGCTGTTTTGAGGATTAAATGTTCATGCATATGAAGCGTTCAGATGTGTTTAGAGGAGAGCCGTCATATGGCAAGCTATAGGTCAGTGTTGGCTGGTTGATTTTATCGGAAGGCACAGCCTTGTGCAGCCTGTGGGGCAAGTACCTGGAGGTGAGTTGTTAACATTAGCACTTTTACCAGCAAGGCAGCAGGCAACTGCCCTGGCGTTGGGCCGTCCTTTCGAGGTGTGTGCAGTTCATGACAGTACTGTTCTTCCTCCAGCTTTGATGCTCCCGGTGTCTCACAGGTCGCTCATGGAATGTTGGCATCCTTATCTATAAAGCCTGAGATCTTAAATCAAAATGTTTACATTCAACCTCTTCCTAAATCCTTTGGAAAATCAAATGTGACTGCATTTTTAAATTGAAAATTTTATTCATGGTATAAAAAGACACTATATCCATTTGTACAGTCTATAAAATTAACTCTGAAACATTGCATGTGTTGGCAAAAGCCTCCTGGTAAAGGGGAATGTCCAGAGAGGCATTCCCTGTTGATAATTCAACAATTATTGAGAACTGATACTTCAATAACCAATTCTTTTCTGTTCTTTTGGTGAGGAAGATTGGTCCTGAGCTAACATCTCTTGCCAATCTTCCTTTTCTTGCTTGAGGAAGACTGTCGCTGAGATAACATCTGTGCCAGTCTTCCTCTATTTTGTATGTGGAACACCAGCACAGCATGGCCCAATGAGCAGTGTGTAGGTCTGAATCTGGGATCTGAACCCATGAACCCCGGGCCACCAAAGTGGAACATGCGAATTTAACCACTATGCCGCTGGGCCGGCCCTACAATAACCAATTCTTATTGATAATTTCTCTCTGAGTGCTACAAGTTGGGTTAAGTATGAAACTTTTCCTTTGATGCATAACTCTAATGTGGATGTCTGACCATAGCTAAAAGGCACTGAAGCCCTCACCAGTGTATTTTTCATGGGAAAGTTAGTAGCACAGAGGCATTTCTGAGTTTCACTGGGGAAAGATGGTGTTATAATAAACACGAAAACCACCTTCAGCTTCCTTAGACAACCTGCTTTTCTGAGTTAGTTAAAATTAGTTAAATATTCTGCTTAAATTTTTGTGTCAAATAATATCATACAAAGAATCTTGAGAATTGTGAGGAAGCTGTGGATCAATGAACACAGCATATAAAGGATTCAGGTAAAAGGACAACATTATAATTTTTTTTTAATGTTTGCTTCCGTCACATATTGGGAAACAAAGATAAGTTTTGCAAAATGAGTTGATTATACACACAGAATTTGATGTATGATACAAGTTCTAGTGTATATTGCTACCAGAGAATGTTTGTACTGCATTTATTTTATTATGGGCAATAATTTTGTTTAAGCGTGTAGGTGCTTTGTTGAAAAAAAAAAAAGGCAGATTTTTTTAGAGAGAGGAATTTGTTAAGGAATGCACAGAAGATCTTCTCCCTTATTCATCTCTAGCGCCGATCTTCAAATTGCATAAAATCCTTTTGGATAGGGCTTTGTTGTGAGCACAGGGTTCTCCGTGTGTGGCATGTCGCTGTCGATGCCCTCCCTCTGCCCACCATGAAAGCGGCAAGGACTGGAGCGTCCCTTCCCTGGTCCTTCTAGATCTAAAACAACAATAAAAATCCTCTGTTTGCTGATGCTTGAAATTCCGTTAGCCAAGAACAAAAGCTTTTCATTCCACAACTTACAACAGGAATACTTTTAGTTTAATGCTTTGGTGTGTTTGTGTTGAAGTCAGGATGTAGTAAGTCAAGGAGACCATGAAAATGACTCTGTTTTGTTAGGAGGTGAAGGGGAGTGCGTTGTGACTGAGTGCCCGAATGGGAGAGGGCGTTAGGCAGAGAGAGGATGGGAGTGTGGAAATCAAGGCTGGAGTACCTGAAGGGTGGGATGCCAGGACAGTGAAGGAATTAGAGATTCCAACATGGGGCTTTATAGCTTCTCCTGTCATCCTGTCTTCAACTGAGAAAGTTTCAAAAGGAGCTGACCCTTAAGGGATTTTTTTTCTGAACAAGCATTTCTGCTCATCATGGTTTATGAGGATCGCTTTTTAAACATGGTTGAACTTGTATAACCAGGGGATTAATTAGCTGAGAAATCACTGTGACAATAGCTGAGATAAAGTACCAGAACCCAGGGCCATGATGGGAAGCCTGGCCTGTGATCAGATGTTGCACAATGAAAAGGGAAATGAGAACCGCAGGCAATCTGTGCGCCCCATTCTCAGCAAGGAGAGACCAGTATGTGCTAACCATGTCCAGGGAGGGCTGATCAGAGCAGGAGTAAGTGGGCCTGGCTCAGAAGAGTGGGCAGGATTTGGATATGTGAAGAGGAAGCACTCTAGCCCGAGAAGAGAGAGAGAGCAGTTGCAGGAAGCCCTCAGTGTATTGGATCTTTTCAAATACCAACGAATGGACTAGTCCATTCTCGTTATATTCCACTTGGTGATGACCTAGGATAGTCACTGTTGTGTATTCGCCCAAAATTCCTTTCATAAGAGATGTAGACTCTAGCCTGTGGTGCTCTGAACCTAAGCCACTAGATCTGTGGACACCTGAGAAATGCTCCTTTGTAGATTTGGGGTTATCTTGGTGTAAAGTTATAAAATATACATACAAGATCGAAGGTCCCTCTTCTGGCTGCTAGAGTTTAGGATCGGTAATTGTTGACAGACTTGATGATTATGTAATTCTATGCACTTCTGTCTACTGGAAAATTATTTTTTAAAGGCATCGAAACAACTCCAAATCAGAAACCATAAGAATCTTAAAACATAATCTGATGTGATTTGAAAATGACAATATTGCACATCCACATATTACTACAGATATTGTAGAAAGATTTGCTTTAAATCTGGACCAAACCTTGGAGAAAACCTAATTGTTATCTTTCACAATTGTTTACATAATTAAGCTTTGAACATGGCTAGTATTTGTGGATTAAGCATGAAATTAGTACCAGTTACAGAATTTTTTTTAAATCTACATATTCAATAGCAAATGACATGGGGAAGCCAGCCCATTGCATATGATCATGGCAAATAGCTCCACTGTAACTTTTTGATATCAGAAATATTGGACAATGTATATTGAGTTTTTCCTCAGAAACTTGAATTTAAAGGTAAATAAAATGTATGTGTGCTTCCGTACCAAAATATATGTGTATGTATAGCTTATAGAGACCATATTTATCTTATTAAATTTTTCCTCTGTCCAGAAATTTCTGTCTGCTCCTTTATCTTCCCAAAATGGTGCTTGTGTCTATATGGGATAACAGGATTTAGTCCTGAATAATGTGATATGATACCTGCTGTGTCCCTGTCTACCATTTGTCATGAGTAGGCTGTGATTCGAATGAATGGGAAATACTGGTTTATGATATCTTTGGACTGCGTGAGAGAGTCTCATTCACATGGAGAAAGAGTTGGCTGGCTGCAGCGAATCCTCTTTCGGAGAGCTGATTTGATATTGTCTCCCTGCAGATAGAGCCTGGATAGAAGGTTGAATTCTAACATGGAAAAGAGAGTTGATTGTAGTCTGTGGCAGTGCTTCCGGAGGATAACACTAACAAAACACCGGATTGTGATGATGGGGTTAGTATTGGAAACTGAGAGTTTTATGATTGGAAGGGAACTGACAGGGTTCAGATGAAAACTACGTCTTGGATATAAGGTGACTTGTCCAAAATCATGAAGTCAAGACTTTATAGCTGGAATCTTGGGACTTCCAGTCCCTGGCCCTTTCCACTAAACCACACTGCACAAAGATTGAGTAATAAACTATACCTCCATCATGTCCATCATAAATTTATAATCTTTACTCCAACAAACACAGACTCAAAAATCTGTTTAAGTGACAGTATTAAATAGATTACTCTCTATTTAACAGTTACCTGTCTATTTAATATTTTTAATTCTCACACTCTTTGATGCCAGTAGTAGCTGGTAGTCATGTAGTGTGCCTGCTTGGTTTGAGATGGATCTCTTTATTCACTGTACTTTAACCATGCCATATGAAGCTGGTCTCACACAGCTGGACCGAGTCCACAGGTTACAGTAACGTTCTTCATCCATGTGATTAGTTATCTGTAAAGGGCAAGAAAGGAGAGTTTATAAGTTATTCTTATTAAAAGTGAATCTGGTGTCACCTGTCATTATAATAGACTACATAGCTCTCTGCATCATTACCTAATGGATGTTTAGCATTGACTGTGCACTGTTCATTCAGTGAGCATCCATTACGTTTGCTGTCTTTAATTCTGTGTCCAGCCTCAGAAGGGATGCACCATGATCTTTGCTTCAGTGGAACTGGAAGAGGGGATAATTCATGAGCAACACTCAATATACATTTACTAACTGCTTAATTTCTGCCAGATACTGTGTTAGGACTTGAGTATTAATAATGTATGGCAGACTATTTTGAAGAATGCTAGGAAAATTCAAGGCAAGCGTTGGCTATGTATTTGTTTAATGGTGATGATAGTGAGTATGAAGATGACAGACATGCATCGAGCATTTACTATGAGCCAAGGACTGTGCTAAATATTTTACCTGGATCATTTCATTCAAACTTCAGAACAGGTCTGAGGAAGAGTTAGATTATTCCTTTGTAAGAATGATGCTGAGGAAATAGAAGCTGAGATAGGTTAAATAAATTGTTTGGGGTTAATCAAGGCAGGCTCAGTTAGAGAGAAGAGTCCTCTGACATGTGCCTTGCTGTTAAGCTAGGATTCATTGGACGTTGTGATTGCTGGCAAGGGGGAAAAATTGAAAGGTAAGTAGCATTAAAAAATATATGGCCATTTTAATTTTGAAGAAAGCCTTTGACTATGTCATTTTTATAAAATGCCCACTTTTCCTTTGATATGAATGTTTATTTTATCTCTAAGTGGTAATAAGTCCATCACCTGCTTGAACATTCAAATTACTCGTCTACTTCTCCATGAATTAAAATAGGAAATAGAGAAAGTAGGAAAACAGTGAAAATTGCTTTACGTAAACTATAAACCAAATAGCACAAAGTAGTAATTTTTTCATTTGTTTCTTTAAGTTCACATAATCACACTGTTCCATTGTGAAATGTAAATCATTATTGTCATTAGTATTTCTCCTAAACTGAAATCCTGACTATATTAAGTCTTTTTATGGCAAACTGCTAGGTGTTGAGCTCTAGCATATGGTAGATGAAATAACACAGCTTCTCCACGAAAGCTGCTGAGGGTCTGCTGGAGATAGGGGCCGCCCGTCTACCTGGGGAAAGCGGGAGGCACAGTGGTTGGTGAGTTGGCACTGGATGAAGGCAGTTGAAACCAGGAGGACCACTCGTTCTGGTCAGTCTAGAGAGCATCAGACAGGACTCAAATGGGAAATTAAATATGGCCTTGGAGGGAGAGTCCTGTGGGTGACAGCCTGCTACGATTGAAATCAAGGCCTCATGCTAAACTGTAGGTTTCTCAGAAACACCTGTAAAAGGGATCCTGCTACTGTGGGCTTAATGTCTTTAGACCTAGTACAAGCCTCACTCTGCCTCTGATTTTTGGCATCTCTGCTTCATGAGAGGGTGGTTAAGTCCAGGGTGACTTAGCTCCCCTATGGAGGATTTGTACTCATAGCAAATATCACAAGCTGACTGGTCCTTCTCTTTAATCCGGGTTAATCTTAGGATTCCATAGGGGTAGGGTCATGATAATACTTGGATTCAACAATTCTGATGCAGATTGGCCTAGGAAGTGGGATACAGGGGGATGCAAAGCACAGACAAAGCCACCTCAGCTTTGCCAGGAAAGAGAGCCTGGAAGTAGAGATATTCTATAGTCACTCCTTACCAAGTCAGGTCTCAGTTTTCCTAGGAAGAAGGGATTAAAGTTTACATCCATGGCACACTCTCTTCCTTCCGTCCTTCCATCCATCTATCCTTCCATCAGAAAACACTTATTAAATACTTCCTATGTGTTATGACTCATGAAGCTTACCTGCTAGTGTGGCGAGACAATAAACCCATAAACAAGAAAATAAAGTCCAGATAATTTCAAACAGTATCTTGTGTCTACCTCTGAAAGTGTACATGCAAAAGCCAAGGTGCCAGTGTTCTAGGACTGAAGCACCCCGATGTTTAGCAGTTGAGCAGAAGGAAAGAGCCCACAAAAGAGAATGAAAAGTAAACCATAAGAGCCCTTAAGTCACAGCTGCCAAGAAGAGAGTTTCAAGTAGGAGGCTGTCAGCACGTTCAGTGCTGCTTAGAAGGTTTGTAAAATGAATCAGGATTAGTAACTCTTAGATATGCTAACATGGAAGCCATTGGCAAGATCAATTTCGGTGAAATGGTGGGCATGAAAATCCAATTAAAGTAGGTGAATGGTACCTAAAGAAGTGGAAGCTTTTTGAAAACTTGTGCTGTAAAAAGAAGCAGTAAATGGTTGCTGTTAAGATTGTAATGTAACAATCAAGTGTGTGGTCTATAAAATTAGGCTGAGCTGAATTCTGGCTCCAGTGTTTGCAAGCTTGTTACAGTGGACTGGTTGCTTAGCCTGACGGAGCTTCAGTTACTTCATCCATACAATGATTTTAATATGCCTTTTAAGGAAGGACATGTGGGGCTAAATATTTTCTCTTTTTCTTTCTCTCAATATACCTACATTTGTTTGTGTGTTTGGAGTTAAGCAGAGGGTATTAGAAAAAAAAAAAAGAAAGAAAGAACAAGAACCAGTAGATGTTCTGGGGGCTAAATTGTATTATCTTAAAATTATTTAAGTAACATCATCACTTAAATTAGTGTTACCCTATCCTGGAGAGAAGACTTTAGACATATAGAGAATTACTTTAACTTGATGTTGTGTGCAGGTAATTTAATTTCAACGGGGATAGACGTAAACACTTGACTCTTTTATTTTTTTCTTAGATTTGTTAATAAGTATACGTCTTAGAGTAGTTAAAGTGGATGTAAAATTATGGAAGAAAAAATTAAGCCAGTTATTTAAGAGATAAGAGGATAAGCACATGATTTGAGTGTATTTTGTGCTGGGTTCTTAGCAATATGCACCTCACAGATCTCACATGGAACTTACGCACAGCAGTCAAGTGTTGCTGATTCAGAAACTAGAACTTCCTGATATCTGGAATATTGAAATTCCTTTTGATATTGGAAAGTAATTATTATAATATACTTGCCCAAGAAATATATATTTCATAGGCAGGATTTGTTTTAAGTGGTAGTAAGAATGTAAACGTTGACAACTGCGTAACCAGTAATAATGGTAGTTATTGTATTTGTATAAGAATGCAATGCCACTCTGTAGATCTTTTTTTAAATTCATAACGCCTTTATGAGGTAGGAATGGTAAAAGAAAATCCCCACTTTCCAAGTGGAAAGGCTTAAGTTACTTGATGTGATCATTTGGTAGTAGACAAATGATCAAAGGCAACACCTTCTGATGATCAGCATGGTACTTTCGTATCTAGTGAAGCATCAGTATAATTAGGTTGATACTGTGCAAGCAGTAAAATGTTGAGCACAGCTCACACAATTGTGCAATTAATGGTCTTCATTCTGACTACTTTCTAATGGCCACTCAAATATCTCTGGCTCAATTTGTACAGTTCGTCAATGAGTGGAAGTTGAGTACTGTATTTTATCTGTAGGTATACATTCCTCCTTGCCAAATAGGAAGTGGCTCTGTGACTGTAAAGATGATTTTTTAATGACAGTTTTATTGAGATTAATTTCACATGCCATAAAATCCACACTTTAAAATGTATACTTCAGTGAGTTTTGGTATATTCACACAGTTGTGCAATTATCACCACTATCTAGTCTTGGAAAATTTTCATTAATCCCAAAAGAACCCCTGTACCTATTACCTATCACTCCTCGTTCTTTTCTCCTCCTACCCCGGCAGCTACTAATCCACTTTCTGTCACTATATTTGCCTATTCTGGACCTTTCATATGAAAGGAATCATATAATAGGTGACCTTTTGTAACTGGCTTCTTTAACTTAGAGTCAAGTTTTCAGGGTTTATTCATTTTGTAATGTATATGGCTGCTTCATTCCTGTTTGTGGCTGAATAATATTCCATTGTATGGATATACCACGTATTGTTTGTCCATTCATCAGTTGATAGACATTTGGTTTGTTTTCACTTTTTGGTTATTATGAATAATGCTACAAAAGCATTTATGTTCAAGTTTTTATATGGAGGTATGCTTTCATTTATCGTGAG
The DNA here is from genome assembly GCF_021613505.1 of Equus quagga. NCBI lineage: Eukaryota > Metazoa > Chordata > Mammalia > Perissodactyla > Equidae > Equus > Equus quagga. The sequence continues at coordinate 111,733,333 of NC_060275.1, forward strand.
TACATACCTAGGAGTGGAATTACTGGGTCATATGTTAACTCTTTCTTTAAAAATTTGAGGAACTGCCAGACCCTTTTCCAAAGTGGTGACGCCTATTTCACATTCTCAACAGCAAAGAATAAAGGTCAGATTTCTCACCATTCTTGCCAACACTTGTTAGTATCTGTTAGTTTTATTGTTTTAGCTCTTACATGTAGATCTATACATAATCTATGTTGAATTAATTTTTATATACACTGTGAGATTAGAGGTCCAACTTCATTCTTTTGCATGAGGATATACAGTTGTTGAAAAAACTTATTGCCCCATTAAATTGTCTTGTCAGCATTCTGGAAATCAGTTGACTGTGTATCTAAGGATTTATTTCTAGATTCTCAATTCTATTCCATTGATCTACACATCTACCCTATGTCAGTATGGCACTGTGATGATTACTGCAGCCTTTTAGTAAGTTTTGAAACTGGGAAGTGTGAGTTCTCCAAATTTGTTCTTTTTCAAGATTGTTTGACTATTCCATGTGCTTGCAGTTTCATATGAATTTTAGGATCAAATTGCCAATTTCTGCAAAAAAAGAAAAAACAACTGAGCTTTTGATAGAGATTGTGTTGAATCTATAGATTAATTTGGAGAATATCGCCATTTCCGTAATATAAAAATTTCCAATTTGTGAACATGGAATGTCTTTACATTTATTTAGAGTTTCTTTGATTTCTTTTAACAGTTTTTTCCTTTTCACAATGTAAGTTTTGCACTCCTCTTGTTAAATTGTATTCTAAGTATTTTATATTTTGATGCTGTTGTAAGTAGAATATTGTTCTGAATTTCATTTTCAGATTGTCCATTGCTAGGGTGTAGAAATGCAAATGATTTTTGTATATTGATCTTGTACCTTATGACCTTGCTGAATTTGATTAGCAGTTTTAAAAATTGTTTTATGGATTCTTAAGATTTTCTTTCTGCAGGATCATATCATCTATGAGCAGAGTCTTATTTCTTCATTTCTAATCTGGATGCCTTTTCTTTATTTTTCTTGCCTAATTGCCCTGGCCAGGACCTCCTTTACCTTGTTGAATAGAAGTGGCCATAGTAGACATCCTTGTCTTGTTCCTGATTTTAGGGATGATGATTTGTTTTAAGATGTGATTGCTTTTAATGAGATATATTGGCAGTGACACTAAAAATTCAGTTGCTCTTATTCAGTCTCTTGTTTAATACTAATGAAATTGTTGTACTCAATAAGTTAAGTATTTGTTTACCTGAATCAACTATTAACAAGTTTTTTATTAACTACACTGAAAGGTTTTATTATATATAACTATTTTAGTGTCTTTTAACAGAAAACTATACTTTTGAATATTTAGATTTTCCATTTAATTAACATATGTACTTATGCTGAAATTCAAACATGAATTTTATTTTAAAGCCCAATGTGATGCTTTGTTCATAAAGAGATACTTTGTAGTATTGTAAAAGTTATGTAATTGCATAGTTGTGTTTGTTTTTATGTCCAGGATTACCAAATACAAAGAATCTCAAAGATGTGTTATGGCATAGACTATGATAAAACTCATAGTTTGCCCCTTGATTATAACATCTTGAATCCTCTTAACCATCAGTCAAATAACTATATGCAAAGTATGGTGGAGCCCCTGCTGGTTAAAATACATCAGCAACTGAGTTTCCATCTGAAACTCAATTCCTCTCTTTTCTGATCTTTCACATTGCCTTACTATGATCTTGTCAGCAGAAAGAGGATAGTAGCTTCATTTTGTCTGCAGGGTTTCACATCATTAACCTGCTAGTGTCATTTTTATTATACAAGGAAAATAAATGGAGTAATATTTGAGGAAAAGCACTGCGGTATTCCCCATGCTGAAAAAATACACTTTCCGAGTGTGATGACCATGAGGTTTCAGCACAGAAAAGCATCCCCCTTTCATTAAGGAATTGATTTCGTTGGTTTGAATTAATGGGATACATTTTTGTTTGTTTGTTTGTTTGTTTGTTGTCCCTGCCTTTAAGGAAACATGACTGATTTCTTTTCATGTTCTCCTTATGTGACACAAACATTAGAACGCATTCTTTTCGTTTCTACAGTGTGAAAAGTATTTGAGTATATTCTGTAGAAATATCATTGTGTATGCTATTTTGAGGTGTGTGTGTCTGCATATGTGTTTGCATCTTATACAGAAGTGAGGTCAGAGTCTAAGCAAATGGGTACTTTAGAGGTTTGTTTTAATATTTCCTGTGCATTGCCTAAAATGCCAACTCATAGGCATAACTGTCACTGTGCATTCATGCAGCTTTGCTTTTTGAGGTCACATTGTGACATTTAAAGATGAGAAAATTTTTATATTGTAGACAGTTTAAAGGACACAGTAAAATAAGCTTGACAGCTGATCATCCTTGAAATGTGTTGTGCAATTATATAGAGAAAAAATGATTTTTAAATATTTGTGCTATATTCATACTCTTAAACATATTAATAACTCAAAATTCATCATGTGAATACAGCCAGCTGTCAGAGAAAGAATATAAATAGCTTCTTTCCAGAACAAGACATATTTACACAACATCATTTTTAAAGCCTGGATTATCTTGCATGGATGGCCAGGTAGCAAGTTTTATCTCAAATCTTTTAATATATATCAATCAAAACTATTATAACTAAATGTTAGTTCATGGAAATGGAATTCTGGGTCAAAGGCATATTTGTCTTTAGTGTATTTGAGACTTACACATACTTTCTATTGTCTTAGAATATATTTGTTAACATATCTCTCTCCCTTTTTAGATTACTGAGTTGTGTGTCTCTGAACCAAGCATAATAGATAGTATGGACTTAATAAATACCTGTTAAATTAATGATTCAAACTTATAGTTAGGCATGTTTGGAAATTAAGACATACCTGAAGAGATTTTAAAAATAGAACTAAATTGCTAGAAAATCAAATTCAAAAAGATTTACATCATTGATACCTATTTGGTGATCTTCAGTTACATATTTTCACCTCTTATCTTTTCTCTAATAGAGATGGTCTTTAACAGTGAAAATCATAATTTTTAGGTGAAATGGTGAGATGCAGAAAAGTTGAGTGAAGTTAAGTGAGGATAGGAACACAAGAATGTAAGTGCGTGTTAATCCTCTCTTGATCACATTGACCAAACGTTTTGCAGCCTATCTTATGAAATAAATGTGAAACGATTCAGAAATAGCAGACATGGCCCCTACTGTCAAGGATTTCACTATTTCTTATTATCTGGGACTAGTTTGTGGAACAAGCATGGTGTGAGGTCGTGAATTCAGGGACACGTGTTCAGGTCCCTGATTCCTTACAGAGAGAAAAGGAGAGGGAATTTGGGACCATTGACAGTCCTGCATCCCAGGGAAGAGATGAGGTAGGTCATGCACACAGCTGGAATGTAAGCTTGGGGAGCTAGACTCCTCTTGACATAGGTCTGCATGTGTGCCATATACCTACTTCTGGATGCCTGGTAATGGGGGTTCCTGTGCAGACGAGCGGCTTTATGAAGAAAACAACCATGAAATTGATGTTGGCTGGGATTAGAAGTGCATGAGTTAGCAATGCCTTCGGGAAGATCTAGGAAGGAGTCTGGGAGAGTTTGTGGTACAGAGAAGGAATGAAGTCAAGAAAGGAAGGACTTGGGATTGTATGAGAAGACTAGTTTGATCCTGTACACGAAGAGAACATGTGGTTTTTGGAGAACACTTGTTTTTTCTCTCACTGATTTTGGTCACAGCCAGTGAAATTAATGAACTGTGAAATTACACAACCCCGTTGTCTCACCTGTTCTCGTCGTCAGTCATGCGGCCAGAAGAAATCATGGACTGGAAGAGAGTTGTACCTGATTCTCCTGGAGCTCTAAGTAAATCAGCTGGTAATCACTTCCCATGCTGATACCATTGACCCAGGGCATGGAGCCTACCCAGAAAGAGTGATGAAAAGTGACGAAGAGCCGTGCATCACATTAGTAAAATCGAATCTTGAAGGATGAGTAGAGTGTGTCAAATATAGAAAGGAGGAAGTGACTTCCAGTCCATGTAAGGTAGACACAAACACGTGAAAGCCAGGGTGAGGTGCCCCTGTGGGTAGAGGTAAAGATGCATGGGAATTTATGCGGGCAAATTAACTACACTCAAGACCCAAAGACACTTTTAACTTTACTCTCTGGGAAACTGATAGACAGCAGAATTTTAGCCTTAAAAAAAAAGCTAATGGAGGTATTTACTGCCTGGATTTGATTTAGGAAAATAATTTCAGCTGCAGTGTGTAGGGACTGATTAGAGAAGCAAGACTAAGGGCAGAATTTATAGGATTTGGGGACAGGGTCAGTCATATAACTCATAGGGCTCAATTCAAAATGAACATGTGGTGCCTGTTGTTAAAAAATTATTACGACTTTTAAGATGGTGACTACATTAAACCAAGCATTAAACCAAGCACAGTGTTCTTCAAAATGCGGGACCCTGTGTGACTGCACAGGTCATATGCCCATGAAGCCGGCCCTGGCTGGGGGGTAAGTGAGAGATGAGATCAATCCAGGATGCTTCTGTATTTATGTTTGAATGGATGAAGGTGCCATTGTCCCTTTAAATGAGAATTGAATTCAGAAAGAAAATCTGCTTCATGAAGATGCAAAGTAGATTTGTCCTGATGATTCTGAGCTGACTTCAAAAAAATTCTGAGTCAGGAGTGTGAACCTAGAGCTTAGAAGAGAGGTGAAATCTTGAAATAGAGAGCTGAGTGTTAGCAACATTGAGGTGGTATGTGATCCCTTCAGGAAAACTGAATGAGTATCCAGGTGGACCAAGGGCAGAAGCCTGTGAGACGCCAGAATTCAAAATGGGGGAGGGTTTCTTAAGATGTCTTTTCAGAATTCAAAATGGGGGAGGCTTTCTTAAGATGTCTTTTTTATTATTATTATTAATATTATGATAGATTACAACCTTGTGAGATTTCAGTTGTACATTATTGTTAGTCATGTTGTGGGTACACCACTTCCCCCTTTGTGCCCTCCCCCCACCCCCACTTTTCCCTGGTAACCACCGATCAGATCTCCTTGTCAATATATTAACTTCCACCTATGAGTGGAGTCATATAGAGTTCGTCTTTCTCTGACTGGCTTATTTCGCTTAACATAATACCCTCAAGGTCCATCCACGTTGCTGCGAATGGGCCAATTTTGTCTTTTTTTATGGCTGAGTAGTATTCCATTGTGTATATATACCATATCTTAAGATGTCTTTTCTTCTCCATTTTCCAGCCTCAAGCTCAGTGGTTGGCATATAAAGGGGAAATTAGTGGGCAGGATAAAAATGAAAGATGAAATAATTATCTGGGACAAGATGCAGGTTTTCACTTCATTTCTAGAAATTAGATGATCCATTCACCAAATGTTCTGAAATAGGTTTGTTCATCACCCCCTAAATTTGGGAGAAATTACACGAAATGGGAAATTCTTGAAACTAGGGTTTTTATTTTGGCTCCCCACTCAGTAACCTTGGGTCCATCATTCACCTTTGCCAGCATGCACTTCCTCCTTGACAGAACCTTGGCCATAGTGTAGGATTCCTGCCATCTCTGATCTTCCCCACAGACATGGCTCTGGATCAGTTATTCTAATTTCCCGACACGTCCTGGGTTAAAACTTTGGTTTTGATCTTTGCCTACTACAGATGGAAACCAAACAGAATGATATGTCTGTGACTCATTACATGTTAGATATTTCTTCTTAAGAAAGTGAAATGACCTTTAGCATTTTCTGAGAAAACATGACAGAAATGCTAAGAGTAATGATTTCTTTAAAGAATAACCCCAATCAACTCTCAGCAAGACAACATGAAATGCCAGAGGGCTTTTCCTGTGTGAGGCCTTATAAAGTTCAAATTCTTGGACATAGTACCACATTACCAGTTTCCTCTCTTGTCATGTAGAAACTCTGCTGTCTTTCATGATATGATGAGGAACTAGAGACAGCATTTTTGTTCAAATGCGTTTTAATGTGAGTCTATTAACTTTTCATTATTTTGAATTGTTTCTTACATAATTTTAATGCCAGTCACAAATATGTACAATTACAGTGAGTCCTAGTAATAATTAATAAAAGAAAAGTAAGGTTATTTGATTGCACAAATATAACCACAGGTACAGTTGTCATAAATGATACCTAAACAAATTCGATTTATCTCATAACTGTTATTTACATGAGTACTCTTAAACAAATGATCATAGGAATTGAAGATCTTGCTAAATGCCAATTCAGACTGAGTAGTTTGGGGATGGGACCTGAGATTCAGCATTTTTAACAGGCTCTTAGATGATTCTCCTATGGCTGGCATCAAAGAGCAAGGATTTAGGTCTTAGGGCAAAATGCAGGACTTTTTCTTTTTCTCTTTTTTAGTTCTCTTTTTCATACTTTGTGAAGCTTTGATTCTGTTCCTAAAAGTTACAACCATCATTTCCACCTTGGTAGGGAGGGGAGCCCTCTCTAGAGGTGACAAGTTTAACCACTATCCCAGCGATGCTTGTTGGGAAGAGCTGGTCTGTGCTAAAACTTGAAAGCATTTCTGCCTAAAGAAAGGTAAAGGTTGATTAGATCTGCTTTCAAGAGTGTTCCTCCCCTCAGAGATTCTATATGAGTTGTACATTTTAAAAAAATAAACAGAAGACTCATTTCTTATTTTTTTAACCTTTTATTTTACTTTGAAATTCTTTGTGGCCACTTTTTCCAATTGCTGCATTTCTCCACCCTGTGATTATAAATATTCTCTTGCTTTCCAGCTCTTCTTATATGACCCATTCTTTCCCTCACACCTTTCTGACTTTTTTCCATTATTTACTTTCTTTTATTTTTTCTCCCAAAGTCTGCTATTGGGTGGGAGAATCAGGGGAAGTATAAAGCTGTGTCAAACTAGGTGAATGTTGTGGGACATCCTGTGGGAAGCCTTCTTAAATAGTTTTTTTTATAGTTCCAAAATGTGTGTAATTTCTGGCATCCTCTATCTGTTTTATAAGCACCTTTTATAAGTCTAAATGCCTATATTTACAGAGAATTGTTCCCTTTAGCCAATAAAACTCAAATCTGTTCACAGATGCAGTGCCTTAGAGAAACCAACAGAATGCTAGACTTTGGAGTTACTAGAAATGTGGTCTTTTTTATTAACGCTTAGCTATTTGATCTTCATGGCACCCTTTTGTATTTTGAAGCAATTGATTAGTTTTGTTTTAAATCAAAAGGTTTCAATAAGTTACCTGTATCCAAGGCAAATCGTGTTAATATCATGTTAAAGTCACCCCAACTTAATGATATTTTTAGTGATTCTTTCAATTCTGACATTAATGTTACCTGTTCTCTAGTTTCCATGATGGCTTGGAAGCTGCTGCATCCTGGAGAAATCTTTTATGTTGTTTATTTTTTTCTAACTCTAAGCATTTTTTATTTTGACGTGAATATTAAAACTTTTCAGAGTGCAACATAAAAGAGATTATTTCGCTTGATAATGTGTTGATATATAGTGTTTGGGGCTACATTAAAGAAAACCAATTTTCTCCTTGGCATTATCATATCAGAAGCCGAAGGGAAATACCTTCCTCTCCAGCACTAGATCTGTTGTTTCAACCTGAAGTCTCAGCAACACAGTAATTGTCTGCTTAGCAGACCATCAACATAAGTACAAGGAAAAAAGTCCGCCTAAAGCTTTGTATTTAGATGCACATGTCGAAGTGAGAACCTTGACTACAAAACAGACTCCTAGTTTTGTCCCCAAGAAGAGGAAGTGTTTATAAGCAAAATTCTTCTGGTCAGAGGAGAGACCAGTTCTTTCCAGTAGCTGAATTATTTCCCTAGAATAACACCTCAGAGATAGTAGAATATTATTTCATATACTTAAAGTAATTCTGAATCCTAGCAGCCATAACATAAAATTGAGGACCTCAAGACAAGGAGATACAGCAAATAATGTCACCTTCCTCCGTAGCTAAGGCTGACAAAATATAACTCCACTTCTTTATGTGTCCAGAGCATCCTGACATAAGACTTATCTATCCTTATTTTCTGGAAGTCAGCCCATTCAGAGTTACCCTAAGTATTCTGGAGCATTGCACGTGGGACCTCTGTGCCAGGGCTGGGGAATGTGTCCTTAGTGCTTTCCCTTCGACTCCTCTAGTCCCCAGGCCTCTGTTGCAGTTGATAACCCCCAGGGGTGTGTGATCTGTGCAACTCTAGTTGGTACGACCCCCACCATCCAGTTCCCACGGCACCAATTGGTGAGAAGACTTGGGAAACTCCACAAGAAAAGGGTGTACAGCTGCTCTCAGGCCTGGCTCCTGGCCAGCTGTGAGCCCATGCCAGGCTTCTCAGCAGCCTCTTGGTGGTGGTGGGGACACCATGTGCCTCACTGCCACACCACCAGCCCATGTGGCTCACCTTTGTGCCGCTAAGGAACAGGAATCCCTTCCCCACTCAGAACCCCTGCTCCTTTTCTGCCTCTGGATGATGGAGGTGGGACATTCTGCCCTCTGAGCAGGATCCTCCTGCTCACCTCTTCAAGGCACGTTCTGGACTTTGTAGCCTGAACAAGACTGTTGAGTCCAGTCGGGCTGCTATAACAAAGTATCACAGGCTGAATGGCTGCTACAAAACAGAAATGTATTTCTCACAGGTCTGAAGATTGAAAATCCGAGATCAGGGTACCAGCATAGTCGGGTTCTGGTGAGGGCCTCCTTCTGACTTACGGAGGGCAGTTGTCTCATTGTCTCTTCACGTGGCAGAGGGTGAGAGAGCTTCCTTTTACAAGGGCATCTCCCTAAAGCCCTCCCTCCAAATACCATCGCTTTGAGGGTTAGAATTTCAGTATATGAATTTAGGGGGGAACAGACATGCAGTCCAGTGCAAAGACCATCACGGTACACAGTGATGTTTTCCATTTGGCCAATCCTCACCTTAACTACATGGGGCTCCAACAGTCTAATCCAGGTTATTTGGACTAAACTCAGTCCGATTTCCAGTCACAGGTTCTCCTTTAATGGAAGTTTAAAAGAAGATCGGCCCACCCTTGTTACCCCATTCTGCCCCCACTCCTGCCCCAGATTTTCTGAGGACTGTTTGAAGTAATTATGGACTTTTCTCAAACAAAGGCATAGAGCACTTTCCTGCCTCTGCATAGGCATAATCCAGCTAAAAATACATTGAATTTGTGTTACTACACAGCACTTAAAGTCCCGGGGTGAAGCACTGCTAGGTTCATACTTGCATCCGTATGACCGAAGGGGATCCCAAAGTGATACTCCACACAAGAGAGAAGCCTACTGCAAAGTCAGATTCCACTTGGCAGTATCAAATGCAGGCCCTGCAGAATTTCTGAGATCCTTTCCCCGGTGGAACCAGGACACCGTAAGTAGCTCAGGATATTAGTTAGCCGTAGCAGAAAGATGACTGTGTTTTCCAAAGGCATCTAAACTTGTTTCCCAAAGATGAATCAGCCATTTGACAATTCTGGAACAGTTGTCAGGATGAAGAACAGGTGGTTATTTTCCACCTTGAAGTGTAGTCATTTAGATGGACTCAAACCCTTCATTCTTTTCAGGCAGTCTTTCCACAAACACTGAAGTGCTGATGACTCTGTCCTGGGGATTTTAATAGCAGTAAGAGATACATGAAGTTAAAACTAGTTTCTATCCTCAATGCTCTCAAATGTCCTAGTGGTGGATAGAGTCAGATGTTTAATGCATAAAAAGTGATAAATGTTAAAGTAAAGGTGTGAAGTAAACAGAGTGAGAGGAGCATGAGAGTAGGTTGGAGATGGCCTTCGGGAGGCTCTGTCTGAAGTGAGTATGGGAAGGAACCGGTTCTCCAGTAGCATGCTGACTTCAGGGTGTGCTGGTGTGCATCAAGAGGATGGGTAGAAATGGAGAATCTAAACGTTATATACATCCATATACTCTAAAGAGGTATTGAATGTTTACTGAACCATGCACAGAAATTATGGTACCCCTTCTTCGCAAAGATCTCTTTTCAGTGAGACTTTGACACCTCTTCTTCATGGCTTTTGGTAAGCAAATAATCTAATCATTGCTTATTTTTTCCTTCTCAGAGTGGCTTTCTAATCCGATTGTCCCTTGTTGTATATGAAAGGGAGAAAATTCCCAAACACCAGGCTATAGAGTCTCTCACCAGAGACTTATATCAGGTTAACAGACTCCAGGAAACTATTCAGGAAAGATTCAGGGAGAGAATCTGGTCTCTGGAAATTTGGGTTGGCACAACCTGCTTGTCCTAGGAGGGCGGTGTGTGGAAGCAAGAGCATGCATCTAAAGGAGAAGCCAAATAACAGTGTTGACCATGCCCATGTTGTGTACCTGAAGGCTTACACAGAGAGGAAGAAACTCTCAGAAACCCAATAGGACTGAAAGTCCTAAGACAGTGAACGCTCCAAGTGGAGGGCTGGAGGGATACAGAATAACTCTCTAGTAGGCACTAGGATATTTTATGTGACTTCTGCCTCTGTAACGGGAATATGTGAATAATCTAGCAGAAAGTGAGCCAAAGACAAATGCATTTGAAGTCTGCTCTTGATTTTTCAAACAAAAAGTTATTTAGATTTTGATAAGTTTATAATAGATAAATAAGCCAGTGTTGCCTAACAACTTTTAGGATTTATTTTATATGATTTAGAAAAATGTGTGTTTCCCGCCACATATTTTACAAGACATTTCAAAATATCATTACTCATAATTGGATTTATATATAGTAGAATACATTGATACATTTATTCACTCCATTTTTTGAACCCATCCACCACTGTGTTAGGTAAAATCAGGATAAGTAAAATCCTCAATGAGCATACAGTCTATTAGAAGAGAGAGAGAGATAGATAAAAAGAGAGAGAGATATAGACAGATAGATATCTATAGAAATACATTTGTAGATATAGATGGGTAGATATACAAATTATTGTTAAACTTGAAAAAATATGTGTTTTCTGACAGTTTTGAGGAAATATCATGGAAAGATGGAGAAAGGAGCTCTTAGTTCCAAAAAAGTTTAGTAAGGAGAATATCAGGAAAGTGATGGGCCTTGAAATACAGGCAGGACTTTTATGATTAGAAATGGAAGCAAAATTTATTCTATACCTAGGGAGTACAATGGCTGGAGAACTGGAAATGTGAGTACTGTGTACAGGCAATCACAGGTGCCTGCCTACCTGCACCTGGAGGGGAGATTGGAAAGGCGGGTTGAGGTCAGATCCTTCAGGGGTTAGAAACCTGGACTTGATTCTCCAGGTAGTACAGAGCCATTGAAAGTTTCCAAGACAATGTTATTAGGAACATAATTGGCAACCTTATAAGAGTGTAATAGAAGTAAGGGGACTGTTACGAGCTGGTGCCCTACCAGGCAGTCCATGTACAATAGCCCAGTGAGGAGCCAACGGCAAGGGTCCAGATGAAAGATGATGAGGGCCCAAAGGAGGTTGGTGACTGTGTGAAAAGGAAGAAGAACAAAGCTCAGCTTTCAGATTTAATTTGTAGATTTGGGGTTGGGGAGGGGGAGGCAGGATTTGGCAACTTATCGGAAATGAGGGTTGAGAAGGAAGTAAAAATGACTCAGAAATTGATTACTAGTCTCAGTGACCAAAGCTGTGGTCATTTTGTCACTGAAGTAGGGCAGAGAGGAGGAGAAACACTTTTTAAATTTAAGGTAATTGATTAAGTTTTAGACAAATTTGAGGTGATATCAGGGAGGTGATATCTAGCAAGGAGTTAAAGCTACCATTTACAGAGGGGGCTGGCTATGTGCTGGGCACTGTGCTGTCCTTGACCGCATCATATTGTTTATAATATACTATTTATCGTTTTATTATAATCACAGATATTTTATTATCACTTCTGTAGCCTAGATAAAGCAAAAGAGTCTTATTTAAGTAACTTTCTCTAAGCTACACAACTTGCTAGCATTGGCCAACATGTCATCTATGGCCCACCTTGTTGGCCACTGCCCTGTGATAGCCCCGATTTTGTAGATTTGGAGGCTAGGGCGAAGTCAAGGCTAGCAGTGTAGTTTGGAAGTTAACCCTTTATTCACAGCCTTTATTGAGACCCTTCCAGTGGCAGAGCTCTGAGCTGTGGGCACCCACACAGCACTGGCACCACCCTAGAAGGTGAGTTGAAATAACAGGCTTGAAACGAGGAGTTGTGAGTGAGAGGGAGAGAATAAGCTAAAGCAAAGGATATCGGGTTGGGCTGCTGAAGACACCACTGAAGAAGAGGAAAAATAAGTAGTCAGAAATAGGAAGAAAACACAATCCAGATAGCACAGGAACCAAGGAAAGAGGGTGAGCGCCTGTGTCGATACTCAAGAAAATCACTAGATGAAAGAAGATTATCAGGGGCTGTTGAGTCTTATAATTTGGGGGTGTTAATTCCCTTCAGGGAAACTGACCTATAGAGACTTTTTGTGGGATTATGAAGTGCAACCATGAAGATATAAGTAAACCGATATATTTAGATGAGCATGGATGAAAAACCAGATATAGGAGGATGGCTTAAGGGAGAAGCCAAATTGAGAAGAGGGTTTTGTTTTTGTTTTCTGCCTCAGATTTTTTTTTTTTTTTTTTGGTTTTCCCTTTGTTTTCTGACTCTATAACCTGAGGGAAAGAGATCACATGGCAAAATGGAAGCACCTTGGTCTTACAAAGTCAGCAGTAGTGGGTAGATGGTCAGGCAATTGAAACATCTGGTTCAGACAGAAAATCATAAGTATGATACATGCATACACCAAGCATTTTGTTTTTTTTAATTTTTGCTGAAGAAGATTTGCCCTGAGCTAACATCTAGTGCCAATCGTCCTCTTTTTTTTGTATGTGAACCACCACCACAGCATGGCTACTGACAGATGAGTGGTGCAGGTCCACACCTGGAACCAAACCTGGGCCGCCAGAAAGGAGCGTGCTGAACTAATCACTAGGCCACCTGGGCTGGTCCTAAGCATTTTATTTCAACATAAACCATGTAAATGTTGATTTCTTTGCTAACATTTTGCTGAGGAGCTGGGCCTTTTCTTTGCATGTGGACCTGCTAATTGCATTTGCTCCCAGTCCATCCTTTACAAATTGAACCCCTGATACAGCTTCTGCCCCTTCCAGCTCTGGTTTCCCTAAAGAGCAGGGCACTTAGAGTCCCCTGTGAAGCAGTTTCAATAGAGACCTTCTTGATAAGACCTTTCCAGAGCGATCAGCCTGGTTTTCATAGAAATGTCAACTCTATTTTACAGAAATATTTAACCAGTGTATCTTATGACTCAAGTCTGCACCGGCCTCCAGGTGGGAAACTGGCCAGTAGGGTCCATGGCAGCATAATGGAGGGCCGTGGGAGAGCAAATGGCCCTTCAGACTACGAGGCGAAAAGAGGGCCAGATGTGGATCATTTAGGGAAGAAGCCCACTCAAGACACTCGCCGTGAGCAGGAAACCTCTGCAAAGAAGGCTTCAGGGGCACTGTCAGGTGCTAACACTGGGCTTGGGGTGGATCTTTGCAGAGGAACAGCAGAGAGGTGTTGCCCGTGTCTCATGCCCAGGCGGTGGCCTTCACATGTTCCTGTGGAATATCTTTCCCATAAAGGAAAGAGTCAGCTCCCAATAGAGAGCATCAAGACTGGGCCATGACACTGCCCCTCCAGTCAGCCTCTCTCATCCCCAACACTCACATACCGCCCACACGGTGACCCTGAAGAGTGGGAAGCCCCAGCCAGTAAGCTCAAGGTGTGAAGGGAAAGAAGCACAAGGACAAGAAATCGATGAGAATTCAAACCCACCTCCACTTTACTTCCGGAGGCTTCCCAATGGAAGCAGGTCCTGACTGGGGAAAAGCCTGTGATGAAATTTTATATATATTTTGGAATTTGACTCTTAAAAGAGACTGGACATTTTATTAACTGAAAATGTCTTCTTTCTTCTTTTTTTTTGAGGAAGATTAGCCCTGAGCTAACATCTGCCGCCAATCTTCCTCTTTTTGCTGAGAAAGACAGGCCCTGACCTAACATCTGTGCCCATCTTCCTCTACTTTATATGTGGGGCACCTGCCACAGCATGGCTTGACAAGCGATACATAGATCCACACCCGGGATCTGAACCAGTGAACCCCAGGCTGCCAAAGCGGAACTTAACCACTGTACCACGAGGCCAGCCCCAATATCTTGTTTTTTTGATTAGTAGTGACCAAAGGACTTCTAAAATTATGATGAGTAATCAACATAAGAGTAATAAGAATGAGAGAAAGAGTAAGAATAGGAATAGGAGGAAGGAGGAGGAGGAGAAGGGGGAGGGGAAGGAGCAGAAGAGAGAGAAGGGAGAGGAAGTCGATAAGGAGGAGGAGGGGAAAAGGAGAAGACACCATCCACCTGCCCAGGATTTTATCCAAAGAGTAGAAGTGGCCCCACGGAGAAGGGGGTTTGCATGGGAGAATCAAATGCTCTGTATTCTCTGTAGTTTTCCTGTTCATGTGTAAAGGTTACAAATAGTGGCCAAAAATTTAGTCTAGCTCCCAGAGAATGTTGATTATAAATGTAATGATTCTTTTGCACCCTCATTCATATCTTTTGTGCTTTGATAATTCTCTCTCAGGATGAGGTAATAGTAAAATCATTTAAATGGAAATACTGATTTGATCTGATTCAGGCAGAGTTTTTTCTCTGTAAGTGACTTCCATGTTGCACTGCTCTCTCTGAATGGCTCCGCCTCCCAAGATTAGAGATCGGAAAAGGAGGTATAAGGAGAGCATACTGAGGTTTACATGTTTTTTTCTACCTCCTATTTATTGTAGATCCTTATTTGTTCCATAAATAGTCATCACAAGGTATGGACAACACATTGTGGAGGTACAAGCATGTGTAAGCCAGTTGACAGAAAGAAAAATAATGCCGAATCTAATTGCAAAATATGTTGAGATCTTCAACTCTCTCTGGCTTGCCTAGAATTTGGGTGAATTCTGTTTGTGTCTTTACCCTCATGGCTAAAGCTGTCTCTCTGTGAGATTAATGCACCTGCACAGACTCATTCCTTTTGAATACAAACAATACCTTGTGAAATTAGTCCAAAATAAAAGCTGAAAGCAAAAATTTAAAGTAACAATATGAAAACCTCAAAGAAGTTACCTGTGACATTTGGATGTCACCTAGGCAATTGCACTTTCAATTGACAGCAATATTCCCAAGCTAAATGCAATAGCCCAGAAGGAGTAAAGAGCTTATAGTCAGTTTGTTTTGGTTAGAATAGTGTATGCCAAGAAACTAGGACTTGCAACTCCTATTAAACATGAGAATATATTCTTACCTTGTTCAGACACTAGATAGTGCAGAGCTATGAAAAGCTATGTTCTCCCTGCAGGGCGTATGCATTTGCAAGCTGCCTTTGTGTGATTGCTGAGGGGACAGATGGCAATCTGAAGACGCTGAGGGAGCAGGTGCAATCTGACCCCTGTGAAGTCAAAAATACTCCCTCCATGAAATTTTTAGGCTTATTTCTGTTGCTATGTACAGTTTCATTCATTGATACCATTTCTAATGTGAATATAATATTCTAGGTGATAATTAATTTCCATATGTTAACTATGAACATTATTACAATTTTTATGAGAGCTCATATTTGATGTTGAAATACAAATCATACACTTATACATGCCTTTTCATTTCCAGTACTTCATTCATTGTATTTCCTGTATGTGACATACACTGCCTCAATTTCTGGTCATAAAATTTCTACCTGTATTTCAAGGTCCCCTCAAACATGATGATTTTTTTGACATACTCCTTTGGGATTGAGAGTTTCCTTCTCCATCTTTCCATGAAGACACAGTGGAAGAGAACACAGTGGAAGGGTTTCAGGAGTTGACGAGGGTGAAAGATGGATTTAGAGAAGAGGTTATATACAAAGCCATATGAGGATGATGGTCTGGGAGCTGACGGTGTCCAGGGTTCCTGGGCATTTTGTGGTGACTGATGTGAACAAAGATGAAAGCATACAAAGGTTACCACTAAGGTTTCTCAAGGTAGATGGTGCTGGTGAGACAGAGAAAGTGCTAGCATGGAGAGTGTGGAAGGCAAGGATGGAAATTCTTTTTTCTTTAGGAGTCTCCTTGTAGTATACACATATAATTTATTTATATATCAGATGTGTTTGATTTGTAAGTAATTCACGGACGTGAATGGTCTCTACCACTCGCCCCAGTAGCTAGGTAACTAGCCTTGTCATTGCCTAGATACCACAACCACACAGCTGATGTTAAATTCCTTGACCAGTCTTTTATATCCCAACTCAAAGGAACCATCAGATAGGGCTAATCATGCATAGTGGGTTCCTCTGCTAGACTCCTTGAGTTTAGTTTCTTTAAAGAAAAGTATCATTTTGTTCAGTACTATATGGTCAGTACCTAGAAAAATGCCTGACACATGGTAGTTACATAATCAATATTTGTTGAATTGGATTGAGGCTATGAGTGTAACGCTGACTTTCAAATTATCGTAGAAGGCCCTCTTGGTGTTCATAGGCAGAGCTTCAGTGTCTTCTGCTTTTGGCATGCTTGAGTGGTCCTTGGTCAGCTGAGAGACTGGACAGTCATTCTCCATTGGCAAAGGGTGTGAGCTCTTGCCAAGAGGACACAGATTTCTAGAGTGTCATTCTCATTCTGGGTTAGTAAGCGTCTTTTCTGGAGGGAGTCCATCTTGGAGGTCCCCCCTTGTTCTTAGAGCAGATGAAGCTCTGGGGGCCCTTCTTCAGCTCCCAGGAATGGGATGAAGAAGAGTTCAAAGAAGCAAGTCTGTTGAGGACAAGAACTGTGCCCTTTCGTCCTTTTCTCTGGTATTAGCTGAGCTTGTAACTGTCGTGCTTTAACAAGTTGTCCAATGAAAGAATGAATGATCAGATAACCCCTGTCTTCCTACTGCTAGAGTAGTCTCTGCTTTCGAGGAGTTTCAAAATATGCTTGAGAAGCACAAAAAATTAAGCAACAAGAAAGTTCAATAAAAGAGATATTACAAGGCAGTTGTTGATTAATTGCCAATTAAGAGGTGCTGACAACTGTCATCCTTATGTTCCTGCCAAATACAATCCTTACATCAGGGTTCATTAGGTTTGCCTATCTAAGTAATAATAATAATCCTTAGTTTTCTCTAAGTAGCAGATGTTGATTCTACCTGAAAGAGTATTAAAAAAAAAGAATCAATTCTATTTAAAGTCTTAAGGTAAGATCATAATCTACTCTGAGCTGCATTTAACATTACATACTTTACAGCCTGATGTTCAATAGATATTTTAGAATATGTAGCTATTGGAGTAATAAACTGGTCAATATGTTCAGTGTCAGACTTGTGATAATTATGTGCAGTATTCATTTTTCCCACAGCCGTAAGATGTGAACCAACTGAGATACTTATTTCACCTTCCTAAAGTGGAGTCTGAGTCTTCAGTCTTTTGTTGGGTATTTTTGTTGTTTGTTTGTTTTCGATGATTCATTTTGGGGTACCAGATAAGCACGACATTCTCTAAAAGTTGACATTGACTGTGACAATGAATAGGAAGAAGTATTCTCATTCCACTGTCAATACAGAGAATATCTTGGTTTATATTGCGATAAGTTTACCTTAATCCAGAAACCGATTATTTATTTTAATAACTGATGTACTGATAAATGAGATTTATTTCGATTTGGGTCCAACCAACATTTAAGACCTTGCCATTTGTTAGGGATTATGCCAGTTGCTTCCATGCACGTTGTCTCAGAGGAAGATTTGGAATATACAGTGTTGCAGCCTACATGCTCTTCAGAATAGGAACATAGACAGGAAAAGGAGAGTCTCCTTATTAGGAAAGGCCTATTCCTTAGAAGAGAAATAAATCAGTGAAATAATGAGAAAACTCGTATTACAGAAGAGATGAGGGAAGTTTGGATTGAAAGATGGAATTTGTCTTCCATTGATCTCATTCTCCATGGACTGAGGGAATTTACATAGACTCTTTCTCCCTTTTTACATTAAACATAATAGAGCAAAAACTAAAGATCACTTATCTCTAATTCCCAGATTTTAAGGCATGATAGGCTGGAAGAACAAATTCAGTGATACTACATGATGTTATTGACCAAACTCAGGAAAAGGAAGATTCTTTTTCTTCAAGAAAAAAAAAAAAAGAACTACTTTTTAAAACAAATCAATAAAAAGAGAATTCAGGAAGGGACTATTAAATAGAAGAGACTTGAGAGATACAACAAGCAAATTAAATAGGCAAATGGTTTTGTTTGGATCCTGATTTAAACAAACCAACAGTAAAAAAAAAATCTTCGAGACAAAAGAAATTTTAATATGAATTTAGTAGATGATATGAGGGATTTTTCATTAATTGGCCTGGGAATTTCTGCTCATTGGGATAATAGCATATCCTTATCATTTAGGAATGCACATTGCAGTTTTCACAGATGAAATAGTAGGATGCCTTGGATTTGTTTTAAAATACTTCAGCCAAAAAAGTGAGGGAGGGGAAATAAGTGAAACAAGGTGGCCAATGTTGACAATTGTTGAAAGCTGGGTGACAGATGTATTGACGCTCAGTGTACTGCTCTCTAAGTACTTATGAATGTTGGAAATAAACCAGAAGCAAGTCGATAAACAGTGATCCTGCAGTAGTCTGGCCTCTCGCTGTGCTGACAGCTGCCACTGAGCCTGCAGGGCACTGGAGAATTAGATACGTAGGACAGGAAAAATGATTCTCCTCTGGAATAAGACAAGATCAGAGCTCTGATTCTGGAGACCAACAACTCGTAAGGTGTCCATAGATGAGATTCAGAATGATCTGAACTCCCTGTATGTATGTACCAAATTTTGATCAGGAATTTTTCCTGGGGAGGTATTTCGTAGGTTTCACTAGATCCTTAAAGGAATTCATGACCCACAAAGTTGGCTATACCAGATTACAGGAGTTCTGAAGCTTGTTTCAGCTTTAAAATTTTATAAACCCATATATCTAAGAACAAGAAACTTAATTGTCCTATTTTAAGAACTCCCTGTGCAGTGGAAAGGACTCTAGATTTCATGAACTCTGAATTTTAATGTATTTAAATTCTTAGGCTATGGGAATGTTTAAGAGCCATCAGATACATTTAAAAAAAAAAATCACATCTAGAGCTTAGACTAGTTCAGCCATTGACACAATGGCCAAATATATCAATGCAATTTTCTCTCTTTTAGATGCCTTTCAGTGTCATCCTGGATTCTGTGCTGTAAAACCTCACTGTTAAAAGATATGCTTCAAAAAAAAAAAAAAAAACCCTTAAGAAGTGGGAAGCATTAAAGCAACATAAAAAGCCCCCAGCTGTACGCAAGGGAGAAATGTAATAGCTTTAAGCGCCAGCATCTTCTTGGCTATAAAGAAATGTGCTAGAAAAGACCAAGATTTTCCTAGGCTGGAAACTGAGATCAAGTATGTGCTAGCTGCTCAATCCAGTTCTCTTTGCCACTGCATTTTACTGATATCTGAGTTTTTTATTTTTGAATGAAATAATTTCACAGAAATTCTGAAATGTCCTGTAGAATGGGTTTATAATGAAGCCGGGAGCAGTGCAGTCAGTAGAAGCAGACTGGTTTAATTCAATTCAATTACAAAGTCATGGCCTAACTAGCTGTCATCTCAAGGAAACTTGATCACGGTTCATATGCTCCTTAGCCTCCCAGCCGTTATTGTCGTGTTTCTTCTTGCTTTTCTCAAACCTACAGTGAACCAGAGCAGAGAATCTGTGTGTGTGTGTGTGTGTGTGCAAGTACATATGTGCATGTATGTTGGAGGTGGGGGAATGAGGGCAGTTTTTAATGTTAAAACTTTGTGTTAGCTATTGCTGCTACAAAGTACATAATAAACCACCCCAAAACTCAGTGGCACATAATACCAGACATTTATTTGCACACTCACAGTTGTGCACATCGCTCATGAACTTTGGTTTGTCAGTTCTTGGCTGGACGGCCCTGATTCGTGCAGTGTGCTCGCTGGGCTTGCCTCCAGGCTGCAGGCAAGGTTCAGATCGGTTTGATGTGTGGTCTTTCTGGGCACAGGAGGAAGGGGCATGTAGTTCTCTCGGTGGATTGCCATACCCTTTGATGCTCACATCGCATACTCTCCGTCCCGTTGGTATGAGAGTGTGACACGGAAGGCTATTCCACCACAGTGGGAAGGGGAGGAGTATAGATTTGTAGAAAGATAATCCAATTCATCACAAAACCATTTCCTTACAATATTACATAACTATGCCATTAATTTTTCTTGCTCAATTTATGGGTAGTTTCTGACTTAACACTTGATTTATGGGTGAGTCACACATATAAATCAATGTCCAGCAAATGAAGCCTCAGATCCAGTGTGGACCACCTTTTATTTCCTACTGTAAAATTCTTCTGCCCTTCAAGATATTCCTTATCTCACCCATATTTGTACAAACTCTCCTCTTGCCACTCTTCCCTCACTCTCTACCTCTAGCAGGTCTTCTAGTTCTTTAATATGCACCAAACTCTTTTGTGCCTCAGGGTCTTTGCACATACTGTCCCCTCTACTGTACCTATAATCCTTTGCCCCATCTATGTCTACTTATCCTTCCCGTCTTGGTTTAAGTGTTACTCACAAAGTGGTCTTCACTGACCACTTAATCTAGTACAGCCCCCATTATGCTCAGAAAACCCTTCCTTCATATCCTGTCATAATTTCAATTTACATAGTTCTTTATGTGATCACATCCACATTTCATATTAAACCAAAAGTGCCATTGATGCTGAAGTGACCTCTTTGTTCCCCATTGCATTGGAAGCACCCAGCCTGGTATTCAAA
The DNA here is from genome assembly GCF_021613505.1 of Equus quagga. Classification (NCBI taxonomy): domain Eukaryota; kingdom Metazoa; phylum Chordata; class Mammalia; order Perissodactyla; family Equidae; genus Equus; species Equus quagga. Next base: position 111,754,207 of record NC_060275.1, read on the forward strand.
AAGATATTTGTGATTGAATGAGTGAAAACAATTAGAACCCTGGAGGGGGAATGTCCTCTTTTCAAAGGTACTGAGTTTATAAGTTTGGAGACACACAGACAGACAAGCATGAGTTTGAGCCCCAGCTCAAGTGGATAACCAGGCCTCTGTCCTTCCCCAAGGACCTGACCTCTCTGTGCTGGGCTCACTACCTGTGTCCTCCCTCCCTCTGACTGCACGTTTAAGGAGGAGTGAGATAGTGAACACAAGGTTCCTGGCCATCCTACGGGCAGTTACAATTCAGGAATCCAGGACGGGGGTGCCTCTTCCTCCTCCCCTGAGTGTGGGGCCAGTCCCACTCTCATACTGAATCACCAGCACTTGAGAGCCCTTGCATGCTTTCTGCTTGGTGTGATCCAAATCATGTGCTTAGATGCGATAGTAAAGTAGTATTGTGAGCTGAACGTGGAACTGATGATCATGTATAACACTGTTTCTATGGGAAAATGAATTTGGAATTCAACACAACTGGCTGAGTAAAGGGGTTTTGGAATATAGTACATAAACAGGCTTCTGTTCATGGTGAGTTCCCTTTACTGACAATAATGAGGAAATTCTATGTCCCCTCAGATTATATAGACCTCTCCCAAGTTTATCATGTAGATGTGTAGTATTTCATCCAAGTTCCTAACTTAGGAGATGGGGGGGGGGTGGCAGGGGGCTCTGAAATCCCTGAAAGCATTTTCTGATGGAATGCAACATCATCCATGGCTGCTTCCCCAGGACAGCCCTATTTTCTGCATCAGGTGCCTAAAGAGCAGCTGTAACTGTAGTAGCCCCATGAAGAAATCTTACCATAAAACACTGATGACCTGAATCACTCCTCAGATGAAAACCAAATGTGTTCTCAGTGTGACAGTTCTGACCGTGCCTGGTAACTGGGGGCGCCCAGTATGTGCCTGACAGAGAATTAAGACAGCTGCACCTGCCTTGGTCATTCTGAAACATATTCATTCCTAATGGTCCTGAGGCTCATACACACATTTTCATGCTCCCACTGTATTTCCATGCCTCACAACAATAGGTAAATAAACTTTAAAAATAGCCTTGGCAGAATATCCAGGTGGCTATTTTATCCAGGTAAGGAGAGACAAAGGGAGAGTCATTTAGAAGGTCATTTAATGTAGCACTCTCAATTCAGAATAACATGATAAAGGATGCTGAGTAAGTGAATTAATAAAGAAGAGTCATGAGGCAGGATATGGGGTGAGGAGAGGAGAGGAATTGTAATAATATTGTAGGAAATGACTTGAGACACTGCCAGCCACACAGTTCCTCTCCGGGGAGAAGCATCTTTGGGGCCTCTGGGTTGAGGGGTGGTGGAGTAGGTGTGTGGACTTCAGGGGCCAGGGAAGGAGCTGGGGAACTGGCTCTGTGTGTCCTCACCCTCCTCAGGCCCCAGCAAGGGCTGTTGGAGTCAGAAGTTGAGTGAGTTTCTGTTGCAAATGTCACTTGAGGTTTGATCTTCACGCCTTGGTCTGCAAGGGGCAGGAGAGAGGCAACGGTAGGAACACAGATCTCTAAGAGGGAGTGGGAGCAGGCATGTAAGCTCTGCCCTGACTCCTGGAATGCTCAATGTCCAGGGAGGACCTTGGGCGTCCACCCGCCAAAGTGCAGCAAAAGGATTCAGAGCACTGTCTGGCAGACCCCAAGGGGCTGTGATGGTGTCCGCTTATACCTGGGTTGTATACTGAAGGGCAGTTCAAGGTTAACCTAGTATGAAAAAACTGGATTAAATCTCAATTTCCTTGAGTCCCTTGGAATTAGCCTGTGGTTCCCATGGTTTGTACTACTCCTTTAGGCTACAGGTGCATTTTGGAAACTCTTTAAATCCTTGGCATATGAAGTCATTGATTTGAATAAGTAATTATTTTAATACTATTGAAGACATACTGTAAATATCATAAATGCTGCTGAATATTCCTTAAGACAACTGTCCAGTTTTTAAAGTGAAATAATTGGTGTTTAGTATACCACAATTAATATATCCATTTTTTTAGAATATTTTGATAAATAATAAAGATAATCATTTGACTCAAAAAAGATTTCCAATTTCAAGTCAAAGTTAAATGAAGTTGTTAAAAAATCATGAGACCTGGCTGGCCCAGTGGCATAGTGGTTAAGTTCGTGTGCTCTGCTTGAGTGGCCTGGGGTTCGCAGGTTTAGATCCCGGGCCCGGAACTACACACTGCTCATCAAGCCATGCTGTGACAGCATCCCACATACAAAACGGAGAAAGATTGGCACAGAGTTAGCTCAGTGATAATCTTCCTTAAGCAAAAGGAGGAGGATTTGCAACAGATATTAGCTTAGAGCCAAGCTTCCTCACCAAAAAAGAAAAAAAAAAAATGAGACCTTCTCATATTATAATTATTGATCAGCCAGCCACTGCAGTGACTACAGTGGGTAGATTTTTTCCTTAGGGACAACTGTTCCTTCAACCCTAAGTTAATTCCTTAGGAATGAAAGAAATTTTAAAGAACATAACAAAAGCAGAGAAGAGAAACTTGATCTCTACTATATTTAAAGAGTAAGATTAGTAAAAAGATATTCACAAATATAAGAAATAATCAGTGATGAAATGGGACATGGAGTCTAAATGAAATGCTGAGATCAGAAAGTGTAAGTGACCATCTTTTCTGGTCTTTTATTCAGTATAATAAAAATTACTTTTTATTGCCTCAATTGGTATTATAGACATAGCATTAATATGTCTGACCTCAATAAAACATGGAACATTTCTCCATTTCTGAAATGGATCTTTTCTACTGCTATATTAACATTTGGAAAAATTACTTTATACCAATGAGTCTCTCTGAAACCTATCAAAAATAGTGGGTGCCATCCAAATAAGAAATACTGGCATAATGGAATTGCTTGTGATTCTGATATGTTCCGAGTCCTTTCATTGAACATTTCTCTTGACTTTGCAAGCTTTCCCAAGTGAGTATATACTTCATAGAAGAGCAACCAACAGGTGGCAGCACCTCTTTGAAAATTATATGTCTGTCAACTTTTTTTTTTCAAATACCACTCACACATAGTTGAGCCCTGTTATAATAGGCATTTATAGATCAGAAAGCTCCCTTACTTTGCAAATAAAATGAATGCAGTGATAGCTGTTGATGAAATTGAGCTTCAAAAAATGTTTGCTTCCAATAAAGACTTACCCTTCTCTTTAGCCAAATGGTCCATCATGTTTGATGATGTGACAACAAACCCCCTCCATCTTCAGAGTCAGAAAATGTCTGTGGATTCACCTAATCATTAGCAATGACTGTATTGATTATCCACTGGAAGGTTTAGAATCTTGCTTGTTAGGATATTGTTAAAACTAATATATTTCTAAGGACCACAATTAGATCTTTTATTCCTGAGGGATGGACATTAAATATACAATCCTTTAAACCTAAATATTTTTCCTTAAGCATAGTTTCTACCAAATTTTTTCCTAAAAGCAGTTTTTAATCACTGTGATATTTGACATCTCTTTAATGTTAAATATATTAAAGTTGTTTTTAAAAATAATTCATACGTTCATAATTCTAGATCATCATGACTACAAATCTACATTTATCCTAGATTAACCTTTTTCAGCTTCTTAACCTTTTTCATATACTAAAGTCTTGTACAGAAAATTAGCAAAGCCAAATTCAAAATTTTTCTTAAAATAATAGTTTGCTCTTCTGAAATAGGACACTATGTAAAACCTTATTGATTCAGATAAAATAAAGCCTGAAGATTAATTAGCATTCTGTTTAATGGGATTTCATTACTATTGAGCACTTATAGTTAACTGAAAGTAAGCAAGTAAGGCAACAGCTCCTGTCAGAGCCTTGCTTCGATGTATAAATTGCAGATAGGTGGATGACTTCTAGACAATTAGCTTGTCAGCTCCATTAAAGCAGCAATATTATACTTCTCTGTGTTTTGCACAGATGTATAGAGAGTGAAGATGCCATTCTCTACAAGAGAGCCATAAATTTTAACATCATCGTGTCTCTTAAAGGAATTGAATGCCACAAATGTACAAACTTAAGGGGCTTTAAAGAACACAGATTTCCACATATGTTTTGATCGCAAATTTCTAGAAGCCCCATCTATAACTGAGCCCAGAGACGTGGCGTTTTTGTTGCTTAATGGGCGTGCAGCCTAAAGTCTCACTTCCTTCGCCTGCTCCTTGTCACCCTGAGACTTGCAACCTGGGGCCTTGAGCTGCAGAGCTCAGGCTGAAAGGCAGTGATGTAGTCCAACACCTTAACTCGTCCTCTTGTTTTCCCAGTGGCAAGTCAGGGTGCCGTCATCTGAGCAAATGGTTCGAAGCCATGGACGTCATTAATTCAAACCCAGTGATTGTAAGAATGATTATATGAATAAAAATATATGTATCATATGATTTTACTATATTTTATATTAGTCTGTTTCTTTTTTTGACCACAAAATGGCTGGTAGGAGAAAGAGTGAAAGTGTAGATATAGGTATAGATAGACAAAGCTGTAGACATAGAGACAAAGATACAGGTACACATATAGGTATCGATATCTGAAAATCAGTTCACAGAAAGCACATATATAGGCACATATGTATACATATATACATTTTCTGATATTTACACATACTTATAAATATGTGTAAGACACACCAACACCATTTAATAAAACGTTCCTAGCACTAAGACATCAAGAAATGAAGAAAGGGGGCCGGCCCGGTGGTGTAGCAGTTGAGTTCGCATGTTCCGCTTCAGTGGCCCAGGGTTCGCCAGTTCAGATCCTGGGTGTTTGTCAAGCCATGCTGAGTCAGGCGTCCCACATATAAAGTAGAGGAAGATGGGCACAGATCTTAGCTCATGGCCAGTCTTCCTCAGCAAAAAGAGGAGGATTGGCAGCAGATGTTAGCTCAGGGCTAATCTTCCTGAAAAGAAAAGAGAGGAAAACAAAGGAAATGAAGAATGAACAGCATTCTGTAAAGGGAAGAACACTAGTCTGGAAGCTAGTTCGGCACATGGTAGTAACACTAGATTGTTTAAACCTCTTTGATGCTTGAAGACCTTTTCTGAGAAAAAGCAAGTGAAAATATCTATTTACCTACTGTACATGGTGGTCGTAGAGATCACGTGAAATAACACTGGCAAGTGTGTTTTGCTAACATTGTAAGCAATATATGGATGTGTGCAAGATAGTATTATGTGTTAGGAGATTTGAGGTAAATATCTAAGTGCTATGCCCGGTTTCTATTTCACACATAAAGATACCCAACAGCTTCTTTCATGATTCCTCACATTGTAAAGGTTATGATCATTTTTGACAGCTGTCCTTGTTCTTTTTGAAAATATTTTTGCTAAGCAAGTTCTCATGCATGAAATAGCAGTGCTTTAGTGACAGCAGAGTGTCTAGAGAGAACCAAATGTTCAACGGTAATTAGGAAGAATGCGTCACAAGTAGTTGCTGAGTCACTGGATTCTGTCTGAAATATGTTATTTAAAACACTGACTGGGTGTCTGCTTGGAAATCAGACTTATCACTTTAGCATCTTTCCATTTTGGCATCAGCAACTGCTTCAAGGGTCCCCCTCTCTGACAGGGAAGCAGAGCGCTGGCTAAGAGGAGGGTGTTAATATGATGACAGTTCGAGGGAACCTTCAGTCTTTCCAGAGCATCCTCTGTAGAAGCAGCATCTGTTATTCGTAGGAGGATGTTCTGCATTTCTGCCTTCCTACGAGAGAGGGTGAAGTTAAGATTGTGAACTCCAGCCCGACTGACTGGCTGGAAGCCCAGCTCTGCCTCTTCCTAGCACTGGGAACCTGAAAAAACTATTTAACTTCTCTGTGCCTTGGTTTGTGCATCCATAAATTGGGGATGGTATGAATAATGTGTCCACCTCCTAGTGTGGTTGAGAGGATTGATTGAGCTAAAATATCGAAAGCACTTAGAATAGTGCCCGGTGCCCAGTAAGTGCTATTTAACTGTTTGCGCTTGTTATAATAAATGCTCCTTCCCATTACACATCCCAAATCCTGCCATTACTGGGAAACTGGCTGCCTCTCCCAAGAGAGCCTGGGGTGGGGGTGGCCACGTATCCCTGGGGAAGCAGCAGAGTATCAGGACAGGTGGGTCGTAGGTAGTCATCGTCGTCATCATTGTGTAGTACCATAGAATTTTAAAAGCTTCAGGCCTTCTAAAAGTTTACTCTTTCTTTCCAAAAAATCTGGAAATTAATAGTCGCATTCATCTTACTGTTTGATTTCTTAATAATGGTTTAAGGTTTCCATGATAAGCAATCTCTCGTGTTTTATTTTAATGTCTTCTTTCTCATATTTTATTTCAAGGAGGGCATTTACTAGAAATTATTCAAGACGTGATTAACTGTGGTCATGCATCCTGATATATTTATTAACATTAAAGAATATGAGGCTGCAGATTATCCTAGCAATGAAAAAACAAAATTAAAACATGCAGCGTGTGTGTCCACACACGCGTTGTGTTCTATTTTGTTTCTGAAACAAACATTTGTTGTCAGGCACAAAAATTGGAATATAAAATTCAAAATGAAAAAGCTTGAGATATTTAAGTATTCCGCATTAAATTTGTCTGGCATTTTATGGATCTTATTTGCCCAGAGTAAATGTGTGATAAATATGCATTTTATTTCAAAAGCTATGGAAGAAATGAAAGCTGTGGCAGCTAAACTCAACATATTTCTCAAAATATATTATTACTTGTAATAGGTAAAACACAATTGTAAACCATTTTCCCATTCTTTGTTAATATCTGGCTTCATAAATGCATCCATCATTGTTTTTTCGTATGGAAAATTTGAAAATCTCATGGATTGGAATTTTTAAAAAATGCTGTTGCAAGCTCTGTGTGGCAAAAAGTCAAATGTGAACACAATAAAGACAGAATGGGGGACTCTAAACAGAGGTTTAAGTTTTGCTTTATTTCGAGATTTTCCTGCACCACCACCAGCCTGGATTCACATCAGGGACTTTATGCACCTTCAGTGTGGGCTGGAGCTGATACTGGGCTGGCTGGGCAGTGCTTTCTGGAATATGAATCTGAGCCATTACTGGAGCAGGTGGAGCCAGGAGGCATTGGAATAAACACAATAAACCTAGAACGAAATTTGTAGGGACTGCCTCGTATGCATTCACTAAGATGTCATTTCACACACAGCTGTGCCTGCAGATGACAAAAATGCTTTCCTAATAACACATCTAGTTTTAAAAAAAAAAAAAAAAACCTATAAATCCAATGAATAACAATTGAATGTGTGTTAGGACACCTGAATAAGCAAGCATAGAGAAAAATTGTACACGAATGTAAAAGTTATGAGGGCAGCTGTGTGCCAGTCCCTGCGTTATTACTCATTAGCTTTGTTCTTCTCTGCGTATTTGGTTACATTATCCATAATGTACCTCCTAACTCATTCTGTTTTCCTTTCTCTCCCAGGAAGTAAAACTATGTGTTGAAAACTCCTCTATTCACATTTTTATTCTTATTCAGTGATTTTCAGAGTACACTTATCGAATTTATAAAAGGAAAATGAGTTGACAGCATAAGAAATTCAAAGGGCTTGCCCAATCCAGCCGTATTTTTATAGCCTATAGATCTTATCTAGAAAAATGATGAAGAAGTGCCTTCTCTGTGGTTTAAGATGAAAGGGTGTGTGGAGACTTGAGCAGACACCTCACCCGAAAGGAGAGGAGGAGGGCAGATAAGCAGTTGGAAAGATGTTCAACGTCGTTAGCCACTGGGGGAATGCGAGTGAAAACCCTGGTGAGAGCTCACGGCAACTTATCAGAATGGCTGACATTTAATAACAAACAAAACAAAAGGCCCTGACAATGCCAGGCTCCTATGAGAATGTGCAGGAACTAGAACTTTATAGGAAGGAATGCAAAATGCTACAAACTCTGGAAAACTATTTGGCAGTTTCTTAGAACATTAGATACATACTTACCATATGGCCCAAATCAAACTTCTGGGTACTTACCCCAGAGAAATGAAAACTTATGTTTATACCAAAACTGCATACTAGTGTTCGTGCTAACTTTATCTGTGGTGGTCAAAAGCTGCAAACAACCCAAGTGTCTTTCAACAGGTGAATGCTGAAACTAACTCTGGTATAGCCACACCATGGAATACTACTCAGCAGTGAAAAAGAACAAATGGTTGATATGTGCAACAACTTCAACGAATCCAAAGACACTTGCTGAGTGAGAAAAGCCATGACATTCTCCAAAGACAAATTCGTAAAGATGGAAAACAGATCAGTGATTGTCAGGGGCTCAGGGTCAGGGAAGGAGCATCTAAAAGGATTGTGTGGGGGAGGGTTTTAGGGTGATGGAACTGTTCTGTATCCTGATTATGCTACTAGTCACATGAATCTATATATATGTTAAGATTCACAAAACTATAGACCACAAGAAAAAATGCTGACTTTATTGTATGATAATTTAAAAATATTTTTTAAAATCATAAGTTAGCATATTTCTAGCTGAGCTGCTTAGGAAGCTAAAGTGACATATGGAAAAGGTCAAATCAATGGCAATTTTAAAAACTTTAAAGTATGTAATGAAATTATATTTTTAGTTAGAGTGTTCTTTATCTACTTCATGAAATAGAAATACCTGCATGTCAGGTAGCGCTTTCTAAGTAGGAAGAGTGAGGTGATGCCAGATAGGATGGTTACAGGTGGCTCATGGTTGAACATTTTTATTTTAACAGGTATATGTTTATTTCAGAGAGTATTTTAAAAACATAAATAGCATATCAGACCCATAATTTTATGGATAGTGTTGTTTAAAAGTAGGCTAACTGTAAAATGGCAGAATAATTTAAAGCCTTTTAAAAAATTATACAAATAATGGTGATTCAAAGATAACCAAGAAAATTGATTGAAATTTCAGAAATACTGAGCAGGTCAGTATTTTCTGAGATAACCAGCTTTTTAGATCATATGTAGTAGGAAAGAAAAGATTATGAGGAAATGACTATATAGTCAGATTAAGTTACAGTAAAAACAGTAGTCTGTTTTTGAAAAAAGAAGAAAATATTATACTGAGAATTTCCATTGTTTAAAAATAGCTGTTTGTGTCTGTCTGCATGTGTTTTAAAGGCAAACTCTAAAATGCAGAACAGGGAAGAAAAACTTAAGTTTTACATTTTACAAAATGAAAGCTAATAGTATAGATAAGAAGAAATTCAAATAAATGTTTTGTCTCGGTTTATCTATTTTAAGTTATTTTTGACATGACAGTTTATCTCCTCCTCTATTCCATGTTCAGTCATGGATGTTTCAATAAAGAAAATGAAACTTATTAACATATAAGCGATTAAAAATATTTAACTTGTTTGATGTTTTGACTGAACCCAGTAAAGCATTGTTTTTATGTGAACATAAGTGTAGACATCAAAATAATTGAGCAATTTTACATATTGTCCAAAGCTATGAGTTATCACTATGTATGTAAGCTACTTCCAAATGAACTGTGGGTGTTAGAAATTATATTTAGAACTATTCATAAGCAACAAGTATGAAAAAACATAGCTAATCAGTAAGAGATTATTTATATTAAATTTTAAATCATTTGGTACACAGTCTTGGTAAGATTTTCTTAAGTTAGAGATGAAAAAAGGATAGTTTCACATTGTAATAATACTATGAAGACAGTTTACATTTGGTGATGGTTGTTGAATGGCTTTTTGTCAGTCGATCTCTTCTTTATCAGCTCCTCCTCCTCCTTCTTCCTCCCTCCCCTTCCTCCCTGTCTTCTCTGTCCTTTCTCCCTCTCCCCTCCCTCCTTCCCTTTGTCTTCCCCCTCTTCTTCCCTCCCTCCCTTCAGTCCGTCCTTTGTTTCTTCCCTCCTTCTTCCTGCCTTCTTTCCTTCCTTCCTGGACAAGGAATTTGTGGATCAAACAGTATACCCAGTTTATGTTTCAGTAGTTGCTGACAAATTGATTTCCTGAAAGATTCTGCCAACTGAAACGAAGATTGTGTTTGAGAGTGTCCTACCCCTTGCCATACAGACGACACTGGATATTATCAATCACTAATATGTCATTCTTAAATAAATTTGTATTTTCCTGAGAACTACTGAGATTGAGCATGTTTCCTTCTATCTGTAAACAATTTCTATTTCTTCTCCTTTAGTGAGGTGCCAGCTTATATGTTTTGACCATTTTTCTATTGGGCATTTGTTTTTTTCTTCTTGATTGATTTGTCTTCTTTTTATACTAGTTTTATTAACTCTTTATTAATTAAATACTTTGCAAAAATTTTTCACAGCCGTCTTTTGTATTTTAAATTGTTTATGGTATCCTTGGACTTACTGAAATTTTAATTTGATTTACTCTTTATAACTTCTGCGTTTCGCGTCCTGCTTAGGAAGACCTTCCCCAGTACAAGATTATAAAATAAAAATAATGGCCTCATATTTCTTCAATTACTTTCAGAGTTATTTGTTTTCTTGTTTGGGGTTTTGTTTGTTTCAAATGTCAGTCAATCTAACTGGGATATATGTTTAGTGTAATATGAGACAGGAACCCATTTTTTCTTTCCAAAATGAGCATATAACATTCCCAATGCTTATCGTTTACTAAATAATATTATTTACCTAAATGCTCAATATTCTATGGGTTCTTCTGTATACATAATTGTGTCCCAATTGGTATGTTTGTTTATATCTGTACTAATAACAAGCTATGTGAGTTATGGTCTTTTAGAGTATGTTTTGGTAATGGATAGGTCTTCTTTTTCAAAACTGAGTTTACTGGTTTTCTGCAGTGTTCTTTCAGTTGAGTCTAGACTTGGCTTTTCAAGTAAAGAAAGGATCCAAATAGATTTTGGGGGGATTGCATTGAAGGTATATATATTCTGGTGAGAAGTGGCATTTTAAAAACATTGTCTTGGGGCCGGCCTGGTGGTGTAGTGGTTAAGTTCATGTGCTCCACTTTGGTGGCCCAGGGTTCCCAGGTTTGGATCCTGGGAATGGACCTAGCATCACTGGTTAAGCCACACTGTGGTGGTGTGTCACATAAAATAAAGGAAGATTGGCACAGATGTTAGCTCAGCGGCAATCTTCCTCACAAAAAAAAGAAAATTATCTCTCCTCATCTAAGAATATGATTCTTTGTTCGATTCCATGAAGGATTTCCTTTTCATTTTCACTCCTTCATTGAAATTTTAGAATTTTATTTTTATATTTCTTTTACCTTTTCTGTTAAATCTGTTTCTAGACATTGTATAATTTGATATCATGGTGAATTTCACCCCCACTCCTACCCAGTGATGTTGTGCATTAGGTTGTATTTTTGCCAACATAGAGAAAAGCTATTGATGTTTGGTATATATCATGTAACGTGCCATTAAACTGATTTTTGGAGGGGGAGGGGTGGTAACTAAAGTTTTTTCCAGTTGGTTCTCTTGACTCTCCTAGGTATATGATAAAATCAAGTGTAAATAGTGAGAGTTTTCTATTTTTCCTATTACATCTCTTGTAGAATGTGTTGGTAGACACTCCAGAACCGGGTTGGCCACCCCTGGGAAGATCAGGGTTGCCAACTTTATGAACATACCTCTAGTAGACATTGTGCTCTTCATTTCATCAACTGCTCCATTTGTTTTACTACTATTTTAACTAGAATCTTTGTTTTTCATAAATAAGATAGTTTTTATTTGTTTATTTTTTATGAGTGTATGCTTGCTCCATATAATCCATGCAAGTACTCTCTGTCATTCTCTATGCTCTGGAATAGTTGAAACAATAGAATGTATCATGTGGAAATACGATGAATAACTAAAGTGCCTGGAATATGAAATTTCCTCAGTAAACAATAAGGTAATGGTTAAGAGCATATAGTCTGGAAGCAGATCTGGGTTTAAATTTCAGGTCCACCATTGACTCCCAATTTGACCTTGTACAGTTTACCTCATCTCTGTAAGTGACTGTTTCATGGTCTCTAAAGTGCAGATAACGGTAATATCTAATTTCTGAACTGCCTTCACATGTCTCTTTGGTGACACACCCCCTAATACATGAGTAGTCTGACCTACTGTTCCATATCCATCAGTTTTGGTGTTCTGAATTAGATTATAAGAATCTTGAGCATCCTATATTTGTATTGAATCCCCTGAAACTTATAACCTACAGGGGAGGCATACAATGTATTGTCTGATTAATTGAATTTCAGAACTTTCTTATACTTTTTTTCCTCATTTCTTTTTCAGGTTATGATTCTTACTTTTGCTGTTACAGCATATTTTATTCATTTGCCGAATATCAGTAGACTCTGGTTAACTCTGCTATACTAACCAAAACCAGAAAGCTAACTTTTAAACCATCACTCAAATGACTTAAATACCTTTTAGAAATGGAGAGTATTTTTGTCACCAAATATTTATCCTCAATCAAAGGTGATCATTTTATAGTGTCAGGTGTGAGAAGTTCAATTAATAATCAAAAGGTTGCCTTATGAACATGAAATTCAAAAACAAAACCACATCAAACATGGGAGCAGGAAATAGCTGTTTTTGGGTGGCATCATCCAGCATGTCAGGGTCCATGGACCACCCTCTGCAGGGTGTAGATGCTGCCTTTCCTAGTGATTAAATATTGGTTCCCTTTGGATACAGCACATTCCCATGAAAGACTGACCATTTCTTATTTGTCATCCCTCTCTTTCTAGATCCTGGGCTACATCAAATGCAACACACATTTACTACATCTTCCACAGGTTTTTGTGCTACTGCCTATGCACAGTATACTGTGTATACTTGGTATACGTGAGCTAAATGATGGATTCAGACCTGAAGTCAACTCTGTACAATACTATGTGATAGATTCTAAAGTTTGCATAAAGTAATGATGGGAGATGTTATCACAGAAGCAAAACTCTTGGTGGGAGCTTTGAATACTGAGTGGGAATCCTCAGGTTGAGCAGTAGAGGAAGGGCAAAGGAGAAGAGCACAGTCAAAGCCAAGGGATTGTGAAAGAACTTGGTGCCTTTGTGGAATGTGGAGTGGGCCTCAGTTTGGCTACAAGAACATGGAGGGTGTGATTGAGTTGCAACTGGAGAAAGCCTGGCTGGGGAGAGCCAGTTGGTGATGCCAACAAATTTGTGCCTCCATGTTGACCCAGACTGATCCTGATCTCTAGATCTCTGCCTGTTTTTAATCGCCATTGTCAATTCCTCCCTCTTGAATCACTTGTGTTAACAATCCAGTTTTACTTCCCCTACGTCTGCCTAGCAGTGAAAGGTCCATTCTGTGACATTTCTTTCTTCCAAGTCTGTTTCCTGCCTCACTTCCTAATCTTCCAATATACTCCTAGAAGTTGACTTTCCTTTAACCTTTGTTGAGCACTTTCAGTTTTCTGTACCATAAATCATTCATTTGTTTACCAGACATTTACTGAGAATTGACTCCAAGCCAAGAATATGCATTACTGAACCATAAAGAGCAAGAACCCTGCTCTTGAGGAGCTTACAGGGAACCACAGACATCATACACGAGTGAAGCAGGACAGATATAAAGCAGAAGAGAGTGATGGTGAGTGTAGAAAATCAGAGATGATACGCTCCACCTAACGGCACACAAATTCCCTCATAAAACACCGAACAGCACAAAGAACCAAGTCTGCCAGTTGGGTCCACTCCAAATTCAAATGCCATCTGTTCTCTGCCAACTGCCAGATAGCTATCTCCAGCCCAGAATTCTCCCTTGAACTCCAAATTACTTGAACTTCAAGCTCCTAACTCTCATGGCTGCTTGGATGTCTAATAGTCACCTCATACTCGCTATACCCAAAAGAGAACTTTCAGTGTCACCCATCCCAAACCTGCTCTTTCTGCACCATCTTCTCCAAGTCAGGAAAGAGCAATGCCATACTTCTAACTGCTCAGATATGAAAACTCAGGGGGTTATCTTTGACTCTCAATTTTTATCACATTGAGTATTCAATTCATTAGACCTATTGGCTCTAACTCCAAAAATTCTCCAGGATTCAGACAATTCTTTCTTCTCATCTGCTGCCAGCTTTGTCCCAGCCACTGTCACCCTCCACCTCTGCCTTTGTCCTCCAGAAAACTCATATCAGTAGCAGCCAGAGGGAGCTATAAACATAAGTCAAACCATTTCCCCCTCTGACCCACACCTCTCTGTGGTTTCTCATCTCGGAGAAAACTCTCTGTCCTTCCGATGGCCTAAAAGACCCTGCATACGCAGTCCGCTTTCTCTGTCTTCTCATTGGCCCCTTCATCTCAGCTCACCCTAGTCACTGCACCTCTCACCCCCTTTTATTAGGCACTTTGGTTTCCCTGCTGATAATGAGTCTTCCAGCCAAGCTGCAGCATCAGGGATTTCACATTTGCTGGAACTTTCACCCGAAACCCCCTTATCCACATACTTGAGTCCTCACTTCCTCCAAGTCTTTGTTCACAGGTTACCCTCTCAGACATTTTTGATGACAACCTAAAATGCCATCCACTCGCCCCAGGCAGTCTCCACTCCCATCTCTGTTTCATTTTCCTCTCCAGCACTCTTTTTCTCTGTCTCACCATCTATTTTACTTATGTGTCTGCTTCTTGGCACCTGCCCCCACTGAAATGTTAGCACCTTGGGGGCAGGCATTTTGATCCTTTTATTTACTGCTTCCTTCTCAGCACCTATAATAGTGTCTGACACATAAAAGGCACTTAATAATTCTTTGTTTAATGAATGAATAAATGAATGCATTCAGGAAGATTTCTTTTCACCGAATCTTGAATATCCTTGGGTCAATGCTGAGAATACTTACCATTCAAATGTTGTGTGTGGGGTGGGGGGAGCATTTCACAAAGGGGTCTTGCTCTCCAGACTCCTATCCATAAAGACATAATGTATTGGAGATACGAACCCCAGACTGAGTTGCTGCCAGAAAGAAACAATGTACAGCAGGATGCAGAGGAAGGGCCCTGGGAAACCACATGACGCCAGATCCTGCAGTGGAGGTCAGTGCCACAGAGGCCAGAGCACAACCAAGTTCACGTATGAGTCTGAGCTTCAGTGATGGGAGAGAGTCAGCCTTTACAATACCTTTTGAACTGGTACAAAGACCTGTTCCTCAGACCCAGGGAGGCAATAGCAGGGGGTCAGGTCCTTCCTCAACCCCCCGAGGCTGTGTGCTATTCTTTACCCCTTATAGTCAAAAGACTATGCAAAGGGATTCAGAAAGAAACAGCATAATTAAAAACTTTCCAGACAGTGCATTCTGGGGCTCACACAGGCTGCTCATGTCAGTGATTCTTGTATCTGATTTTGGTCCCTGACTTTCTCAGTTGTCTGTCCATGACTGCAGAAAGTATTACATTTTATAACCCGACCTGTCCACACGAATAGGACTGGTAATAATAAATAAGACTCGAGCTTCCCATGTGTGACGCCCCCAGATAATTCCTGTTTTGTTCTCTTTTATTTTCTTATTACTGCTTCCTTAATGCTGGCTGACAGAGCCAGGATTAGGGTGAAGGAGGTGAGAAACCCCTAAAGGCATGAAACTTAAGGTGGAACCAAAGATGTAGTCGGCCAAGACAAATACTATTTTAAGGCAATATTTTTAAAAATGCAAATTAAAGCAAACAACCCATGATGAATAAGATATGGCGATTTAAAATAAAGACAGGCAGTTGTGTGTTTTATGACCTTTTACGTTATTGTGTCCTTTATGGTCAGTGACATGTCTCCACTGGGTGGGTTTATGAGGGTTCACGCGGGCGTGCAAAAGATTGGGCGGCATGGGGCTTGATAGTCATGCTTTTTGACTGTAGAATTTTTATTAACTTTTGCCACTTGGTTCAAAATGTGAGTGTATCTAGATGATGGATATAGGGGTTCATTTTTCCTTTTTCCTCAGACTCCAGCATGACTCAGCCCAGCACTGCTGGTTAACTTGTCAGGACATTTATTTCCCATACTGCTGGTTGGAAGAAAAACAGCCCTAGTCCATTGCTTGCCTTCCTAGGATCTGTGGCTTCTGTCAGCATGGGAAGTTCATCTGACGTCGACACCTTCTCCTCCCATTGTCATCTAGACAGCCCATCTCGCAGACCAGGAAACCCTACTTACCTGCATGGGCTCTGTGTAACTCCTTCTTTTCCAAGTTTTCTTTTAATGTATATATAATTTATCTATCTAACTATATATACATTTAAACACACACATATATACATGCATATTTTTAAATCATAAGGAAAGTACATTTTATTTGGAGTTTAGTTAGAATCATGTCTAAGTAATTGCATCAGCGTGAAGAGCTATTACTGAATAGGCATTAGACATAATATACTGGGAGTCTGAAGGGAGTTTTCAGTGTTCTTTAAACGCCTAACTTACATCCGGGGAGTAGCATGTGGGAGAAGAAAGTTCAATAATAAGTTCCTTAAAATGATAGCATAGGAGATACAAACAATGTGGTCTGCACTTCACTAGTGGAAACCTTAAATCGCATACCCTGCCCAAAGATGCTGAGAGTGGCAGTGGTAAGTTAAAATTCCCTGTATTTTTCCCCTCTGGTGTTTAGTGTAATAGAATATCCTCCAGTGTTTTTAAAATGCTGTTATTCTTAAACTTCTTATGACAACACCAAGATTTTTAGCGAGGTGGACATGGACCATAGAGTCTCCGTCTCACGTCTCCTGACCTTAGATCTAATCATGCCTACATTTCTTTATGTTCCGATTTAAACTTAGCAGATTAACTGTGTTCCAAGTTCAAAATTAATTGCAGTGTTGATGACTAACATTGCTTTCAGGGAGCTGGAGTTCTCAAAGACCTGTGCAAATTTCAAAGGACTGTGGAATAAAATGCCTAATTAGCTCAGGCCAGTGGTAAGGTCAGCCCATCGAGGGGAACATTGGCATATACCTTTGGGAAGTAATCAAGCAGCGGCAATATGCCTGATTTAAGAAGATCTTAAAAGAAAAGCTGTTTTCTCTGGTTCAAATAAATGAACAGATGCGGCTGGTATGATGTGTTTTGACAAAGTGCTCCAAAGACACAGTGCTTAAAAGGCTGAAAAGCCACCGCTCCAGAGATTCCCATCTTCTAAGAGTCACACTACCAGATTTCACAGGCCCCATGCAGGAAATGAAAGCAGTTTAGGAAAGTGCAAGGGACACGGGCAATTTCAGAGCTGTGGGTAAAATGCAGGATTTTATATTCAATCAACTGTGTTATAAAAACTGCTTTGGCAAAATAGATATCAAATTCAGAGGTCCCCCAAGCACAGCAAAGGCAGTGGGCCCATGATAAAATGGCTACAAATTGATAAAATAGGGTGGGAGAAATTTAAAAGAAATTGCAGTCTTCTTTGAAATAGAAGGAAAAAATATGCACACACACCTGCATATATCCCATGAGACAGAAAGTCTCGTATGAGAGTCTAGTATAAGCAGGTAATGAAAAATAATTCTAGTAGACTTGTTAATAACAGAAAGTTAATTTTCGCCAGTCACGTTGTTTTTTGAATGAGTTAATTTGAGATAAAACTCTGTCACCCAAAACTAGATGATTTAGGATAATATCTCACTATTTGATAGCAGTCATATTTATGTGCATGGTCTTAAATCTCTAAAAGTCAAACAGACAGTACAAGACTACAAGAGTTAATTGGCAGTGGTTCACCGTCTGTACCAATGTTTTCTTCTTTGACCCCACCCAAATTTTCTAAGGAAAAGGGAAAGCCATGACCGAATAAGAAGAATTCCTCATAGACCATTGGAACTGTAGTGGAAAGATGAACTTGTAAGCAGTGGTTTTGTGGTAGTGTCAAGACAGGTAATGTGTATTCAGTTCATATGCATTTTTCCTTGGGTTGAGTCTACCTTCCTAACAGGTGTATGTCCACTCTGTCCAAGATTACCCTCATATAGTTGTTAAGTTGTTAAAAAAAAAAAAAAAAAAAAAAAACTTACCTTGCAAAGAATAGGTCCTGTAGAGTTGAGAGTTAATAATGGTTCATGAGAGTTCATTATCATGATAAGTGTGGTATAAATCATGACCTGCTAATAAAACAATATGATATAAAAGATGTGCTTGTAAAGCAATGAGACCAAATCCACAAAATAGTCATTCAACACAGTCTCATTCTTCTTGACATTCAACTTATGACAGTCAAGTCAGTAAAAACATGACTGAGGGCCAATTATTTCCTTAGTCAAATATACTTAAATGTGTATCCCCCAGTCCCCTAATGTTCTGTGTTAAAATGAGACCCTTATATAAAGAGGGCAAATTTCGTTTCAGGCCATTCAGAGTTAGCTAATTTATCAGGCCATTTCATTCCTGTAAAATATGACAATTTAGTTGGAAGGAAAAGGCAAGGACAGAAATAACTCTAATAAGACAACTGTTATTTCAACAGTGCACAGTTGTCTACTGTTATCTTTTACTATAAAGAGTATTAAAACCTTGCGTTTATATAGCATTTTACATTTTTAAAGTGTTTTGGGATACACGTTAATTTAATTCTAACAATAATCATGTGACTTTTGTATATATCTCTTGCTCTACCCATAAATAACACCTTCTGGATATATCCCCATACTGGGATAGGAAATGGATGTTATTATTTACAGAAAAAGAAGCTTCTGGGAAGCTATTATGGGAAAGATTGTTGGGTGTGTGGCATTTTTAATATGTGAAAGTGGTATGGAATCAGCCACGTTTGTGTTCAATTTTACTTCCATCTAGCCATGGGATCACTGGGAAATTTCCTTATCCTTCTAGGTAGTCTGTTTCCTCACCTGAAAACATGAATAATAATATCTATCTTGCATTATTATTGAGAAATTTGAGTGAAATCATGCATGTACCTCCCATAGTGCATTGCCTGGTACCTAGTAAATCGCCCAAGGAATTACTCTCATTGGTAATTATAGCTGAGCACAGAATGGTCAAGTGGGAATTTACAGACATTCTAAAATTCTGAAAAGTCATTAATAATGTAAGACTATTGATATAGTTACAAGTCCTTAAGTGGATTTTTCAAGTTAATTAGTTTGCCGAATCATCTGGTTTAAGTCCATCCAGGTTTAGCAACATGAAGTCATCTATTTCTTTCCTTTATATGAATATAGGATATAAGATGCCCAAAGCAACCTTGCATTGAAATGTAGAAAGTAGAAGAATATAAATGTTTCATTGTGCCAGCCTCTGCTTTCCCACATCCGTTGACTCTGCACTGTATTGCAATATCCGCTATTCAGGTTTCTGTGTCTTCAGGTTCTCAGTTGCCTCGCTAGAACTGGGAAATCTTAACACATCAAAGTTTGGACAATCCTTCTGTCTTGATCAGAGTTGACTTTCTATATGCGTGTCTCGCCTAAATTCCCTGAGAGCAAGAGTCTAACCGAGTGTTTTGCACACCCAAATTACTCACATAATGAATGCTATTGAGCCCCCGAAACTGATTCAAAATGGCATACTGGAAATTTTTATGTCATTAGTTGTTCACTTTTTGGTTCTAGGGTGGATAGAAGGCAATAAGACTTAGTCATCCACTGCTTCTTGAGTATCTGGAATCCTAGATTTAATTTCTGGCACTCTGGCTTCTTGAGCAAGCTCTGACAAGTCATTTAACCCCTTGGTCTTACTGAACCAAAAAAAAAAAAAGACAACGTAAAAAACTGTCATCAATTCTACATTCTCGAACTTTCTACCAATATCCAGTATAGCTCCCAGGCTATATATGTGAAATAAAGCCCGTGGGCCGTGTTGGCTTGTTTGCAGTGTAAAGATAGAATGATAGTAATGCCTGAGATTTGCTTAATTTATGACCTCTACTTTAAAAACTTTCCACAGAAGTCTGATTGGTGGTTCAGAGAATTATCCCTGAGGAGGCAGCACAGTTTTGCTGATCACACCTCAGCTTTGCTGGGCAAATGCAAAAATGGATGACAAGGAGATGTCACAGAATCATGGTTCTAGCATGCAGAGCCAGTGAGGGCCAGGTGTACACAATGAAGGTACTGAGGACACTTCAAGGGCACCAAGGAAGGTAGTTTGTAAAAATGAGGACAAGAGCTGGAAAACAGCCATAGGCAACTTGCTGAATTAATGGGACTCAATCTAAAAGGCTTGGTTTGAATGCACAAAATGACTTCAAGACCAAGAAATTATGGTTATCATGGTCTTCAAGATACTTCATAAGAAAATAAAAAAGTATTTTATCATCCAATATTCACAATGGTGCTTCAAGCAACTATGATTTTTCAGCAGACACATGCCAGGGCCACTTTTCTCTTGGTGCCCTCTCTCTAGTTTGCCCTCCAAGAAAGCCTCTAGTCCCCACCTCTGTCTTTTGAAAGCTACCCAATGTCCAAGGCCAGGGTCAAACCCTGCTTCCTCCAAAGTGCTTTTTCATTCTCACTTCCTGACCAATTTCTGTCTTAGTCTGTTTGGGCTGCTGTAACAAAAATACCGTAGACTGGGTGGCTTATAAACAACAGAAATTTATTTCTTACAGTTCTGGTGGCTACACGTCTGAGATCTGGGTGCCAGCATGGTCAGATTTTGGTGAGGGCCCTCTTCAGGATTGCAGGTTGCGGACACATGGTGGACAGCAGAGAGAGAAAGCAAACTCTCTTATGACTCTTATAAGGCATTAATCCCATTCCTGACTCCACCCTCAGGGCTTTATCTAATCCTAGTTACCTCCCAAAGGCCACACCATGTAATGCCATTGTCGGGGGGTGGGGCGTAGGAGTAGGGCAACTAATTTTCTCCCTACTATGGCCTCTCCTAGAACCATTTTTGAAACTTGATTCTTACTGTTCTAAATTTTTTGTGTGTGTGTATGTGTGTGTGTGAGGAAGATTGTCCCCAAGCTAACATCTGTGCCAGTCTTGTTCTACTTTGTATGTGGGACACCACCACAGCATGGCTTGATGAGGGGTGTGTAGGTCTCTGCCTGGGATCCGAACCCACAAACCCCAGGCCACTGAAGTGTAGCATGCAAACTTAACCACTACGCCATCAGGCCGGCCCTCCCAATTTTTTTTTTGTATTACATTATTTGTTTTTATGTTCTCTCTGAATAGTTTGGAATATCCTTGGTATATCTCGCTTATTTAGGGGAGAGGGGCAAGGAGGACACAATACCTTGCCCATTGAGTGGAGCAGGGGCTGATAATTAATTGTTAAATAAATAAATATTAATTACCTAAATAAATAATTAATTGAAGTCTTAACCATGTTCGATTTTTTTTTCTAATTTCATGTGGCCAGAATGCAAAAATCTACACTTACAAAGGTTTAGAGTCTTTCTCTAGACACTTGTCAATGAAAACCAAATGATCACATACAGATAGTTCATTTGTGTGCCCTCTGCTCAAACAGCGTAGATGCTGTGCTTAAGGCTCTTGTTTGCTGCTTACCAAGGAGGAAACTTCCCTTTAGTTCCAGACAAACTTGGTCACATGCTCATTCAGGGGCTTAAAAATATAAGAGGGGTCAGAGGTATGTTCACATTTGTCACCACAGTTCCACTAGGACCAAAGCAACTCCTTTGCACCCTGAGGGATATTCCCAGCATCCCCATTGGAATACCTGTGGGTCCTACAGAGACTCTTCTTAAATACTCTGATCTAAGACCTTGTCCTGCTATTCATGATTTCCCTTGCTAACTTTCTTCTCAGTTTCTGACTCAGTTGTTGGTCTTCTCACAATATTTTGACTGTGCACATACCTGCTGTATCCTCTCCGTTGTGCTCCAGGAGCGGTTTTTAACTGTCCCTTGATATGAATGTTTTCTCTGGAAGTGGTGATGGAGCCATTCTCCCTTGTTGTTGAGTGTACCAGTGAATTGTTCTCAGCAGCAGTGAGAACAAACCTGCTTGGGCTCCCTCCTTTGCTCTGGAAGCCACTGGTAATGCTGCCCCACCCAGGACTCAGTATCCCCTTCTCTATTGATTGGATGCCCTTGGGATTGCAGGTGTTGCTCATGTCTTTATTACTTGGTCTAAGAAAAGCTTATTACTTACAATAAATTACATGGACATTCAATGCCGGGAGTGGGCTAGAAGATGCTACAAGTCACAGTTCCTTCTTATTGATTTTGCATTTGCTCGCCTCCCCCTCCCCTGCCATGGCTTGCCTCTGTTGGGTACCATAAAATCTTTGAGAATGTAATTGTCATCCATTCTCCTTAAGTCCTGTACTCAACAGATCTGGCTATAAAAAAAATCCCATTACTTTAGCTCTTCAGGTCTGGCAATCTGTTTTGTATTTTCTGCTGAAGATTTTGACCTGCCACTAAATTTTGAGAACAGGTGACACTACTAAAATTTAATCGGTAAAGGTCTCTCATCTTAGATGAGACTGAGAAAGATTTTGGTTTTATCCATTTCACTCTCTGTCCTGAACTTGATGTCACATAATTGCTGGTCAGTCTAACACTTTCATACTGTACATCTTTCCAAATTAGAAAATATGCTATAATATAAAACTCAGTAGCAGTCCTAACTATCTGTAAGTACCTCTTAGAAAATTTAACACACAAGATCTTAAATTCAGTAGCAGCAAAACTGTAACATTCTTGAAAGTTATTTCAACCAAAAATGCTTAGAATCTAAATGTAGAAACTTACAGAAGTGATAAAAGTGTAATCAGTTGAGAGACTTTATGTAGATATTAGACAGCAAAATGATGTAAGTTCTTCCAAAATACACTTACAGATTAAATACAATTCTAGTTTAAAAACAATGCATTAGAGATGAGGCAAGAATCTAGGAAAGAAAAATTAGTCTAAAGTTTATCTGGAAAAATCAATGGGTGAAGCTAAAAAATTTTAGGAAAAGAGTAATGAGAGGTCAGATTTCCCTTCAATTATAAAAGCAAAATGCTAAAGTAATTAGACTTGTATGGTACTGGTTCCAAGAATATTATGAAAAGCTGTGGCAAATCATGAGAGAATTCTACTGAAAGATATTGCTGGTTATACCATCAGCTTACTTTAATAAGAATTAACATGTTAGTGAAGGTTGTAATAAGTTCAGTGTTTTCTAACAATCGTGAGGATTAAATGAGAATTTACCCTAAAAAAAACCCAGGATGAATAAATACTTATATAAAATGAGAGCTTCACACAGTGCCACCTTTTGTTTCTTCAGCACTTAATCTTAAAACAGGAAATTTAGCAGGTTTTGGGGATATCTTTGGATATTATAATGTTAGCTCCAGAAAATAAAGACTGAATTGTTTTACGTATGGTAACTGGAAGGACAAGTGGCTTTCCCAGCTCATATTATGGACAAAATGGAATTAAACATAGATTTATTCACCTTAACAATTTTAATATTTTAATAGTACCAAATTCCAGTACTTTGTGAACTAATGTTATATTAAGCCTGTTTCCTATTCTTCTTGACACTGATCTTTATTCCATTTGGCATTAGTAACTCCTACTTGGAAATTAAGTCTTTACAATGACAGGAAGTCCCCATATCAATTTTTCTCAGAATGATTTTGGCACGATATTTAATGGACTAGTTTTTGGCCTTTATAGAATGAATTGTCTGAGCTTTTAAAAGTCACAGTCAATATGTGTCTGTCAGAGACAGAGGGACCCGCTAATTAGTAGTATATGCTCCTGATTTGTTTAGCATTTACTGTCGGTAAATACCTTCATCCAAAGCAATATTCTCTTGCTGGAATTTGTTATTTACAGGTGCTGATAACATCACTAACTGTGCTTTTAAAGACAGTAGGAAACAATGCATTGTGAGTATAATCAGTCCTTGTTTCTCCTAGTTAAAGAAAAAAAATGGAAGAAACTTTTTAATGCAGTAGAAAAACATTTAAATATGCTTAATTTCATTTCTTAGACTAGAAAATATGTATTAAAATGGTATAAAAAGAAAATAAAACTTAGAAATGCATTAAAAATACAGGCTTTGTACCAAATAGTAGTTAAAATAAAAGACTTTGGAGACTGAGAAATCTGGGTTGAAGCCTGGCTCTGCCAGTACTAAGTGAGTAATTTGGGGAAGTGCTTTGACCCAGCCAAATCTCTGTTATTGAGGACATAAGTATCTACCACATCTGAAGGATATGAGCATTAAGTGAACCAAAGGATCCAAGTGCTTAGCATAGGGCCTTGCAAAATATGTCAGCCCTCAGTACCCGGGAACTGTTATTGTTTTTATGCTTTTGTCCAGATAAAAATAATGAATTTCCTATTTCCCTCTTGAAGTGTTCCATCTATGCCCACTGTCACACAGCCACCAGGGCAAGCTGAGGCCGTGAGCTATGTGGTTCTCTATTCCATAGGTTAGGAGTTGGGCAAATAATAATTACTGATCATTAAAGTAGGCATCTCCTAGACTTCACTTTGTTTCTCTTCAGAGTTGCAATAAGGGAATGTAGCATAACAGTAGGAACACAGGTTTAAGGTTAAACATCCTGGTTCAAATCCCTATTTTCCCACTTCTTAACTGTGCAAGTTTGCGCAAGCTCCCAAGTTGTGTCTATGAAATGAAGGTAATAATCTTAACTACTTCCTGGGGCTACATTGAGGGTGTGCAATGAATGTTAGTTAATATTGTTTTATTCTGCCCCATAAGCAGAGGAAACCCTTGCTCTGACGGACCTTTTAACTTGCTGGTGGTCATGCACTAGAAGTGGTAAAGATTTAACACAGGTGCCTGAGGTCCAAGTCCTTTCCCTCTTCTCTCTGCTTTGCAAGCTCTCCTGGGTTCAGTGTTCCAGGGGAGATAGGGTGCTTGAACATGCAATGAATTATACAATTAAATTAAAATGGGTAATTGGGAAGAATCCACAGAGAAGTTGGATTTTGAAAGACAAGTATCGATGTAAGGATAAGGGTAAAACATAAGCCCATTTAACTATTACTTACATAATTCTAGTTTTTATTAGGACCTGCATTGAGTATGATGACTATTCCTGAGTAAATAGACAAATAACTCAACAATCTGGAAGCCGATGTCAGACCTAGATTCTTAAGGGAACTACGTATTGTGACAGGAATGGATATTGGATAGAGGCGAAGGGAAAAAAGAATAAGATAAAATTTAACAAAAGAGAGACCTTGTAGAAAGGCTTCTTAAGTGTGTGCCATGAACCAACGCATGACCAATACAAGTCGGTGCACCAGGAGTCCTGAAAAGGGAAGAAATCTGACAAATATGACTTCAGCCAGGTGATCAAGGTCAACATCAACACTGATAAGTCATGTTGCTGGCATATACCCTTGTTATGATGTGATGAAGTTGTCACTTTACTTCTGTGGTCCTCCTCCCCAAACCCATAATACCAGTCTTATCATGAGAAAAAAAGTAAGACAAATCCCAATAATGGGGCATTCCACAAAACAGCTGACCAGCACTCATCAAAACTGTCAAGATTATCAAAAACAGAAGAAGTCGGAGAAGCTGTCACAGCCAAGAGAAGCCTAAGGAGACATGGTAACTTAAGAAATATGGCATTCTGGATGGGTTCCTAGGACAGAGAAAAGACATTAGATAAAAACTAAGGAAATCTGAATAAATTATGGACTTCAGTTAATGGTAATGTATCAATCT
The DNA here is from genome assembly GCF_021613505.1 of Equus quagga. Classification (NCBI taxonomy): domain Eukaryota; kingdom Metazoa; phylum Chordata; class Mammalia; order Perissodactyla; family Equidae; genus Equus; species Equus quagga. The sequence goes on from NC_060275.1 coordinate 111,779,819, forward strand.
TGGTTTAATCATTGTGGTAAATATGCCATACTAATATAAAATGTTAATAGTAGGGGAAAAACTGAATGTAGAGTATATGGGAACTCTCTATACTATTTTCTTAATTTTTCCGTAAGGCTAAAACTATTCTAAAAAATACAGGGTGTCATAAATAAGTGGAGGGGAACAGTTGAGTGAGATATCATAGAATTACTATGTGCCGTACTAAGCAATTTGGAATATATTTTGCTTGTCTTTGGGAACCTCTGAAGGATTGAGTAAGTAAGATAAGAATTCTAGGAGCTCCGTGAAGGCTCATGTGCTAAAGGATCAGTAGGTCAGATAAGGCACTTTAAAAAGCCAGACGACACAAGGCTAAGTGTCTGAACCAGTGCACTACCAGTGAAAATGAATAGGAGGCAGGAGGCAGGATGATGAAGCATCAGAATTAATAGTACTTAATCTCTGATTAAATGGTCTGGGGTAGTGAAAGGAGAGAAAAGTCCTGTGGTTTTCAAGTTGAAAATGGAATGTTGGAAAAAGTTTATGAAAGAAAGGAAATGGTCTAATTAAGTATTTAAAACACTAAGAAAAACATTTGATGAGAAAGTCATGAGTGGAAATCTACAAGGGTGGAGAATTTTCCAAGGAACTGGCCTTAAATGCATAGCTGTGGGTTTTCTAGTCTTAACCAAACTTAAGGCTGTCGTCTGTCAGCCACCGTGATGTGATAATTTCTGTTTGTAGTGAGCAGTGTCAGTGGATTGACTGACTTCTCTTAAAATGAATCCAGGTTTCAGTGCCCTGTTGCTCCAATAAATGCAGCAGTTTTACACCTTTCTGTGCTGAAAGTGAATTAAGAGGATCCTGGGTTTAGCGTGCTTTATTCAGTATTGATTTATCTGACTTCCGACAACATGGCTGACCGAGCTGATGTTGGCTGACCTTGCTACCTACTGCAGACTCTTGGAAATCATCAATAAAATATCACCAAAAAAAATTAACACATAGTTTATCTCCAAGGAAAAAAAGGGAAATCTCCAGGCACCAAAAATGGAAAAATCAAAGCTGACGCAACTTAAAACTCAATGCAGAGGAGGACCAGATGCTAAAGGCCCACTGCTATAGACTGAATGTTTGTGTCACCCAGAATTCAGATGTTGAAACCTAACCCCCAATATGATGATATTTGGGGCTGGGACCTCTTTGGGAGGTGATTCGGTCATGAGGGTGGAACCTTCATAAAGGTGATTAGTACTTTTATAAATGAGACCCACGAGAGAGCCTGCCCCTTCTGCCTTGTAGGGATACAAGCAGAGGTTGGCAGTCTGCAAGCCAGAAAGAGGGTTCTCACCAGAATCTAGTCATGCTGGCCTCTGATCTCAGGCTTCCAACCTCTGGAACTGTGGGAAATAACTGTCTGTTGTTTATGAGCCACCCAGTCATATGGTACTTTGTTATAGCAGCCGGAGCAGATTAAGACACCCACCCAGAGACAAGGACACAATTTTAGGCTGGATGAGGAGGGAGCTGGACTGAAGTCTCTGCACAATGCCTGGAGACTGAAAGGGCAGCCCCAACTCTGGAAAGAGCTAGAAACTCTCTGACCACTGGTTTAGGATCAACACTGCTTGCCCACCCAGGGACCTTGAGTGGGGAAAACTTTCTCCCTTGAGAAACCCAAACTCCAGACCTGCTTAGGAGTAGGCTCTGAATTTATGTGGACATCATGCAGAAACCCCAGCTGAAAAGATTAAACTGAAGACTTGTTCGGAAACCCTGTGGACCCCAGGAGAGGCAAATGGAACACTTCTCTGGAGGGTCCTTCCACAAAGAAGATCATGCAAGAATCCCACAGGAAAAAAGGGAAATCCCATTGAAAGTGAGCTCCGAGTTAAAAATGTCAAGTGACAAGATGAATGAGTCACCATGAAGGAGTCAGCAATTTCAACAAACAGAATGATTAGCAATCCAAGAATTTGACTTACTAGAACAAGCTACAGGAAACAATACAATAAGAGACTATGAAATCTGAAAAAGGGCCAGAGAGAATTTCCAGAAATGAACAAGTATAGTCACTGAAAGCCTCACGGGAATGTTTGAATAACCCAAGTATTCTTCGTACGCTCCTTGGACATATCAGGAGAGTGGTCTAGGGCCTGCCTGACAAACATGTTGGGTGCTGTGATCTGAAAATTTGCTGTTCCTTTGATGGGTCATCACTTCCTGTGCTTTACACCAAGTGACCGTTGAGGTGGCTTTTTCCATCCTTATTTTTATTCTGAATGAGTTTGTTTTGATTGAAAAGTACCTCCTAGTCCCCTTTTTTCCTTCTTTCTTTCTTTCTTTTTTTTTTTTTTTGAGGAAGATTAGCCCTGAGCTAACTGCTGCCAGTCCTCCTCTTTTTGCTAAGGAAGACTGGCCCTGAGCTAACATCCATGCCCGTCTTCCTCTACTTCATATGTGGGACGCCTACCACAGCATGGTGTGCCAAGCGGTGCCATGTCCGTACCTGGGATCTGAACCGGCAAACTGCGGGCCGCCAAAGTGGAATGTGCAAACTTAACTGCTGCGCCACCGGGCTGGCCCCTAATATATACTTTTTATTCTATTCTTTTTATGAACTAAATTTAAAGACAGGAAGTTTTTCTTATTCATCTTTATGCCTCATAAAAGTACTGTGTAGATGTTAGATGCTTAAAGACACTTAAAAGTTTTAAGTACTTCTCCCTGTCTAAAAAAAATGGAATGTTTGTTACACAATGCAACTAATGGATCAGAATTCTTGGGGACTAAATCCCCAGTAATTGCTCCTTAAATAACATGAAGATTTCTGTAAGTACAAAGATATCCCCAGGAGCCCAAACACCTTTTTTTTTTTAACCTAGTAAAAAGGTAATTGTGTGTTTAGTCTACTTATTTATTTTTATACATACGTACATACACACAAAGGAAACAAACCAAATTATATTTCAAAGGCCAGAACATGTTACAAATTATTCACCCTCGTGAATATTCTGGGTAGGGTCAGGCACCAGCCCAGCTTATGGAATAGGAACCAACACAGTAGCCACTCGTTCCAGAGACTCTTACAAATGTCAGGAGCTTGGATGTTTACTAAGACTGTTCGCAACAAGGAGAGAGGGGCATCTCAGGGCCAGCTCATTTCAAATAAAGCCAGGATGAGTAGAAACCACACAGGAAGAGGAAGAGGGGAATGAAGGAGGAAGCAATCACATGGTCTACCCAGCCTGCCATGTCCAGGGTAGGGGCAGGCAAGCCTGGGAGAGCATAGCTCTCCTCACCTTCTTGATGAGGTCCACAGCCCGTGCTGTCTCCATGGACACTTTCTGCACATCCGGGCCACGTTGCCAACCTCCTACAGGTGATGGCGTGGGCACCAGCCTTGTGGATCAGCTTCGGCCTGTGGTATTTGTATGGCTTCAGTGAGTACCCTCGTGTGCAGTAACCACCATGGGGCCTGGGCAGCAGACTGTGTCCTGGGCTCAATGACTTTGTTGTGTCCAGCCCCCGTCACACTCTAGGCCACACTCAGGATGCCTGGTACCCTAGAATGATTCGCATAGCACAGTTTTCTTCCGTTGTTAATTCTACCTGTATAACATTTCTGCTGCAATACATGCATGTGTGGAAACCTGACCACCACGTAGAACTTCTTTCCTCCAAAAAATGAGGTTGTCACAAGGAATTGATTGGGCAGTAGGGGGAACGCAAGTGGATGAGAGGCATCCATCACTTTCTCACTGATGATCTTACAGAGCCACTGCTAACAGGGGCCTTGGAAATGTCATCTCATCAGTTTCTGAGGAGTCTGGGGACAGGTATGCTCTTTAGCAAATAATTTTTTGATTACCGTTTTTACACAAATGATTTTTTTAAGTGCTTCACATTAGAATGGAAGAGAGTAGCTGACAATATTTAACACTTTTGAGAAAGGAAATCAGATTTTCTTATTGTTCTTAGTATTTTTTTACACTTGAGTCCGTAGACTTTCCTTTAAATGTGGTGCATCATAGTCTAGTGTTGATTTGATTAGAGAATTTGGAAGACACTAGCTAGTCCATTTTGCTGTATTTTCTTCAATTTTTTTCCAAAGATAGTGGATGCGAAGGAACTCATTAAACTGATAGATGAACACTGGGGTATGATGAAAGGTCTAGAACTCAAGGATAATCAGTTGCTCTTCCAAACAAGCCACTTTCCAGGTAAATGGTTGTAGGACAGATCAGTCTCTTTTTAAAAACTGTGTATCTTTTAAAATTAGAAATTAAAAATTCCATAAAGTTCATGTTTAGTTATACCCCTAGTCTGTTTCCATAATACCTGTCATTAGGGAAATTATCCAGAAGTGGCCACCTGCACTTGTGAATTGAAGCTGACTACTGTCTTCAACTGCATTCTAAGTAAGTAAGCCACTGTCACATATGCTGTGACAGTGTCCACATTTTTATAATGAAATTCCAAGAAATAACAACAAACTCCGGATGGATTTGGTCATCTTCCCACCAGTATGTTTGGAGAGGCTAAACCGGACCAGCCTGCTAAGTTTATTTAACTGCCTTAATTGATTTTTAATATTTTCAGGATCTGAACCATTTTGGAAGGAGAAACAGATGTTGTATGATAGCTCTGAGTTTTTTGGGAGTTGCTGCTGAAATGATTACAGACCAGGAACCACACAGTCAAAGTGATCTTCCTTTGGGTCAGTTTGGCAAAAATAAAGGTGACAGGAAGGCTGTCTCACTTTTGTTTGTCTGCTTTATCCTTGCATTTCAAAATTAGGACAGAGATCCTGTGACAATGCCCTGGTGCACAATTGCTACATTTATTATGTTTCAAATTTTTACCATTTGCTAAAACATGCCTATCCATCCACAGTAATTGAGAGCAACCCATTAACTGTACTCACTTTGTGAAAGTGATGACACAAACTGGAAGAGAATGCAAAAAAAGAACAATCTAGTTTTGGATATTTTGTACTATTTCGAGAAAAACTCCGCATGAATATTTATAGTGAAAGACTGAGTTTGTTTGTTTGGTGAACAAGATTGGCCCTGAGCTAACATCTGTGCCAACTTTCTTTTATTTTGTATGTGGGACGCTGCCACAGTATGGCTTGATGAGCACTGTGTAGGTGCATGCCTGGGATCCAAGCCCACAAACCCTGGACCGCCGAAGCAGACCTTGCGAACTTAAGCACTACGCCACTGGGCTGGCCCTTGGAAAATATTTTAGTACAGCCTAATGGGAAAAGTCATATAGATTAATAACAATGTGAACAGTAATTTTGTGAAAATATAAAATGTTTTTAGTCATTTTTAACATAATTATTTAAGAAAAATGTGTCTTCCAAAAGACAGAGAAAAATTATGATGATTCTAAAGTCTAAAGAAAAAATTGGGGGTGGGGAAGGCACGTACAGAGAGATCATTTGGGGATCACTACTGGTACTCAAGGTAACTAAAGAATTATTTTCTTTTTCATTGTGTCAGTAATTCATAGTAAATATGGTCACAATGACGTAACACCTACATCAAATCCATGATTGAATATTCCTTGAATTTTAATTAATAAAGTACTTTAGTCAGTCTTGGCTCTTTTTATCTCTTAAACCCCTTATTCCACCCAGTAGCAATCCTGCCACCTTACTTTCGTAATCTAGCCAAGATAAACCCCTTCTTCCCACCTCGTTACCTCCCTGATCAACTGGCCCATCGCACCTGAATAACTGCCCTTGCCCCATTACTGGCCTCCCATCTTCAGTTCCCCAGCAGGCTATTAACACAAAAGTCAGCATGATCCTTAAAAGCGTAAGTCAGATCATTTCCCTACCCAATTCAAATGATTTCTATGGCCTCTGAGGATATTCAGAGTAAACATCAGGGTCCCTCATCTCATCACCTGCTCAGTGAATACCCTCCTATTCTTCATTTAGAACTGAACCCTTGACACTAAGTAGTCCTGTTTCCTTTTTATCACCTTCCAACATAGTATATTTGTTTATTTACTTATTTATTTTGTTTATTATTTTTCTCAGCTACAAATGAAGGAATTTTTGGCTGTTTGGTTAACTACTGAATTTCCCATTGCCTAAAGAGGCCTGGCACATCGTAGGAAATCAATAAATATCTGATGAATGAGTGAATGAAATATCTAACATATTTACCATTTAGTTTTTTGTTTTTTGGTTTTTTTAAAAGATTTTATTTTTCATTTTTATCCCCAAAGTGCCCCGAGACGTAGTTGTAAACTTTTTTTTTAGTTGTGGGTCCTTCTGGTTGTGGCATGTGGGATGCCGCCTCAGCATGGCTTGATGAGTGGTGCCGTGTCTGTGCCCAGGATCTGAACCAGCAAAACCCTGGGCCGCTGAAGTGGAGCTCAGGAACTTAACCACTCAGCCACAGGGCTGGCCCCTGCCATTTAGTTTTTAATCATATCATTTAGATGTAATCTCAAAAGTGAGTTTTAGTTCGGGGTCATCACTAGTTAACAAAAGTTAACACAAAATAACTAATTAAAATTGCTTCTAAACTAACACTAATTTTGGCAATCTCTGTAGAACTTGCCTCACCAATCAGTTGAGAATGGAAAAAAAAACCAGAAATCTGTCTCTCTCAATTACATTTATAAGGAACACTTTTCCAGCTGCCAAAGCTTGGCTGGAGCTGTAGTTTGTAAGCACCTACCTCCTTTGCCCAGTGAGTTCCAAGTCAGTAAAACAAAAAAACACCCAAGAAATTGAGTCACTGTTTGCTCTTTGCATGACAAAGAAAAAAAAGTCCTTTAAATATATATTTTAGAGGTTACAAACACATTCGTATATACTTTCTTGAGTATCTAGTGCAGCTATGGCAAGGGGTTTGTGCTCTGACTCAATCTTGTCAGAGTAAGTCCAGAATTGGGAGGGTGGAGAAGGAGGCCAGGAAGTGCTTCCCTCTTGAACTTACTAGGATTGGATAACCACAAGTGAGTCCTCGAAACACATAACTGGGAGCCACGTTCCCATTATGCACCTCTTGATAAGCCTGAGCAAGCTAATGGCTGAGATCTCCAGTGTGAATTTTTTATTAAAAACACAAGTGAAAGATAGAAAAGTGGTTGTACAAAAAGCCAAAACACTCAAAGAATGCATAATTAGTCTCCCTTATGGATTTATAAATATTTACATAACTGCACAATTTAAGAGATGGATGGATGGGCAGAGAGAGAGAGAGAGAGAGAGAGAGAGAGAGAGAGAGAGAGAGAGAAGGAAGATAAATAGATTCCAGCCTTGGTCTTCTAGTGGTTAAGATTCAGCATTCTCACCACTGACGCCCAGATTCTTTTTCTGGTCAGGGAACCACACCACCCCTCTGTCAGTTGTCATACTGTGGCGGCAGTGTGTTGCTTTGATGCTAAAGCTATGCCACTGGTGTTTCAAATCCCAGCAGAGTCACCCTGCTGGTCACAGGTTTCAGCCGAGCTTCCAGATTTACACTAGGATAAAGGACCTGGCCGTCCGCTTCCATGAAAACCCTATGAAGAGCAGCAGAGCATTGTCTGATGGAGCACTGGAAGGTGAGAGGATGGTGCAAAAAGACCAGACAGGGCTTTGCTCAGCTGTGTGCACACAGTCACTAGGAGTTGGAATCGACTCAACAGCCCAAATAACAACAACTTCTGTAGACACTTCTAAGTAGATTTTCAAGTTTGTGCATAATTAACATGAGGAATAGCCCTAATAGTGCATCATATACCAAAAATAGGATTATTATTTGAATGCATTTTCTAACTTGGCCAGAAGCAATATAATATAATTATAGTACACTTGAAATGAAATGTTAAAGCGGGAGGATTTAAATTGGCAAAGCTATTATGTCGGACTTGTGCGATTAATCTTTGAAAGGAATAGCAAACAGATTTTTAATGAGTTTTAAATGTAGGACTAAGATTGATAGATAGTCCATACTTGGTGTCAAAACTGAGGAGTATGCAAATGCAGAGAAGGAGGGCAGCCATTCAGAGTCCACATGGGACAGAGGCAGTTTCTGGATGGTTAATTTTGCTGTCCTTTTGCTTGTTTCCTTACACTGTGGTCATTTATTTGCTGTGAACCAAAGTTTAGAAACACATAGATTGGAACTGTAGCAGCTCATTTCTTTGTTGACATCTGTAATTATTTAAACAAAACACTACATAATGTAAAAGTCAGTTGCTTTCCAAGACTCCAGTAATGGAATTTATTTCCCATTTATATTTCTAACTTTACTTTTTAGTATAACTTTTTTGCCTCAGTTTTTGTGTTGACATTTTTTCTCATCATAGCCTATTTCAATATCTAGTTTATGATTCTGAAGGAAAAAATTGAGTGGAATATTTCTTCCATAAATGCACCTATAAAATCCTAAGACTGAAGCCTGAAGCCACGAATGGTGACCGTTGTCCACTGCCACACCAGGAAGTGGGCAGTTAAGACCAGGGAAGCCAGGAGAGACCAAGGCCACGACTCAGGTTGAGAGGATATGTCTGGCAGATGTCAGTGCTTTGCAGTAGATCAAATCCAGAGGGAATGCCAGGAGCCTGCAGGCCAGGCCTGAAGTGGAGGAGGCAGCTCATCTTAGTCCTCTGCCTGGGTAGTCAGTGAAAGGGAAGTATAAATATCCTAGACTTTAAAATTAGAGAACTGTGCACAGTGATGGATGCCAATTAGACTTTTGTGGGGCAACACTGTGTAGTCTATACAGAAGACAAAACATAATGATGTTTATCTGAAATTTATACAATGTTATAAATCAATTTTGCTTCAATAAAAAATTTTTTAAAAACTAATTTTAAAAATTAAGAAAAAGAATTGGAGCTGTGAGCTCTCTAAGTCCTCAGCTCTTTGCTCTTCACCAGGAATTATGCCCTCTATTTGGTATAAGTGGGCACAATTTAAAAAAGTGTGTTTAGATATTACCAGGAGGAGAGGGGCGTTTATTCCTCAGCAAGACCAAATCTCGGTGACTCTCTGTGGACGTCTTGAAACTGCCTGCGATAGTCTGAATGTTTGTGTCCCCTCCAAATTCATATCTTGAGTTCCTAACCCCGATAACAGTATTAGGAGGTAGGGCCTTTGGGAGATGGTTAGATCATGAAGGTGGAGCCCTCAGGAATAGGGTTAGGGCCCTTTTTTTTTTTTTAAGATTTTATTTATTTATTTATTTTTTCGTTTTTCTTCCCAAAGCCCTCTGGTACACAGTTGCATATTTTTAGTTATGGGTCCTTCTAGTTGTGGCATGTGGGATGCCGCCTCAGCATGGCTTGATGAGCGGTGCCATGTCCGCGCCCAGGATCCAAACTGGTGAAACCCTGGGCCACTGCAGCAGAGCGTGCAAACTTAGCCACGCGGCCGTGGGGCCGGCCCCAGGATTAGGGTTCTTGTAAAAAGACCCAGAAAGCTCCCTGACACCCTCCACCATGTGAGGATGCAATGAGACGTCTGCAACCTGGGAAAGGTTCCTCATCTGACCATGCAGGCAATGTGCTCTCAGACTTCCAGTCTGTAGAATTGTGAGAAACCAATTTCTGTTGTTTCTAAGCCACACTGTCTGTGGTTATTTTTGTTGTAGCTGTCCGAACAAACCAAGAAACTACCATAGCCTGGCCACCCACCTGGGGTATCAGTCACCTCCTACCCTCGTTTTCCTGTTACCTTTTGTTAATTCAGTTCAGACCCCAGGACTCAATATAATCAAGGTATCAAACAGTAATGAAACAGCAATATTAATATCACTTTATTCTTGTGTAAATTTTTAAGCTTTACCCAGATTTTACATAGCTTCTACCCACAGCCTCTCTCAGAAGAAATGACTCAGTCCTCATTTCTTTCTAATCTAAAATTATTTGTTGGAAAATAATTTCCCCCAAATTTGAGTGCCAACGTTTGAATTTTTTAAAACTGTTACTTCAGAGTTTCTTTTATTTACGGTAAGTGTTGGCTCAACTGTGCAAAAATCCATTCCAGCTTTGAAATTCGATGATTTTATAATACTTGTTCGTTGGAGCTAGAACATGCTCAAGATGAGTTAGGTCAACCATATCGAAAGGGCGGAGTAACCGGTTCCACAGTGACGTGGACCCGTTGTCTCTGGGCTTAGTGCGCCCCAGGGAAAAGTCAGTCACAGGATTCTTGAAGCTGGAAGCTAGAGACATGCCTGGTACTCATAGCTGAGAAGTTCACGAGCAGTCTCTGACTCTAAATGTTAGTGGAACTATTCCCACCCAGGGCCTGTTTCTCACTCAGGTTCATTTTTACATTTAGTCTCAGGTCCTCGTAGTCTCAGGCTGGGTTTGGCCTGAGACTGGGACTGCTATGCCTTCTGTGCCCTGTATGCACATCCAAGGGCACATGCAGAGGACATTTGAAAATGCTTCACTTATTTATTCATATATATCCACTCGACACATTTCTTTTTTTGAGGAAGATTCGCCCTGAGCTAACACCAGTTGCCAATTCTCCTCTTTTGTTTTTTTTGCTTGAGGAAGATTAGCCCTGAGTTAACATCAGTGCCAGTCTTCCTCCAGTTTGTATGTGGGATGCCTCCACACCATGGCTGATGATTGGCGTAGGTCTGCCCCTGGGATCTGAACCCGTGAACCCAGGCCACTGAAGCAGAGCATGCAGAACTTTAACCACTCTTCCATGGGACCGGCCCCTCAACACATATTTATTTAGTGGCAATTTTGTTCCACAAACTGCTAGGAGCTTGAGATTCAGCAGTAAGCAAAACAACCAAAGTCCCTGCCTCCATGAAGTTCGCACCCAGTGAGAGGAGAAAGAAAGTGAAGAACCATAAAGAACAATGAAGCAGAGGGGGAAAGGGGTGGAGGGAGGGGTGCCGTTTTCCATATGGAATACTCAGGTGTGGTGAATTGATGTTTGAGCAGAGCTTTGCAGGGAGATGAGAGGGTGGGAGGCAGGGCTGAGGGAGAAGTACCAGGAGTAGCACGTGCAAAGGCCCTGAGGAACCCGCAGGAGACAATCCTGCCTGGAATGCCTGAGTGGTGGCCAGATCCAGGGACAGGTGAGGAGATGCAGAGGGGCCACCTTTGAGGCTAGAACCTTCATCAATTAATGGAGACAGATGAGTAGAAAACAGTAGAAAGTGCATATTTTGTGTTCTCATACACAAACACGTTTCTCAAAATATGAATGAAATCTTGTTTCTCAACATTTAGGTTATTCGTATGTAAATCCAATTCAGAAATTGGCTAGACAATTAAGGAAACAGATGACAAATATTAGACACGAATTCCAAGCTTTATTCTTTGCATGTCTTCCGCCAAATTTCTTCTTTAGATCATCTATCTTCTATTCCTTCTTAGGTTAGTGTTCTGAGGGAAATGGGCAGCCATTAGCAGGCTGTGGGTGAGGAAAGCATGGTCTCAGCTGTTGGAGGCTCCCTCTGACTGTATTTGTAGAACGAACTGTTGGGGGCAGAATATACTAGAGCAAGACCATTAAATCTGTTGTTGAAAGGGCCCAAGAGTTCTGTCCCTTCCTGTTAGGTGATCTTGTCAAAATGATGGGTAAATATTATTTGAGAAAGGTTCAGCTTTATCAAAATTCTAAGCATGAACTTTGCAATATAAGAATATCATTTTATCAGATTGCTTAAGGTATTAACCATTGAGCCCTTTATCAGTACACAGACCACAAGGTTTATGAGATGTGAGGAAAAAAATGTAGACTGAATTCATCTGTGGGTACTTGCAACATGATATTGGCCTAAATGTATATGTAAAATCATAAAATATTAAACGGAAATACAATATCAACTAAATACACTCCTTCCATGTGGGTTAGAAATTATATTGGAAAGGTTTTATTAGCATTCATTTTAAAGTTTTAAATGAAATATCTTTTAATATCTTTCTGCAAGTTTTGAGATTCACGATATGTGGAGAAAGGTGCTTTCCTGGTCTGATAGAGAAATAAAAGAACTATCTGGAAACATTTTCCATTCTGAGAGCGAAGGTATTTAGCAGTGTACGCTGATGAGGCACGTGGAAGTTGGGCAACTTGAAGTCTATCATCCTAATTGTTGTTTCTCTTCTTGGTTTTTAGAAAGTGCAAAAAAGATGAATATCTGTATCTTTCAAAATATCGTCGTTCGTAAGGCAAAGCAACACCTTTCTGTGACTGCTGCCGAGAGGACTTTTTATGGTGGGGTTTTCGTGCTTACGGCTACTACTTATTTTTCTACATAAAGTAGCAAATTTAAGACTGGCATGTTATTTACAGAGATAAGATTTAAAATCTAGGACTCTGCTCGTCATATTTTGAAGACAGAGTTCTTTTTATCACCAACAGAATTGTGGTACTAAATAGTTTAAACTTTTTAATTCTGTAAACTGGATACTAAGATAACAATAACAACAAAGCTTGTAAGAGCCGCGTAATCTGTGTTAAGCCCTCTGTAAGCACTGTCCATATATTGTCTCATTGAATTTTCACCTTATTTATTTCTGCCTTATAGCAAATCCTTGTGTTAGACCAGCACTATAATCTCTACCTTTGTGGATGAAAAAGTGAGATGGTGCAGTTACGGAGTTTCATCCCCTAATCATTTGGATGAAGCGCTAGTTTTAGGAATCAAAGAACCCAGAGTTGTTCCATTATACACGTGGATCACTGAATCCAGATGATCCTTCACAATTGAAGCTCCTAGACTTGTGCATTCTGGTAATTTTTTTACCACGGTCTTATATCACGTCCTTTATCCTCTCCACAGTGAAAATCTCCCATCTGATCTCCTGGATTTAGATGAAGATAAGATGAAAATAAGGTCAATAAAAGTTAGGAACAGGGGAAGGGGCATTAAACACAGTTAAACCCACCCATTTGTAGCAGGAATTCTAAGAAATGTCAATGTGGTAATGTGCCCTATGAGTCTCTGAGAGGAAAACGGAAGCTGTGGTGTTTCACCGATGCACATGGCCATGTCAGGGAGCAACTGTGCATGTCCTGCAAAAATGCTGCTCCGCTAGTCCCAGGCAGAGAAATAAAGAACTAGAGAGGCAGAATTTGTTCTCTCTCTGGTTCCCTTCTCAGGCTTTTCACCTATGTCTGTTCAGATACTGAAGTTTTCATTAAGGGAATTTCACATTCACAGATCGGCCTGGAGGTCCCCCAGCTTCAGTGGAAATGCACTTTAGGTCAACTTCACCCCTGCTTGTATTTTCTGGGCTCACTGTGTTCCCAGTTTTCTCATGTCACTCAGAATCCAACAGCTAGTTGGGACTTCTCTCCCATCCCTGCATGTATACACACTGCACCGTCTATGCTTCCATTCTTGCATCCACATTGGGTTATGGAACAGCTCTCATAGAAGTTACCCAATGGGTTTCCATGGAGACGCTCTGTCATTCTCTCACAAATCCACAGTTACATTTTTGAGCTTTGAAGTAAGCAAATTGTCAGGGATTTTCCTAAGTATACACATTAGTGAAGACTGGAAAGAATGAAGGGATGAAAGGTTGAAGGACTTAATAAGATACTACTTATTAATCAGTAACTAAATGCCAGACCGTTTGGCTCTTTACGTGTATTAACTCATGCAATCTTAACAGCTCTTTTAAGTCCATACTCATCATGACATGAAAACTTGCCCAGCTAGTAAGTTACAGAACTGGAACTGAGTTGAAATTCAGAGTCTGATTCCAGAGCCCATGCAAGTAGCACTGTGCTGTTTTACCTGTCATCAGTTAGCAAGATTGTTAGATTTCTAAGGGAGTAAGGAATAGAAAGGGTTACAATCAGAGAGAGAACAGTAGACCCAGGAGGCGGCTGAAATGGGATGGAAGCAGATATCCCAGCAGTGGAGACAGGCAACAATCTGAAGGTTCAGGTTTTGGGGTCTTAGAGTCACCCAGAACCATGGTAAGAGTCTGTCCTGAAGGATGTTATGAAAGAGTATCCTGTGCATGAATAGAGAGGTGGCCAAAAATCCCTGCTTTGGGGGAATAATCAAGTTTCACTCTTAGGAGCTAAAGATACGTTACTTCTTCTTTACCAATGAAGAAGCAATGAGTAGTCCGATTTCTTAAGAAGATAAATTGGAAAGCATGCCAAGTGTGGAACCAAGAGTCCTAGCACCACCACTAACTAGTTCCATGAACTCGAGCAAATGATGTCACCTCTTTTGATCTTAAAAATGTGGATAATACTACAGAAGGTGTCATGTGAATTAATGTGATGACATTTCAATTGTCATGCAAATATAATGTGGTGAATTAATATTGTTTCTCCATTGTGGAGCTATATATATAGCAGTTCTGCTTCTAGAATATTTTAAGTGTTGAGATTATTTGTACAAAATAGTTCCTAGACCTTTAGTCTGGATAAATTTTTGGAAAAGACATATATGATAAAATTTTTAATTAACAGCATATTTGAGGCTACCTCCCCAGATATTGGGGTTGAAATGGTGAAATATGCAACTAAGTGCATGAGATGAGTTTTTTCTACTCACATGCAATACAGCTCTCTGCTGGGTCACAGCACCTGTATCGAGACACTGCTGTGAGACCATAAATCTCCATAACTTCCTGTTGCTATAAATAGACTATGAGGTAAAGGTGGAGGATTTCCCTAAAATGAGTCTGTGTTACCTGCTTACCACACCCTATTTTGCAGACTAAGCATGCAGTGCAAGCCGACTTTTACACGTGGGTAACACCAACGCTGTTTCCTTGATTCAGGAAGGAAAACCAAACACAATCCTTCTTCCCTTGAGGCCCATCAAGAAGTATCAGAACCCATTAAAATCTATTGCCCAGATGATTGAACTGGATTCTAAATGAGTGATGGTAATAACTGTGCATTTGCCCAAGCGGGTAAAGACTGAAATACAATTTGCAGTCTTGTAGATGCTATACTATGCAAAGACTAATTCATAATAGTGGATAAAAGTTCTACCGCCTTTAATTATATTAATTTAATAGCATTCATTCTCCTGGCATATGAAAAATTTTATTTTCCTAAAAATAAATAAATAAATTTCCATTGCCAATGGGGAAGATTTATGCTGATAGAATCTAATAGCATAAGTAATCTTCTGTTGTTTCTCAAAGGCGCCTGAGCAAGCAGCCTTGGTTTGGATGGAAAGCAAAATGCTAAAACTCCCGTTATATATGATCACTTTAATTCTGAGCAGAACAAACCTTCCTTGATAAGCATTAGTTACCATTATTTAAAGTTAAAAGTCATCTTTTCTCATGCCCTTATTTTCTCTCCTGTTAGACATGTGTGATCACTTCTTGAATGACAAAATGATTGATTTTAAACCAACACATCAAAAACTGAGAGGCAGAAAGGAGCGAGGAGGAGGGAGTGATTCCCACAGAACTTTCTAAGCTGTGTCTGAAAAGAGACTTTAAAGGTCACCTCTTACCTTTTAATTTGAAATTCCTGGTGGATACTCTGAAATCTGAATCAAGATCATTGTCATCATGAGAGTGTAGGAGCGTGCCACCTCTGTGTGCAGCATTGTGCTTTTCACACAAATATACATGGTTTGGATAAATTATTTTCACTAGCAATGGGAGGCTCGTGGTCATAACATATGTACCCTGCGATAAAGTGAACTAGAGAAAAATTGGAAGGCGTCTAGAAAACAGTACTATCATCACTATACCTGGCTAAACAGGGTTCTTTGCATCCTGTTTCATCTGGGAAACCAACAGGGGAAGTAACACGGATCTTCTCTTCCTTCTATTCTGCATCTGAATAAAGCAGCTTTTAAATCCACTTCGGTTCCATTTTTCAGTCCTACACTTGGCCTTTTTCACTACCAATGTTTGAATGGTTTACAGAGCCCGGTGCCATTCCTTCTCCCTAAGCCTACCAAAACAAAAAAAACAGACGAAAAACAGAAGTTCATACCTACCCTGTCAGCTTAGACCGAGAACAAGTTCAGTACTTCCAACTTCACTGTCCTGATGCAAAATGGGAGTTAAATTACTTGCCAACATTTAGTTTCCTAATACTCAGAAAAATTTTTTTTTAATTCATATCATTTCTTTAATCACCTGTATTCCTACCATTTATAAAAACTCTAACATTTTAATGAATATCCTTCCAGTCTTTGATTCCATCTCTAGGGAAATATTGTTTTTAGTTTCTTTTGAAGTGTCTTCTATATATATATATACACAAGTCAACACAAATAGAGATTGTTTCCCGCTTTGTAGCACAGAACATAGCTTATTATGCACATTCTTCTGTACCTTGTTTTTTTTAACTTAATATGTCTTGGAGATCTTTTCTTATTGATTCATAAAGAGCCTTTCTATTCTTTTGTTCAGCTTTTTTGTAAGAAAGAATCCAAAAGATTACTCCTCTCAAAAAAAAATCTACACTTTCTCTTAGAGATATTCTATTACATTATATTTTAAGAATGCATAACATGGAAATATCAGAAGATTCCTCTAATAAAGAATTCATTTGATTTGAATATAAATGAAATTGATTTAGAACATATAAAAACAAAATAAATATGCTAATCATACTTTATTTATTTATTATACTTTTGTAAGTAGAATCCTAATGTCATCTAAGAATGTAGGAAAAGCCAATGTAAGTAATCTAGTACTAAACATGTGATTCTGCCTGTAGCTCCTTTTAAACATGTTAAAGCCTGTCAAGTCTTAATGTTGATAAGGTAAATTTTTATTTATAATAGTTTTCCATAGAAGAGTGGGTCTCAATTCTCCATAAAATAGTCCTATTTCTATTTATTGAAAAAAGTTGCATTCTATCATGTTAAATGGCTTTCAAGCAGAAGAATTTAAACCTAGCAGAAACAAATGATCTTCAAAAGGAAGAGTGCAAATATGTGTGGGGAAAAAAAAAAAGAGAATCATGTTATATCTATACCTGATGTAAAGCAAAATGCCTGAGTTACACAAATGCATGTCCAATTTGTTTTTAATGAGATTTTCTTTTTTTGAGGGAGGAGTATATCATACGTGATAATGCTAGGTTATATATTCTGTCAATATGCTAGAACCAGAATAGAGCCCTAGAGAGATGGAAAACTCTTCCTATTTGTTATAAATAATTCTTGGGCTCCTTGACACCCTGAATCTAGTCTTTTTGGTTCAGACTCCATGTGATTTACAATAAACAATGGCAAATTTTCCAGTGATGAGAGCATTGCAGGACAATGGGAGTGAAACTGTGATTAGGTCCTTTCTCCAAAGAGAGCTAAAATGCTTTGCAAAACATTGGGGCAGGTATGGTGCTGTGGCTGCTGATGTTCTCTTGAAGACATAGTATTTAGTGTTAGAAATCAGCCTCTGATGTTAGCTGTGCCCGACATTGGCACGTTAACTTGTGGTGGTATTGAAGATTTACCAGTAGAGTAGTTGAGTCTGATATAAATAAGACGTGATGTTTTGGGAGAGAGGTATAGATAGAGAGTGCACAAGATTTGAGGTCACTGAGGTGAGGGTTTAAATTGCAGATTCATTTGCCACTTTCTAGCTCTGTGGCCTTTGGCAAATCTCTTCAGTTCCCCAGCATGTAAAATGGAGATGAGGCCACTTGCCTTCCAGGGTAGTTGACAGTGTCAGTTGCTTATGTAAAGCACCTGAAACACGCAGGGACCCATCGCTGGTAGCTGTTGGTGAGTAGGATGATAGATTTTTCTCCAAGAATTTCTTTCTTCAACCTAAGGTTATCAGTGTAGTATACATGTATTATGATTGATTTCAAACATATGCACTTCAAACAAATATATGCACATATTCTGTGCTTCAAGCTACAAAATCCTTCAAATTTTCATTTATATGAACTATTTCAAAAGAAGTTTAGGTTTCGTGTCTGAGCTTTTTTTCCCCCTGAAACCAGCCGATATTATGTAAATTACTGATCCTGGACAAAATGCTTGTTGTTGTAACAAGCCACAGAGAATGAACAGATAGAATGAATAGAACCCTGAATAATCTCATGTTACTTAGCATGTAGCTGTATTTTGCTTTTTTTAAGAAAAATATGTATATTAGATATCATTATCTAATGGTATTCGCTACTAAAACCCAAAACAAAACCCTTTAAGTTTTAGCAGAGTTGAGCTGTAGAAAGTAAATTTCCTGTGAGAAGGAGCAACTTTACAATTTCCCACCTTCTCCCTAAACATATGTTTCCAGTCACATGTATTTTTTTGGTCCGTAGTAAAATTGTTAAAATTATGTGACTAAAATATTTGCATTTCTGAAAAACTTGAGACTTCCTGGCATTTTTAAAAGGTTTAAACCCTATTAGTTTTTGCTTCTGGTATTTTTTTAAATAAAAAAATCATAAAATTTTATCCTTATTTTGGGGTAGTTTTTTCCGTAGCAACTCAGTTTCCCTTTTTAGAACATGAAATGCGTTTCTATTTACCAATATTCTCTTTATTAATTCACAGATTTGCATTAAAACTGAATCAGCCATAGTAGTTGAAAGACTAGGATAAGAAAAAGCAAATATTGAATTCATTTGCTCTTTTTACTAGTGTCCTACAGTCTTGCTTTTCATCCATTCAGTGCCAGCATTGGGTACTTAGCCCAGAGGGATGTAATAGTTCTTATCCACGAAAACATGTAGCATCATGAAAATAAGCTAATCCATTATTTTAACATTTCTTCCTGAAGCATGCTTAGCCTCAGATTTTACAGTTATGCTGGGATTATTCTTGTCATCACCATGGAAAGTCACTATTGGGGCAAACCACAGTGGAAAGCAATCTTTGGAAGGCTATGATTGCCATGTGTTTATTTGGGTATTAACAACTAAAAGATAATGCTTAGTAGAAGGATATGCCATAAATTTTTTTTTTAATGAAAGAATGTGCTATTCACATGTATTGTTCAACCTGAATGAGTCTTAATCAGTTTTCTGTTTTGAATTTAAAATAGGCATATTATGGGATTTAAGCAAACATTAGATCTTTAGTGTTTGAATTATATGAATAAAATAATGTTGAAAATGCCTTTCCTAATAAATAATGTACCATTAGAATTTAGTATTTTAGTCTGATGCTATTGAAATATTACCATTTGTAAGATAATGGTGATGGAAAATTTTCAGAGTCCAAGGCTTGCATGTGTATTTGGCACACACAGTTGTGGGGAGAAGAATGATGCTGTCCTGAGAATGTTTCTAAAGCCCCTGGTTCTAGCTATGTAATAAAAGTAGGGTGATGTTGGGGGCATTTAAAGCCTCCAGCCTTCAACTCTTATATTAAATGCGGCTTTTGTATTAGATGAGCTACAAAGTCTTTCTTTCTTTTTTCTTTTCTTTTTTTGATCGGATTAAAAGCTTATATACTTCACAACTGGGATTATTACACTTAAAGTCTATTTCTAATTCAAAAATGGATGTGTATCATATGTATAAGCCTAACCTGTATTATATGGGAAACTCTGGTCTAAAGTTAATATTTTTGTCCTTTTTTTTTTTTTTAAGTTTCTATAAACCACAGAAATTTTGCAACCTTAAAGGACTCCTTTGTATTAAAGACTATTCCTATATTGCTTTCTTATTCTACCCTATGTGACAACTTGTAGCAATGAGGATCATATGTTAAAAGAGAAGCCAGGCCTTTGAAATGAGGACAATAGATTGTTAGTATGATTAATAAATAAAGAGTACTTACAAATAAGAACAGAAAAATACAAAATCCTAGTGGGAAAGTGTGCATAGGACATGAGCATAATTAACAAGAAAAGACTAAATATTTACAAAACATATAAAGGTGGAGTCAAACATTAAAAATAAAGAAACTAAAATTAAAATAAGTCTTATGGACTAAATATTTGTGTCCCCCAAAGTTCATAGATTGAAAGTCTGACCTCCAGTGATGGTATTGGAAGGTGGAGCCTTTGGGAGGTGATTAGGTCATTAGGGTGGAGCTCTCATGAATGGGATTAGTGCCTTGTAAATGGGACCCCAGAGAGCTCTCCAGCCCTCTCTCTGCCATGTGAGGATATAAGAAAATGGTACTCAGCAACCAGGAAGATGGTTCTTACCAGAACCAGACCATGCTGGCAGCCTTTTCTTGGATTTCCAGCCTCCAGAACCGTGAGAAATAAATTTCTGTTGTTTATAAGCCACCTAGTCTATGCTATTCTGTTTTAGCAGCCCAAACAGCCTAAGACAAGAAGATACACCACTTTTACCTACCAAATGGAGAAGCACATATTTTTTAATACTCACTGCTAGGTTGTGCACTATGACTCCCACAACACTCATAAAGTACAGGCAAGGAGAGAAAATTGTCTCAAATTTTCTTTTAAAAAGTGGCGATATGTATGGCACCCTTAAAAATGGTTACAACCACTGACCATTTCATTCAGTTTGCAGAAATCAATCCTAAGGAAATTAAAAAAAAAAATACTATGCACGAAATCTTAAGCATTAAATGTAATAAAAAAAATACAATGGGGCCGGCCCAGTGGTGCAGCGGTTAAGTTTGCACGTTCTGCTTCTTGGCGGCCCGGGGTTCGCTGGTTCAGATCCCGGGTGCGGACATGGCACCTCTTGGCAAAAGCCATGCTGTGGTAGGCGTCCCACGTATAAAGTAGAGGAAGATGGGCATGGATGTTAGCTCAGGGCCAGTCTTCCTCAGCAAAAAGAGAGGGATTGGCAGCAGTTAGCTCAGGGCTAATCTTCCTCAACAACAACAAAAAAAAATACAAAAAAAAATCCCTCCAATAAAAGGTAAATAGTTAAAAAAATTACAGTGCATCTATTGATTAGAGCATTATGCAGCCATTGATTTTTAATGTGATGATATAGGAAAAATATTGACAATAATGTTAAAGGACAATACATATGCCATAACACACACATGAAAAACAAGATATCTAGGGACCAGCCTGGTGGCACAGCAGTTAAGTTCCCACATTCCGATTCTGCAGCCTGGGGTTTGCCTGTTTGGGTCCCAGGTGAGAACCTACACACCACTTGTCAAGGCATGCTGTAGCAGGAGACCCACATATAAAGTAGAGGAAGATGGGCAGGGATGTTAGCTCAGGGCAAGTCTTCCTCAGCAAAAAGAGGAGGATTTGTGGCAAAAGTTAGTTCAGGGCTCATCTTCCTCAAAAAAAAATAAAAAAGATATCTCTAGTTAAGTTGTATATTAATAAAATTTTATATTTATATCTCTTGGTTGTGGAATATGGTTTTTATCTTAAATACAGATTTGTTGTTTCTAAAATTTCAGCAAAAGCATATATGGGTTTGATAATCTGAGAAAAGGAGACAATCCAAACAAAATTCACTCCTTAATATTGATAAATGATTAAACATGTCTTTTTTTGTCTAAAAACATTAAAAACCTATTCATAAAATGGATGCTTTGGAAGATATTTTTGAGTTTGAATTCAGTCTCTTTCCAGAAACTCATGTTTTGTCTTGACGCTTTATTACTACAAGGCCCTGTGAAGAAGCCTGCTGTGCAGTGGGCATTAGTGGAGCAAACCTGGGATCTGCTGGCTTCGCTTCCCCGTACTAACATATTGGATGAATGGATGTGATCATTGACAATACAACTCTCTCCAACAGTGTTAGTCATTTCTAAGAGGTTTAAGTTTTACCCATCGACTCCATCATGGGAGGCATGACTGTTGCATTGCAGAGCATGACATACAGCCCAACATTCTAGTCCAGAAATTTTTGGGTGACATGTGGAAAATGTCTTCTATGGATTTTATGATAGCACTTGCCAATAGCACCTTTGACTGGTCCATATTGAACATGTATAAAAGCCCAAGGAAAGAATCTTTCTAGTAAAATTTACAATTCATGTCACAGAAATGTAAGAAGCAACTTATTTTATTAAAATGCTACGTAGGTTGAGAGAGCTGTTGAAGCCAAGATCTGCAGAAGACAAGGGATGTGGACATGACGAGATATACAGTTCAGTGTAGACAAACCAGCCCTTTGCTCAGTCTGAGAAGGGCTTTTCTAGCACTCAGCTTATGCTAATTCTATAAAAGGAAGGGCTCTTTCCAAACCTCTCAGAATAAAACTGTAGCAGACCATACTTTCTGGCAACTGTAAAGAGGGGGAATTCCTTGGAATGACATTATATTCAGTGGATCCAATGAAAGCCATCTAATGTTCAGTCAACATTTATTGAGTGTCTGTGTGTCAGACATGGGGTAGATAAAGGGCAAACATCAGGGAACAGGATAGAATCTATCTTCACTCTCGAGGAGAGTATATTCTAGTGAAGGAGACAGATAATAGGTAACTGAGCAATAAATAATGTAATTTCATATAGAACTAAGGGACATCTAAAAAAGACTAATAATACCATATCAGTTAGGATGCTTTCAGCTGCAAGTAACAGAAAAACCAACACGACAAATTAATTTAGTATCTCACTTCTCTTGAAGAGACGATCAGGGCTGGTTGTTACTCAGCAGAGTCATTAGGGACCAACTGTTTTCAGAGTCTGCTTTTCTGTGCTCCATATTGTCTTTATCCCATAAATGTGCCACCCCCACCTCCACCACACAGTCGCCAGATGGCTCCTGGCCTCTATAAGGCCACCTGCTATTTGTCCATGTTAGATGGGATAGACTAGCCTCTTGATGCAGAGCTCATCCAAATCTTGTTGGCATCACAATGGCCAATAACAATGTGGTTTTTGGCTGGGATACTGTAGACATATGTGCTTATTGACAAAGCCTAAAGATGCAGAATTCTTCCATGAATTCACTATTCATTTGAAACAGTTGATCAGTTAATTTGCTTTCAAATACAGGGATAATGGAATGCTAGTGAGACAAAGCATAAGTTTATCTTATAAATAATCATATCTGTAAATAACCTTAAATAAATAGTATTTTTATAGTAGCATCGAAATTATTTATTTGACCTCACAATAAGCCAGAAAAATGAATTGTTTGTGTTTTGATTAGAATTAACTTTAAGTTAAAAGTTTAGATACCTAGACAATCGTGTTTTTCTTCCTTGTCCTTTGGGCTTTATCAGCATCAGAGCCCAAATTCTAGGATTAAAAGATGTTTCAGGCAAGATAAGAATGAGTGGACAAGCATTTTCTACCTCTCAAAGATGCTTTAGTATGTGAAATAAAAACGCTAAAAATTTAAATTAGATCCTTTTACTTTTATTCTTACAGTAGTACTTGTACCACAACCTAATTCTTTTACTTAGAAAACAAAAACAAAGCACACTAATAAAATACTAATAAAGCAATGAAATCTAACCTCTCTGAAGGGACTAAAATATCATGGTAATATTGTCTGTTTTGTTTGTTTTTTTCTTGGCTCATACTTGGGGACGAATGTAGCCCACCTTCTGTCTACTGATTTTTTAAAAAGTAATTTTAATTGAATTTTTGAATAATTTAAAGTAATTATTTAATAAACTTAGCACTTCATAAATCCATGAATTCGGTTTTCAGACTGATGATATTCTAGAGCGCATGTTGAATGCTGTTAGAGTTACTCATTTTTGTTAGTTGCATATAAATCCTTTGATATGAACAATACCATCAGCAGTGACAACTGAACAGCGTGGGTGGTCCCTAAATGTGCACAGCTAGGATAAAATTACAATTTTGTGATTCCACATGGGGACTAATCCGTCACCTTCTGTACCACCGTTCAGAAGATTCTCCCTCTCTCTCCTTCTCTTCCCAGAACACTTGCCCAATGCTTGACTTGGGGGCCAGTTTCACCTCCCTATTTCTACAGCGTCATCCTCTGGAAAATTGAATATGGTATAGCTGTGTATATTAGACCCTCTCTAAACAGCTAACTTAGCTAATATAAATAACTAAGAGATCAAACAATCAAGATTCATGGATGCAAAATCACAAAGCAATTTTATTTGGTTCGCACTTTAAAATGTATTCGGTGGGAGAACTCTTTCTTTGGCCCATGCTTTTCAGGCAGCTTTGTCAGCCAAGTAGGTTGTTAAAATATCAATACACGTCTGTATGGGTTGACAGCAGCCATCTGCCTTGAGTATACTTGACCCATCCACCGCCAGCCAGTGACAGGCCACCCTGACTTCCCTGTAATCCCTGCCCCCACCCCCAACTCTGCATGTCTCAGTAGCTAAAAGACACAACAGATGGCCCCCAGGGCTCTGTTCCAACATTGCCGGTGCCCATTCTCAGTGATTGGTGCCCGGGCCATATTGGTTGTTAACTACGCATTTTGAATATTTGGGTAAAAAATATTTTTTAAAGTTACTTCAGTTTTTAAAACATAGTCTCAATCTGGTACTTACAGTACCTACTCCCTTATAATAGTCAAAGCTCTCAGTTTCATTCAAAGTTACAGATAACATGCCCTATAGGAAAGGCATCCCTCCAGCTACCTGGGAATGGGATTATGGACCCCCTAGGGATGTCTGTGTGTGTTTGAGTGAGTGTGTATGTGTATGATTAAGGTCGGGGAAATAGGGAGGAAAGGACCTCAGAGAGTTGAGAGGTTCAGGAAAGTTCTTGCACAGCTGGCACTGGTGTAAGTTGGCTCCCAACATCGGCACCCCCGCAGCAGCAACACCATCTCTGAAGAACTCTCACCTGCAGCCCCCTTGCTGTAGGTGAGATGTTCTCCTGCAACCTTTTGCCTTTCTCTGTGGAAGTCCACCTGTCTAGATGCCTCTCATCCCTGACTCACTCTCGTGTAACCCACATCAGGTCCAAAGAATCCACATCCTTTCCCAACCAGCTCTGAAGTGCAGCTTGACCCCTATACAGGCACCTCTGCTTCAGACTGTGAGTCAGCAGCCACACTGCCTATTTCTGGCCCTTTTTAGCTTTTTCAGTTCAGAGTTAGAGCATGAGCCCCTTGCTTCCCCTCACATAATCTCTGCAGGCTTGAAGGCGTACATAAGCATCTGCCAGGACTGTGAGCATGGCAAAGCGTTTACTGGCTCTTAAAGCTTCTTCCTGTGGCAAACACCCTGGCCCATGTCATATTGGCCACAGGATGTCACATGACTGCTCTTAGCTGTGTAGGGATAGGAAATCCCAACCTCCCACGTGCCTGGGAGGAGGACTGGCATACTTAGCATCACTAATGAAGACGCAAGTCATGGAACTGGGTTCATTGAAAATCTGCATCTCAGTGTGCACCTCACTTTGGTGTCTGATCCGTGCTGTTTGACATCTGTGCCCGAACTTCCATTTAAACTCTCTTACATTTTCATTTCATTGTTGACAGTGACTGTATTTCAACTTGACATTTTGTTTTAGAAAATTGGTTTTCTTGTTATTCTAGGATTTTCTGCCTAAAACAAAAAAATAGACATGTATTGTAGAAGACTCACTTTCTGGTTTCAACTCTGTCTCCTAGAACTTCCACCTCACACATGTTTCGATTCTTTTGCCAAAATTCCCTGCCCCTGACAGCAAGGCTTCTAAGTAGGCCTTTGTTAATATTGTTTTTTCTCTTGGTTCCCTGGGGTTTGGTCTTACTGTATAGATGTCATCAGCGTGGGGATCCTAGGAATGGGTGAACAAAAGCCAGCAGAGCCTATGTGGCAAAGCCAGGCTGCAGTCTCCTCTGAGACACCTAGGAGAAGCCTCTTTGCAGTTGGGACCCCCAATACTCTCACAGTCGTAAAGGAAGAGAAGACTCAGCCTTCCATTTAGTTCCTGTTGTGGATTCAGTTGTGTCCCCCAAAAAGATATGTTGGAGTCCTAGCCCGCAGAAACTGTGTGGCCTTATTTGGAAATAGGGTCTTTGCATATGTAATCCAGTCAGAATGAGGTCATCCTGGATGAGAGTGGACCAGACTCCAATATGACTGGTGTATTTATAAGAAGGGGAAAATTTAGGCACAGACACACACACACAGGAGAATGCTGTGTGATGATGGGAGGCAAAGATTGGAAGGATACTTCCATAAGCTGAAGAATGCCAAGGATTGCCAGCAGCTACCAGAAACTACAGAAGAGAAAGGATCCCCTTCTAGAGCGTTCAGAGAGAACATGGTCCTTCTGATACCTTGATTTAAGACTAGCATCCAGAACTCTGAGAAAATAAATCTCTATTGTCATCAGGCACCCAGTTTGTGAT
This sequence comes from Equus quagga, assembly GCF_021613505.1. Taxonomy (NCBI): domain Eukaryota; kingdom Metazoa; phylum Chordata; class Mammalia; order Perissodactyla; family Equidae; genus Equus; species Equus quagga. The sequence continues at coordinate 111,805,895 of NC_060275.1, forward strand.
ATGTTGTTACATCAGCCCTAGGAAACCTAGTCAGTTCCCTTTTGGCTTTTTGGGGCAAGCAGATCCCTTGCTCTCACTTGGAGTTGAATGGACCTTCTCTGCTTTCAGCAGATCTATGCTTTGCAATTCTTTCCATATTCACATACCTCAGTCCATCCAGTCCATGCCCCTGAGGACCAGCACTGTCCACAGGACCTCAGTGTAGCTCAAGGCTTTACCCACACTTTGCTCTCCACAGGTCCCAGTGGCCACCCCCAATCAGGAGAGGATAAAAGCAAGGAACCTACAAGTCATCAGGTTCCCAGAACTGATCAATTGCTTATATTTACTCTGTTTCAAATCCATGACTAGCCTTCATCTCACACTTGCTTATTTTCCCACTGCTCTTAGCACAGCCACTGGTGAATTTAACACTTGAGCATTTCAGTGACCAAAGAGAATTTGTTTGTCTATATGAGGATCCACAATTTTCTCCTGTTTTTGACTTGGGTCATTTAAGGTAATTGTGGAAAAAAATCATATTTTTGATAGGTGAACACTTTTCAGTGCGTATAGTTCTGAAGAAGGGAAATGTTTTGTGTATTCTCCATGTCAATCTCAGTTTTCTAGTAGCCCAGTAATTTATTTAGGACCCGTATCACTTGCACAGTGCATTAGATCAGTTGTTGAGTTGTCTGTTACTTACTTCTAAATGTCTTAATTCTCCTGAATTCTGGCATTAAGTCAATGTCAGGGTAGCCCAGTTCTCTTTTTCTAGTTACTGTTTCTAAACTGAGTTAAACAAAGGTGATATTCAGAACTACTGACAAAGAATAATTAATCATTTTATCTATATATGTAAATGAAGTTGTGCTATAGTTAAGCAGCCAATAAGCAGTTGGTGTCAGTGAGGAATAAATGGATTAAGCAGAAGGAACATAATGTTTACCCAATGCATACTTTTTGTTGTGCCCACCCAGTCAGGTTGATACTATGAAGCTATCCTGCGTAAGAAACCTGAAACTCACAGAGTGTTTAAAATTCTTTGTTTTGAACAAGTCTTTGAAAAAAGACTTGTATTACTCAAGTCTTTCTTGAGTAAAAACTCAAGTTTATCCTGTTGAGAAATAACAGATTGAATTTGAACCTGATTTTATGTGACTTCCAAAAAATGTGTCCTGTATAGTACAGTTTTCTCATTGCGTAGAGTGCTGGTAAATGTCATGTTTGGTTGAGTTTTCCTTAGAGTTAACAGTGTATAACTTAAGGGAATGTGAAGACAAGTAAGAAAATAGAACATCGAAATAGGAAAATAAGGATAAAAATTTGGAAGAGAATGTTTCACTAGAGAATTTAAATTTCTCTGTATATATCTGCACATGCTTACGTAAAGACACACATGTGCATGCCTATATGCATATATTTTTGGAGACTAAAGTCAAAGTCTGGATTTGTTGTTATAAAACAAAAGTGGCCTGCATTGTATGGCCGTGCCATGGTACCGGTGTGTTTTCATTGAGTCACAGCAGTGGCTTTTCTTCAGGTGTTCTTGTTGTGGTAAAATGCCAATATAAACCAAAATGTTCTTTGAATATGTACTTCCTGGTATAAATCAAGATGGCAATTCCATAAGATGGAATATATTTCTCCCTCGCTGTCACACTGATTCAAGTCCTTAAACTTCTTTCCTTAAACTTCAGGAATGATTTCAGTTCAAAGCCAGAACACAACACATCTGAATTTATCCTATGTCCACCCCTGGAACATTGGAAAAACCTTCAGCGAAGGAAAACACATTTCCCAAAATTATACAGTAGTCACAATAAGGAAATCTTGCAGTTTCTCCAAATTAACCCTTCTTTTTTCCTACCATGGGTGAATGAATAATTTTTTAGTTATTGTGTCAAACATTTCCAATCAGTGTTAACACAGTTGATTTTCTGTGCTCATTTGTTCAGTGTCAATGTTAGTTGTGTTTTTGTAATCTGATCCACTAAGACAAATCTTCAACAAACTAGTTAGAGTACTCTTTTGTGTATGTACAAGGGGTTCTAATTTGTCAGTCTATCTAATATATATCTACATACTTTTCATACAAAAATTAGAGAAAAAATATCAATACACAAACTATTTTAATAAAATGCAAATGTTCTTTTTCTACATTCTATTAAACAGAGGTACTCATGCCTATGTAGAATGTATCTGTTAGTAGAGATAAAGCACCTTTATCATGGTTATTTTTTGGAAACTATAGCAGAGTATTGCATGGATATCTCTTCTTTAAAATTTTAAAAATGGGCTATTAAATAGAAGATGAGATTGGTGGTGTTTTTATACACTTATAAAATCTAGATTCAAATTTGAAATATTATAATTACAAAAACATGAGATTGAACAATTAATGGCACTATGTCAAATGTTCACCTGTAATCATTATTATAAAGAAGGAAACAATAACCCAATGAAAAACCCAGTTACTTTCTTTTGCTAAGTTAAGTTGAATTTGGTCAGAACAAAAGAAATTAAGCCAATTATATATAAACGTGTGGAGTTTTGATATTTGGGAGAATTGCTTTTATAGTTCTCTTGAGGAAAATAGGAATGACAAAAAGTAGATTTATTGTGTGCTTTATAAAGAGCAGAGTGTTTTTTCAGCATTCTAATATGTTTGGACTTAATCTGTGTGTGACTTATTGCTCTTATATATTCATATCTTCTATGCAATTAGGAAGTTTATTTATTGAGAATTTCCAGTTTGTATTTGACTGTGTAATTAAATCTTAGTATTAAATTCAGATGTCTTTTACAAAACCTCTGCGACTTACGCTTGAACCTCTGTCAAACTAACTATAAACAGTATTTTTTGGAAAAGAATTTGTAGAATTAATCAAGAACACTAAAATAGTTTCATTGTTTGTCCCCACAATTCACCTCTAAAAATCTGTTTGAAGAAAACAACCAACGTTAAGATATTTACTACAACAGTTTGTGCATCTATACATGTATAGTGATATGTATAACACTTATTACAATAAACGTACCACAATCAAAATAAATTGGAAATAATATGATCAAAAATAAGGTAACTTTAAAAGATTATAGTACATCCATAATGTACTTCAAAGAATAAAGGCTGGGAGAAATGCTAACAAAACAGTGGCAAGTGAAAAAATAGTGTGACTTTTACTTTGTAAAATAATAAAATAAAAAATAAATGTATGTTAATGGATAATGCTGGAAGAAAATGCAATGAAATGTTCACAGTGATTATCTCTAATGGAATTAAAAGTGATTTTAATTTTTTTAACTTCACTGAACTTCTAATTTTTTACCATAAATATGGAGTACTTTTATTTTTAAAAAAACCTTAAGTAACCAAAAGAAACTGGATTAAAAGGCACATAAAAGAATGTTATCCCTAGATTGAACTAGATTAGAAAGCCACACGGGCCTATTTGCTACTGTAATTTTTGTGTCAGATATTTAAAGATGAAAATAAGCGTAAGGTAATTGGGGCATTATGCTAATGGAAGCTCATATTGGAAAAAATATCTTGTTAATAGTCACATTAACTGATGATTAAGGGAGAAGACAGTTTGACTGATGGACTTCCCCCTAGACATGGTGATGGAGCTGAGATATTGGCCAGTAGCATCCCCCAGCTCAGAGACGGCTCCCATCCCTCATTAGAGATTTGAACATTTTTCCTTTTTTTAATTGTGAATATAATGAGCTCGATAATAAAATGGATTGATACACAGTTTTTACCTTTATATCAACTCTGCACTATGCAAGTGAAATTATATGTTGCAAGATTATACATAGTTGTAAGAAAAATTCTAAAATATCGCTAGTTTGTTATTAATGCTGTGACACACATTTCAGTCACAAACACATTAATCACCAAACGTGGTCTCGATGTAGTATTTTTTTAACTTTGCCTCACAGCAGAACTATCGTTCTTTTTAAAAAAACAATGTAATTGTTATACATTATGTTTTCAGCTCATTAAATGAACAAAAATATGTTCTTCTAAATCCAAAGTTCTGTCTTTCTGGCAACTATGGATATTGTCTTATGGTTTATATCTTTTTATGAAAGACAATCAGACATTGACAAATATATATCCTCCCTCTACACGATTATATTCACATTATATTTGTATACAGATGTGTTCCGCATATAAAAGCTAAAATATGGTTTGACAAGTTTATGAATAACACAACTTCAAGAATAACTCTATTCATGCTGTTTGGAAGTTAAATTTTAATTTGGGGAGGGAATATATCTGATTGTGTTTATATTTTCCAAAGATATACTTACTTTATCATAAATTTGTAAAAATATACATATTGACCCTCTAACATCATTCTAGCATTGAATATTGGTACATATATTTTATAATGCTGATTTTGTGAGCATTTCAAATAATAGTTGCAGATCAAAATACACTTTAGTCTTCTCAATTTCTGAATTTAGGGCTAGATTATTTCCCAGTATTTCTCATTTGGGGATTCTCTGCAGTCAACATGTCCTCATCCAATAATAGCACATAAGAATGTGAAAATACGTTTTATTTTCTCAGAGATTTTCATAGGAACTCCAATATTCTTAAGTTGCCTGTCTTATTAAATAATTTTTAAAAACCACATACATCATAACATATCACAGTTAAAGCCCTATGCTGTCAGTTGGCTAGGAAAGTAGAAATTGAGCTTGAGGAAAGTAAAAACCCACATAATTTCTTTTTAAGTTTGAGATAAGATAAGATGAAGCACTGATCACAGAGAACTTTGATGCAGTGAACTAATTATCTCCATCAACTAGAATAGTTGCAACGTCGCTATTTAGTATACATTAAAATTAATGAAAGGATTTGTAGAGATGAAGGGAAATATGTTAGATTGAGCAAATAATTGTCTAAATAATATTTTTACTTGAATATTAACAATGAAATACTTGAATTTCTGGTTAATTGTGAGGAGGAAACCCTAATCCTCATTTGTCCAGAATAATCTGGTTTATGCCAGTTGTCCTGCCATATCTATTGATAAACCCCCTCTCACATCTTTCTCTCTCAAAAAATGTCCCAGTTTGGACCATAAATCAAACTATTCATGGGGGACTATTCACATTTATTTACCTTATCTTCTTCCGTGGAGCCCATCTATAAGAAATTAAGGGAATACGAGGGAAAGAGTGTTTGACTTCCCCTTTTTGGCTAGCAGAGCTTCTGGTTAATTCATGGACAGAGACCCACTCTTTGCAACCGTTACAGTCTATGGGGAGCCTTTCCCCTCTCCCACCATCCCTAAGAAATCCTCTGTTCAGTCTAAGCCTGTCCCTAAGGAATGATTTGATGCCAATTCAAGCATACGGAAAGTTGACTGGGAAAAGCATCATATGGCTTGGCCTTCAAGTTCGACAGTGAGAAAATGTGGGGCTGGTCACAGAGACCTGAGAAACCCATGCTTTGAGCCCCAGGCTTGGCTAGCGCAGGAACTGAGACATCATTATTGAGGTGGCTGTCCTCTCTGCCAGGTAAATTCCATATGTGGAAACAGGCATGTCTGCTGCTAATTGTAAGTACACAGCATCATGGTGGTGTGATTTACATCTCAAGGTCAACACTAGATACTTCATTCAAATCTATTTTAAGTCAGTGAACCTGTGTAACTTTTAGATGTCATCAGTTTTTAGCAGCTATGTTCACTTGCTCCGGGGAAAGGAATAAAAAATAAAGAGAAGTTTACGTGTAGATTAGACTTTCCAAAAAAGAAGCAAGTCCCTAAAGCAGGACTATGTACTGTATCTCTTAGAAGGTTAAAATTGAAGTATCGCTTCTGGAAAGAACTAACTCATGTTTTTATAGACACTGATTAAATCATCTGATCTCAACTGGGCTATGTAATAAGGACATCAGTGATAATGCAAAGAAACCATTTATCTTGTTTATGAGACCATCCGAATATTCTCCTCTTATATACCATAGATCACTAAGATTAACTATTGTGTTCATTCTCAGTAATTTGCTGCTTCTTACATTCTTTAAATCTTGTAACTCAAGACCCTTTATAAGTGTGATTGTGAAATTAGATACACATTTTTAATATGGGACCATATGGTTTTCTCAGCACCATGTGTAGTTCATATATTAGAACTTGGAAACTCCCTAACTCCTCCTGGAAGCTTTCCCAGACAGCTCACTCTATCCATCCGTGTTGATTCTGTATTCACAGTAGCACCTCCTTGTTCATCATTGAATCCTCAGCCTCCTAAAGAGTACCTGGAACATTGTGGACACTCATACATATTTGTTGATTGAATCAATGAATGAATGAAATGAGAAAAACATAATTGACTGTGCTTTTGCTGTTGTATATTCTCTGTGAGATGACCTTTACCATACTGAAAGCCTTTGAAGACGAAGATCCCGTTCTCCCAGTTTTGTAGGTCCACTTCGACAGTAAGCAGCTGACTATTTTTGTGTGCCTTTGAGATCCTCTTAATGTTCCTCCCCAACCAAAACTCTCATCAGCCTCAGTTGTGGTAGGACTATGAGGTCTTCCTCCACGTTGTCATACACACTGCACACACACCCTGAGACTGCCGAGTTGAGATACTGCATAACAGCCTGTACTGAACCTACAGGGAGCCACACAGGTGCTGACTTGAGATCCAGATCCTTGGACAAGGCCCAGCTACCCCTAAGTGGGTGATGCTTATGTGAAGGTCCTTGTGGGAAATTCTTCACACCATCTTCTTTAATCAGGCCATTCTCAGAAACCTCCAATGGCACTTAGATCCTTCCAGAATATATGCCAAATATCGGCATTTGGGATCTCTCACAAACTGGCTCCAATTTATCATCTGGGACCATGTCCTACTACACCCCTTCTCTTCCTTCTTGAAGGCACCTCCTTTGATTCAGGCATACCAGGATATTGTCTGTGCTCCAAACTTACCCTTTGGGTTTGCACTCATTTCTTTACCCGAAAATGCACCCAACCCAACTGTTATCACACGCCCACTATTTGTTTATCAATAATCCCCCTCAACCTGTACAGTCCAGCTCCCACACTATCTCTCCTTTGGCATTTCTGCCATTTCCTCCTTCACATGCAATCCTTCCCAACACTGTGCTTCTGATGCTGCCGTAGCTTAGACCTGGTGCCCCCTGCAAGCCTGTCCTCACCACTGAATCCCATGTACCTCAAGGATAGAAGTGTTGTTTGTTATCTTTTCCTTCCAGTGCCTGGCACAGTGGTGGGCACAGATTAAACAAGTTAAGATGATTCTAGATGATCTGAACTCTTATTTTTTCCCTCTTTGGAAAATACGCTCTCAGGAGACAGTCACGAATCTCTTAAATCCAACTTGATTCTTACACACGAAGTTGAGAATTGCTGTCTTGAATACACAGGGCTCCAGAAACTCAGACTTCAATAAAACAAATATAAAGGCTCAGTCTTAAAAGAGCTAAAATACATAATAATAAGTCAGTAAGTTTTGCCCTTGCATATATTGACAAGTGCATTATTGGGTTTTTAGAGCGCTGTGATATTTCCACTTGGTACTCCAGAACTTTTCTTACAAAGTGGTGAGTTTATTTCAAAGTATTAGGAAAATGCATGGCTTCAAACATGCATAGGTTTAGTGTAGCAGGCTAGCCATCATTTTTAGATATCCATCATTTCCACTTTTAAGTTAACATTTTAAGGCATGACTAATGAACTAATAAATAAAATACGATGTCAGTTGGGGTGCTATAGTTATTTAATTTCCATTACTTTTATCTTTCAATTCATAAAGGACCCAATATCAGGAAACTAAAAGAACTTAAACGCAATCAGCCTCACTTGTGTTATTTTGAAAGTGTTAGCAAAAAATAATGGCTGAAAGTTTGTTAAATTCCATTTTCTAAATAAAATAGCTTATTTTTTACTCCTAATTTGAGATAAAGAGATGGATGGTTTACAAATGTTTCGTTCTTTTTATAAATTAATCAAACCTCAGGAAAATTTAATGAACATCTTTGGAAAGGGACTGACCATTGCAGTCTGCTGAATTCTAGATAAAGTAAGTACAGGTAAAAATATTTTAAAATATTGTGCACAGTGACTAACAAGGCCCTGTTACTAAGTATAATCTGATATTTTCTCTCTTCCACTAACAAATTGAATTTGTAAATTGTGACTTTATGCATCAAATTCTGGATTTAGTCCTTCTAATTGAGGCATTGCTCTAATAAACACATCTGACTGGAGATGATTCGCTTCTCCTTGATTACGTCCAGGGATGGTGAGCTTCCTCTGTCTCCAGGTATAAAATTCAAGTCAGATAGCTCTGCTTATAGAAAGGTCATTATAATGGGTGAATTTTACTCCCATTCGCCTGTTGCCCATTGTTCCTGTTCGCACAAGTTCACCAGCAGTGAAAGCTCCTGAAGGGCAGGAACTATGTCTTGGTAGTGGCTGGTTCTCCCACTTCACCAGCACCTGCTAGGAGCTTTGTAAAGAGAGTTAGTCTACTCTTGCCTGCGTGACAAGCAGCCTGTTTTTGTAAATAAAATTTTATGGGAACACAACCACGCCCACTCATTAAGTTTTGTCTATGGCAGCTTCTGCATTACAACCCCAGAGTTGAGTACCTACAATAGAGATCATATGGCCCACAAAGCCTGAGACATCTGGCCCTTTACGGAAGATGCTTGCCTATCCCTAAATAGAATAGCAACCAAAACAGACATTCCTCATAACAATGAATATCTCAGATGTTTCTATAGTGAAATACAAAATTCTATTTTGCATTAGTATTGGAGAAAAACGACCTCCAGCACTCTGTCAGTTCTTGTTTGTATATGTTACCTGGGCGCATGCTGTATTTTCTACGTAGCTATCCAGTTAGGTTGGATTATGTAATCTCCTCATTTGGGCAATTTGTTTTTTCCTTTCCGATGTACCACACAACATGTTTGAGCCAGGAATAAGGGATTCGTTCTTTTCCCAGTTGCTCATACTGTAGGTAGTTCTTTTCCAGTGTTTAACTATGAAAAACATTGAAACATACAGAAAAGTTGAAAGAATTGTATAGTGAGCATCTGTATACCCACCACCTGCATCCTACCACTAACAGTTTACTGTGCTTGATTGATCACATATGTATTCCTCTATCCATCTCTCCATCCAAATGCTATCTGTTAATTAACAAAGGCTATTTGTTAGATAACAAATGTTACTGTTGATGCATTTCAAAGAAATCACGGACATCAGTATACTTCCCCCCAAATACTTCAGCATGTATATCAATAACTAGAGTTTAATATTTATTTCCAATCCTTATTTTTTTCCTTTGAAGTACAATTTACATACAAGGAAATGCACAAATTTTCAGTGTCCCATTCAACAAGGTTTAACAAATGAACGTAAATGTGTAACCCAAACCTGTCAAGATACAGACGTTGCCCATCACCCAAGGAAGTTGATTCATGCCCCTTCCCAGTAAATCTCCATCCTACTCCTCAAGGACAGCCACTGCTCTGTTTTCCTTTTTCTACCATAGGTTAGTTTTGCCTGTTCAAGAATTCCATGTTAAATGGAACCAAGAGTATGTGTTGTTTGTGTGTCATCTTTCACTGAGCATGAAGCTTTGGGATTCCTCTGTGCTCTTGCGTGTGTTAATAGTCCTTTCCCTCTCACTGCGTAGCAGCATTCCTTGTATGAATATACCACAGATTATTTATCCATCCTCTATTGTCGAACATACGCGCTCTTTCCAGTTTGGGGTTATTATAAAGCTGCCAGAAACATTCTCGTACAAGTCTTTTTATATATATATATATGTTTTATATTTCTCGGGAAAGTATCTAGGATTGAAATCCCTGGATCATTGTGTAGGTGTGTATTTAGTTTTATCAGAAACTAGCTGACCTTTCTCCACAGTGGTTGTACAATTTTACACTCCCACCACGACATACCAAACTTTCAGTTGCTTCACAGCCTTGCCAACGTTTGGTAGTGTCAGTATTTTAAAAGATAGCGAATCAAGTGGATATGAAGCAGTATGTCATTTTGGTTTTAATTTCCATTTCTCTGATGACCAATGATACTGAACATTTCTAATTCTATGGTAGATAATTTTAGCATGGGTATTTACTACTAGTCCAGCAGTCTTGAAATAAAACTCCTATTAAAAAAACTTAATATGGGGCAAATACACACACACTTTGTTTTACAGCAGTGTTTTTCATTATAAAATTTCATGACATAACTCATTTCAACCCCCTTCTTTTAGCAACACCTAAGATATTAACATATATGCCATTGCAAAATACACACACACAGAATTATAGTAATAAGTGCAGAGCAAGATGCCCTTGCAGTAGTTTCTCCTTTCTTTGTGGTTGAGATTTTTTTGTGTTTTATTTTGCTTTTTGCTCATCATTTTATTTGACATCCTCTCAGACTGTCTCCTTCTGATGGATCCCAAATATCACTGTTCAGGTGAAATTGTCACTTCTATCCTCATACTTCCCTTTCACCACCACAAGAGCATTGCAAGAAATGTTTCTCAGGCTGAATTACATTCTGCAGGCCTTAGCGAGGATGTTGTCTAGAAATGTTAAACTAACTTGAATAGGTTATTGATTTTTATTTTTCTTTCATCTTTAGCTCGTATTAGAAATCTGCCCTGTCAATACTCCAGTGGAATTCCCCTCCTTCTGCTCTCCAGTTTTATCCCATCATTTCTTTCAAGAACTGGTTCAAACCACATTTCTTGCCCCAATATCTTCCCTGATGAAGTTCACTTCTTTTGAGTCTTTTTTTCCCAGTCCATGTCATCACATACCCAGTTTAGGCTAACTTGTAGCACTTTCTATGTTACCCACTATTAATGTATGGTTCTATATATTATTTCCATTTCAAACTATATTTTTCTTTAACGTAACAAGCCTTAAGTATTTTACTTTTTTAAAAAATCTCAACCCTAAAAACCACATGGAGTACATCTAGTGTGTATTCACTTTAATTCATTGAAGAATTAAATAAAGTAGAATATGAATTTACTTAGAATACAATAAAGCAGATAGTTAAATGTTTAACCCTGCATTTCTGCAAGTATCTTTCTCTTCAAAATAAAATGCAGAAATACCTTATCCCTTGTAAATTTAAAAGTCAGTCATTAGATCGGTTTCCTTTACTGCTTTTGGCTGCCAAGGAGTGTCCTGTGCTATGCACATTGTTTTGGTTGTCTATTACCCTTAGCAAACTAACCCAAACCTTAGTGGCTTTAACAACAAACACCATTTTACTTGCTCAGGATTCTGTGGGTCAGGAATCCAGGCAGGGTTCATCTGCGTAGTTCCTCTATTACATGTGACGTTAACTGAAGTCATCCGCTCTGCTGGAGGGTCCAAGAAGGCTTCCCTCATGTGTCTGGCACCCCAGTGCCCCTCCATGTGTTCCCTGGCTCTCCACATGGCTTGCTTGGACTTCCTCAAAGCATGGTTGTCACCGAGGAGTCCAACTTCCTATAAAGAGGCTGGCTTCTAAAAAGGAGCACTGTGTCACGAAGGGATCTACGGCTGTAAACCTCTTAAGGGCCAGGCTTAAGAAAATAGAAAGTTACGAAACATCGCTTCTGCTGCTTGTTAACGGTCTGAACAAGTCGTGGCCATTCCAGATTCAAGAGGAGGGAGGGAAATAGACATCACTTCCCACTAGATGAAGTAGTAAGAATTTGCAGCTAACTTTAATCCTTCACACGCTTTCCTGACATAAGTATGTCTAGTTTAACTGGCTAGAGCTGGTTAACCAGGATTAGCTGCAGTGTTGGAGCTGTAGGGTATTAGTCTGAAAGCTATAGGTTGATTTTCTGACCTCTCTGTGGGCTTCTGGTGGTTTGAGCTGAGTCATGAGATTTTGATCACTTTTCACTTCAACTTGCAGAACTCGTTCTTGGGACATGCAAGAAGTGCAATCCCTTCCACCAAAAGAGGGCCCAGGAAAAAGCGAAGGAATTCCATAAACATCCTCTACTAAACGACATAACCTCAGTAAAGAAGAGCTACCTAATACTGTTTTGTGTTATAGAAAGATATTTCTGCTGACCAATTCTCAGTATGTAGCTTATGTTTACTTTTTTTGTTTCAAAGAGTGATGATACCTTTCAAGGACCCAGGCACGTTAAATTGCTCAACCCCTTTGAGATACACAGTACAAATTTACAGCTTGATGGGCTAGAGTTCTTGATTGACTCTCTAGAAAAGAAAAAAAAGGGAGATATAAAGTATGACACTTAATGCTTAGTTTATTTTATACAAAAATTACATTTTCCGTATGTTAATCCTAAGGTTACATACTGACACTTCTGTTTTCTATTCCCGAGCACAAAATTCTGTCCCCACTTCCAAATTAGGACAAAAAGAATGTTGGTAGTGGTGGTGGTAGTGGTGGTGTGGAGTGTGTGTGTATGTTTGTGTGTGTGTATGTGTGTGTACGCACTTATATGACTATGTTAAGAGAGAGCAAGGTCTAAGCAGATGACGGCAAAATAAAGGAACACATATTTACATCAGTTTACTAAACTGACCTTCCGATTCTGGCTTGTCCCGTCACTATAGGGGAAAATAGTCATTTCCCAGGGTAGTGCATTAATTATATAAAATTCTAAATTTTGAGGGGGATTTGATTTTTTGATATTTTCCTGTGTTTTGAAGGTCAAAAAAGACAAAAGAAAGGAAGTGTAATTTTTATTCTTGTTTTGACTTTAAGCCTCTTTTTAAAAAAATTCAAATTTTCCTTACCTAGTCTCTTATTTTTAAACTATTAACCATTTAGACAATAAGGCAAGTCTTCCTTGATCCTGGAGGAGTCAGTTTATTCTATTTGATGCCCCATTCCAACATTTTAGTCCTTTTCATCTTTTTTTTAATATTAACTTTTTTTATGTTAACTCCGAATAGTAAAAAAAAGTGACTTTATTATTCAGTAGTGAAAATTTGGATCAACCCCGCCAATTACAAATAAAACAAAACAGAAATTACAGTTTCTTTCCTGGTTGTCTCTTTCTGAATAGCAAAAGGAAATGAAGAAATCTCTCCTCTGCTTAGGGTCTCATTTTCTCCTACATTGAGAATGACCTGTGCTTTGAGGGATGTGATCACCCAGTTTCTGGAGACCCTTTCAAAATATCACTTTTTTGATGCTTTTGGAAAATCTCTACCAAATGCCAAAGTCTAGTTTCCATGGTACATTTTCTGTGAGAAGGGCTCATTAGAGCAATTTACTGGGGACTTGTGTGATTTAGAAATGGTCTTAATAGGAACTAAACCAACACCACCAGCTCATTTCATTTAGACCATTAAGCACATTAGGTGATGAAGATTTTGTCAGTTCCTCTCTAGCCAGATTAGACTAACAAATTAAAAATGAAGGATGCTTTCACTCCTGTGAATTTCCTGAGCTTCTCTATCAAGGCTCCCTCTGGGGTCCTGCTTTGCCCTATTGCCTTAAACCAACATGTAGGCCTCAGAAGCTGAACAGGGATGCGCTAATGACAACTGCCGCTGATGAGTTCTGATTTATCTTCATATAATTGTCCCCAATTAGAAACCACTAGGAACACATCATGGAACATTTATAAGTGAAAATAATGTTTCATTTAATAGGAAGCATGAGTGAAAGAAAGATGGCATTGGACTTAATTAAGGAGAGGAAAATTAGTTTGCTCAAGTCTATAAGATGAGCAGAATTTAAAAACTGAAAAAAGAGAGAGAGATTACTATATAGTGGCATAAAATATAGTGCTATTTGAAAAGGATGGATTTTCCTTATGTATGTGGACAGCACCTTCCTTCCTCCCCTACAGAGGAATAATCTTGCCCACTGTGGCCCTCTCTTGAATCAAGATATATACTGAATTTAAGGGAACAAATGGTAATATGTAAATTTAGATGTATAAAAATGTAACTAAGGTTTCATTGTTTTTATAAAAGGATTTGTCATGGTACACTGTTAAATAATATGTACACCTGAAGTATTTAATATGCAGGGTAACTGATAGCTAAGCAGCTGATTAGTGAGTGTTTTTATTCCAGTTGAGGTTGTGCAAATCAAAACATTCACTCAATGGATTGCTTATTCCAGTGATGCTTTATGACAGGTATAATAAGAGTGTTAAAGTCCCTTTTTGTCAGTGCATTTCTGACGAAGACAAATCCAGCAAAATAAACAAAGGGTACACTTAGAATATAAAGGGGAAGTCCTGCCTTGTACTGACCACTAATCTCCATTTGTGAACACATGTTTATGAGTTCCAGGCATAGAGCTTCATACTGTGGAATACAAAGATGAATGCTGTTTGGTCTCCATCCTCAAAGAGCTCACACTCCAGCAAAGACAAATATTAAAAAACAAATCATCATAGCATGTTTCGATGAGTGAGAAAGCTGTTCTGGCATCTCAAAGGATGCAGAGCCTCAATCAGCCTAGACCTCTAAGGCGGGTGACTGAGATTAGGTCCTCAAGATGGGTCATTGGGGTCCCCACAGACCAAACATGCTCTGTGAATGAGCTTGGGTTTGACCCCACAGACAATGGAAGACCACTGAAGGCTTTTGAACTAGGGGTTTCATGATCAGATTTCTGCTTTAGGATGTTGATTTCAGTGGCATGGGGGAAACTGATTGCAGCAAGAAAAGACTGCAGGCATAAAGAACAGGAGAGAAGCAGTTGGGTGGAGTGAATTGGGGAAAAGGAGGGGAGGACTAGTTGATAACTCTGTGCCTGGGACTTTCGTGTACATTATCATTTAATCCCCACAATAGCAATCTAAGGGAGCTCATTTTCAGGGCCAGCTACATAATCTGCCCAGAGCAAAATTAAAATATGTGGTTTGTTGTTCAAAAAGCAAATGGTGGGGGGCAATGTCATTAAAGGTACTAAAACAATGCTAAAGCTTTTTCCTTTCTTCCAAGATCTCTTTCTCTCTCTCCCCCTCTCTCTCTCTCTCGACTTGTCATAATGTTTTTTTATTTACTATTTAATGTCATTCTAAGAAAAGAAAAATTAATATTTTAAATCATTAGCATGAATTTTGCCATGTATCTTTATGCTGTGCAGTGTGAGATTTAAATGCAAATATCAGAGCATTTAACATGCATGCAGAATCACTGAAATTATACAATTCATATTTCATAGCCCATGCATGCGTATGTATTTCATTCTTACCAGAACAGTGGAAACGATGCACAAATGTACCTCAACTGCTTTTATTTCACTTCTCAATTTGCACATATTCTACCAACATTCTCTTCCTGAAGAGGAAGAAAGAACTGAAAGGAAATAGAGCTGTGGTTGTCATATCTTTCCCTTTCCTTCTGGGTTATCATTTTCAGCATAAAGAGTTGGCTAACAGGGGAATAACATGAGTAAGAAAGGATATGATAAGATTCCTGGATTGTTTATGTTTCTTAGAACATCATTGCCTTCTTCATTCAAAGCAAGTTCTAGTTCAAAGGGACAGCATGGCCTTTGGGGGCCATCACTTCTCCTGCTTAGTCAGTCATAAACATAACACACTTACCCTGTACTCACCTTGAGTCTTGCTCAACACCAACAACACATCATGGGTCCAGCAGGGCATTGAAAATGCTGTATGTGAATGAGCCAGCAAGGAGCAGAGGACATGCATATTGTGCATATCTTCTCCACTCATGCCATGTTCCATTGTCTTGTTGGATTTCTCTTGCGAAACACAAGTTCAAAGATAGAATTGTGAAGGGTTTCGAGATAGCAACAGTAGAGCATTAAACTAAGCTTGGGACCCTCTGAGCATGGGACCTTGAGCAGCTGCATAGGTCTCACTCCCATGAAGCGGGCCCTGATAATGTTATCTCAGTACATATGAGGAGACAGAGGTTAGGCAGTAGGATGTGACTTCGTCCGTGTTCCTCTCAGGCAGTGGGAAATCTGTGATGGTGTTAAAAAATTATTTGATGACACTTGTTAAAGAATGGTAAGGCAGACTTTGTTCAAGGGGGGCTACTATAATGGGATTTTACAGTAGGAGAGGGAGATTGGGCTCAACTCCAAACACAACAAGGTAAAATGGGAATTTATAGCCAAGGAGCAGGGTGGGTGTCAGTGGATGGAAAATTACTGAGAGGAAACATCAGGGGTAAGGGGGCATTCTGGCTAAACTGACCTAACAGGATTCCTGCTGGACGCAAGCTAGAGTGATCAGACATCCCTCGGGGGATGGTGCAAGATGAGGAACTCCATCAGATATCAAGGGTGATCAGATACCGAGCATGGGGAATTCTGGTTAAATTGACTTAGCAGGATTCTTGCTGGAACTAGACTATAGGAAGAAGGACATGGAACCCAAGATTGGGCCTAGTCAGAAAAAGAGCTCAGCCATTTGCGCCAATATGAATGGACCTTGAGGGTATTATCCTAAGCAAAATAAGCTAGACAGAGAAAGGCAGATGCCGTATGATTTCACTCATATGGGGAAGATAAGCAAACACATAGATAAGAACAGATTAGTGGTTACCAGAGGGAAAGAAGCTGGGAGGGGTGGAGGGCAAAAGGGCTAAAAGGGCACATATGTGTGGTGGCAGATAAAACTAGACTATTGATGGTGAATACAATGCAATCTATACGGAATCTGATATGTAATAATGTATACCTGAAATTGCACAATGTTTTAAACCAATATGACCTCAATAAAATAATTAGAAAAAAAGAGCTCAGAAGAGCCTAACCAAAGTTTGGCCAAAGAGAGAATCTTTGTTCACAGGAAGAGTTACTCCTGTCCCCAGGCGCAGAGTTCTTTATATCACCAGGCCAGAGAGAACAGAAAGCTCCAACCACAGCAATTAAGTGGGGAGGGCTTGAAGGGGCATTTACAATGAGGAATGGATAGGTAGATGCTAAGGATCTCAAAAATGATTTGGGGGAAGAAAGGCTGTAAATATCTTAAGAAGTAGATATTTTAATTTATGGATTTCTAAATGATTTCATACATTTGGCTGGCAGTACAGTTGTTAAGTGAGACCTCACATTCAAATCCTTATTCTTTCTTAAAAGGAGAACTTCAGGACAAACACAGCCAGCACGTGACGGTAAGACGGGGGGCTGATCCAGCTTTTCATTTTCAAATATCAGATATTAAATGTTGGAAAGAAAGTTATTTTTTTAATGTATGATTTTTTTTTTCCAACACAGCAAATATGGAAAGAAATGTGCAGACAGATGTAATCAAGTAGACCAGTTTCCAAGAGTTGGGATGGTGGGGAGGGGGTCGCGGAAAGAGCTTGGCGCTGCAGTAGCTCCCCCACAAATTAGCAGGAGGAGCAGAGCATTTCTTCGAGGTGAAAGCCAACTTTAATGAATATGCTTCCAGAGAGCCAATGAGTTATATCATGTGAGGTCTCTTGGGCTCACATAGAATGCATTAAGACCTATACTTTGCTCTGCCACTGTAAGCCAAAATCACATTTTTAATTTTCATGGAAAACATATGGCAGTGGAAGTGAATCCAGGGGCCTGATGAGCAGGGACCTTAGATGTAATGCATGAGTTTTCGTTCAGAAGCAGCACAGTTCCTTGCATCTGACTGGCAATAGGCAGTATGATTGGTATATTATGTTCCAGGGAGAATGCCTTCATTCACAGAACAAAGCCGAAGTGAGCCCAGGGCAGGGTCACCTGAGCTCTGCCTGCTACGAATGAAGAACAAAAAGGACAATCAGTATTGAGCACTGGTTTCTTTTTTTCTTTGTCCTTCCTCTTTCTTTTCTTCCTTCCTTCTTCCCTTCCTTCCTTCCTTCCTTTCTCTTAACTCCACTATTCCCAATCTTTTTGCAATTCTGGTTTAATTATTAGTATGTGGGAATAATCGAGTAGCAAATTGCATATAGAAAAACCAGTTCAGGGTAAAGAAAGTAAAGCATACCAATCCATACCCTACTCAATTTTTTTTTTACCTTTTTATTTTGAAATGATTATAGACTCATAGGGATTTGCAAAATAAAATACACAGAGAAGTGTCCTATAACTTCTTCCAGTCCCGCCAATGGCAATATCGTGTATAACTAAAGAGTACAGTATCACAATTATAAAACTGACGTTGGTACAATCCACAGATTTCCCCAGTTTTACATGCACTCATTTATTTATTTATTTATTTTTTGCTGAGGAAGAATTGCCCTGAGCTAACATCTGTGCCAATCTTCCTCTATTTTTTTTTTATTGTGGTCATAATAGCTTATAACATAGTGAGATTTCAGTTGTACACTATTATTGTTTGCCATACCCCATGTAAGTATGCCCCTTCACTCCTTGTGCCTGCCCTCCAGTGGTAACCACTGATTTATTCTCTTTGTCTGTAAATTTGTTTATATTCCACATGTGAGTGAAATCATGTGGTGTTTGTCTTTCTCTGTCTGGCTTATTTCCGTTAGCATGATGCCCTCAAAGTTCATCCATGTGGTTGCAAATGAGACAATTTCATCTTTTTCGTGGCTGAGTAGTATTCCATTGTGTACATATGCCACATCTTCTTTATCTAATCATCTGTCATTGGGCACTTTGGTTGCTTCCATGTCTGGGCTATTGTGAATAATCCTGCAATGAACAAAGGGGTGCATAAGTCTCTTTGAATTATTGATTTCAAGTTCTTTGGGTAAATACCCAACAGTGAGATATCTGGGTCACAGGGTATTTCTATTTTTAATTTTTTGAGAGATTTCCATACTGTTTTCCACAGTGGCTGCACCAGTTTGCATTCCCACCAGTGGTGGATAAGGGTTCCCTTTTCTCCACAACTTCTCCAACATTCACTGTTGTTTGTCTTCATGATTATAACCATTCTAACAGTTATAAGATGGTATCTAATTGTAGTTTTGATTTGCATGTCTCTGATGATTAGTGATGTTGAGCATCTTTTCATGTGCCTGTTGGCCATCTGTATATCTTCTTTGGAAAAATGTCTGCTCATATCTTCTGCCCACTTTTTGACTGAGTTGTTTGTTTTTTTGTATTTCATTTGTGTGAGCCCTTTATATATTTTGGAGGTTAACCCCTTATCTGATATATGATTTGCAAATATTTTTTCCCAGTTAGTGGGTTGTTTTTTCATTTTGATCTTGGTTTCCTTTGCCTTCCAGAAGCTCTTTAGTCTAATGAAGTCCCACTTGTTGATTTTTTCTTATCTTTCCCTTGTCTGAGAAGACATGATGTTCAAAGTGATCCTTTTAAGTCTGATGTCAAAGAGTGTACTGCCTGTATTCTCTTCCAGAGATTGGTTTCAGGTCTTACCTTCAAGTTTTTGATCCACTTTGAGTCTATTTTTGTGTATGGGGACAGATAATGTTCTACTTTCATTCTTTTACATGTGGTGTCCAGTTTTTCCAGCACGATTTATTGAAGAGACTTTCCTTTCTCCAGTGTATGTTCTTGTCTCCTTTGTCAAAGATTAGCTGTCCATAGATGTGTGGTTTTATGTCTGGGCTTTCAATTCCGTTCCATTGACCTGTGTGCCTGTTTTTGTACCAGTACCATGCTGTTTTGATTACTATAGCTTTGTAATATATTTTGAAGTCAGGGATTGTGATGCCTCCAGCTTTGCTCTTGTTTTTTTAGTCTTGCTTTGGCTATTCAGAGTCTTTTGTTGCCCCATATGAATTTTAAGATTCTTTGTTCTATTTCTGTGAAGAATATCATTGGGATTCTGATTGGGATTGCGTTGAATCTGTAGATTACTTTAGGTAGCATGCACATTTTAACTATGTTTATTCTTCCAATCCATGTGCATGGAATATTTTTCCATTTCTTTATGTCATTATCAATTTCTTTCCGTAATGTCTTATAGTTGTCTTTGTATAGGTCTTTCAACTCCTTGTTTAAATTTATTACTGGATATTTTATTCTTTTTGTTGTGATTGTAAATGGAATTGTATTCTTGAGTTCTTGTTCTGTTAGTTCGTTATCTGAGTATAGAGATGGTACTGATTTTTGTAAGTTGACTTTGTACCCTACAACTTTGCTGTAGTTGTTGATTATTTCTAATAGTTTTCCAATGGATTCGTTAGGGTTTTCAATATATAAAATCATGTCATCTGCAAACAGCAAGAGTTTCACTTCTTCATTGCCTATTTGGATTCCTTTTATTTCTTTTCTTGCCTAATTGCTCTGTCCAAAACCTCTACTACTATGTTGAATAAGAGTAGTGAGAGTGGGCACCCTTGTCTTGTTCCTGTTCTCAGAGGCATGGCTTTCGGTTTTTCCCCATTGAGTGTGATGTTGGCTGTGGGTTTGTCATATATGGCCTTTATCACATTGAGGTTCTCACTCTGCCTCTATTTTGTATATGGGTCACTGTTACAGCATGGTCTCTGACGAATGGTGTAGGTCCACGCCCAGGAACTGAACCCAGGCCCCTGAAGCACAGCATACCAAACTTAACCACTAGGCCATGGGGCTGGCCCCTACATGTATCATTTTTGTGTGTGGGGGGGTGGGGAGGGGTGTTTAGTTCTATACAATTTTATCGCATAAGTAGCTTTATGTAACTACCACCACAATCAAGACACAGGACTATTCATCACCAGAAGGCACCCTCATGCTGCCCCTTTATATCCATACCCACACTCATCCCCCATCCCGAAGGCCTGGCAACCACGAATCTGTTCCCCTCTTCTATAATTTTGTTATTTCAAGAATGTTATTTATCTTTTACACTCAGCACAATGCCCTTGAGATTCCTCCAAGTTGCTGCTTATTGCATATATCAGTAATCAGTTCTTTTTTGTTGCTCTGTGTGTCTCCTTGGCATGGATGCGTCAGCTTGTTTAACCATTCACCTATTGCAGGACATTTGCTTGTTTCTACTTTTTGGCAATTATGAATAGACAGCTATGAACATTTTTGCACTTATTAAACATTTGAACTGAACCTTCAAATGGTTGAAAGACCACTCACTCCTGCTCATAAGGAAGGAAAGATCCATGTTACCATGAGAGTTGTTCAGGTGCAGTACATGATTTCTGCTCTGTAAGGGTACTAACACTGAAATTTATTTTTACAGATCATCTGATGGTACTCAAAGTCACAAAACAGAAGACCCAGTTTTCTGTTTCTTGTGAAACAGGCAATGGTTATTTGCATAAATTTCCATTAGGTATCTAAGAGGTGTTAGCTTCACTTATATTAATAAAATCATGTCAATTTCAGTCAAATTCAATACTCACGACTTGACACCTATAAAAACAGCAGACTTATGAAGCAAGAGCAGGTGAAGGAAAAGCTGTGAGAAAATAAGTGTGTGTTAGAGCAACAGAAGAGTGGGGCACCTCACACTCGTATGCACATTCAACACACTCACACACATAAACACACTTCTCACCCACTCACACATACACACACAAAATCCCAAGAAGCTAGGAAAACATAAACTGACCCCTCCTTTTGCCCAGAGATCTCCCGAAGGTTAAGGAGCTCCCTTCACTGACTGGATCTTCACATCAGGGATAATTCTGGGATATTGAGAGAAAAAGACTGAAACTTGGAGTATCTGAGAACCTTGATATAGGCAGCACCTCTGTCAGCAAACACAACTGCTCTTCTCCTGCCTAAGAAGTCGGTTATGAATGATCAAACTGCAAAATACAGTAAGCTCTCTGTATGAGTTACAGTGAACACCACAGGTCACTATTAATACAACAATGTATAATGCAGTAGTATACACTTAGCACACAAAACTATTCAATTTTTGGTGGTTTGGAAGCCATTTCAAAATACTATAAGATCTCAGAGTAATTTGATTAACAGTATCCCTTGTCATCGGCAATGCAATTTACTACATTCCAATTTCTGGAATGCCCACACACAAAGATATTGTGGTACTTTATTGCAGAATGTGGCTGGCATTCAGAAATTTTGCTTCAACTACTGTACAGTTCTGAAGTGCTAGCATAAGCATTTAAAAAAATACCTATCCCATGCGTGGAAAGTCTCCCAGAAAACTACAAAGGGAGATATAATGTGAGAATTTTCTAGTTTATAATTCACCATTTGTCCCTTATTCTGATATTGAATTTTATACATAATATGTCTCTTGTAATATAACTACAATCAACTCCAAAACTATAAAAGCATTTGAAGAAGAGAAACTTGAATGCATGTCTTTCCCATGGTAAGAGCTGGGCTTTTGTGTAGAAAATACATTTAGGATGACTGAGCCTACGGCTAATTCTTTGTGGTTGCTAGAAACTGGAGTACGTGTTTTAAAGGAATTAAGACAAAACAGAATTCATGTGAATTCTCCGTGTTTAGCTCTGGGTGGCCAGCTCAGAAAGCTGACAGTGTTGTAGTACTCTGATACACACTGGAGCCCTGTGCATCCAGGCTGCAGTGTGGGACCCATTCCTGCTTTGAGGTATCAATTGCCTGGATAATTTGTCAGTCACCAACTCCAACAAAATTAGCTTAGCAATATGAATTTCCCCTGCCTCAAACTAAAAAGAAATTAATAATAGCAATTTAGGTCTGATTTATTTTCTCCCCAGGTTTTGAAAATAGCAAGTGGAGGTTTTTACTCTCGCAAGAGCAGTGATGGTTGTCAGGAGAGGCATCCTGGCGGGACTGATTAGAAGACTTATGGTTTAAAAGCAAATCGTCTTCCTTTGGAAATCACAGACTGCCTTTTTGCCTTCCCCAGTCTAGTGTGGAAAAGAAAGATGGTTTAGATTCTGCAAAACCTTTTTCGTATTTGTGTGATAAATTGGCCCCAAACATAAACAAGTTGCAGTCCACGTCGTTGACCTCTTAACTTTCAGTTCCATGAGTTGGCTGTACTCTCACAGGACTCTGTGGAGAGCTCACTTTATTTATTTTTTTTTAATGTCTTCTATGTTCCCAGCACTGTTCAGTGGGTTTTATATACATTGCATACTTAACTTTCACAAGATTCCTATGGGAAAAGTTCTAGGGTCCCAGGCTCATTTGTAAAATGGGGAAACTGAGGGGAAAAGAGAGTAAGTGACGTGCTGAAGGTCCCACGGACCTGTGTGCAGTAGTGCCTTGAACACACACCTCTTCGTTTGACGGTTGTCCCAGTTCTGTCCCTTACTTACCCGTGCTCTTGTCAGACTGCGCAGTCACGGGGAGCTAGCGGTGCATGTGTCTATCCTGCATGTCCAGGGCCATGGTGAGCACTCACCAAGAGTTTGTGGTGGCTTTGTTTTCCCATTTTCTGCAGGACTGGTTGTGACTGGCAGCCTAGGCACAGACACCGCCATGCCTGGGGATTTTCTTAATGTCCACTGTTCCTGTTTTCTCATGTCTGTGCCCATTTTGACCCTCCTGCAGTGGACTGCAGTGGACTCCAAGAGATAAAATAGATTACAGTAAGCCATGACCTACAAGTCCTATAAGCCGTTTTAGCAATATGTGGTGAAACAAGAAGGAATTCCATAGTTGCTCAAGGTGTGCCAGGCCCTGATCACCTGATATAAAAATCACTTGACATAAACTAATTTATTTAGCCCTCAAAATGTCTCCATTTAGGCCCAGATTGTCTGAGTAACTTGCCCAAAGTGTCCTTGACTGAAAGTGGCGGAGCTGGGGTCCAGTCTCAGGGAGCCTGGCTTTTGAAGCCACGCGCTCGGCTGCTACACACAAGGCCTCCTGGTTGAGGAGCTGTGTGGTGCTCTAGCTGTCCACTATGGCCCTGTAAGCATTTTTATAACAGCTGTAAAGTTATATGCTTGACGAAAATGGTTAAAGCAGAAAGAAGATGTGTGATCTAAGAAAGAAAGGAACATTCTAATCACACAGCGGAGATTTTGTGACATTCATTTGGGAATATATCACAGATACTTATGGAGAGCACAAGCAATAGAGAAGGGAAGTCAGTTCCACAGAAAGTTCTGGGGGAAGCAGGGTTACTCACCAACCCAAATTAACAAGGACTGGATACAGGGCGCTAATGTACAAGGGCAAGAGCGGCCTAACAAGGCTCCATGGGGTACACTTCTCACCATTTTTGCTGAGTATATGACATTTCCAGTCTTTGGGACTTTTGACCAAGGCCATTATATTTCACAGCCAATGGCTACTCTTGTGATGTGGCTGCATGAAAAGCCATATACTAAGAAATACTTTATATCAGAATACAGTTTTGGATCATATGGATGTCATAGATAAAAGGCCCTGTGCTCCTGTGGGCTAGAATCAAATGTCAGTTCTGAAGCAATTTATTTCCTAATAGTTTCTCTGGCTTATGTTTTAGGTGCATTGCTTAACTTGAAAGCAAACTAACAAAAAACTCATAGTTCCTTACCTTTATTTCCTTTAGAACCATATTGTGAGCAATAATACACCACATGATACAGTGTAGGGGTTAATGCTCTGGGCATCAAAAAAGTTGGGAAAGAAAATAAGAAGATGTATTTGAGGATGTTCATAGCAGACGGAGTAGCTGTAGTAATGGTTTGCTTTGTGTCTTTTCCTGACGTTAAGAAAACTCTCTGCACTTTCATATATATATATATTTTAGAAACGGCCAGGAGGTGGGTAAGGAGACTATCAGGCTGGAAATGATGAGGAAGAAAATCATTTCTCGAAGAACTCACAGGTTATTCTTTGGTTTAAACTCGTTTTTCTCCCACGTCATGCCCTCAGAACTGGAAAGTTATTGGTTGCTTACTTGAAATGTTCCAACTATAGCAAACTTGAAACATAGTAAAAGTGATACTGTCATTTTTCTCATATGCAAAGGAGAGAAAAAAGTAATTATATCTCGAAAACCATTCTTTTCCTCTTTTATTTGTAGTTAACATATTTCAGGATTGTTTTCCATCATTTGAATTTCAGCTATGAGTGATTCTGACAATGATGAGAATATTATATAGAGTTGAATCACAAGGATTTATCTAAGCATTGAACTAAACATGTTTTTTGAATGTAATAATCATGACTTTTCCTATTACAAGTATGGTAGGCATTCTTAAATTAATGTTAGCATTTTTCCTTCACTTTTCATTAAGTAAAACATTAGACATAAAAGTGAAATCCCCTTTTTAGCCCTCCTCAGACTTATTTCTTTCTGTCCTCCCTCAGAGGCCACCACCATCATGAATTTAGGTGCAACTATTTGTTGTTTTTTGTTGGTGAGGAAGTTTGGCCCTGAGCCAACATCTGTTGTCAATCTTCCTCTTTTTGTTTGAGGAAGATTGTCCCTGAGCTAACATCTGTACCAGTCTTCCTCTCTTTTGTATGTGGGATGCCACCACAGCATGGCTTGATGAACGATGTGTAGGTCCACACCTGGGATCCAAACCCACAAACCCTGGACCACCAAAGAGGAGTGTGTGAGCTTAACCACTATGCCACCGGGCTGGCCCCAGGTGTATCTTTTTAATCAATATGTTTATATGATCTCTCTCTCTCCTTCTCTCTCTCTCTGTATATATAGTTTAAAGACTCGTTTAAACCAAAGAAGACCTTTTGTGTGTGTGTATATATGTGTTTATGTATATATTTATACACAATATTGTCTAGTCAATGTTTTAAAAATTTACATAATTGAGATTATGTAGTACATAATCTTATGTGCAATTTGCATTTTCCACTCTATGTTTTGCTTTTGAGAACCACCCACGTTAACACATTATGTATCTGGCTAATTTATTTTAGCTGCCAAACAGTTTTTATTCCATGTGTATGTCATATATAATATGTAATAATATCGTTACGTTTGTCTATTCCCCTATTGCTGATCACTTAGGTTGTTTCCATTGTTTTGCCACTGCCGACATGTAGGCATGAACAGTCTTGTCCAAGTCTCTTGGGCGCAGGTGCACAGGTGCCCCTGGAGGCTCAGCCTTGCAGCAGAATCACTGGGTAATTAGGTATTTGCATATAAAACATTACCAGGTATTGCCTCATAGCTCACCCAACTATTTCATTAATTTACTCTCCCACCTACAATGAATGAGAATTCTTATTTCCCATTTCCTCTGCAACACTTAGTATTGTTAGGCTTTTTAATTGTTTGACAGCCTGTGGAGTATAAGGAGATATCTTGTGCTTAATTTTTATTCTTTCAATTCCTAACAGAGTTGAGTATCTTTTAATGTGTTCGGTGGCCCTACATTCTTGATTTTTCTACTGCGCATCAGCTCTACATATGTTTGTTGACCTCTTTTCTATTTGGTCCTTTAATCTCTATCTTATTGATTTGTAGGAGTTATTTATATGTTCTGGAAACAAATCCTTTGAAAGTTATATGTGTTGCAAATATCTTCTCCTAGGACGTGGCTTGTTTTTTCAACTTGGTTTGTGGTGTTTATGTTTGTATTTTTCTTTTTATCACATAGGAGTTTTAATTTCGGTGCAGCCAAAGGTGTGAATAGGGTAGTTCAGAATGCAGCCTCTAAAACCAGACGCCCAGAGTGATAATCTTGGCTCCACTAGCTGCTGGCTGTGGGTCCTCCAGCCAGTTCCTTAACATCGTTTTATCTCAGTTTCATTATTTGTAAAATGGGAAAATATTATGTGTCTCAAAAGTTTTGTCATGAAGATTAACTGTAAATCAGTTAGAATATTGTCTGGTATGAAGTGAGAGCTATCTAAGTGTTAGCTACTGGGATTTGTGCTTTTAATATATATATTTTTATAACTCTTTCATAGCATCACTGATTTATGTACATATTTATGTATTTGTTTAAAGATTAAATGTTACTTATGATAGTCTTTTTTATAAATTTTTTTTCACAATAATTGGGTTCAGGAACTTACACATAGTTATGTTTAAATACATATAGACTGATCTAAATTACATATATATTTGTATTGAATTTAATTCATTAGACATTATTTCTATTTCAAGAAATAGCATTTTGATATTGAAAGCAATCTTCATTTTCTGAAATTGAACATGCCTGGAAGTTACAACTGCTTCAAAAATGACTTTTATATTATATTAAGTTGATCGATATAATTGGGAGACAGTTCACCACGAGTAATCCCTAAACACCTGAAATAAGAGTGTCTGAGACATAGGCATTATCCATGTTTATCGAATGAATAAATAGTTTGTTTGCGTTTTTGAAAAGCATCCATCTTAGAGCAGTTTTTAAGAGAAGGAATCAAGCGTGTAAAATATGCATTTGCATAGACTCCTCTAACAGGGAGAGTAAAGTGTGCACTTAAAGGAAAGAAAATCCAAACCAGATTTCTCTTGGGACTTCTGGTTTCTGTGATCAGTCATGCTTTTAATGCATTTTAACTGTGCTAAAGGAATCAGGAAACCATTTAAGTGATTAATGCTCTTTGCCCAAAAGGAAGGGTATCTCTGCCTTGAGAAGATAGTTTCATATTCACTGCCAATGGTATTTTTTCAATTGTGATTAAAAAAAAAAGTTTCTTCTTGTTCTGTTGCATCATAGAATTGAAACATTTTTGCAAGAGATGAACAAAAGATAAATACTATGTAACAGTGTTATTGTAATCACCCGTTTTTGTAGGTGAGTGGATAAATCTCAAAGGATGGGTAAAAGCTGTGGCTGACCTTATTTGTGCTGGAATGACCCAAGACATTGTCTTCCAGCTCTGTACTGTGCACATGGAAGGTAGAGAAGCAAGAAATGCCTTGCAAACTCAAATCATGGCGCATTTCTGTATTATTCAGTGTGACATTTATTCTACAGAAACAAACAACCCTCCAACTTTAGAGTTTTAACACTGCGGTGGTCTATTTGTCACTTATGCTGCGTCTTCTCTGGGCTGGCGAATTCTCTCCATGTACTCAGGAACCCATTTCAACACGGGACTTAGGAAAGAGAGAGATCAGGAAGATCTCATGCCTGCCCTTCTATGCTTGGGGCAGGAGGTGGCACTTGTCACTTCCTCTCACATGCTTTGACGTGACTCCATCTGTTTGCATGGGAGGGAAGTGTGGTCTTCTATGTGCCTGAATGGAGAGCTCGGGGACTTTGAGCCCTCAAAGAGACTTCCATTGACTGACTGTTGCTGCTCCAGGCGAGAAGTAACTTAAGTGTGTTTCCCTCCACAACGTTGGATTATGACTCAGGAATATGAGTTTTGGAGTTGGGCAGATTAATTGAAATCCTTGCTGAGGTCCTTAAGATTCGTGTGGTCAAGTTAACATCAATAAACCTGTTATTCCCCATCTACCAAAAGAGATCTGTGATTGTTATGGATTAGCAGAGCTGTGGTATACAGTAAGTGCTTGGTAAAGGGCTGTACTTGTAAAAGGAATGTAGCAACATAAAAATGGTAAATCCGGGAGGGTATAACATGAGAATAATTTCTTATTGTATCGGAAAAATATTGTATCCACTTTCTGGGGCTTCCATAACAAATTACTACAACTGAGTGGCTTAAGACAAAAGAATTTTATGCTCTCACAGTTTTGGAGGCCAAAAGTCCAAAATCTACGTATCAGCAGGGCTCTGTTCCCTATGAAGGCTCAAGGGGTGGACCCTTCCTTACCTCTTCCAGGTTCTGATGGCTCCAGGCATTGCTTGGCTGATAGATGCATAACTCCTCTCTCCACCTCCATCTTCATACGACCTTCTCCTCTGTGTCTCTCTCCTCTTGTATGTCTTATATGAACACTTATCATTGGATTTTAGGATGATATCATCTGAAGGTCTTTAACTTAATTACTTGTGCAAAAGCCCATTTTCCAATAAGTAACCATTCACAGTTGCTAGGGATTGGATGTGGACGTATTTTTGGAGGGTGAGGGGCATCATTCAACACAACAGAAATATGAAAGCATTTTCTACCCCTATATAAAATGCCACTTACTAAGGAAATGTGCCCCATAAATGTATTCAGAAGCCATCTCTAAGGTACAGATTAAAGATCTAAAATCCACTTGCTGCTGTGAAACTGATGAGCTATTCATAGAAGGTGCTTGATCAGAGTGAAAGATTTAGTGAAAAAAGTGTAAAAAATCGTTCTCAAAATGATACCTGTCAGTAATTGACATCCAGATTTCTCACCAATTATTGACATATAAAAAAGGGCTATGTAGGAAGTGTTTGCATATATAATGAAAGACTTGTTCATATTTAGATATCTTAAATTTATTTATATATTTAATAAATCATTCACAAGTAATCTATGTTGCCTACATAGGTGCATTCTGCACATGTCTTTGGCGTGTCATGTATGTGAACAACCTTTCTACCTGGGTCCTTTTATAGGATGTATATGTAAAGTGAGAATTTGGGAACTAAATATTCAATTGGTGATAAAGGATCAAAATTTTTAAATTAGTTTAAACTGATAATCAGCTGAAAGGAACTGCTCCTGTGATATGTCTGGAAGAAAGTATAGATTTATTTCATCTTCTTTATAATGATAAGAGGAGAAAGTTGTTTCTTTATTACACTCCATTACAAAGTCTACATGAAACTATTCAGACTCGTATTTTAAAATTACTAAAATTGGGTAGAAGTGCATGTATGTAGAAGCAATTGTGAGGAATGAGTATAATAGGTTGGGCTTTGTAAAAAATGAACTATTCCCTGAAGATTACTGAACCATGTCCATTTATAACATACCTATACCTGTGAGTCAAAAGAGGTATACGCCAAATGGATTAAAGTTAAGATTCTATCAAAATGGGATCCCTTTTCCCAGTAAGAAGTTAAAGGATGTGCCGTGGAGCCGCTATTACTGCCCTAATGTGCCTTTGTGTCTTACAGTCTAGGGTCCTTTCGTTTCTAACCAATGCGTTATACCTGTGTATTCTCTTTTTTACAGTTCAACAGAAGAGCAGTTTCACTGGCAATCACAAGGTAAAGGACAGCTTCTTGATGAACACTTACACTTGTATCTACATGTATCTCTATTAATTAATCTTCTTGTGAACTTTAGAAAAAGATGTAAAAATGAATATGATAACACCATGACACTAGAATTAAGTGAAGTTGTTGTGATAGCTCATGATATCAAGAGAGTTAAGTTCTCTCAGTTTCCTGGTAACTTTTATGTTCTTCATGGATACATGGAGTTGGTGGGCCTTGACTTTTCATACTGGTTGACCAAGGATTGCAATGGGATATCCAATGAGAATTTTGTGGAGGTGATATCTTTGGTTAGGATACTTTCCATTATTAAATAATAACCTAAAGCTTTAATATTAACATTATCACATGTTTGTTCATCACTTTAAAATATTGTATTTCAGATGGTCAAAAAGATATCGAAGATGAACTTACAACAGGTCTTGAGCTGGTGGACTCCTGTATTAGATCACTGCAGGAATCAGGAATACTTGACCCACAGGATTATTCAACAAGTGAAAGTAAGTCGAACAACAGTCATGCTTGAAGACAATTAAAATATCAGAGTATCATAGCATTCTTTTTTCTGGTATAATTAACATCATGAGCCATACATATCTAATGGGACTTCAACATATGTTTATACTTGTTTTGTCCATTTTACTCCACTCTCTTCAACTTCCTTCCCACATTAGCCCACCCCAATTCACATTAGATTATAAACTCTCTTACATCAGTAATTGACATCGAGATTTCTCACCAATTACTGACATGGTGGCGATTCTCACAAATTCTCTGATATCCTTTTTGGCATCTAGTCTAGCACATTATATGAACTCCTCATGTATTTGTTTAAATCAACATAGTGTCTGTTTTAAAATTAATTACCAGTGCTTTACTCATGCAAATTATTGTTGGTAGAGATCTTTAAACAGTACAATTATATAACAAAATAGAAAAAATTGGTATAATATATTCAGTACTAACCATTTAGTACTATGCTATAGTACTAAGCAGTAACTCCTTACGTTTCTGTATTTATCCATCTTGCATTGCTATATTAATCTCAATAGAGTATTTAAAAATTTCTTTGTCTCCACTTAATTATATATTTTTCAACCACAGTGGTTGAGGCTTAGAAATAAAAGTGCTATGAGTTCAAACGAGACTCACTTTAATAAATCATAAAATTCTCTTGACCTATTTTAATAAAATCCCACAAAAAGCTAAAAATTAAATCATTAAAAGATAGATTACCCTGATAATTTCTACATCAGAAATCAGTGGAGCATTTTATTCCTTAATTTAAAAAACTAAAATTTCCTTGAATACCCATCAAAATTTGCTATATAAAAGGAAGATAAAAGAATAAGATAGCATACTGATCTTGAAACCATTTAATTTACATATTAGTTCATTTTCTCTATAATCTTTATGCTACTACTCTTAGGATAACATCATTGTGAATATCCAGATTTATTTAAATCCATACCATTCCCTCAATAAAAATTCTAAAGTAAGATGCATGATTTGCATTATCCTTGTTCTCTGTATTTTATATTTTAAAAAGTAGAATTGTTTTCTTTTCTCTCTGAGTCAATAAATAAATTTCTGTTGCAGGGGCAGTTGTAGTTAGAACTCTATTTAATTAATATTTGAAACACATGTACTCACTTTATGAAAGAGTCAGGAAAGCAGAGATAAAATAGTATGTCTTGAGGGGGGATGATATTAGATATCTTATTTTTCATATTGTTATAGAGAAACATGTTTGATTGTGGGTTTTTGAGAAGGGATAACCTTTAATACATGGAAAAGTGCAAAAAAAGAAGAAGAAAGAGTAAAAAAGGAGGAAAAAAATTAAAATAGAAGGGATAAATCAAGTATATCAATCTAGCACTACAAGTAAGCACACAATTTTTCTTTGAAAAGAATAAAACCTCGTTTGTAATAAGCAAAGGTAAAATAATTAAGTGATGTTTGTAATAGAGACACCTATATTAATGAAATAAATGCTGAAATTAAAGGAGAAGACAGAGCTAACCCTGATTGCATAATGGTTAAGGTTCAGCACTCTGACCACTGCAGCCCAGGTTTATTTGCCAGTCATGGAACCACACCACCCATCTGTCAGCAGCCGTGTTGTGGTGGCAGCTCACACAGAGAACTAGGACGACTTACAACTAGGATACACAACAAGGTATTGAATCTTTTGGGAAATAAAAGGAATCGACAAAGTAGTGACAGCAAATACAACAAACACAAAGAGTGGGATTGTGAAGAATAATGTGAGATGGAGTGGAATTTAATGGAAAAGCACTAAGCAGGGTCAAAGAGGAATTATGTGGTGAAAATATCTTTATTTATAAAGATGCTATAAACTCATACTAAAATCTAGTGAACCTGTATGCACCAAACAACATAGCATTTGAGTATTAAAACAAAAATTATTAAAAATCAAAGGAGAAGTTGATGAAAAATATGATTGTGAACATTTCAATGCACATTTCTCAGAATCAGACAGAATACTAGAGGAAAAAGCTACAGAAAGTTGGAACAGATAATTAACAAACCAATATATTAAATAAATTTAAAAAGTTAAATCCATTCAGTGTTAATCTACATTTGTTATATATGTCAAGGGAAAATTTATAAAACTTGATCAGCTATTGGATAGTAATGACAAGCCTAAAAACTAAAAAGGCTACATTCTTTGATAATAATCCAATAAAATTAAAAGTAAATAATAAATTGATTAGCCAAAATATATTCACATTAAGAAACATGCTTTTGGGGCTGGCCCGGTGGTGCAGCAGTTAAGTGCACACGGTCCGCTTCCATGGAGTTCGCTGGTTCGGATCCCGGGTGCAGACATGGCACCACTTGGCATGCCATGCTGTGGTGGGCGTCCCACATATAAGGTGGAGGAAGATGGGCACAGATGTTGGCTCGGGGCTGGTCTTCTTCAGCAAAAGGAGGAGGATTGGCAGCAGTTAGCTCAGGGCTAATCTTCCTCCAAAAAAAAGAGAAAGAAAAAAATTATTAAAAAAAAAAATAAACGTGCTTTTGGATCTACTGAATCAGAATGGAAGCAACAAAGAAAATTACAGACTATTTAAAAAGCAAATAAAATAGTGACATTTTATAATAAAAATGTAGGGATATGGGAAAAAACTGCACTCAGAGGTAATCTTAACTTTATTATTAAAAATAAAAGACAAAATAAAAGAATGCTGTACTCATTTTTGGGAAACTTAAACAAAGCTAAATAAACCAAAAGAAACTACAAAGATGGAAATAATAAAAGCAGTGTACAAAGTAATATAAAATAAAATAGTAGAGGAGATAAATAAATACTAGAAGCGATAAATGAAGTAATAGAAAAGATGAATATATGAATTTTTTTTGGCTTTAAGTCAACTAAAAATCCTGAGCTTTCTTACTTGTGACACTCTGCTGCACACATAAGAAAGGGAAAGAATCTTTAGTGTTCACTTTCATTTTCCTGCAGTATGTGTTTTAAAATTACCTACAAAAGATGTATATTGCAGGAAAGTTAAATACTCCAGTGTGGTTTTTTGGAATCTATTTAGTTGAAGACTCCTAGGATTTTAGTTGATTGTTCTTCTTGTAAGCTCCTGCTTCCTCATTTAAAGATAGGAAAAGAAACAAAGCAAAATCAACCAAAAAAAACAGGTGCTGAAAACACTCCCCGGAAGTTTTATACCAAAAGATATAAATGAAATGCAGAATATTGTTGTTCTGAAGAGACATTGGTTCTTACATTTTCAGAGTCACTTTGAGACTAAACTAATTGAGTAAAATTTAGGAGATTAATTTTAAAATATTGAGTGGATAACTATCATTTGGGGAATCAATTGTTGTAGATTTTAAATGTTTAGAGGGTCATAAAATAGAAATCTCAATTGCTTTTGTGTTTGTATCAGGGTCCAGATGGGAAACAGATTCCACTCAAAGAGTGTAACTGAAGACAGTTTAATTAAAGGACTGTTTACAGGAGTGGGCAAGATTAAAGGAACAAACGATGCCGGCTGAGGCACTTAGGGAGCAGCAACAGGCAGAAGCCCTGACACCCTTAGTCCTGAAGGAACAGTCGAGAGACTAGTCCAGCAGAGTCAATAGGCATGGCAGGATCAGAGGAATAAGTATCCTAACCTCTCTCTCCTCCCGCCTTCGGATGTCCTTCTTGTGCCTCCCACTGGCCAAATCCAGTCCTAAACCAAAGGGCAAGGGACCCCTGTGATATAGTCTGCATGGAGAAAAAGGCAGAGAATGATGGAGAGCCAAGAGAATAATCAGCACAATATTCTACTAAGTAGTAGAAGAGCATACCATGTTTATGTTCTTGATGTGCAAACTTAACAGACAGATATATAGTGGCTCTTTGACACATTTCGTATAATTAGCTCAAGCCATCAGATGCTGCTAGCCCCTTGTTTTTGTGATTATTCAATCAATGGATTCATTAGCTAAAGCAGACATGAAATAGCTAATGCTAAATTGGACCTGGCACACTGCCCTTGAGAGCCGGTCTCTTAGTCCTAACTCTAGAGACTAAAACAACACTAAAAACAGTCTAAGCCCAGCTTGAAAAAGTACCAAAATGGCAACCAATCTCAACCCCTAAGCACATAGTACTTGATTTGTTGTGCTTAAAAGCTTTTGTTATTTTTCTTTCCAAGTTCTGATTAAAATAAAATTTGAATCTCAGTAAACCCATCTTCTTGACCCTAAGGCAAGCAATAACTTCTCTACTATACTGAGTATAGTGTCACGCAGTCGTCAACGTTTTCCAACGCTTTGCATTTTTAAGAAAAATGCTGTCCTAAACAGTATGCAAATCTTGTGTACAACCTTTGCCACCTCGCCACTATTTCGTGACTGCTGGCTGTGTAATTTCAATTCTAACAAATAAGTGTCATGGAGTCACTAGAAAATTGCTGTTGTTTTACTGGGAAAAAAAAGTTACTGACAGAAGCTTGGGGCCATTAGCTTCTCACATAATGCACCGCTGACCAGAACTGCCCTGGACCAAGTGCCTTATTTAGACCGTGCATCCTTGGAGCTATAAACTCAGAGATAAGGGTGACTGTATCTTAGCCAAAAAATAACGAAAATATTTGTCAGTCAAAATCAAAAATAGAGTGGACAACTTGGGCAAAAATGACTTATCTGTTTATAAAGATTGTTAATTTGTTTAAATGTTATATTTTGAAATAGTAATTTCTGTCTGTAGTATATGGATAAGTTGGAATTCCACCATATTCTAAAAAATCCCAGTATTTTGTAGGAAGAAAATCTTAGGAACTTAATATATTCTGAATGTTATGGCAAAGAAAGGAATGTTGTCTTATTCCGAGTTTCCAAATCAGAATATATTCAAAAAATCGAGTGGATCATATAAGTTACCATTCTGAATAGGTGGAATCTGAATAGAATAATCATATGTAGTTTGACAGAAGTGAATACGTTATTTACTTTTGATTTACAGTCTGCCATTTTCATTTAATTACTGTGAATATACTTAATTCTATGGGGTGAGAGAATTGTTGAGAGATAAGATTATTAAAATGCTATGAAACATAATTTCATATATTCTTATGCAATAATAACAAAGGTGAGAGTCAACCTTATGCAGTGAGTATTTTCATAAGTCTTGGTGAGTATGGCAATAAAAGATGCAGAAGTGGTTTAGGAGTTTAAGGTTTTTATAATAACTAAATAATCAAAATGATAAATATATTAATCTTGTGGCTTGCAATATTGATGTCATGCTCAGGGAAAGAGGACTGGTTTGTTTTATTTTCTATTATGGTGGAAATCAGTTCCTCAGTTAGACCCAGGAGGGTAGTAAGGTGGTATAAGTGTATAAGGGTATAAGGAATATACCCATCCTGCCCTTGTAGCCAGGAGACCCAGATTCAAGTCCTACTGCTCGTCTCACTCCAGCAGTGGTTGAGGAGTGTCACCTGGACCCTGGAGATCCAAAGTCCTTTCCTGGAAATGTATTTATTCAAGTTAGTTGGGTTCATCCTTGGATTATTCCTTCCCTGTGAAATCACTTCCTCATATGCCCTTTGGTCCAAGTTTTTGAAATACAAACAGGACAGTCTCCTTTCCATAAGTTTGTCATGGTCCCAAGTCTAAAGTTATCTTTAGATACCACATGCATCCATTTGTTTCCTTTCAAAATTCGCTCACATCCACTTCCCTCTCAACCTATGGTGTTGTAGAGCCAATGAGAAGTTCACAGTGGCAGAAATGAAAGGTGTGAGCAAAAGTTGAGGGAAAACACTGAGGTGGCACACGGGGTGTAGGCATATCCTTCAGGAAGCTATAATTATATTCCCCTCCAGATGCCATCTCTACGTACTTTTCAGTTAATGTCTAATTTCTTTTTCTTTGATTTTCTTCACTCACATAGACATTGGAGAGGCATAGTATACCTTCTCCAAAGAGGTCCCCAGCTCAGCAGCAAAGCTAGGACTCAAAGGGATAGACAAAGACGTAAAGAACCAAATGCTCTTTATCTGTTTCCTAAGCAAGAGGGAACAATGCAAATTTCTCATGAGAAACATCAATTTCACCTGTGTTATCAGAGTCTCCTGGGGTCAACCACAAAGTTTAGAGCCTAGTGGAAATGTTTAATGAAAATATAATTGGACTTTGAAATTGTCAAGGCACCGTTGGTGCCCAAAACACAAATATGAGGACCAAATGAAAGCTAGTGAAAGTGAAGCAGTATCAGAACTGGCTTGAGTGTGAGAAAAAGTAAAGAGACTTCAGCTCCCACGAGAAAGTCAGAATAAGCAGACTCTTCCCCTCCAGACAGTGGAAGGAGGGGTCTCCTGGCAATACCTCATGGAGACGTCTTGTGGGATTTCCCTAGAAATTAAAACATTAAAACTGCCACTGGTTAAATAATAAGTCACTTCAACAGCAACTGATGCCATCAAATCTGACTATGATGGGTTTTTATTGCGTCACTGTAGGCACAGGAAGGTGTTACAGTCATTCAATTTTTAAATGTTGTATTCAGCACTTACTAATGGCAGCACAGAGAGTCTCTGCCCTTTTGGCATGTACATTCTAGTCAGAAAAGGCAGAAATCAAGCCGTCTAAATACTGTAAGTTCAGGTAGGTAATTGCTGCAAGCAGTGACAAAGCTAGTTAAGGAGGGTAGAGTAGAGTTCTCAAAGTGTAGTTGGGAATTGTAGGGGTCCCTGAGACCCTTTCAGGGGGTCTGCAAGGCAGCAATGTTTACACTAATCCTATGATGTTATTTGCCTTTCCATGCTCATTGTAACAACAGAGTGAGAATGAGAGTCTCACATGACGAGAGTTCAGTGGAACCTTCCAGAGGCTACATGGCCCGTGATAGCGTCATTGCTCTGATGACTCAAGGAAGGTGTGCGGCGTATCCTTCTGTTTTAAACCTTTCCCAGTTTTAATACAGTAAACAGCATTCTATGTCAGCCATATAAATAAAAACTCTTTGGATTCTTTTAAGAGTGTGAAAGTGTTTGAGAAAGTTTGAGAACCACTCTAATTTTGAGAGAATGATCGAAAGGCCAAGGAGTCCTCTATTATGAGAAGATAATTGATCAGGGACCTGAATAAAATGCACAAGCAAGCCATGCAGATATCTAAGGAAAACTCTGTGATTTGTGGCAAGTCAAAAACTAGTTGTTAAAGCTAGTATAATTCTATAATTAAATTATAGTATTTTCAGGATTTAGATTTTAAATTTTGTTTTGTTCTAAACATAAATTCTATTTTCATTAATTTCATTTTTTCACAATTATTGATAAGAAATATGAATCTGTTATCTTTAGACTATTAATTTATAAAGAAATATACATAATGCTTTTCTTCCCTTTATGCTACATTATTTTTTTTAAATGGTAAATAATCTGAAGATAAAACTTGACAAGGAAATAGTTGGAAATTGGAGTGAGCTATAAAAAATACCATTCTATGATTATAACATCATGTAAAGTCCTGTGCATAATAAAATTCGCAAGCTGTGCATTTTAAAGTTATACATTTGAAGTTTGTTTTTTTTGTGACTATTATCATTGTGCTCATTTCCTTCCATTGTATACAGATGTAAAGAAGCTGAGTTATTGCGTAGTGCACTTTACCAATCTTCAATTTATCCATATAAAATAGTCAAACTTGAAAAAGCATACTAATTAAGCGAATAGTGTTGGTTGAATCTAGACAAGTTCCAAAACTAAATGGATATTCCTCTATGCCTGGGACCATTACAGTTTAAATTTTCACATAAAGCATTCCACAGGGAAAGCAGCTGACCAGGTGAAATCGGTATTCTGGAGATAGAGATTTAGAAATGAGGTTTAAAAACACACCTGCCTCTAGAACAACCAGATCACCCTAAGCTTCCTTGCATAATAAGCCCCTAGAGCTTCTTCCCTTAGTTAATTTTAGGAATGGTAGATGCGCTGAGCCACTGTTTTCGGGGAAACTCCTCAGTGAAACTTGTACATATGAGCTTTTTAAGTTACTAATGAAGAGTAGAAGAAAACAACCAGTTTAGCACCTCTAGCTACCTCTTATTCCAAGTAAATTGACCTGTAAATTGACAAGTTCATCCCGAATCCATAAAGAAGAACTACTGCGATAAATGAAACTGATTAGTAGCGCAATTTAAGCAAAAGTCAATATTTTTACTCTATAAAGTTGACTTGTAGTTAATGTGACTAAAGTGTTTTGAGCTTGATTTAAATCAATTTGATAATCTTACAAATAATTAACAATTTTTCTCATTGATTTTGTAATTTATAATAGCCCTTTTGTATATATATAATTTCCACCACCTATTTCATTAATTCTTACTTAATATTTTCTACAAAAAGATTTCCCTCTTCTCTTTATCTGATATTGCTCTAAGAATTTACCCTCATTTAAAGTAAAACAATACTTAACCTTGAAATCATTCTTAACCTTCTGCAAAGATTGGATAGCAAGGGGGTGGACAGGAATGCAGATGGCCTGTCAGTTATGGATGGGTATGAATCTTGGTGGCATTACTTTGCATGGTCTACGTAAAGATAAGTTTTTATATCATTTTGAAAGAATCAGTTTAACCTAAGTGTAAAAGAACGTTTCTAAACTTCCCAACAACATAAATCTAAAAGAGCTGCACTATCAGGTGCCCAGTCCTGAACTTGCTATCTCAATTTGTGTGTTTATTATTCCTTTGATTATCCTGAATTAACAGCCCCACAAAACATTCATTGAGCACCTGGTTGAGACATTGCCTGATGTTAGTAGCTGTTTATTTTAGGACATTCTTGTTAAGAACACTTTTCTTTTCATGGTAAAGTAATCCTTTAGAATTAAATTGATAACTTAATTA
Source organism: Equus quagga (assembly GCF_021613505.1). Lineage (NCBI taxonomy): Eukaryota > Metazoa > Chordata > Mammalia > Perissodactyla > Equidae > Equus > Equus quagga. Next base: position 111,845,107 of record NC_060275.1, read on the forward strand.
GAGACCTTGTCTTGTTTTTTTGTTTTTTGTTATTTTTTTGGTAAGGAACATTGGCCCTGAGCTAACATCTGTTTCCAATCTTTCTCTTTTTGCTCAAGGAATGTTGTCCCTGAGCTAACATCTGTACTAATCTTCCTCTGTTTTGTATGTGGGATGCTGCCAGAGCATGGCTTAATGAGTGGTGTGTAGGTCTGCATGAGGGATCCCAACCTGTGAACCCTGGGCCACCAAAGCAGAGGGCACAAACTTAGCCTCTACAGCACCAGGCTGGCCCATACCTTGTCTTGTTTTTGCTGCTTCAGCTTCCACTCCTGATGACTTTGATAGCTACATCTCTGTCGCAAAATTTCATTTATATATAATCAAAATTTGATCTTGGAAATTATTTAAGACCTAGAAAGTTTCAGTTTGTCAGGTTCTGTTAGAGTCAGTATTAAGATCAATCCCAGAATCCCTTTCTAACTACATCAATTCCCACCATCTCCTTCAACTGTGTAGTTTAAAAATCAAGCCTGTTCTTCCCTGAAATATCCATTCCCCAACACACACGTCTCCTGCCAATCCAGTCCTTCCCTGGGGAATGCCACGTGGTGGGAGTTTCTGCTTTTCCACACTCACTTAGTTAATATTTGTTGTGTTCTAGGGCAGATGTTCAACTAAGCAGACCAGAATTAGCAACTCCCAGTAAATCACCTTAAAACCTATAGAAACGGAAGGTGTGCACCTGTTTAGGATGGTGCTGTAATGTCTGCTGGGTTTTCTGGGAAGGACTTACTCTGCACATCGGGAAACTCCCATGCACCACTGCAGGGTTGGAGGTATGATCCTTCCTGTGACCAGCTGAGGAGGGTCCAGTCTTGTTTCGCTCGCCTTCAATTCCTGTCCACTTAGTCACGAAGTCCAGTGAACTTTTCTTTTAAAAAGTCTCTTCAATGTGCCTCTTTCTCTCATAAACACGCAGTCCTGCTGCCTTCACAGGAATGTGCCGAATGTCTGCTTTCATCCTATTACACTCCTTCTAGAGAACCTGTTGCTGAGTAATACTGTACAAATCCCTCTGTTAAACAAGTCAGATTCCTCAGAGTCTGGTCTGTTCAGAGTGTTACGGTAGCATGGTGGGGGTAGGGTTAATTTCCCCTGGACAATCAGGCATCAGGGCAGGCTGCATGAAGGAGGTGACGTTTAAACAGCACTTTAAGAATGAGTTTTGAGGTTGACAGAGAAAGGAAGTTCAGGCTGAGAGAACTTTTTCTTTCTCATCTCTTGGTCCTGACACTGGGTTTTGTTTGATTTTGTTTCTCATTTCAAGCAGGCCATTTTAATGATCTGTGCCTTGAATGTCTCATTTGTAAAATGAAAGCTTATGAGATGTTGAGAGAAAACTTAAGTGATACATGGGACAGTACTGTAAGAAGATTTCGGGACAAACAGATCCCAGTCAAGGTTTTATTAGTATCAGACTATGTGGTTGTGTAACTGGATAATTATATAATAATACTAGTAACTGACATTGGTATAGCAGTTTATATTTTTCCAAGCACTTTGACACCCATTATCTCATTAGGTGCTCAAATTTGCAGACACTGAAACTTGTAAAGACAGAATGAGGAAGTGTAGTGATGAACACACACTCTCCAGCTAGCCTGCCTTGTTGCATGCAGGTCCACCACTACCAACTGTGTGGTCTCAGTACAACCTGCAGTTCTGTCAACATAAACAAGGAGGAGGGTACCTTCCTCCCTGAGATCTTGTTAAGATTCAGTGGACTGGTAGATGTAAACTGCTCAGGACAGTTAGTGCCCTGGAACTTAGCACTCGGTAAAGGTTAGCTGGTATTACTGTCATCCTCCTCGTCCATGCTCTCATGAATGTGACGGTGGACTAGAGCCCATGTCTGCTGAGTTCTAGTCCTGCATTTTTTCCCCAACACATGCCCACCCACTCCATTGGCATGACTGGGACCTAAATAACTATTTAGGAATGCCATGTTGTAGACCTCTGGCCTTTTCTGTGTTATTGCAAAGTATATAGTTTAATTAAGGATTACTGTTTCCTAGGACTGATATTTAGCTAAAGCAGGCAAGAGTTAGCCATTCCACATGAAGTCTTTTTAAACCTGTGCGAACAGAATGAGTACACGTGATCATGAAAACTCTAAAATGTCTAGTTCATTTAAGAAGAAACTGACAAACTATTGCAGTATGTGTGTTAATAGGACCTCTAAGTGACTCTGAATTTTTATGCAGGAAATTAACATTTCAACCTTTCCATCTGCAGAGGTTGATCTCTGTCCCACTGATGGTGGACAGCAACCTTCCCCTGGCCAATACCTGGAATCTCTAAGGAGAGGTTCTTTGGGGAAGTACCCCAATCTGAGGCATGAAGATTTCTCCTGCAAACAAATCAACTTCTATTTAGGGAACGATTTTTCATCCTTAAAATGTCGATATGTATGTATGACTTAAATAGTGCTTTGGTGTTGAGCAGCAACGACTCCTGGCCTTGGAGACAGAAGAAAAGAATCTGAGTCTTGTTTTCATTTTACCAAGTGTATAATACCTCTTACCCTCTCCACGCCTCTGTTTACATGTCTAAGCATAATGAAAAAGATACAAGGACAATTTTTTTTCACAGATTGCTAGGTAGTCTCCTGTCAGTTCACATATTTGAAAACATACTGAGATACTGGTATTACACTCAAGCTGCTTTGCTCCAGGTGTCTTCCTAGGATCAATGGCAGGTTCTGTGTCCTTCAACTCTGTAGTTTCCTTGGAATTTCTCTCCTCTGTCCAGTTGGGACTAGTGTGTCTTGATCAAATCAAGGACACATACTTTCGTGAGTTTTATCAGTTTCTCAGAAAACGGTTTCGCCTCCTCTTCCTGGCCCCCAGGGCTGAGTCAGTTTGAGCAGACCCCTGGACTCAGCTTTGAGGACTGACCCCAAATGGAGAAGGTTCGGAATGGTCAAGTAAGTCATTGTGATCCCTTAGGCCAGTGTCCTAGGAGCATACATACCAGAGTGGCTTCTGCTTTCTGTGACCTAATAGGACATTATGATCCACTGTTGCTCATAGTTCAAGTGTCTTGGAGCAATTAATTGCACTAACGGCAACATTCCATTTCCCTAAGTGGCATTTTAAGGCCATCTTTTCCTCTCTCCCTTATCACCCCAAGAAATCCTTTCACATTGTCGCCATCCCCCAGCAGATATACTTCATGTCCTTAGGACTACAGCCTAATTCTACCTCTAGTCCAAGCAAGACTTGATGCAAAGTCAAAAGTTTTAGAGAAAAAAAAGAATAATTTAAAGCCCTAAAACTATAAATGCTTTTGAAATCTCTGGAAAATTTGTATTTTCTACCTCAATGCACAGTGATGTTAGTAAAGCTGATCAAGAGTTAGTTACATGTAAATTTTGCTTCCATTGTAAAGTAATTAAGGCTTGTCCTATAATTTTAACCTTTTTTATATTCTCATATATCTGCATTTTCTAAAATTGGAATGAATAAATGCCATTCATTTGAAACTTAGTGAGCAACGGAAAAATCATTCTAAAATGCATGCAGTGTTTTGGCTATTGTCCCGTTTTGTCTTTGCCAGGTGATATGTCACTGTTGTAATATTATGATATATTGCTCATTGTTACAATTACTTTTGTCAAAGTACATCTAGGTTTCATGCTTGAGATGTGTGAACAAAGAAATGAGATAGAGAACCTTGGTTTGTTTTTATTGAGTAATGACCAAATACATGACTGATTCTATAAAAGATGAGCAGATTTGATTATTTCGTGATGTATATTTCAGGAGCACATAAATCATATTTTTAATTGAAATTCCTTTGAAAGGGGACTTTAAATTGTCACCTTAAGATTCTGCATGAAGAGTAATTTATAGGTTTCTGGAGATAATTTTATGAATCTATTCAGAATTTACAAACTTGTTTGACTTGCTAACTACATATGCAAGAAAGTTCATCAGAGCAATGTCACACAATCTCTTTAAAAGGCAAATAACCAGGACACGCAACTTGCAACTCTTTTGCGTCATAGATTATGTTAAACTATTTACATGAAATTAAAGATTTTATCTTATTTTATTTTATTGACATTTCCAAAGTCTGTGCACCATTGTATCTGTTTCAACTTTCACTGCCCTGGAAATGCTTTATCCTGAGGGCGGGGACTTGGCCAGTGCAAGCCGTTATGTCACGGTAGACTGTCCTGAAAGAAATAACCAAAGGAAGTCTCAGTGGGAAGCCGCCCATTGTCAGGTAGAATGGTGACCACTAACCTTAAGGGCCTTTGCTTTTCCACCATAGCTCACTCTGCTCCAAGGAGCTGTGACCTTCAGTAGGGTAGGGACCAAGAGGAAAGCCCTTGCCCACAATTTGCCACTCCCCTCCCAGTACCTACCTCTTTCTCCTCCTCCTTGCAGTTAGTCCCCATCTGCCTCTGCCCCCAAAGAGGTCCCCCTTCACTTCCAGAGGCTCTCCCGTGTCTCTGCCTGCCCATCGCCTGGGCCTCAGAGGCCACCCCTCGACTCTGTCTCTGTGCCTGGCAGTTTCCACAGCAGCAACAGGGACAGTATACTCCTGGCATCCATAATGGAACTCTGAATGTACTCCCCATGGAGACATCGTATTTCTGGTGATTAGACCTATAATACCATCAGTATGGATTAAATGATTTTTTGCAGGCTGTCACAAACTTCACCATCTGGTATATACTGTTTTCTTGGGACTCTATTTTCTAAATTGCAAAAGAAAATGGATTACAATTGTACTTTTGTTATGCCCTTCATGATGAAATCATGGCTAGATGGAAATGTTTTTATTGCCTTGCTTGACTTTTTTTTTCCAGAAACTGCACGAATTCCAAAATACCAAGTCTTACCTATATTAATTAATTGGCTTATTATTCACTATCCAGCGATGAAAAAGTATTTTTGCACTGTTTAAAAGTTCCATCAGGGAATTAGAGGGAAGGGCAGGTCTTAAATGGCAAAAGTTGTGTGAACCGATGCTTTTTAAGGAAGGACACATTTTAATGCAAAAAATGGTCCATGTCATGTCAAGTCTGTGATGGCATTTGAAATATAAAGCCACGTTCTAGTCTTAAAAAGAAATAAATAAGGAATTTGAAATTTGCTCACACTTATTAGAAATGATACTATTGTCGAAAACAGCCAAAGAGGGAGATGGAGGATGGGATACTGATTATACCATAGTCTATGGGTATATAATAACCTTCTTACAAAGATCCCAACTACATAGAATGTAAGAAAGTAAAACACAGTTTCTTATACAAAATATAATTAAATAATAAGGCCAGGAACTGATTCTCCTTTCTCCATCACTCATAATATCAGCCACATTCGTGGCACCGATTTTAACACTGTATCCTCTCTTTGTTCTGCTACCGTGCATTGCTGTGATGGCAAAATAACTAACCGTCAGAGCTCACGCGAGATCAGGGTGAATTCTACGTTGTATGAAAAGCTATTAATATTTTAAACACTGTCTACCCTTCAGACATTGAGGTATTACATCACTATTTGTACGGAAGAATTTGTCACTGATTGAAGGTTTGGAGTGTTTTAGCATCCTGAAAATTAAGTAGAAGATATAATTATATTACCACAATTAACATGTACCAAAAGGTAGACTTTTAAATTATTTCAAATGTTTCTGATATTGTCTGATCCGAAAATAACTGCTTGATTAACTAATTTGTCTCGTAAGAACTGTCTCTATGTAGGTCAAGAGGAGATCGTTTGAAAAAACTACTCTTTCAAGAACTTTTAAACTGCCAAAAAAAAAAAAATCTCATTTAAGCATTGGAGTCGAATTATATGGTCATTTTAGTTCTCAGAATTCAAAGCATAGATGGCTGGAATCATGTGCGTCTGATAATTCTAGGCTACTCTCAATAAATAATACATGTCATTTCTGCTTCACTGAGGCTGTCACTTACTGCTCTAAATGACTTTCAATGCAGGACCCAGCCTGCTCTCCCAGAGTGCACTTCAGCTCAATTCCAAATCTGAAGGGTCCTTCCAGTATCCGGCCAGCTACCATAGCAACCAGACCCTGGCCCTGGGTGAAACAGCCCCATCGCAGCTCCCTGCCCGCAGCACACAAGCCCGAGGTGCGGGCCAGAGCTTCAGCCAGGTACGTGTGGGAAGGGGGCCCTCTGCCATGTTGGTGCGTGGGCTCCAAGGGAACAGACAGGGAGCAGGGCTGTGAGGTGGCCGTGGTGCACCTTCCTGCCTTTCTTAGGCATGTCCCACAAATTATAAAAGATGCCTTCCGTGCTGTGAGTGAAGGGGATGAATAATCGAATAGAGTAACACCGAATTGTAAACATGTTTTCTTTAGAAATATCTGTGAGTTGCTCATGCTGTATCTATATTGTATATATTTTATCTGTGTGAATATGCGAATGTGTGTCTAGTTACTATTTCTGAGTCTATATGCGATATAAATATGACATACATTCTGAGTTTGTGCGTGCACCTGGGACAACTTTTTTCTCCTAAAAAAACCATGAACTTATTCCGTGGGGTTAGTTGTAGAAGGGAACATAGTATAAATGCATAATCAAGTATACAGAACTATTTGGAGGATAATTGTCATTAGTTTAGGAAGAGTTACACTTTGTCAAGTTTGACTTTGAAATGTGCCCTCAAATGTTTCTTTAAGGTGTGTACTTGCTGTGATAGTTTCACTGCACAAATTTATTAGCTGCAATTAGAGTCAGCTCTTGGTAAAAAGTAGTGGCTACTAATCTGAATTCTTTCCAAGAAAGATGTAAGTGTTTTAGCATTGACCATGATACACTGATCGTCTTGGAATACACTCAAGCAAACATGTGGATTACAGCCTTTCTTGTACCCTTACATCTGGCCAGACTCCTAAATCCAAGAGGCCACATTCAGAAGTAAGGAATATTTTTTACATAAATTAACCTATCACATCTGAATTTAGCTTTTACCAATTCCCTAGAACTTTTCAGACATGTAGCTAGTAAAATAATAAATTTCTACCTTCTTTTATTTTTATCTTGAACTCACGTATTACTCATGCTTTGGCTTTTTCTCGGAAATATATGTCTCCTGTAATTCTAGTTGAAAAGACTGAATCAACTAAAAAAAGAATCTGTATTCCCTTAGCTGAGCATTATGGAAAATGGAAATATCAATATAAAATGAAAAATCAGTGAACTGGTCAACTTACCTGTTAACATTTTGTAAGCCCAGTTCACACATAGCTATGTAATGACTAGCTGTTAAATTAAAGCTTTCTTACTTATAAAATTAATAGCCACCATTTGCTAAGCACCCAGAAGTAATCTCTTTTCCATTCATTCTCTTATTTTATCCCCACATCAGAGCTGTATTAACATCTACATTTTAAAGATGAGAAAAGTCAAGCTCGTCACATTTAGGGAAGTTGTCAGGCTCCATTTTAAGGTAGCAGCCTCGGGAATGGAAACAGAATCTTGACTGAATTGAAATCTAATCATTCCAAGAGGGAGCATCTCATAGGTTTCCTTTTATATATTGACCATTTCAATTAAATGCATCTACATCTTGAAATTATGAAGAAGTATATAAATGTGGACAAGCATTATGCTGATTTATCTGCTTCCATGTTGTTGGAGTTCCACTTGTTGGAGTTAATTCTGTCATCGGCTAATTGCCATGGGAGTAAAATAGGAGAAGCTCAAAATGATGAGATTAGGCCTCATGTGAAAAGTCTGCTTTAAAGTTTAACCAGAAAGTGTAACTCAGTGGTGAAGCTATGGATGCTTTGTATTAGAAGTCATCAGTTATAGTTTGAAAGCATCTACAAATGTGTGTGTTCAGGGCGATAATTTAAGTTGAGGCAAAGTTTACTGGATATTCATTTACATGACAGACAAGTGGATGAAGAAGTCTGAATATTCAAACCAGGGAGTTGTTCTAATCCACTTGATTAACAGGATTGAGGCTATTGGTGAATATGTAATCCTCTTTATTTCAGCTAAGTGGCGATATAGGTGCCGTGATTTACTTTTAGCTTTAGTGTGCTATGGGATGGAAGGAATGTTTCATTGAACACCCTATAGGACCTGTGACTTCAAAATAACATCAGAGAAATGTTAAACAAGTGACCAGTATTTTTACTTTGCATGTAACATTATAACTTTGAAAGTGGGGAGGCCATACCCCATTCCCATAACATCTCCCTTGTTCAGATTTTCTTGGGAATCCCTTTATTCCAGTGGTTTTGTAGAGCCCTGTGGCACATTCTTTCCAATATTCTGAATGGTGGTAGAGCTCATTCCTCTAAAGCTAGATTAATTTTTAGAATATCCTGTAGCCATAAAGTGCCAAAAGGGCTAGTAAAGTTCAAACTATAGCTAATAGATGCCAGACCAAGTTGATAAGGTCAATAATCAATCACCAGAAACACCTTTCATTTTTTTTCCTAAAAGAAAATGTATAATCCTAAAGTAAAGCGAAGGATTCTCTGTCTGGCTCATAAATCATATCACAATGCCATTTCAAAGGAGTCTCCTAAATGTTCAAAAATTCTAATTCCAATTTTTAAGAAACTCTAGCTTATTCAAGATAATCAGTGTTTGTTGAGTGAGCACCACCAGACCCTGTGTCAGGCCCCAGTGATACAGGTGTAACCCACATTGCCCTATGGTATCAGCTAGAGAGGAAAACTATGAGTCACAAAAACTGCCATAAAATATTAGTTCTCTGGCATTACCCTAACTAAAATCCTTGGAAGTCATTCTCCTTAGACTCTAGGATGAATTCATGGGGCTGGGCTGGAGGAGAGAGAGTGTAAGATCCTCCCCATCAGACCCCAAGGCCTTTCTGGGAAGTGACAGAAGCTGATTTATAGCTATTTTTTCTCCTGCCCCCAGAAGTCTGCTCAGCTGCCCTGCAGACTCCCTGCCCCGCCCTCTGAACAGGCTGTGTAGGTTCCCCCTCCATCCTTCCTTTCCTCCTCCAGGTCAACCTTGTGTGGCTCTTGTGAGGTACCCCAATCAAAATAGAGCTGCTCTTCCAGTTCCATGTGTAGATCTCTGGGTCATTCTTTAGTGCATTCGGGAGGTTTATTGTATGCCCACTGTATGCCATGAGCTGTTGTATCTGCTTGGATGGAGAAGTAAAGACAGTAGACACTATCCCTGTCCTCAAGGAACTATTCTAGAATCAGTGACAGGGAGTCAGAGTATCAACCCAGTGAATAAGTAAATCGCATCATTTGTTAGAAGGTGATGATTTCTGTGAGGAGGAAATGAAAGCAGACTAGGACAAGTGGGATCCCAAGTGCAGGATGGGGTGTGGCCTGTGGGGCCTTGTGGAGAAGGTGACAGGCAAAGACATGAAGGAGAAGAGGGAAGAAGCTGTTTAGGGGACAGCAAATGCAATGGCTCCTGGAGGAGGTGGCATGGCATGTTGACGGAAGAACAAGGAGGCCAAGGTGGCTAGAGTGGGGTGTGGGGTTTTTGAAGGGATTCAAGACCAGATCAATCAGAGTGAGGATCTTGTTTTTACTCGGAGTGAAGTGAGGAGCCAGTAGAGAATTTTGAGCAAAGAACAACCTAGCCTTTCTTATGTGCTGAAAACATCATTCTGTCATTTCACAAATAATACCCTATAGTTAAGTGCAGGGATGTCTGCTTCTTCCCATCAGATCGCCTTGCCTCAAGAATGGAAACCATACAAAATTAAGCTCCATATCCCTAGTCACTGGCCCAGGGTTCACCAAATGTTCACCGGGTTCCTCAAACCCCAGCCTTATGCTTTATAAGCATACTGGAAAAGCTGTGCGTAGTGAGAGGATAAAGAAGTTGATTCTCCTCCAAGTTTTGCCTGCTTCCACTCACATAAAATTTCCTATGGATTATATGAAATGCTGAATATACAACTTCTGGCACAGATGAGTCACTCGAAAAATGTTGGTTTCTCTCCATGTCCAAACATAAAGTAGCCTCACCAGGCATTTCGCCCATCAAAGAAAGAAAATATGCAAGAAACATGAAAGTATGCATCTGTCTAAAGGGCACTGGGAAAGCATGCAGGGACGTAAAGGTTTTAAGACCACTGTCATGTTCTCCAGCAGAACTGAGGTAGGTGTCTGCACATTCATAATCCCAGAGAGATGCCTGCTTGCTGCAGGAAATTAAGAATGGTGCTATGGTTCTGTAAAATAAAACTGAACAATAGCAGGTACTCTAAAAAAGCAATAAGCCCTGAGCTAACATCTGTGCAATCTTCCTCTTTTTTTTTTTTTTTAATTAAGGAAGATTCACCCTAGCTGACATCTGTGCCAGTCTTCCTCTATTTTATATGTGGGCTGCTGCCACAGCATGGCTGATGAGTGGTGTAGGTCCATGCTCAGGATCTGAACCTGTGAGCCCCTGCCGCTGGCCTGAGTGCATCAACTTAACCACTGTGCCACAAGGCTGGCCCGCAGTAAGCTTTTTGAGAAGCAAAATTGTCGTTTCTTTTGGATCTGGGCTATATATTGAATGTTGCATTGACTTTTATGTCTTGAAAGCCCTCATTTACATTATATGATAATTATAAATATACCTTCTGGGCACTTCTGCCAGAGACGTATGTGTTCGTTGAGTTTGGAACATTGCCTATTGGTGCACGCTCATGTCAGGTAGATGTGAAGGTCAGAGACGTGAAGGACTCCATGGATGGTGGCAGGAGGGCCACAGAGACCAACTTGGTGCAAAGGAGGAGCAAATCCCCATTAAACAGCTGTTTATTTATTTTTCTTTTAAGATTGGCACCTGAGCTAACATCTGTTGCCAATCTTTTTCTTTTTTTTCTTCTTCTTCTCCTCCCCAAGCTCCCCAGTACATAGTTGTATATTTTAGTTGCAGGTCCTTCTAGTTGTGGCATGTGGGATGCCGCCTCAGTGTGACTTGATGAGTGGTGCCAGGTCTGTGCCCAGGATTCAAACCGGTGAACCCCAGGCCACTGAAGCGGAGAGTGCAAATCCAACCACTTGGCCATGGGGCCGGCCCCTAAATACCTGGTTATTGATCGTTGAATGGGGAGGGTTATACAGACAGCTAGGGTGACATCACTCCAGTTTGCTTAATTGTGAAAGTAGTAGTTATTAGGTAAAAAGAAAAGTCACTAACAAACTTAGAAAACACAAAATTACAGAGATTGTTTAGTGTAGAATATATACTTTATGCAACGTTTAGAAGGGAAATCATGTCATTTTGTATTATGTTTTCCTTGGCATATTTGTGGGAACTGGCAGTTTATTTGTTTTTAAGGTAGTTTTCAGATGACTACCTATTGGAAATCCCTGCTCATTGCTCTGCTTTAAAATTGTCTCCTTCTGTTACCTCTTTCCAGTGTAAATATATTTAATCTGGCTTCAATAACTGAAATGTTTCTCATTGCAGGGAGGGTGCATATGTGTTTTACTATAATATTTCGCCTTCTGAGCAAATATTTGGGTTATTAAAGTTATACTAAATGAGCCTCTTGCTGAAATACAAGTTTTGTGCAGTATATTTTTGCCAAGGCTCATGCAGTTTTTTAGAAAGAGTTGCCATCAAGAAATCCCTCCTTATATATTCTTCAAGGTAGATTTCAATAAGACACTTATGTCATTGTTTTGTTTTTTTTTTCTTCTTTATTTTCTTTCCTTTGGTAGACTCTTTTCATAGCCATATGAAATACTTTTCAAAACATTTATTGATAATGACCCTAATCATACTTTTATAAAGGGAGGTCAGAGGGAAGGAAAAAACAGTACTCAGGATGCCAAAATCGGCACCACCCTGTTTGTACTAGTGGCTTACAGGTCCTGGGAGAATGTGTCCACTGTCACCTCCTACTGGCTATAGTGACAAGGACAATGTGGTTTGCAAGATTTCTCTCTCTAACTAACTCTCACTCTGTCTCTCTCACTCTCTCTCCCCTCCATAATTTTGGAAGCTTCATGCAAAGAGAAAGCAGAGAGGGTCTTCGTTATTATCCCCGAGGTTACAGTAGCTCTTTTGGTCGTTTTAGTTGAGATGTTCTCATTTGAGGAAGGAATTCCTCCCAAGCACCTTTGTTTTTCAGTTACTTACGTTTCATTTGCTCTGGGCACCACCTTTCAATGTTAGGGCAGTGCCACCGCCAGGTAAACCCAGCCCTCCTTTCCTCATCCCAGTGGTGATGACTCCAGCGACAGGGTGTGAACTGCACACAGAGGCAGTCTGCTTACTCTCTGCTTCATATTAGTTTTTACCAAAACCATCACTCCTCAAGGGAATTGCTAGACAAGGTGCTTGATGGTTTTACTTGGCTATTTCCAACATCAAACCTTTCTCGCAGTACCAAGATTTTCTACCTTGGGAATTATTTTAAAGAGTGGCATTCCTTCTGAAGACAATTTCAAAAGAGAAGTTGTCAAATTTGGGGGAGCAATGGTCATAGCGTTCAAGCAAATTCACTTCATCCCAAGGAGTAAATTCAAGGGCACAAAATTTGTTTGAGGATGTAGGTTCATTGTAATTGCATTATATTATAGGAACATTTCGTATAACACCAAAATAGGACTGCATTTTGGAGTTGATGATTTCTCCTGGTTTCCAGGTTGGGAGAGGAAATGGCTTTGTCCATATGCGTGTGTGAGCCTAACACCCTGTGCCGTCTTACCCTCGAACAGTTCAGCAAATTCTGAGACATTTTAATCAGCAGCATGTAGCTGGTATGACTACATCATGTTACCAGAACAATCTGGTTTAGAAATGGATTTCTTCAAAGACATCATCTTAAAGCCATGTTCTGTTTTTCAGTGTTTAAAAGTTAAGGCTTCTTAATTCATTGGAAGAATATTCTTCAGTCATTGCTTTTATTCTCATCACCCAGTCCCCACTTACTCCTCTCTGCACCTCATTCCCTCAAAAACCAGCCCCAACTCCTCCCTCACCAAATTCAATGCCATATTTGTCTGTTGTGGATCTTCTGTGGCTCTGGCCCTGTTGCCTCTACCTTCCTTTGAAATGTGTTTGCCGGCTTTGCCTCTCATGACCCTGTTTTCGCCCAGGAACATTCATCCCAGCAGTGACCTTAGGTACCACCGCCAGGATTATCTGCAGAAAGGAGACACCATGAATGATTAGGTTGGCCAGCCTGGTGGCCATCCCAGAAAAAGAAATGTGATGAATACGGCTGATGGGAGAGCCGACTGCTGATCCCAAGTCATTAGGGTTCCTCCGGGAAGCCACAAAACAGGGACTCCAGTTCCCCATTCCTGACATTGTTGGCCTGGCTGCCCAGCATTCTGGGCAAATATTCTTCCTGACCCAGAGTTAGGGGCCTTGCTGATGATCCCCAGGAAACTTGGCAGGTCAAAATGTGTCTTCACAAGCACTGCCCGTAAATCATGGACCTGCTTTATAAAATGTGGTTTTGCTCAGTGGCACTGCTTACTCATGATTTGAAGTCAAGATTCCTGAGAGTGTCCAGGCTGTCAAGTCTTTTGTTAACCAGCTGTAAGCATTTCATGTTTTTGTTTTGATTTTTTGCACTGCCAAATCCCCAAAGAATGAAGATTAAATAAGTTTCCAAGTTTGGAGAATTTGTTCCCCTTGTCACCTCATGCCAACCCTACCCCCTCTACAGATACAATGTGAAGTGATGGGAAAGAACTGTGCTCGGTATTGAGGCCAATGTCACATGCTGATCCAAGAGCACCATATTTTCAGGGGCTCAGAGTTCCCAAAAAAAAACAATGTCCTAATTGTGAACCAGATAGTATTCTGTACAAACAAAAATACAGCAATGATAGATCTCTAAAATAATGTCAAGGTAAAATACTCCATGTAAGAGGATATTGCAGAGAGACCTTCAAGAACAAACTCCTCACTGGTACATGGAATAGAGTAGGTTCTAGTTAATGGTTTGTCAAGTGAATGAGTGAATTAATGCATGGAACTTGAGTACTGTTAATGAGTGTTGCGAATAATGTATGTATTGCCTAAATTTTTCAATGTTCTTTCTATTACAATTTGAAAATACATCCTCCCCTAAAACACTTCCATCAAATAGGTATAAATGTACTCTACAATTACACAGGAGGCCTCAGTGTACCAATAACTATATGCATGCAAATATATAGTATAAAAATCACAACTGTAGTATATCCTAAATCTGACCCATCTGAAACGTATATGTAAACAATAATGCAGATGAAATATTTAATTGTTGTGTTTTGACGAGTTGTATATATGGGTCGTCTCATTAAAAAATTTCCTACCATTTTTTTTCTTTTTTACTTGAGGTATAATGTACAGAAATTGTCCATTGGAATTGGATGTAATGTTTCATTTTTCTCTTGATGAATTTCCCATAATGGGAGGCCAGAAAGGAATGACATTTAATGTGCATCAAACTCTACCTATCAGAAACTATTTAACCAGAGGGTCTACTTGACGATGTTCTCCTTCCTTGTTAATTTCACATAGCTAGGGCCCCCATTTTGGAGGAGAGGAAAAGCAAATAAAGTAGTCCTTTGGGTTGAGTCTGATCCAAAGAGCTGAGAATGAAGACGCCAACAGGAATTGTCCCTGTCAATAGCCCATACCATGATCCAAGACAGTATTTCAGCCTAATCTGCTCCGTGTGTTTCTAAAAATTTCTGTTGTCGTTTTTCTTTTAAGTGTCTCAGCATCAACAAAATATTTTTTCAGTTTTCACACATAATTCCAAATATGCTTATAGAAGAAAAGGGTGTACTAGTCATTAATTAAAAAAAAAGTGAAGTTTTGGAATTCTGACTTTAAAATTGGATTCACAGTTTTATAGTGTTAACATACTTTTAAAGTAGAATTTAGCTTCTGTGACAGTAAAGTGAGTGGAATTCTGTGTGGGGTGAAATGTGTTTATATTATTTTTAATACAGTGATCTAGGTAGTAATAAACCATCCTATGAATTTTGTAGTAGGCTTGAGTTGCAGACTTTTGCATCTCTAACTGGTGAAAAGTTGCTAAATGAAATTACATAATGAAACAAAACATAAACACAAGAGTGGAAACAAGCTCCTGAAAGCTTACTGTTTTTGTCCAATCAGTGCTAAAAAACAGATTTCTCTGTTTAGCCAAAGAATTATCCTTAGGCACTTAATACTCCAGAGGCCATCGGAATGGAATATGACATCCCTGGATTACTTATTGTAAACTGCAGAAGGGCTTATGCAACTGTGCAGTCCAGTCAGGTGGCCACTAGCCACATTTGCCTATTTAAATTTGAATTAACTCAAATTAAATGTGTTCAAATCCAGTGCACAGTTCAAGTAGCCAATAGGCCCACATGTCCAGCAGCTACCACACTGGACAGTGCAGATATAGAACACTTCCAACGTGAACAACACCTATCTTAAAGAGTATATAAAATTTTATTGTGTATGTTTTTATTTTTTCATATAAAAAAATTTCTCCAAATTTCACCAAGATCCTACAATATTTAATAGATTCCAAATTGGCTGTTATAGCCTGTCAAAATATGAGCTAGTGTGGCAGATCTCAAAATGCCTCAGATCTGGGGCCATTGAAGGAATCTTATGAGACAATAACATTCAAGTTGGCCCTCGTGAAACAAGAAGTTCCAACAGATTAAAAGGAAAAAAAAAATGTTTGCAAAATGTATTCAGCGTTTTCCTTGTAGCCACGCCATTCTAATATTTAAATACTAGAATACTACATAATACGTTTTAGTTTATATTGGTATACTTTAGTATTTATTTTATTAGAAATTATGCTACTTGGTAATAGCATCATTATAGGGTTATTATTAATGTTATATATTCAAGGCATAACAAAAAGTATTTGTTCTTTTGTAAGCAGGAGATCCTCCTTCGACCCTCTGGGATTCTTTCTCCTCTTATGCTCCTGTTGGGAGGGTTTACAGAAATTCCTGTCTGAGGCTTTTCTGCCACTTACCAGTGAGGTTCTGCACCACTAAATGTTGCTCAGACCCCAGCAGAGCTTCAGAATTAAAGAGAAGGAAGAAGGTCCCTGTCTGCTGCTCAGCGGTAGTTCTCAGACCACAGCATCTGCCTCCTCCAGAGATTGTTAGAAATGCAGACTCTCAGGCCCCCTTCAGACCCCTGACTCAGAGTCTCTTCCAGATCAGTGGCTTGCAAACTTCAGCGAGCCCCATAATCACCTTGAGAACTTGTTCAAACAGCTCCCCGGGCTCCTTTCCCAGGGTTTCTGATTCAGTAAAGGTGGGGTGATGCTGATTCTGATTCTGATCAGGGACAGGGACCACACTTGGAAGCCACTGCTCTAAGGATGACTTGTTCTCCTGTTTGGTTGCACATTGGAATCACCTGGTGAGCTTCCTAAACGCCTGATGCTTGAGTCCCACCTCCAGGGATTCTGAGTTAAATGGCTAGAGCATAGCAGGAGTCCTGAGATTTTTTTTAAAAACTCCCCCTGGAGATTAAAATATGAAGCCAGATTGAGAAGCCCAGTCTATATATTTCACACTCAGAACTTCCACTGGGAAGGAAGCAAAACTGGGTCTAGGCAGCGCCGCCCATGACTCTGGATGATGCTAGAATATATCTCTGGGGTTCAGGGTGAGCACACCAGTTCTACAGAGCTTCTCCACCATCTTCCACACAAGAGAACCCTCAGTGCCAAAGCCTTGGGACCAGCTGTATTAACCATCCCTCCATTCATTCCACAAATATTCATGGCATCTCTGCTAGGCACCAGGCCCTGCTGTCATTGCTGGAGGCACATCATGGGACATAATCGTGGAGCTTACATTTGACTTTCACTCCTACGTGAAACTCAAAATAATTGCTCTGTGGTGTTAAAGAAGAAACAGCTAGACAGTAATTAAAGTCGGAAATACAGATTTTATTCAGAAAAAAACTATTGCAATGGGGAAAAGTGACCTCACTTTAGAACTGGGCTTAATTCCAAATACAGCAAGGGAAAGTGGGACTTTATAGCCAAGGGGCAGGATGGGGGTCCGCGGGTGGAGAATTACTACGAGGAAACATCGGGGGTCAAGGAGGTTCCAGCTACACAGACCTAACAGGATTCTTGCAGAAGACAAGCCAAGGTGGTCAGACATTACCTGGGGGGTGGTGGGGGATGATGGAGATGAGGAACTGGAGCAGATGTGGAGGGTGGTCAGACAGGGGGAATAGGAGGTTCTGGCTAAATTGACTTAGCAGGATTCTTGCTAAAACTGGACAATGCAGAGATGAATACAGAAGCTCCCAAATCAGGACCTAGTCAAGAAAAGTGTTCAGAGGAGCCTGACTAGAGTTTGGTTTAAGGAATTAATTTTTGTGAGTGGATTAATAATATGTATATTCATTTATTTACATTCATATATATTTATACACATGTGCAAATATATAAAATATATACATCATATATAAACACAAATACATATACACACACACACACCTGGCATGCAGAGAATGCCTTTCAACAAATTGTCTTCCTCTTGTTCCAGGCTGCCCTTAATAAAAGCTTTGATGTTGCTCAATTAACTCCCTCCGATCTTCACATGAACCTGACATCCCAGATAAAATTTGGAATGCTGTGTATGTGCAGATGACAACTGCCCAGTCTGTTCTTTGCCAATTGCCATTCCAAAACGGGTGGAGAGGCATAATTGAAACTTTTAATGACTAGCATCTGTTCAGTTTCTCACCCCCTTCCCTCCATCTCACCCGCTTCTTCCTCCCCACCCAGTTCCCACCCCTAATTTCACAACCTTCCTTCCCAGCTTGTGTGTGTGTGTGAGTGTGTGTGTGTGTGTGTGTGTGTGTACAGTCCTATTCCCTTTTCACACCAGCCTGCTCTCAAAAATCTTTCTGCTCCTCCGGGAAAGCCTGGAAGGTCCCATCCCTCCTGCCCAGAAGTGGTTGACAATGTAGTGTTTTCATTCGAATGCAAATTTGTCTCTGGACAAGATTCAAAGAGAGTGCTTTCCCCTCCAACTGTCTCTCCAGCTCCACCCCGGCCCTTGTTGTCTTTTGTGTTCTTGTAAATAAATGTGAAGCAACTGGCTTTCAATCTGAAGACACAGCTGCAGGGGGCTCTTAAAAGCGAGCTGGAGAGAGAGAGATGCTGAAAGATTTGGAGCCCAGCGTTAAAATCTAGAAAAGAGGCTTTTTTAGTCTTTCCATTTACAATTGCTCTGAATCCTCTAGAAAGGCTTTTTTTTTAATACTTAAAGACCAAGCGTATTTATTCCTACTTAATATTTTCCGCTCCTTGTAACTTTCCTTGTCCAAAAGCAAGAATCAACGTGACAATAGAACAGAATTAAGATCTACGAAGTATGTTTATTCTTGATGTTCTCCAGATAAGTATGCAACTAGGCCATTTTGGAGGTAGACACTGCATCCAATGAAATGACCGTGGAGGTAGGGGAGAAAGGATTTAATGCTTGGATTTCTCTTTAAAACTAACAGATCGTGATTGCATTCAAGTGGATCATGATGGCTCTGTTGGGTGGCCTTTTAAAATCTTTATGTGACCAATGCGATGCCTCTGCTATTCCAGAAACATGTTAGATATGTAAGCGGAATCCTGTCCCATTCGCCAGACGTGATTCCCATCCCACTGTCAGCCGGCCTGGGCGAGCTGGTTTTTCTTTCTGTAGGGAAAGATCAAGGCGCGTGTGCGTCTCGATCGAACGCGCGGTTTTGCTTTCTGGGCCCCCCGAGCGCCCAGGTATCCCTCCCTCGCCGGGGCCGGGCTGTGCGGGTGGGGCCCTGTGCTTCCGCTGGCTAAGCGCGCGTGTTCTCTGCTCTCCCGCGCACAGGGCACCACGAGCCGCGCGGGGCACCTGGCGGGGCCCGAGCCCGCGCCGCCGCCGCCGCCGCCGCCGCGGGAGCCGTTCGCGCCCAGCCTGGGCAGCGCCTTCCACCTGCCCGACGCGCCGCCCGCCGCCGCCGCCGCCGCCGCGCTCTACTACTCGAGCTCCACGCTGCCCGCGCCGCCGCGCGGGGGCTCCCCGCTCGCCGCGCCCCAGGGCGGCTCGCCCACCAAGCTGCAGCGCGGCGGCTCGGCCCCCGAGGGCGCCGCCTACGCCGCGCCGCGCGGCTCCTCGCCCAAGCAGTCGCCCAGCCGTCTGGCCAAGTCCTACAGCACCAGCTCGCCCATCAACATCGTCGTGTCCTCGGCCGGCCTGTCCCCGATCCGCGTGACCTCGCCCCCCACCGTGCAGTCCACCATCTCCTCCTCGCCCATCCACCAGCTGAGCTCCACCATCGGCACGTACGCCACCCTGTCGCCCACCAAGCGCCTGGTCCACGCGTCCGAGCAGTACAGCAAGCACTCGCAGGAGCTGTATGCCACGGCCACCCTCCAGAGGCCGGGCAGCCTGGCAGGTAAACGGCTCGCTGCCCGCCTTCCGCGGCTTCACCACAGGGGCACCTAGGCGCGTGGTGGGGTAACGTGCAGGGTGGAGGTAGACAGCTGGGCTGGAGCAAAACTCCAGCTGGGCGTGTCTGTGGGCCAGTGTTGAGCATCTGCAGGGTATAGAGAATGCAACGGCTTCTCTAAAATAAGTTGTTAGTATCCAAACTACAAGATAACTGTTACTTCTTTTTGGACTAATGCAATCTCTCAAACTGCAGTTTCCCTCTGTCTGTCCCTCCTCCTCCCCATCTGAAGACTAAGACGTCCATAAACTTAAATCAAATTTAATAAAGAATCACGTAGACCTGTTGATTGTATCCTGAAAAAGAGCAAAACAAATAATCAGAATATTTATGTGATCACCTATAGTTATCTACGTTTAGCTGTAGAAAAAAAGTAAGGAATTTTCCAGAAGCAGACATTCAGTTTACATAAATTTCAATAGTAGTGACAAAGTAACCAATGATGAATTGCCTTGAACTTTTACTACTTTGTTGTGGCTGGAATTTATTATATTTTGTCTAAATTTAGTCCCTGGGAAAAGTAAAGGACTCCTCCATATCTGTCATTTAATTTACGTAGATTCCAACAATGGGGGAAAAGGAACCAATGATGAAGTCGCTGGAATCTGTTACCTGCTTATTATAGGGATGGAGGGGCTGGGGTTGGACTGGCATTGTGAGAGAAACCTACTTTTCTCTTCCAATTCAGAGGAGGTGACATTTCTGTGGTTGTTACGCCCGTCAAAGACCAGGCTGAGCTGGTGATCCTCTGCCGGCAGCACCATATGTTCAGCTTAAACAAGACGCTGTGATTGAAAGACTAATGTTTTGTCTCCTAAAACACCTGACAGCTAACCCGGATTTATTGTCGATTTTTTTCCTCTTATGAAAGTATTTGGTAATTGTGTCACTCTAGTAACAGATGCTGTGCTCATATGTTTCCTTTCTTGACATAAATAGATGACTGTGAAGATAAAAAGGATAAAAAAAAATGGAACTTGTTGCGTTCACGAGGCAGGTGTCCAATGACTTCTTTACCCAGCACAGTAAGTGTCGGTGTGGACTGACCTGGCATAAAAAGATGCAGGCTGGAATTCCGCTGCCCCTGAGTCATGCTAGGGATGCTTACTGAAATGAAAATGTTCTCTCTCACTCACTTCTTCTGTCTCTTTAATAGAATTTTGGAGGTAAAGGATCATTAATGCCAACCCAGTGTCAGTAACAAAATATCTAGAATGTAGGGACTCAGGAGCAGCAATCTGGTTAGAAGAGGCGCCTAGGAGACGTGAATGGAAACTTTGTTTTATAAGTTTGTAAAATAAGTTACTAGGTCCCATTGAGGAGTAGGGCGTTGATGGAGCTTGTGGGAGACTAAAGTCCAGTGACACCCTTCCCAGGCCCCACACAGAAGAGGAAGCTGAGTCCCAGAGAGTCCAGGTGACTTGCTAAAGGCCATTTCATTTCCTGCACAGACTTGGGGAAAGAAACCAGGAGTCTTAGCTTCCAGCTCTTTCTCCCACTGATTATCCATGCTAAACTTGTGGATGTTTCACTGTATCATTTTAGTGCAAATAGGGAGTGTGGGTCTGGTGGAGAGGTTGGGGGAATGGGAATGGGGCTGAAGAGAGCCTGGCAGCTACTTGTATCATTGAATTTGGGAAGAGGTTTTAAAAGTAAATATGTTGTGAAAATCGCTCGCACTCTAATATCTGGAATGAGTGTTTCTGAGGGTTTGATGTGTGTGTGTGTGTGTGTATTTGGGGGTAGTGAGGCTTTGGCCAGAAAGAGGAGAACTTCAGTTGATCAACACAATTCTGTGTGCCTTCACCTCCCTCCATATTGCCACCTGTTCCTCAAATTCTCTAACCATACTTCATTTTTCTTACCTGGTGGGAAAAGAATCAGCGTGCCATTGAAGATTCTTAATTTTAGAGCTACAGTGAACACTTTCAATGTTTGAATTACTTTAAAATGTATGCTTTGAAATATTCATTTAAAAATTTTTTCATGCAAATTACTGCTGGCGGTTTTTGAGTTTAAAATTATTCTGTAACTCTGCATAAGTACTTGGGTTGCATGAGATCATATATCCCATTTGGAAATTAGCAAACTATGCCCCAGGAAAGGTGTGGGGACGGACTCTTAACGTTTGTAAGAGATCAGAAGTATTGGAGCTTTTGGACTCCATCCCTAAATCTGTGTGCTTGATGCCTTTCCAGACATCATAAAGTTTGGAGCCACCTGGTTTGCTAATTGAAAGCACCGTTAAAGTCAAGCTTGAAAAACAGCTTTTGGATTTTCAGGGTTGTGATTTTGGAGATTTGTCACTGATAACTAGGAAGTATGAATATGGGATAGGTAGTGACTTTCACTATTGAATGTTTAATCCATTCAATAATTATTTATTAAGCACCTCTTATGTATTGACACTGATTTCGACCCCGGGGGATACAGTAGTGATCGATATCAACCAAAATCCCTGGCTCATTTCAAAGGGAGAAGACAGAAAATCATCAAGATAAATATTTTTGGTAGAGTAGCCAGGGAAAGCTCTTATTAGAAGGTGACTTTTGAGTCAGTCATGAGGGAAGCGAGGAAGTTGGCCCTATTGATATCTAGAGGAAGGGAGTTTGGAACAGAAGGAACAGCAAGTTCAAAGGCTGGTAAATGGGAGTGTGTCTGATATGTTTGCAGAATAGCAAGGAGACCAGTGGCAGTGGATCAGAAAGAAGGAGGGGGAAGAAGCAACATGAGGTCACTGAAGTGACTGTCAAGGTGGTTGGAAGGGCAGATCAAAGAGGGCCTCGTAGGTCTTGATGAGGACTTGACGGTCTTGGTTGTGCTAAGTCCATGGGAGCTCTTGAGGATTTGAGCAGAGAAGTGCCAAAATCTGACTTAGTTTGTAACGGGATCATTCTGACTACTGTGTGGAAAATACACTGTAAGGGATCAAAGACAGAAGCAAGAATACCAGTTGGGAGGTTATTGCAGTAATCTGAGCAAGAGATGATTATGGCTTGGGCCAGGATTGGTAGCACTGAAAGTTATTAAGATTAATTTAATTCTGGATGTATATGTATGGTAGAACTGACCACATTTTCTCATGGACTAAGGGATGATGGTAAGAGAAAGAGGACTCAAGGATGGCACTGACCCAACAGCCAGAAGATTGGAGTCACCATTGACTGAGATGGGGCAGGCTACAGAGGGATATGGTTGGGTTCGAGGGCAGTGCTGGTAAATATTAAGATCTTGGTTTTGGACATGTCATATCTGTCTATGAGAATCAAAATGCACATGTGAAGTACGTAGTTGGATACGCAGGTCAGAGTTCAGGGGAGAGGCTGGAGATAAAAATTAGGAAGTCATTGGCAGACAGGTGGTATTTAAGAGCATGAGTCTAGAAGAGATTACCTAGGAATTAAGTATAGAGAGAAGACAGTCCAAAGACTGAATCCTGATGCCTCCCACAAATGTAGAGGTCTGGGAGTTGAGAAGGAACCAGCAAAACAAAGAGGTAAGCCAGAAGTGTAGGTCAGTGTCATTTCTTAGAAGCCAAGAGAAGGGCATGTGTCAGGATAAATCAATAAACTACATCCAGGGCAATTAAGAAGTCAAGACAAAGGAAGACTGTTCGGTGACATTGGTTTAGCAGTGTGTAAGCCTTGGTGACCTTTAAAAAGCAGTTTCCGTGAAGGGTGGTGGTAAAATCCAGCTGGAAGTGGGGGTCGTCCAAGAGAGAATGGGAGGACAAAAACTAGAGACTGAAAACAAGTATAATGTTTCAAGAAGTTTTCCTTGCTTACCTATAAACATTTCCAGAAATTTACAAGTTCTATCAGACGATTTCAGGTCATCAGTTGTAGTGGGCACTTAGTAGGGAACTTACATCCACATTTTCCAGTACATCTTCCCAATGGCAAGCATTATAAAGTCTGGCCAGAGATCTCAGAGTTCTAGCTATCTAAGAAAACACCACAATTCAGATGAAACCTAGAACAGTGTAATTTCCCAGATGTTATGTCATCAGAGTCCAAAGATCTCTTAGAACTTTTCCTTTCTTCTTCTTCTTCTTTTTTAATCATCTCTCTTTTCATTATATTGTGATGCCTGCCTTGTTGGAGGTCCCTAACGTTAGATGCAATACTCACCTGCTTGAAATTATTCCCTCATCCAGGGGATCACCGTAATAGCTATCTACTCTTACATTCAGACATAAATAAGGTAATGTATATAAAATGCCAGTACATTGGCTGGCTCAATAGAAGTTAACTTGTATTATTCAACAGCACCTACCATACAACTTGGATGTGCAATGAAGAAGTCATTCATTTTTGCTTCACACACAAAGGTCTTTTGAGTCCTAAAACATGCCAGTTTCTGTGTTGAGCATACAAAGATGAGGGTGGGGTAATCTTTCTCTCAGGAGACCTAGTTGGGAACAGATATAAGAAAGGACAATTTTAAACCCAGTGCTAGGGTGGCAAAGAGGCTAGTTACTATGGGACTGTACTAGAAGAGCATCTTACAGTGGGGATCGGATGTGTGCCTCAGATACTTCCATAATGTGGTGTCTCCAGAGTTAGGCAGTCTGGACGGAAGTAGTGAGAAAGGGTAGCTGGAACAAAGTCAACAAGTAGAGAAGGTATATGGTGAAGAGTAGGGGTGGGAGACGGTAGAGACTACCAGCAGATCACTGTTTCTTGAGCCAGAAACAATTGGGATGGTGAGAGATGAAGGAAAAGGAGATGAGTCATAAAGGGTTTATAATTCCATCCTTCCTGCAGAGGGGTGACATGATCATATTTGCATGCTAGAAACTTCATTCTGGAGGCTGTGTGGAGGATGGATTTACAAAGAAAAAAATAGGCAGAGAGACACTTAGGAAGCCATTGGAATAGTCCTTTCCTCCTCCCAGATATAGTTATCAAACCTGTCCCCCACTTGTTTTGAAATGGGACAGCTCAAAAATTATCACTCATAAATGGTAGAGGAAGAAGTCTAAAAAAAAAATGACATAACCTAGTTTTTGCATTTTTCTCCTTACAAATAGGTTGCTTAATTTTTTTTTTATAATTTAAAAGTAAAATGGATTTGTTCTGTGCAAGATGAGTAAAATTATCTTTAAAAAACCCATTTTGCAAAATAAAGCATTTGCTATATGCCAGGCATTCTGCCAGGCACTTTGCAAACTGTATGTCCTATAGTTTCCAGCAACTTCATAAGTCAGTGCAATTTCTACTCCCATCCTACAGATTCAAAAACTGAGGCTTATCAATGATAAGTTTCTTGGCTGGAAATGACAGAGATGTGATTTGAACCCGGATCTCTTTGAGGCCAGCTTCTCTATACTCTTAAATGTACATAATATATGAATAGAGGTAGTATATTTTGTGTTACGGAAAAACAAAACCAAGAATGTAGAAATACAGTGTAAATTTTCAACTTATTTAAATGATTAGTGATTTTGAAGAAAGCAAAAATATCTCAAAAATGTGTCAACATCCTGTTGAATATGACTTCAACAGTACCAATTTTCGCCTTTGTAAGTAGCATGATCCTTTCATTTTCTGGTTTAGAGCAAATTTAATCCTGTTAAAAATAGAAATCTGAGTTGTAAATATGTATTAAAGTTAAGTCAAACATCAGAAGCTTATTTTGAGGTAAAAATGAAATGAATTAAATGTAAATTCTTAACCAATGGTTGCAATCAAAACTGACCTAATATGGAGAGGAATTTGGTCAAAACATGTCCATCTTGCACCTCGGCCAAATGGACATAAAACTCTATTTCGAGTGGCTCACACAACTCCAAACTGGGCATATTTGGAGATTTCAGATCCATTCCTCACTTGTTAATGCTTCCAGGTGTACCTGTTGTAAGAAAGAAAAAGAAAAAAAGGCCTAATCCTAGATAAAAACTTTGCAATCTCTGCTGTCATGTTCTCAGATCTACTCAGGTAATAAGCAAGCTTTTTTTAATCACACAACAGTTGGAATACGGTCACAATGCAACACGATATCTGACTGCCACTGCTTCTTTAAAGTTGCATTTTCTGAAGGGGATCTTTCCCTGCCCATGGACAAACACTTGACGATTCATTTGAACCTTCTGCTCACCCTTAAGTAAAAAAGACCTAGTTTAGATTTACTAATTAGAATGTGATCAGCCTGTCATATCAATCAACGCTTTAATCTTCTTTCAAGAGTGGCTATGGCTGACTCTCAACTGGAATTTCCAGGGGTTCTTTAGAACTCAGTCTCACTGGGAGCCCTTCCGCAACCACAGAAGCACGGAAGCTCCCTTGCATCCCACCCCCCCCCCCCCCCCCCCCCCCCCACCCAGGCCATGGCCCTCAGCCCCAGCCCCTCCTCAGAAGCTCTTGCTCTCAGAGCCCCGTCCCTGCCCAGGCTGTCTTCTGGGTGACAGTGTAAAGTGGATCTCTCTCCTGCATGGTGCATTCTGGCATCCTGCACCCCAACAAAGTTGGGGAGTATGGGCTGATTCCCACACATTGACCTTCTTCTGTTTCCACCAACAAAACATTATTCAGTGAACCATTTGCCTTCTGGAATTCTGGGACTCCATGTTACAGCAGGGAACCAGCATCTGGGAGTCCTGTGGAAATCCACTCTCTCCAGGCTGTCCCTTCCGGGAGGGCAGATGTGAAATCTCCTCAGCAAACCTCCTCTGTGCTTGCTAGTCCCTGTCTAACAGCTTCCATCTGCCTGGAAGCCCAGGACTCACAGAAATGGCTATCTGACGTTCCTTTATAAAGTCACTTTAGGCAGCATCTGATCACACTTTCTTTGGTATCTGATTTCTGTCCAATGGATGTCCGGGTCAAACTGCGGCAGGGAGAGTCCATTTTAGCATCCTGTTACTGTAAGTGCTGGGATCTGGAACTGAATGTTTGGGATGATAGGTGGCCCAAAAGGCCTTCCTGATGTCTTTGTTTTTGTTGATTCTCATAAATTAATACCTTCCTTTCCCTTCCTACCACATGGCAGCCTTGCTAGGTAAAATGAGGTAAACAGGTCTTTTTTGTTCTTTTGTAGGAAAGTGGCATCTTTATGTATAATTCTATCAAAGCTTTTCAATATTATTGATGCTTTTATGATTTTGATTATGCTTTAATTTAACTGGGAAAATGTAAATTTTAAAAAATGGAAATATATCTTGGACAACGGTTCAAGATGGTTTCCCGTCTCCACTCATTTGCCTCCCCTATGTCTCAGACCCTCTGAGAAATAAAATACAGCATTACAGTGAGGAATGAAGTCACAAAAGAGACAAGGACACAGAGGCCAGCGAGTGGGTGTTACCAATAAGTAAATCATATTAGGAATTTTCTAGAAAGCAAACTAGATAAGAGTGACGAGCAGTTAAAATGGAGAAGTTTCTCCCAAGAATCTACTCCTTTAGCATTGTGGAGGTGGGCTGGCCATCTTCAGTGAATTCTTGGACAGGCTCAAGCATCTAAGTTGAACTGGGGGGCTCGTGAGAGAAGTGAGGCTGAAGATGGAGGGAGTCATCGAAAGTCAGTGCTTGAGGCAATTCTAAGTTGGCCCCTCCTCCTCCTCACATCCCCGCTCTCCTACCAAGATTCCAACCCTGTAGCCAGTGCTTACTCCAAGGAGAAGAACAGGAGTGGTCTCTTGAAGAAAGTGAGCAAGCTGTCTGAGAAAGTGAGACCTCAGTTATGGCTGCCTGTGCCTAGATAAAGTTCATTTCCTCTAGGCGTATGGGGTGATGGGCTGGTAGGGGGCTCACGGCTGCCCCCTCACCCTCTCATTCTGAAGGAAGACTTCCAGCCCATATGCTCCACATTCCCCATCATAAATTCTGTCTCAGGGACACATAATGGGAAACACTTCTATTTGCCTTGTAGCCAAAGAAGCTGCCGCTGGGTTTTTCTTTCTCAGATATGATAAATTAGCAAGGATTACTGAGGAATTTGGGAGAATTAGTGGCATTAAAAAAATAGAAAAATGAACAGTCTCTCAAAAGAAACAGTGATAATTTACAGAATAGGAGAGATTAAAAGAAACAAGCAAAAACTTTAGTTCAGTACTGAGAAGGATTTAAGAAGATCATATGTTTATTAAGTAAGAGCTGGATGATATGTGAAAGGATCAAAGAACAAGAAAATCTTTCTAGGCCATAAAAATGAAAATGCTCAAATTAAAAATTTGATAGAATGGCTGAAAAAATAGTCAAAAAAATGACTGGGAAGGTAGAACATAAAAAGAAAGAGACAGAAAAGATTAGCGTAATGCAATAAGAGCCATAAAGGACAAATGCAGGAGCTGTTACTAGAGTCCCAGAAAGAGAATGGAGAGAAGCAGCTTATCAAAGAAGTGATACAGAGCAATTCCTCAGAGCTGAGGGACCCGTGCCCTCTGCTTGGAATAGAACGTATTCTGTATTTTGCATCATGAATTTCAAAGCACTAACATTAAAAGACCATAAAGCCTCTGGAGAGAAATGAAACACTTAGATGCCACCTGACTTGCAGTAGTGATACTGGATGATAAAGAGCGGTCAGATGATACTCTCAAAGTTCTGGTGAAAGTAATTTTCAAACTAAAATCTATACATAGCCAAATTATCCATCATCTAAAAAGGGAGAATCAAATATTTTCAGACTTGCAGGTATTCATAAAATCTGTCTCCTATACACCTTTTCCTGGAAAGTTACAGCGCTTGGAGAATCTATTATTGCAGCTAAATAATGGCCTAAGCGAGAGGAAAAAATGTTACTCAGGAAACAATGTATACTGTCTAGAAGGGCAACGAAGAGAAGTTTGAGGGGGAGAAAAGACATGTGGGTGGCAGGTTGCTAAGCAAGGAAAGGGGGCCCTCAACAGATGATCTTGACAGTCATGAATGTTGACTTAAGTCCCAAAGAGTCTGGGTGCTTTTAATATCTAAGGACTGAACAAGTAAAAGAATGAGTGAGAATAATGAGTTTAATTGCAGATAAAAAAGAAAGAATTGTTTCATTCCATCGAGTTCCACAAATACAAGAGGCAGTGGTTAAGGGTGTGGATTAAGGGGCTAGATGGACATGGGTCCCATCATTGGTTCCATCGTTTACTAGCTCTGTGACCTTGGACAATTTGGTTCAATTCAGCAGGTATTTACTGAGCACCTGTTTTGTGTCAGGCACTCTTCTAGGTGCTAGACACTCACTTGTGAACAACAGAGGCCAAAGACCCTGTTCTCTTGGAGGTAATAGTCTACTGTTGATAGGATGTTGGATGGTGAGAGGAGCCATGGGGAGAAACCAAGGGAAGTAGGGCTGTCAGAGGAGCTGGGTGGTCGGAAAGGTCTCCATGATAAGGTGTCAACTGAGCAAACACCTGAAGTGGTGAGGCAGGGAACCGTGAGCTTATCTGGGGGAGAATGTCCCAGGTGGAGGAAACAGCTAGTGCAAGGGTCCTGAGGTGGACCTTGTTCAGGGATCAAAATGAGAGTTCTATAAAATCGTTTGCTTATCCTGTGGTGGGCATTACAATACTGCAACAATTATACAGAGTCATTAGAAAGATCGTATGAGATTGAGATTATGCCTGTCAATTGTTTATTAGTGTGCCCACATGTTAAAAGGGCCTCTGTTACTATGGAGAATCATTATACCAGCCAAGCTCTACTGGGAATTCAAATGTAAATAACGTGGAAGCCATAACTCCAGGGGTCTTGTTTGACTGGAAGGAGGGAGAGAATGACGTCAGTTCAGAAGTAGCTTGTAGTTAGGATATGAGCTATGAGAGCAGTCCACGGCCTAGAGGCATCCCAAGAGGGAGAGGCACATCCAGGATGGAGGATCCGGAAGGGGTTCTTGACAGAGGCAGCATTTGTGGTTGGGTTTGCAAAGTGCTGCTGTGACAAGTGCCAGTAGGAGTAGAGGCGTCTAGCTGGGGAGGGTCAGATTACTTAGTTACGAATAAGTGTCCAGTGGGCCATGAGTCCTGATGGGTCTAAGGTAGAGCTTGGGGTCCTGGGGGTATAAGTGAGATTAAGGCTGCACATGGACTGCGGTCTGCTCTCCTGGGCTCACTCTGAGGAAGTATGACCATATTCCGGAGGCGCTGGGGAGCTAGTAACAGTTTTCCTGAGTAGAGATTTTTATCCACTTTGTTTTTTACGTAAGGGGCCATGAGATTTTTTTTTAAAGAGTAAATATCTAGAAGGCCCTATAAGCTTCTTTTCACTTGGGGTTAGAATCCCAGGAGTGTGTGAATGAATATTTGAGTCATTAGAGATCAGAGGCAAGATGAGTATGTGAGAAGTTGGAAGAGGAACGGATTAAAACGGGCCGAGTTCTGGGCCCCTATTAGTGAGCCAGTGCGCAGGCAATTCCCTTTTCCCTTGTTGAGAAGTGGGCCAGGTAACATGCAGCCAAATGTTTTGCTGTACTGAACTCTGAGAATCCATCTTATTTCTCCTGTTCTGCAGATCAGAGAGATAACTGGTCAAAGCCGGAGTCTACTGGGAAAATGCTTTTTGATATAATATGCAATCAGAAAATGGAACAAAAGGGTGGAAAGAGAGAGACAGGTGCAGCCTTGCATTGTTGGCCACCGTGGCTTCCTAGCTGGGTCCCTGGCACCCAAGAAAAGAGAAAGCCTGGCTGATGTCTGACCCTGTGGTGTGGGTTTCTCCCATTCTTCAGACCCCATGCCTCTGAACGTGCAGCCACTGGGGCATTGAGGGGAATATATTCCTGGGTCTCTTTTCAGTCACAGGTGTTAATTAATTTGGGCAAACAGGCATCTATGCTAGCTACTCTTAAGTATTAGCATCAATTCAATGATTATGGTTAACCAGTGTCTCTGCCTTAATAAATATGGTGCTTTTAAACACTTTTTTTCTTTGTAACTAAGCAATAGGGCTTATGTGGAGACCAGCTGTTTTAGTAGGTGTACAGGTAACCTTAAATAATTAATAGCTTAAAATCTCTCAAATGGAATTAATTCACAACCAAGCCTGTATCAAAATCATCAGAATCCCTCCTGCCACTGTATTTAACCAAGGTACATTTTATAATTTTAAAAAATTCATCATATAGTCAGTGTTATACAGAATACATATCTCTCTCATGTGTAATACATATAATTTATGCTTATTATATACATTCTAAAATATGAAAAAAATTAATATGCACACACTCATTTACATATACACACACATGTGTGTGTGTGTATATATGTATAAAACTTTGCATTTGCTGTGAAATAACTAAAATGAAATATCTAAAATCTCTAAAGGCTCATCCCAAATGGATATTTATGTACTTATTGTGTTGTGTGTTACCAAAACACTGACTTTGATACAAAGAAGAAAGTATACTGAATTTTCCCACAATCAAAAGACGCAGGGCGTTTGAATAGTGGGCATATGGGCTTCCTGAGGGCAGCTGATGAGACTCCCGCATATTTCAGAACTCCTCACCACACCTCATCTAGTAGACATTCAACAAATATTTTTGACTGACTGTTGTAAAGCTAGCTAGTGGGTGAAAGTGTTGTGTCCTGTTGGTAACCGGTAGTCATCCTTAGTACAGAGAGAGGCATGAACACAAAGAGACACCAGGTTCTCTCCAGAGTGAGTGAAACATTAAAAAGTGACCAGAAAGACTTGGTTCAATGGGTATTGCAAATCTGTAAGATAACATGTCTGCTTCCTCACCTGTGAGCCTCTCAGTTCTTTGGAAGGCGGCTTCCTGTGTTTTTTAGGTCTCAGTTGCAGTATTAATAGAGGCCTAGAGAGCAGTGCGTGGAATCTCATAGGCTCGCCTGTAGTGCTAGCAGCTCTCCGGGTGTACCTCTAGAGAAGTAAGAGATCTTAAGAACAGACAACACCTATCCTGTGGTGTCTGTTTACTGAGGACCTGCCCAGGAACCTGCAGATAGAGACTTGGCAGCAGAAGGAACCTAAAGAAAACCATTAATGTTTTTACTGAGTAGACTTGAGCGGACCCTTGAATTTGTACATATTCTGTAAGTATCTTCAAACAGACTTGATTGCATTGATTTTTCCTGTTTGGCTTCCTAGATGGTGCCTGGGCCCGCAGGTGCTCTGCCATGACAGAGGGGCAACCCTTACTGAACCCTGAATGATGTCTCCATTTCCTGAGGTTTCTGGCTTCAGTCTTAGCCCTCCTTGAATGGACTAACAAAGTGATAACGTCAAAACCTCCCTTAGGAAATAAGCTTCATTTTAATAATTGATGTAGAAAAGGGAAGTCTGTATACATTTCCCTTTAGAATGAAAAAATACACACACGCACACACAAGTATTCATTCAGGTCTCAACCTCAGCTGGTTGAAAGCAGATAATGCCACAGTCCCCTCCATGGCTCTTTCACCTTGACAGCCTTCTAGCAAATATATTTGTTTTTCACTGGAAGAGTCAACACAAATCAATTTCTGTACTAGAAAAACATCACTAACATCAATACCAACCAATACCAATTGGTGGTTTAGTAGTAACTTCTTTGGATAAAGACAACAGATGAAAAATGGAGTGGAAGCATTATAACTATACATAGCTCTCATCAGTGGTGCAGTATATTAGAGAATTAGTATTTCAATAAATATAATTGGTATTCAAATAATAATTATGCATATATAATTCAGTTACTAATTAGATTCTAAAACACACACATACAAATATTAAAGCTTTTAACTAGAAAAGAATCAAGGAAAAATTTGAGCGCTTCCCAGAACTGTTTATTACATAACATAATTACTCTTTTCAAACTCTTTTTTTATGTGCCAAATATTATGTTGAGTAAAATAATGAAAATTTAATAAAATGTTGATGTAAAAAGTTTATAAAACATAAATATAGAGAATGACTAATCTGTGAAGAGGTTTGTTTGCCATTTTGTTTGCCATTTTCCCCCTGTGAATTATGTTGAGAGTTAATAGTATCTTTTTCTTCTGGAATTATCACCAAGGCCACTCTGTGGGTGTTGGTGAAACATAGAAAGCAGTAGAAAAATGATACAGAGAGAATACATTTTACGTTTGCATTTTAGAAGCTAAATATCTAATTTTTGAAAAGGAATTTATACAGCCTATCTATGATAGATTTAATACATTCCGAGTAAAGAGGCCTGTGTTTAAGATGCTGAGATGCAAACTATCTTAGTCCACATATTTTTAAAAATATTTAAACCAGTTTATGAAGAAAACTGCATACGTAAGCCTACTTTTGTCTGATAAAACCCTTCTCCTTGTCCATACATTGAGAATTTCATCTGTGGCCCATTGATGGGCAAAAACCACATACACAAAAATGAACACTTAGCTTTGGTTGCTACAGCAGGAGCATTTCAGAAAGCAGAACAAAGACTTCTGGTCTCTCGAAGCCAAAGTCTTTCCTGCATTGTATCTCAATATAACAAAGACAGGTCAGGAGCACCTTGTTCCAGGTTCTTTCCATGGAAATATCCATTATTACCCATGGCAGTTAGTTCTGGGAGCCAGACTCCAAAGGTACTGTGTGAACATTGCAGTGGTGGGGTATTGAGAAGCAGCTGTAGAGAAATAAAATGATGCTCATCGAATTTTATCCACCTTGTTGATAAAGGAGAGTATCTGTGTGAATATGAGACTAGCCATTGAAAACTCTCGTGAGTCACTAATTAATAAAGCACCAAATCATAGATCACTGTGCTTCGGTAGTTAACTGGGACAATGAGAAGACAGCAGTGAGCCAGTCTCCTGGTCCATTCCACCCAGCACGCTGCTGCCAAGAGCTGCTCCCAGGGAGACAGATGGAATTGGAAGCAGATTTTCAATAGGAGGCCCCTCCCGGGTAAAAATTAACATTCACAGATTAAACTTCTTTACAAGGTAACGTCAAAAGACTTTAAGTTCAAGTCTAAAATCAAATTGCATTGCCCTTCTGTACAAAGATATTATAATTCCAAGCTCATCCCCCACCAATTTCTTATTCTACCCAGCCTCAGGTGACAATTATTTGGGGTGCCTGGTAGAGTCTTTCTGGGTGTCCTTTCGCCAGCTTTAGCAGGGACCATCTTTCACTGGAATGATTGTGATTACACTGAAGTTATTTTTAGGAAGACTCCTAAGAGTTCACAGGACACAGGATTGTCACCACAATGACCCCACCCTCACCTGATATAGAAAATGAGGCAACTCCCAGCCCAAGAGCAGTTACCCCTCACAAATGTGCCTTCCCAGAAATCACACTTGGTCCAGCCCAAAGACATTTTCTGGAAACTCACAGAAATGAGGGGACTGGGATGGGCAGGAAATGTCATGCGATCTCTGCATGTCTACACTGTGAACTCCCGGGAGTTTCCCAGCAAGCGGTTAATTGCAGCACAGTGTAGAGCAAGCCTGGGGCAAAAACCGTGTCCTACTTTTCCTACTCTCAAAGGTATCGCTGCCTTCCTGTGAAGTTCAGAAAGTATACCTGCCTCCAAGGGGAAGTTCCCCCACATTCGAGAATTTGGAGGTTTCTGTGGATGTTGTAAATCTATGGCCTTAATAGGCCTGCTGAGAACCAAGCCTTGACACGTGCTCCTCAAGACCCTACATGGGCCCCAAATCTACCAGGCCTGACCCTAACCATCCAGAGCCAGGTCCCTTTATAGTGACACCTGGGGAGTGTTTGAACTCTTCCCCTTCGTGGCCCATCCCCTGAGGTCCTGATTCAGTGGCCTGGACTGGGCCCCCGGCATCCGTACTGCTTAAAAAGTCTTCCCCCGAACTCTGTGCGTGTTCTCCCAGGGTTGAGAAGCACTGAGCTGAACCCTTACGTGTATATGTGCTGTGGCAACACAGGAAACATAGATACCTGCTTCCCTAGAATCAGCAAGAAGCACAGCGATAGCAACAAAAACGTTGCAAAAACACATATCTAAAAAGTCTGTCCTGCATATGGAAAGATGTTTTTTTTCCCCTAGAAGTGACTCTTGCCCCAGCTAGTCTGCTTACGAAGGCCTTTGCATGCCCCTCACTGTCCAGTCACCTAGAGCTAAGGACAGTCACTCTGCAGCAGCCTGCATGCTGAAGCCTGACCCACTGGCCAGGGCAGCCTGTGGCAGCCGATATAGTGCTCACAGGTGGTGGCCAGCACAGCCATATGCTGGACCCAGGTTGGTGAGGCCCCATCAGCATGGCCAGCGTCCAGCTATACCCTTGAGCTGTGCCTTTGTTGAGGCACTCGTGTTTGCTTAATGAGGCAGGGGAGAATTAAGGCATTGATGTGTCTGTCTCCAGGACTCCAGAAGGATGGAAAAGGTGAAGTTCTCTAGCAACCAAGATAACATGTCCATAGCTAAACCAGTATGTCTTGGCTCCTCAAAGGGTGCTCTCTGGACCAGCAGCACCAATGTTGCCTGAGAACTTGTTAAAAATGCAGAACCCCAGGCCCTTCCCCAAACCTACTGAGTCAGCACCTAAACATTATTCAGGGGACTCATGCACAGGGCATTTTGAGAAATGCTGAAGTACATGGCTAGCACATTTGGAACCGCTCTCTACCTGCCCTGAGATACAAAACCAGAAGCAAATATTGGGGACAGGTGCCAAACTGCCCTGTTGACCTAGTGTGTTTTGCTACTACTAGTATCATCTTAGGTGGGTTTCCACAGGCTCTTCCTTAACTTAGAGCTGTGCATGAGCTGTGACATAGTGCACCATCCGCTTCACTGTAGATGCAGAAGCCACACGACCTTTGACTGAAAACAAAAATGCAAATGACGCCTCCAAAGAATGCAAAGATGTCAGACTCCACATTGCTCATTATACTCCATCACTACCGTCTCATCACTTTCCACATGTCTGCCAGTCACAAAAGGAGTTGAACAAAAGAAGCCTGTTTTCCTAACAGCTTGGGAAGAAATCTTTGTGGTTAGAGAGAAAATACAAGAATAAGAGGCCTGTGCTTTTACAGGGTTTAAGATCTTATGATCCTGACTATGTCCTGGTAAGTGATTTTGGCCTTGAAATTATTCTCAGTGGAAAGTGTTTGAGTCCCAAGAGATTACAGTGTTCCTTTGGTAAAAGGTATGGTGAGATTTCATAATTACAATAAGTTACATTGGAAACCTCATCAAGAAAGTTATAGGAGCAAATCTTTCTGTATTTTGTACCTTGGCAGAGACAGTGTGAGCATTCAAGTTATTTTTGATAGCAGCAAAGCTGTATTAAGTACGTATAACATTTGAAAATCTAGGATCTATGAAACAGTTAAAACAGGAGGACGCTTTTTGCTTTCCAAAACAGACTTATCATAGAATCATTTTATATCATCAGATGGAGTGTCGAAATTACTAGGCTTCAGTGCAATTTTGTCATGGAATATATGAATTAATAATCTCCCTTCAAAAATCAGTCTGAAATATGGCTCATAGCCTATATAGAAAATGTGTCCATGTATTTTAACATTTATAACAACCTAAGATGTCAAACTAGTTTAATGACTTAATGATCATTTGCAAATGAAACTTTGGGCAAGGATTTGCCTCAGGATACACAGGAAGTATTGGGGGGTCCTTTAAATACTGAAATTAATTCATGAATTAGCATAGGAGTAGGAAGTAGATTTTGGAATTTTGATTTGAATCAAAAGCAAAACTCAAGAATAAAGCATGTAAATCTTTATTATGACAAGATCTTCCTCAGATCTGAGATGTAATATTTGCATCTCTTAGCAATTTACTTAGCACACATTTATGATATAATAATGTTACCCACAATTATGTTACCTTTCTAACATATACTTTCTAAAAATGCTTATTTGCTGATATCATTTTTTCCTCTCTAGTTTATGATAACAGATACCAAGCCAGACTATTTAAGAGGTTCAAAGTGCACAAAATGGCTATTTCAAAGCCATAAACTGTCACAGAGCGAAGGCTACCTACCTGCCCAGGCTGTGCTGCCTGGCCACGTGGCTTGGTGATGCCGGCACTTCAGCAGGGAACATACCCCTGAAGTCAGAGTATTGAGCAAAGGAAGAGGTGCAGTGGGGATTTGCGAGGGAAAGTCTGCTTCTTTTCCAGACGCCGCACTTCTCTGTACAAGTTCCATTTTGCCCTTCAAAGATGTATTTTCGTTAGTCAATATTGATGCATGAACTGACTGCACAGTTTTTAGAAAACCTAAATTCCTAGGTTTTCCTTTGGACTCTCCTTCATAGCACAACAAGTTTATAGCTCTTCTTCTGAAGACAGCTCTTTACCTCAAAAGTGAAAGCAGTCGTCTCAGCTACCTGTTGGCTAACACATTGAGTCGGCCCGTTCTGGCTGACAGACCTCTAAGTCATTAGGCTCTTCATTTTCTCCCTCCATTTCTTTGCAAATGAGCATTTGAAAGGACTCTCAAATTTGAAGAGAACAGATCGATAGCAGTATGTCCTTAAGAACCTGATATCGATATTTCCAAATGAAAGCATGCAAACATTTATTTCTTTGCAAAAGCAAGTGAATTTGCATTCAGAGTCATAAATTATACAGTTTAGAAATAAAAAAATGTGAATGGGTCCCAATGAAAAACAGAATGATTTTGTTTCATTCTATTCAGTAAAGTAATTGGCATAACCTGGTAGTAAATGATATTATTTGAAGAAAGCAAGAAATGATAAGATGAGGGTTGTAACACATTAGCTAGTTCTTTCTTTTAAATATGCCTATGTCCTCTGTCTCTACTTTATCTGGGACAGAGTGGCTCTCAGGGTGAGCCCTGCAGTAGAATCATGAGGTATAAGGGTACACATTGTCACCCTCAACACGGATAAACCGAGTTCAAATCTTTTGGGGGTTGCGTCCAGGAATCAGCATTTCAAAGAGTCCACCAGATGATTCTTTGGGGAAATAAACCAAGATTTGAGAATTAATCATGTTCTAAGGAATGAAAACTCAAGTGCAAAAACATATATATAGTTGAGCTGAATCTTTGGTGGTATAATTCTCATGAGTTTGTTATGTATGATCTGTTGAGTATTTCAAATCCTTTTGCTAGAAATGTGGTTACTGTCATGGTGAAATTTTAAGTTTAAAAAATATTTGTTCAGTTCTTACTGTCACTTGTAATATGGACTCATAAAGAAATCATATAATAACTGGCGTTTCTTTTAAAAGACAGTAAGAACTAAATAGATACTAATAAAATCCCTCCTATAAATACCGTGAAATGAATCTCCTACGGAGGGCCGTTGCTCTCACTGCTGGTTCCCTCTGTCGGAGAAACACATGGATCTTCCTCCAGTTTGGCTCCTTCTCTGGCCTTCTGAGGTCCTCTGCTGAAATCTCAAGATGCTCAAAAAGGTCATTCCTGACCATCGTATCAAAACCAGATTCCCCGGACATGTTGTCTACCCTACTTTACTTTTCTTCAGTATCCTTTTCTCCATACCTGCCTAAAAGTGATGACTTACTTATTTTCAAGGCCAGGGATCTTGTCTTTCTTAAACTCTGTGGTGTTTCAACTCCTAGAAGTTGCCCAGGCACTAAGTAAATATACGGCAAGTGAATGAGTCTGTCAATCACTGTCAATTAACTGGGACATATAAACAATATATGTAAAATCTGGTACATAGAAATTTATTTGGAAATCAGTCTAAAATGATAAATGTTTCATACTGCTGGTCAAATGAAACAGAACCTTTTGGATTCTGTGACCCAGAGACAATGTGGAGTCACATTTCATGTGTAGTCATGAAATGTGTCACTTCCCCAGGCAGTGGGGAAAACTGGAGCCTTTCAGTTTCATAATGATTTTCCGTGTCAAGAACCCCTTTCAGGTCTGTTGCTGACTTCCTGCTGGATTAGCAAATGTTTGTTATCTTCAGTTTGCAGGTTTAATTTATGCCATATCCCTTTCTAAAAAGGATTTCCACCTTTTCTTGGTCATTTCAGTATTTCTTTCCCTTCTGGATTTCATTCATTCCTGCATTCTTTGCAATTATCCATTAAAAAGCAACACTAATGTTTTTTTTTTAAGAAAAGAAAACAGAATTATAAGTTTTACATTTTGCAATAATATTTCACAAAATTATCAAAAATTTTGCTGTTTATATTTAAAAACTAAATCTAAGATGTTTTTGATTTTTTGATAGTTTATGTTTAAAAGTTTTTTCAAATCAAAAGATGTATTTTCATGAGATGACATCATTTCTTGATTCTAAGATCAGAGGACACGAGAACACCTGTTTTTACATTGCTTTGTCAGTTGCAGAGCACTTTCACACATGATCTCTCTCATTTTGATCCTCCAAAAATCCCATGCCGTGCAAATGCATGTATTATTGTCTGTACTTTTATGCTTGAAGAAACCAGGGCTTCAAACTATCGAACATTATACATCTACACTCCTAAAGCCAGTTTTCATGTGCAGAATTTGATGGTAAGCCATGATTTTGAGCTTCTACATAGGAGTTTCTCATTTCAATGGTGGCCCTGGAGTGAGGTGCCTACACAGAAGCAAGGGTGTCCCCTCCCCTCTTCTGTGGTCCAGTCAGTCCACCCCTCTGTGCCCCTGGAGCCCATTCCTCCTCCTCTGCCACAGAACCGAACCCTTTCCTCTCTCTTCCCAGCATCAGCAGCACAGCTGTGTAGCCAGGAGTGACTTGGGTTCCGAGCCACCTGAGCATCCATTCAAGTCAGCCCTAGCAGCAGTGAGGAGCGGACTGAGGTCTGTGACAAATGGTAGCTCCTATATAGCAGCTGTCAGGCCTGGTCCTGCATCCATTTGCAGTTTCCCCTCAGTCCTCCAGGGCTCCGGGACCTGCAGGAGGCATGGCCTGCACAGAGCATCCATGGGGCTATTACAATACCCTTTAGTCCTCCTGCATCGTAGCCTCTCTTAGCCTGTAAGCCAGGCATTCAGTTTCAGATGTGAATCTTCAACCTCATTTTCAGAAACACATTATTTATAAAAATTGCCAGTGCTTGAGTTCTATAGACTCAAACTTTGTCGTGTGGAGAGGAGAAGTAGGAAGAGCAAAAATACATGATAGCGTTGAAATGTTAATGCTGGATGATATAACCTTGTTTTAGAAATTGGTCATAAAATGCCTTATAGACACAGGCGTTATACTCCTGACCTATGTCCACAATGGCAGGGAAAACCATTGCTGCAGTCTGTCTGCCTGTGGGGTTCCCTCTCCCTTTTCTCTTTGGCCCATCCTTGTTTCCATTGTACTCTGTCATGCTGCAGTTCTGAACCCTCAGCTCGGTCAAGGTGAGGCTCTCAGAATTGTTCTCCACCAGCGTCATTGGCCTTGACATCTGTGACGTTTTAGACAAAGTCAAAGTGTCTCCAGCATTTTTTCTTGTTATAGCAACATCATTCCAGTTCCTGGCAAAGCCGTAAATACTTACGAATGGTCACTAATGCCAGTTCCTGGCAATGATCTAAATGCTTACTAATGTTTCTAAAGATGTGAATGCTTGCTAATGAGTCCAATGTAATGCTGAAGACTCACTGTCAAATAGACCATAATGGTGAAAGAAAATTACTACTAAAGAGAAGTACATTTTCTTTGAATCAGCAAATGTATACACCATCTCATGAAATTTTGGAGCATATTCCCAGAAGAGGTTGTGTGAGAATTTTTTTCTCAAAATTCCCCCAAATAAAATAGGCCTTGTTAGTATGAATCTGATACGTTCTTTCTTGAGCAAGAATGGTAGAAGGCATGAATTCTAGAAGTTGTATTTTTAACATTTGATTCTTGACTCTGTCTTTCTCCCAGTTCTCTCTGTCTCTCTTGCCAATAACTGTGCCCACCCACCCCGTGAGCAACTGAAACCTGAGAACAATGAATAAAAAGGGGTGTAAACAATGCTCCTTTCAAAATGCCTTATCTCATTCAGTGCCATGCATAATGCTTAAATATGCAAATATATTCTACGTAAATCTTTCCACAGGGAAACATTATGAACCTATAATTTTATCAAGAGCATGCTAATAAAAGTATAGTATACTATTCAAATATTTAATAATTTTATTATCATATTTTTCTTAATATCAGCACATAGAAAGTCTGATATCCACGGAGGTAGACCAGATCTTAAGGTTCTTGCTCCTTGCTTGGATCCTAGGTCATTAATTTCTAACTCATGGTACTAATAAAAATTTCCTCATGCCCAGTAAATGCTTGTAGTAAGAAGATTTTCATGCTTGCCCTCGGGTCACGTCACCGCTTAAAAGATCAGCAGGTCTCTTTATTGCTCATCCTTGGATGTTTTTAGAGGCACAGAATCAAGGAATGGTGAG
Source organism: Equus quagga (assembly GCF_021613505.1). Classification (NCBI taxonomy): domain Eukaryota; kingdom Metazoa; phylum Chordata; class Mammalia; order Perissodactyla; family Equidae; genus Equus; species Equus quagga. Next base: position 111,885,806 of record NC_060275.1, read on the forward strand.
GAATTTACAACTCTAAATCTACCGTGATTGGATAACTTTTATTTAACTATGCAACATTTGGAAATAATGGTGATTTCCTTGGTTTTACACTTGTAAGTCCTTGGCAATATCTTCAAAACCTCTAGAAGTAGGAAGAATTGACAGCAGAAACTCAAAGCATACCGTACTTAAATATATTCCTGGAAAATATGAGCGTGAGATAATATTCAGTGTGATGTTGGCATTTGATAAATCAGATGCAATGAACCTAATTATGCAAAACAGTTATTTTGGATCTAGCATTCATCTGAATGCTATCTAAAGCAGAATTTATTTAATTACTAGCAAAGGCAAAGGTAAAGAGCTTGCCTGCCCTATTCTTTCCCTTTCCTCAAAACATTCAGTGATTTTTGTTAACACTGAATTCATAGAATTTCAGCATTGCCCCAGTCATTCCCAAATGCTCTGTTTTCTGCTTATTTAAATTTAAAGCAGCCTGCATAAAATATACCAGTAAAACATTTATTCATCTGTTGGCAATTTCAAAACTTTTGAACAGCTTTTTCCTAAAATATACTAGATGAGAATATTAAAATCCTTGGAGTTACATAATGCTGAAGAAGCAGCCCAGTCATTGAGCATTGAAGATTTTGGCTGTAAAGTGGCCACCGGTGAAGGCACTGGACCAGCAGAACAGAGTTGGGCTGTCCACAAACACCACCAAAATCAAGGTGTTCCAAAATCTTGTTGCTTTCAGCTAGAATGGAGAGCTTCCAATTTGGGCTATTCACAAGGCGGTTAGCATGTAAATCCCAGCATGTCACATGGGTATTAGTTTTGGAGATTTAGCTGAAAGGTCTTTCCAAAAATCAGCTGTAGCCTCATTTGGTTCTTGTGTGTGTTCTCTGCTCACCATCATTAGATAACCGTGTCTCCTTGATGCCCCATGTCCATCATTGTCCCTGGGTGTCCTCCACCCTGTCTGCTCCCATGGAGATGACTCTCCTGGCACTTCTGCTCTTGTGGTTCTGACTGTACCTCAGACGAAATGTTGTCTCTCCATCAGCCTCTTCTTTTCTGTGTCAACTCAACCTCTTAGCCCTCATAAAACTCTATTTCCTCACTTGCCATGGCTCCCTGGGCCACGGCATAGCTTCAAAGCCACAGCTCTTCCCAGACAATGCACCAAAATGACACAAATAAGATTTACAAATACTACAAGGCGAGCGATGTGTAGCCTCAATTTCTAAATTAAACCAGTTAGTGACCACCATTTGTACCTTTTTCAGAGGAAGGTAGACTAAACGCAGGTGCTTCAATTTGGAGAGTAAGTGTAAAGGAAAATGTAACTTGAAAACCTTTTTCTTTGAAATTTGCTTCTCTCAGGGATTTAGGCTGTGGTAAGTCAGAACATCTTGGTGCATTCATTGTACAGGGAAAAAGTCCTGATGAGAACAAATTCTGATTCACTTTTCAGGAACAACATCAAGATGGCTTGCTGTCATGGCTTATTCATTTGCTCATCATTTTAAATAATAATTTCCACTGTAAAATTTAAGGTGCAAAGACTATGGGATAATAAGAGGTTTTTAGTTTTGTCCACCTGATTCTTTTAGTGAGGAAGCCAGCTACATTTGTTAGGCGTAGAAAAATGATGTTTCACTGGCCCTGTTCAGTGTGGATTTGTCTCAGAATCATTATCATCCTTATAAGATCAGGTTTGGGAGCAAAGCAAGGCAGCTGGGTGATGCCGATAAGCTGATTAGCTTGACATACTGCTGCCATTTCATGTTATTCATTTGATTTTCTGCAGATTTCCACATTTCTGTCCAAAAAAAATTTGAATGTGTTTTTGAAAAAACAAATTCTGTTGGAATGTTGGTCAGGTCTTAATGTCCCCTGTTATTTATTTCAGCTGGGTCCCGGGCCTCGTATAGCAGCCAGCACGGCCACCTGGGCCCGGAGCTGCGGGCCCTGCAGTCCCCAGAGCACCACATAGACCCCATCTATGAAGACCGCGTCTATCAGAAGCCCCCTATGAGGAGTCTCAGCCAGAGCCAGGGGGACCCTCTGCCGCCAGCACACACCGGCACCTACCGCACGAGCACAGGTGTGTATTCAGGACCCCACCCAGTGAGGCGGGGCTGCTTGGGCGCTTAAATAACACTCCCTCATAAAAGGGGAGTGTGTCTGTGTGTATGTGTGTGTGTGTGCACGTGTGCTTGTCCTCTCTCCTCACAAGCATTATGATCTGCTTCTATCATTAGTGTCTGTGATGATGATGAAAGTAACCAAACATGACTCCAGTTTAGCTACCTGGCTGTATTGTAAATGAAAGAAGTACAATGGGGTTGTATGCTTATTTTCTCAAACAGGCAAATTGAAGGAAGCAGTACTAATTTTGTGTACGTGGTTATTAAAGTATTTAATGAATGTAAGTACCTCAAGGAAGCACAGTCATTATTCCAGACATAGGCATATATCTAATGCTAGTAAGATTTTTTAATGATATAGTCTACCTATTTGGCAAGCTTGGGGAAAAGACATATTTACTAAAAATGTAGCATATTTTGTAAGGCAAACTGAAAATATATTTCATACACACTATTCAGCTGAATTATATGAAATTATCATTTAAAGGTCGAATGTTGACAATTGCATATGGCTCAATCAACTGTGTAGCTCTCCAGGATTAAATATATATTTTGCATTGAACACTACCACAGGCTGCATGAAGACAAGTGTTTTCCAGAATATGTAGCCATTTGCAAAATAACTGGTCAAGTGGCATGATTAAATGTACTAGAGAACACTTATCTTAACTGTAAAATTGATATAATTAAGAAGATGTTGAGAATTGCACTTATTATAAAGCCTCCTATTGCTAAGTAAACTTAGAAAATTTTATGCTGCTGGTTTGCAGACAGTAGAGCTCGCTCCTTCATTTCTAATGGTATGTGTTACCCTGGACAGAGGCTGAGGCGTGGGAAAGCTGAAGCTCTAGTCCAGAACTTGGCACTCAGAGCTCTACATCCTCAGACACATGTAACTTCTACTAACCACGAAGTGGGTCATAGCAATTTTGTTAAACTGCATTATGATACTAAATTACACGTTTTGAAATCCGGGCAAGCTAAGTTGCTTTCATAGTTGATTATTGATATTTACATTTCAATATTTCCCTGAATCATAGGAAGAAAGGCACAAAATACTCTTTATTTTATTTTGGACATCGTAAATGCCATCCGATGTTAATAATACACATCTTGGTTTAGATGAGAAAGAATACCCATTTATTGTTCTATCAGAATATCTCTCGCCTGCATCCTGCTAGATCCACTCCTGTCTGAGGTTGGGCTATTTTAAGATTTAGTTTGTTGCCTGTTACTAACTAGAGTAATTTTATTTCCATGTACCTCTTATGAAGACAAAGATAACAACCTTAGTGACGTTGTTCAATGTCTAATCTGAATAAAAACCAACAAGAAAAGGGATTATGTTGATTCTCTCTTCCATATTCATCTGCCCTTAGAATTATCTCTTATTAGTAAACTTCTGGGGATTTAACGAAAAATGAGCTATGATAAGAAAAAAACTTCATTCATCTATATCAAATTAAGACAGGCAAAGATGCTCACACTTGGAAAAAAAAAGTGAAATGTAGGGTCTTCTCTAAGCTGGAGGTCTGCAAACTGTGGCTCATGGGCCACATCCTGTTTTAGTAGCGCTCATGAGCTGAGAAGCATTGCTGTGTTTTTAAATGGTATACCATCAAATGATGGATAATGTTTTGTGATAATTAAAAATGATATGCAAGTCAAATTTCAGTGTCCATAAATAAAGTGATTGGAATACAGCCACACCCATTCACTTATGTATCATCTGTAGCTGCTTTCCCACGTCAGTGATCAGGTTGAGTAGTTGTGACAGAGACCATATTGTTGGTAAAGCTGAGAATGTTTCCTCTCTGGCCCTTTACGGGAAAAGTTTGCCTACCCCTGCTCTAAGCCATCAGTGGAGAACTGTGCCAAATGAATGAGCCAGCGTTTTTCTTTTGCCCCTCTTTATGAGGGAAGGCACCAGTGTCCTCTAAATGCTTCAAAGGGGAAAATCTGTTTGCCTGGCTTTTCCCAGTAATGGTCATCTCTGCCCTGGCAGAGATCTGCTAAGGTTGTGACATCCAGATGTCCAAGACCCCCCCCTGCTTGCACCTTTGAACTTGAGGCCCTTTTGAGGAAATGGGCTGATTTACTCAACACTGCGGAAATCTCCAGAAGTGTGTGGATGGTCTTTTGGAATGACAGGTCCAGGAAGCCACCTCTCTCCAGCTCCTAAGCATAAAGCCACAAGCCTCTCTCTCCCCTGCACCCACCCAGCTTCCTCCCCATTTCTACACTTAATCCATTTCATTTAAAATCCTTGCACTTCCCCAGCTTATCCTGCAACTCCAGGAGCTGTTGCTATCAGAACCCATATGTTTGAGAAAATGTCTTTAATATGGGTATCTATCTTTTGCTTATAAATTATATACGTATTATACAATATTATTAAATTATATCAAATAAAAGCCAAGATTAAACACTGACATAAAGAAACATTCCAACATTGCTTTCCCATGTCTGGGGGTCATTTTTGACATCCCCAGTGTTGTACACACCCCACACTGGAGACCACTGGTAGAGATGTTTAAGAGGCATCCAGGGCCAGAGCAAATACCTTAATTCCTTGGGAGAATAAGACAGGTTGTTATGAAGTCTTTTAGACTTGAGGGATTCAGGGCCCACTGGCTCTCGGCTCAGATTGTCGGCTGACATGACTTGAGCAACCAGTCTTATCTCTCTACCTTCAAGTAACTGGTCACTGGCAGGACCTCCTTCAGTTTGATCCCTAAAGCATTTCCAGATGATATGCCCAGGGAGTGGGGCGAGAGAATGGTAGGCTAGCTGCCCCTCTTCAAGACTCAACACTTGAGAAGGAAGACAAGCGTACTTACCTGAACAATTAGGGGATTCCTAGATGGTGCCAGAGTATCAAGGAGGTGAGAGAGGATGACAGAAGCAAATAGCATGTCATTACTTTCAGGGACTGTTCCTAATGCTTTGAGTATATTTACAAATCCCCAGAACCACCCTATGAAGGAGGTGCTATTATGATGCTCACTTTACAGATCAGAATACTGAGTCACAGAGACGTTGAGTAATCAGCCCAACGTCACATAGGTTTTATGGAGCCAGTCTTTAAACCTTTCACACCCAAGCAATCTTGCCCTGGAATCTGAGTTCTTAACAGTCATCTTGGTTGACCCTGCATTTGTAAAAATCATCATTTAAAAACAAAATAAATATACATCCATTTTCATCTATAGAACTTTGTGGTTTTCTATGTTCTCTTAATCAAATAATATCTGTTGAAGACACACCATGTGCTAGATGCGCTGGCAGATCCAAAGAAACTTAAAATCTACTTCTTGCCCTCGTGCATGCTCAGTTTAGTTTCAGAAAAGGACATACATGTGAAAAATTAAATGGTAATGGAAGGAAGTATCTTAGGGCTAACTGAATATTCCAGACAAAATTGAAGACAGAATATTGTTGGAAACACTAAACAGCACATACTGTCTTTTCTTTCCTAGGTAACATGTAATTCAAGATTGTACTATACACAATCCGCCCTTCGCCGCCCAAGGCAGCCTTACTCTAGTTTCTTGGCAGGGAGGGGGGCATGCGGAGTTGTGTGTTTTTCATGCATGTCCACCCTTGGTCATTCAGTGCTGCAGCTGTGTTCCCTACCAGCTTGGGGTCCCGGGCATTACTCTTGGCTCTGCGGCCGCTCTCCTCTGCCTGCCCTGCTCGGTCCTGTCCTGACACTATCCCTGGACCTCCTTTGCCCCCAAACACCACTAAGGCTATCCTGAGTAACAGACTGTTCTAGAGCTGGGAGATACACAGGGAGATGACTGCACAGAGACCAGGAAACAGCTGTAGACACTGAAGATGAGCCATGTCAAAGCTGCCTGCGCTTCCCCACCAGAGGGGATGTCTCAGTTAGCTTTTCCCATTAGGCAAAACCTACCACCATCTCTTTCCATCCCTCCTCTCGGCCTTCCTTCTCCTTTTCTCCTTCTCGGCTGCCATGGTAAGCCACTTACTCACATGACTTTATTATGAAGACTATTTTAAACTCAGACACCAGCTCAGAGGGGGACACAGTCGACCTTTGGGTATTCAAAAAGATCCTCTAGGTTCTCCAAAACCAAAAAGCTACCTAACCATACTTAGGTCCGTGTATTTATGTACATTCATGTATGTGTTGGAGGATCAGGGTGCAAAAATCCTACTCCTCACATCTCTTCTGCTCCAGGCTTGTGGATGGTGAAACATACAGACCAGTCCCCACTCACATGGAAAATCGATAGGATTTTCTTCAGCTGAGCCGCACTCTGTCGGTCCCGGCTGTGCCAGAGAACATGGTCTGCAGAGGGTCTTCTGACCCCACCCCAGATCTAACTCCAACAGTTCGTGCACCCCAGCCACTGCAAGACAAGAACCACAGACCTTTCCCCAATCCAGGCCAAGCAGAAGGGAGCGGGCTCTGAGGATGGCCCGCCAGCCTCCTTGGGCCCAGATATCCTCTTAGTAGGGAGGCAGTGAGAAAGGGGAGCAGGTGCCCATGTGCCTGAGGACAGGATTGAGACAGAAGCCAGCACACAGCCCCAAAGATCTGGCAGCCTGAGAGAAGGTGAAAGGGCCACTTATTGAATCAGCAATGGTCACTGGTCAACAGGGCTCCCCAGAGAGTTCCCTCTCAGCAGACGTGACAGTTGCTCCTTTCTTGTGGAGCCAGTAAATGAGAGGGAGATAAAGAGAGAGACACTGTCAGTGCTCTCTCCCTGGGCAGGAGGCAGGATCCTGTGAATTGTTGCAGAAAAGGCAGGCCAGCAAGTGGGACGATGGCGTGCATAGCCTCACCTGCTTTTATAGGACGATCAACACAACGTCTCGGACTTTCCTTCTTGCACGATGAAAATTTAAAGAGGCACACTTTTCACTAGAGTGTCTGTTTAAATAAAACATACCTTTCATCTAGGATAAGGCTTGTCAAAACCAGAGCTTACACAGTAAAGAGCACAGCCAGACAAGGACTACGTGATCCTCATGGAGTTGCTTATGGTAAAGTCCATTAAGCAGAAACTAAATAACAGGAATTTTTATTTCAAACTCAAACGTACCCGTGACTGTCGACTCAGGAGTCATTTCATTAACACAAACACTTGACTCTGACACCACCCAAATACATCTTTCTAATCTAGTGAAAATGGCCAACGTCAGCTGTGATGATAGTCACATGGATTTCCTCTTGGATAAATGTGACTCTAAGTGAGGGGAGTAAACAAGCTTTCATGATCAATGTGTCAGCTTATAATAAAGAATGAATTATCGTAGGTGCATCACAAGGAGAAAACCTACTAAATATCTTTATGAGATTGCCAAGTATTGCAACATAAAAAGAAAAAAGATTGTGGTGAAAATATCCACATGAATTCAGAAAGTATTTTAAAAAAACTTAATTCTCTGCAATAATAGCCAGTGCTTAATAAAGTTATAGAGGGATTACATAGACCCTTCATATTCATAAAATTTTATTACTATTCTTCAATAATATATAAATAACATTTTCAATTAAAATCATCATTTGAGTCCACAAAAATGCGGAATATTAGCAGTTTATTACTTATTAAATGCTGTTACTTCCAACTGTAAAACTGACTGCTCCCGTTAGAGTTAAGTCCAATCAGATGCTCCAGAACCTCTTAAAGATTTTGCCTTTTTTAAGTCTAAAAAGTTAGGGGCATATTATTGCCCAATTGGAAATTTTTAATGAGCCCAATGGTAAATATCATCTTAAGACGAAGAAGCGCTTTCCAGATGCTTACCTATATCAATTTACCTAAAATGCGGTAAATGAAAAATCTAGTTACAGCTGAAGGAAGACAAGAGTGTTTGCTAGTAGAATAGTTCACTGATAAAAGTCAATATCAATGTCAATCAAAGTAAAACATCAACCGCAACACCAATAATTAACATCAACACCAATAATAATGATTCCATGACTGCTGGAAATCCTGCATTAAATGCCTCTCCCCAGAAAGATAATTGTAAATGAAGATAAAAGATTATTTTTTATTGAATTTTTTTTCCATTGAGTTTAGCATGGGCAGACTGAGGAAAACAGAAAACTGGGCAGAGTGCAAAAAATTGGAAGACCTTGACTGTTCAGTTGTAGATGATAGTACTGTTGGGAATACTGTTGGGAATGATAATACTGTTGGGATTGGGTGCTAAAAGTTCCTCATCCCTAAAATAATAGAGTCGAACTCTCTTTGAGTGTGTAGCCCATGTTCTCGGACCCATTGTCCCCTAAGCTATCTTTGTTTTGGGAATATTATTTAATTCGCTTGTCGTATGCTTATTTTGTATTTATGTGACATGTGAATGTATTTTGTTTTCATATTTCTCTATATACAAATATACATAAAAGCAAAGATAAATAATACAAAAACAAAAATAAATGTTTTTTCTTCCTCTTGTCGAATCCTACTTTATATTCCCCCCTCCAAGTTTCTTCATGTGCCAGATTCTCATATTTTATTCTCTTCCCCCTTTTTTCCATTGTCAGTAAATAATGCATGTAACCATCTGTCATCATCAAAGTGGAATGTTTGACTTTGACAGGCTACCTGTTCACCTCTTTCAAACAAATGTAACACATAAAACATCTTTTTTTTCCTTTACACACTAGACCTTTATTTGTGTAACGCTGCAAGAAACAGATAATTTCGTGAACAGCGTAGATGTCGGGTGAAGTATCAAGTCAACTGCTGAAGAGGCTACTTTTAAAATCTCCCAAAGGGACCAGCAGTATGGTTCATTGAGTTCTAAGAGCTTCTTGAGGGGAGCAGGGGCTGTTTGCAGAGCAGGTGAGGAAAGAGAGGAGTGTTTACAGAGCTGATGAAGCACCTTCCACTTCAAATTTTTGCCATAAGAAGGTTCACTTGAATGGAGGAATCCTACAAGGCGGGCAATTTGCTCAACTGAGCTCTAAAACTCAAATAAGAGAAAATGTATAACAGGACAGAAATTGAGGGGGAAATGGTAAGAAGGGGAAGTTTTTTAAGAGTGTGACCCATGTTGGCCTCTCCACACTAATGGAGAGCTGTGGTTTGCATACATCACACCAAGGTCTGAACAGGCAAGGCAAAATGGGGACATTTAATCTTTACGTGTTGGAGTCATTTTTTTATGTCGTACTTAAAAAAATATAAGGCATTACATTGTTACATTCCAGATGGTTAGTTTGCAATCCATTAGATTCTCACACACTTTTTTCTAGGTGATCTTTAACCTATCCTTTAATATACTGTATTTTTCTCCCCATTTACATTGGTATTTTACATTATTTTCATTACATTGATCAGTCTTTATTTCAATTTGACAGTACCAATTTGAATTCTGATTTTGTATTTGGAAATTTTCATCAGATATCCTATTTATTGTGACCTAAAAGAAGTTAAGCTATAGATTCAGGAATGAGACTTCTGGAGGGCCACTCATCAAGTTCCACAAACGTAGTTGTGATTTTTTTAGTATGATCTTTCTGGAAGTTGTTCACCCATCTTAAGTTTCACAGCCCACCCTCTTTTTTCCTTAACTTAGTGATATGGCTGATTAAACTGAGACTCAAACACATTAAAGTAAAATTAAGATAACTACATGTATCCTTCTTCTTTGATTTCCCTAAAAATGAACAAAGCTAGATTTTTTTGCATAAAGAATTTTTCTGTATATTTTTTTCTGCATCTCAATAGATTTAATTTAATGAGAAACGGTGTAAATTAGTTAACACTGCAATTTGTAATAATTTTTTTCAATATGATACTCAAGTTTTAAATTCCTCTTTGTATTTTTAGTAGACATCTCTTAATTTTAGGTCTCACCATTTTTTTACATTTTTTCACTGTTTAGGTAATTCAGTAATATGCATCTTTAAGGTCTTAAACCCAGTCCAGTTTGCAGTGGTGGTTGTAAGCATAAACTCTGGAAGCAGCATGCAAGGGCTTGAATTCCTTCTCTACTGGATGGTTAGGCAAACTCTGGCAAGTTATGTAATCTCTCTGTGCCTCAGTTTCCCATCTGTAAAGTGAGAATGACGTGTTTACTCTCCTATAGGGCTGTTGGAGGAAATAAGAGTTCACACAAATAAAGCACTTACTGGAGGTATAAAGTCTGATACCTAGTAGCAAGGGTCTTTTATCCCAGTGCTGTACGTACCATCCCTTTTTCTAATCTGAGTTGATTTCAACATTATTAATGGCAATAATAATAATTGCTCATTTGTTTAACGTTTTCTGCATATTAGATATTTAATACTTCTCATTCATTTAAAGCAAACAATGATCTCATGAGGCCATTTTGTTCTCTTCACCTTGCATTCAGGAAACTGGAACTTAGAGAGCTCAGTAACTCGTCCAATACCAAAAATTGACCAAAGGCCCAAATGTGAACGCAGTTCTCTAACTTGAAGCCAAACTGTGACTGAGTTCCATGATATTTCAAAAAAAATGGCCAAAGTAAAATACGGATAATATTATACTGAGTATTATCTGATAATATGCAATATAAAATACAGGCTAATAACATTCACAGACTTTCCTCCACCTCTTCTTTCTCCTCATATACTAGGCTGCTGCCTTCCTATTTCTGCTTAATTAACTGCCTTTCACACCCATTTGCGCATTTTGACCCAATCTCCCTTTTTTGTCTGCTGCTGGGAGTGTTTTTCTTAAGCTCCTCCATTATATTCTCTTTTCATTTTTGGTCTTTTGAGAGTTTTTGATGTGGCTACTCTTGTTGTTTGCCTCACCTATCCTATTGAGATTTTTTAAATAAGTATGTTTCTTTAGTTTTCAATATTATTTCCTGATCTGTGCCATGTTGTCCTCCCTTCCTGTTAGTCACTGTATTGATTATGTTAATAAGGAATAACCTGGTCTAGAAAAGAATTTTTTTTCTGATAGTAGTAAGCATTTTTAGCAAGCTTAAATGTAGAAATTTAGTTTCCGGAACCAAAAAACGCGTTTATCTGAAAAATGTCAGGTGTGCTTAGTTTTTGCCTCTGGCCCTGGATTTACTGGCTCGCTTATCACAACTCTTCTAGAAAATGAAATTTGTTTACTTCTCTGCATTTCTTTTTCCAAGAGCAAGGTTATGCCTGTCTTAGATTTTAAACTCCTGTCCCCATAATATTAAGCATATTGTTCATAAATTTTAAAATGTTAATTTTAATTAGACATGTTTGTGATATTTTGGAGAAAATATAAATCCTCCAGAAATTGCATAAAGACATAAGACAGAGTTCCTGTTTGTGAACTTTATGTTTCTCGGTCTAATCTAATCGTTTTCTGTTGGATCCATCAGAGCAACCCTCGTCATTTCAGAATACTGCTCCTCTGGGAACATACGCACTTTTTGTTTAGAAAGTTTTTCTTAAGTATTTTCTAATTTTCAATATGTCACAGTGCCTATTCTCATAACTTTGGTTATGAATATTAAGTATTGAAAGTTCATTGAAAATGAGAGGCTCTGAACTCTTAATTAAAAATCAGCTCTCAGTGTTAGAATGTATTTCTCCATTTCACTTTGCAACTTTTTTGTCATTTTGATACGATTTTATTAACTTCTTTCAAAAATTGTTTTCTCAATGTGACTTGATTTCTTTTGTGTTTGGTTTGTCCCTTAATGTGAGAGAGGATAAAATAAGCTTTATCGTCATCCACTGAGAAGTACTCAGAAGTTGTGGAGCATAGTTTATAACTGAGCCTTATTCCCTGTAAATCCCGCTTGGTGTAAATGGCTGTTTCTAGACACTGGCCGTATGTTGGATATATTCTGGGCTACAATGCCAGAAAGTAAATGTGCTAACATTGATCATGGCTAACATTTGTTGCAACAGTTAATAACTAGTCATATTCTAATAATAGGAGAGATGCTATTTTTCATTGGATGTGTCAGCTAAACCTTAGATGTGAAATATTTTTGAGAACCAGATAAAAATGACGACGTGAAATAACTAAAAAGATCCCAGGAAGGAAACAAAAAAATTGAACTTCTGTTTGGAAATAGTCAAACTGATGGTAGTAACTAGTGTAAATTCTTCTCAAAGCCATTTAGAGATATTGGAAAGATACAAATACTCCTGGAAAAGTCAAGTCAGCTCGTTATTTTGTCTGCATTGCAGTTAGGCTGGTCGTCAGCTTCTGCCGCACGCCTACCCTTCACCAAATTCATTTGTTGCTGTGACAGTTTTCTTTGAAAAAGAGGCATATAAAAATCTTTAGGGAGTTCTGTATAGGAACTAGAACAGCCCTGTGTCTAATGCTCTGGTGCTAATTATGGAAATATGAGCCCCACCTCTCTCCGCCTCCACCCCATGTACACACTCCCTCTCGATTTTTCTTATTTTCTTTTATTCGGAAAAATTAACTACATTACTAAATTTATTGTACACCCTTAATAAAGTTAATGTAACATCACCTGTGCAAACACTCCCTGAATTTTCTCCACTTGAACAATAAAGAAGTAACTGTGATTCCTTATAAAATATTCCCTATATTTCTTCTGGGTTTTAGTTTCACATTTCAGATTAACAAATCTTGTCTTGGATGTTGGTAAGCAATAAACACAGATGCATGTTCCACCATGACTGAAAGGTTTATTTCTGAAATAGCATGCTAATTATCATTTTACTGGATAACGTTGAATATATTGGTTCAAATATGACAGAGTATTTTTTTATTCTTTCAAACCCTTTTTTTTTTTATGTGTGTAATTTTTCCCCCTGCCTAGACCTGGTTAACCGTTTCTGTGAGCAGGTCCTCAATTTTTTGCTTTGTCCCTACTTTCCTGTCGTAGCCCCATCTTCCCCCGGTGTCGACTCCGTCCCCTTGCAGCGCACAGGCAGCCAGCATGGCCCGCAGAATGCCGCCGCGGCCACCTTCCAGAGGGCCAGCTACGCCGCCGGCCCAGCCTCCAATTACGCAGACCCCTACCGACAGCTGCAGTATTGTCCCTCTGCTGAGTCTCCATACAGCAAATCCGGCCCTGCTCTCCCGCCCGAAGGCACCTTGGCCAGATCCCCATCCATTGATAGCATTCAGAAAGATCCCAGGTGGGTACAAAACTTTTTCTTCTAACCAGGCATTGTTATGACATTATTTCTTTCCATCACATTGTTGCCTTCATGTCTCTGGCTGAGTATCAAAAGGATTGACTTTGGTTGGGTTTTATTATCTTTTGTTTAATTTGGAATGCGGGTATTGATCTTGGATTCCTAGTATCTTCTGTGGTTCAACAGCCAATAATAAAGGTAATCCTTTGATCAGAACATCTGTAGGTGCTTGCGGTTTCAGCTATTTACTAAGATGTAGAACAGCTCTCTTTAATGCAATAGAAACTGAGGATGAGGGTTCTATCATTTGACCTCAAATATCACAGTCTGAGTATTTTATTGTCTCAATGGAAGCATGCTTTGTCACCACGTCTGTTTCTATTTGTCAGAGTGTAAAGTAGTGCACTTACTGGTTACACTGAAAATTGAAAATTTAGAAAATCGATATTACCTTCCTTTTTCTGCGTCTGGAAATAAACATTAGGTTGAAGTTGTTTAGGCATTGATAAAAACTGAAGCATAATGTATGGAAGAAATTTTATTATTGAGATGTGTTTCTTTTTTACTTTCTTTTTTCAGAAGTAGCAAGGGAGTCAGTGATGCTCTCCTTCTGAAGTTAAAATTGAATTCCTGTAGAGTTAAATGATGTTTTATTCATAGCCATTTGATTCATGTGGATAGAGGCCCATAAATACATATCTGCATCTGTGAATACTATAGATATGTCAGATTGCTGGTATTTCTTTATAGCAGGCCGTGTGACTTGACTCTGGTGGGGTACTTAAAATTCGTCTCAAGGAATTTTCTCTGATAGAGCATGCAAGTGCATATGTACTATATTGAGGGGTTTGCATAGATTCTTTCATAAAAAGAAATCACTTGAACAAACGTAAAAGTCAAAATGGACCATTTTATGGTATTCTTTGAGATAGCTACTTTAGCACAATTCAGACACATTTGAAAAATCCATGATAAATATTATACTTGGTAGACCCTCCATTGTAAAAATGAATTTTAATAAGTGCTCACTGTTAACTACTAGAAATAAGTGTACTTCTTTTACATTGTGCAACATCCTGCTTATGTAAGTTTTCAATCTCAACTGCAATCTCTCTAGTCTTGGTCCTGCCCCAAATCTTTAAGGATCTTGGCAAGTGTGCATAGAATGTTCTTCATAGAATGTTCTTCAGATAACACCTGAACGCTCTCTATTTTTAAATATTTTTTCTTGACATGCCACTGAAAACATAGAAATGGAATAATAGTAAACTCTGAAGAAATGCTAAATAGAAAAAAGTATAATTGAATTGGTATTGCTTTATTTAACATTGTATAATTAATTTGAAGATAAATGTTTTATCTCCAATGGAAAGGTTTTAAATTTTCATATTAGGGGAATTTGGCTTAATAAGAAACCAAATTTATGTTTCTCTAGCTGCAGTTTAGCTTCTTTATTTTATACTGTGTTTTACATGCATTTTATTTTATAAAATGGCATATCTGTTCTATTTTATATTACTGTCACTTTTATAACCTTTTTTCTTCTTTCAGTATATTATCATGGCTTTTGCCTTTTCAAGTTATGGATTATGTCACTTGTATTTATTGAGGGCCCAATATAAACTAAAAAAGAGAAACAGGAATAAGAAATGTTAGAATGAGTAAGAGAATATTGGCCACTAATCTTTTGTATGTGTAAAATTTATATGAAGATTAGTACTAAGTGAATTAGAAGTTCATTATGTTATTATCAAGAAAGCTAAGCATTGGCCTTAAATAAGTGTTAATTCTGAAAAAAAAAATCATACCACTATCCTAAGCTCAGATATACAAGCAAAACAGAACCAGATCTCAAATCAGAACTGGATCATTGTGGTTTAATATACAAAGAACTAATAACCTGGCATCATGCAAAAGGAATGGTGCATAAATTAAAATAATGACTTTCTTATAGAGTTTTTTTAAAATAAAGAATACATTAAAGTGTTCAGATTTAATTGAGACATCCCAAATGTAAAATTCAAGTCCAAAATCTAATGCTTTTTTAATTCAAGATTTGTGCATCTTCCTTTGAATAATGAATTTTGATTCCTTCCAAGTGAATATTACTAGAACTAGTATGTTTAACTTCTAGCATTCAAAATTATTTATTTTGGCATTATGGCCTATGATTTAAACCTTAGCAGTCATTAGTCTTCCTTCAAGCTTTTCTGCGTACTTTTTAAAGAGAAATTTTATAGTTTTATTTATCATAAAATGCCAGACCTTGTAAACCTCTTTACCATTACGAACACGTTTATAGCACATCACCGTTCTCAAAGCACGTTTACTTATGTCTTTGATGTAATTCTCTTTTGTGGGAGGAAACTGATATCCCCATATTTTGTACCTTAAATAAATGGAGAATTAGAGTGTTAAATGACTTATTGAGATCACATTGCTGACAGGTGGGTAACAGGCTAGAATCCACGCTTTTAGGACATTGTGGCACATATTGGCATGGACATCTTTATTTCCTTATAAAAGATAAAAAGGAAAAGGAAACAATATACTCACATCTCTGGTGATCATTTTTGGAGGGTGAGTGAATGGTAGTCTTGGGTATCTGTGTGTAGGAGTTGGAAGAATGAAGGAAATGATACAGATCATCTAAGTAGGTCTAGTCTCTTTGATAATTGCTTATGGAATGTGTGGTCTTTGCTTTATTTTTCATTTCTTTTCTCTTCTAGTATCTACCTTATTCATCTTCTTGCAGACGAGTGTCTTTTCTCTATCAAAGAGTTTTAGTATTACTCAATGAGAAGTTTTCAAGCACATTGCGCATTTTAAAATAAGAATTTGAAATCAAGATAGCCCTAATTCAGTTATTAGACTAGAAACCTGAGAGTCCCTGTGAGATTTTAATTTCTCTAAACCATAGGATACCAAAAGATTGGTTCCGAAGAGCTGGATTTTCCTAGCTTGCTTGGCTCAGTCATACAGATCGGGGCAAAACTTGGGTCTTTTCCCTTTTAACTGCCCTCATCACATACTCCAACAAAGAAGGTGAGGAAACTTTTTATACGAAGAGGTGATGGCCTCTAATTTCCGATCACTGAGAAAATCTTGTTTTATATATATAAACTTTACAGCCACACTTACTAAGTTTCTATTTTTTAATTGCATGTTATCTTTCATAAAATGTGAATCTCATAAGGATTGTTGACATGGCTAATACATTTTTGATGTTACACCAAACATTGAGTTTTCTATACTGTTGATTTTAAACATATACATCAAATATAAATCTTAAAATTCAATTATAGGAAAGAGGTTTCAGTGGGAGCGATATGTCATAGCATCCTTATTTTGAAAATATGATAGATGAAATAACTAGGAAAAAATAAAGCAAGACTGATAGGCCCAGGTGTACTAACAGTACTATGAATGTTCTTGTCTATAGAAGAAGACTTCCGGCTGAGACATTTCCTGTCATAAGTTAATGTGTAGGTTGTAGCAGGAACAGCATCCTTTAATCATGTTTGATTAATCCCTGTTCAAGATATTGTAATCCTTGATGTACACTATCTCAAAAGCAATTTTTCAAACATGCTGAAAGAATCTAACTTTTTGTAAACATGATTTACAAGAAAGCTCTATCTTCTTTTTGTTATTCTGCACAACAAAGAAATAAATACAGTGACACATCTTTAATGCTGAATTTGGGCCCAAATTAACAACTGCGTTTTCAATTGGCTCTATTAAACTTATACCCTATGTCTTGTTTCAAGCCACAATATTGACCAATAAGATAAAAATATGTACTTATAAGGAATCACCTAGTACATTTCATTGAGATCTGCTATTTTAAGATATTGCTAAAATTACTTTATTATTTAATGTTGTATTAGGAGATGTTATTAAGTAATACTGCTTATAAATATCATGAGGTAAACCTAGGTTAAGAATGTTTTCCAGTGGCCAGTGCAGTGGCGCAGCGGTTAAGTTCGCACGTTCTGCTTCTTGGCAGCCCGGGGTTCGCTGGTTCAGATCCCGGGTGCCGACATGGCACTGCTTGGCAAAAACCATGCTGTGGTAGGCGTCCCACATATAAAGTAGAGGAAGATGGGTATGGATGTTAGCTCAGGGCCAGTCTTCCTCAGCAAAACGAGGAGAATTGGCAGTAGTTAGCTCAGGGCTAATCTTCCTCAAAAAAAAGAAATAAAGAATGTTTTCCAAATGCTATTTTTCATTGTGTGCGTGCCTACCACAAAGCCACACATATCACATATAATGAACTGAATGCTCAGGAAACAAAATATACTACAAGAATGCTTTTTAAAAGATGGAGATTTAAAAAATATTGTTTAAATCTTTATTAAAGTTTGAAGTACTATTATTGTATAACTTAAGTAACGTGGCTGAGGTATTTACAATAAATCAGTTTTATAATATTCTTCATAGTCCAGTTCTCTTGAGTGGTGAATCTCTGGGGAGCTTGCTTTTCACTTCAAATGCTCAATAATCATTTACGTAGCTGGGGCAATGTCAGAGAGGAAAAATACAGCATTCACAATTTAAAGTCCCTCAGAGTGTGAAGAGCACTTGGAAGTCATTTATTCTGGTAAGCTCAAAGCAGGCCGAACAATTGGCCATTCAGTCTCTGCTTGGATGCCTCTAGCAACAGGCCACTCACCATCTCTTGAAGCATTTTATTAATTCTTTGAATAATTCAAGCCCTGTAAACTAATTCATATTGAAACAAAATCTGCATCTCTTGTAAGTTCATTCCCTGGTCTTGTTTCTGACCTTTGAAATCACACGAGAACGCGCCTATCCCTTCTCCCAAGGACAGCTGTCGAAGACGGTTATTACGCCTCCTCCCAGTGCCCAGGCCTCCTGCTCCCGTGCTGGCTGCAGTCATTCTCCGAGCTGTCGTTTCTAGGCTCTCCTCTGGGAGTCCTGCAGTGGTCAGTCTCCTTTCTAGTTCTGTCTCCTGCATCACCAGAAGCACAGGAAGAGAACAAGTGTTACTTTGGGGCAACCTGGGTTCATAGTAGGTTTTCTTGATGGTAAGATGAGAATAATATTTATCACAACGAAGATAATCATAATTAAAATTAATTAAGTAGTATGTTCCATGCTCAGTGTTAAACTTTTTCTATTCATTATTTAGTTTAGTCCTCCCCAAATCCCTATGACATGACTTATTATGATGCCCATTTTCCATATGGGGAAACTGAGACTCAGCTAGAAATTGAACCTATATCTGTCTGACTTCTAATCCTGTGTTTCTAACTGCTGTGAATATTGATATGAGTATTGATTGTATAGTCAAATAAAATGCCAAGTCTTTTCACATGTGACTTCTGCAAAGTTATCAATTAATTATGCCTACCTTGAATTTTTAATTTTCTTTTGAATTTAACTGAGGGGCTTTACATTCACTTCTTGTTAGGTAATTCCATTATTTGATATTTCAGAAACCTTTTCTGGGTCTCAATTTTGTTGACTATTCTGATTGCTATAACTCACTGCTCCAGGTCACTTGGAAATCTGAAAGGCATACATGTATGTCCTCAGTGAGGTTTTATCAGGACATGACCAGATGTGGCTCGAAGACAGAGCCCGTAACTCTCATTCCTCTGAACTCCTCACTCCAGGTCCCTCTGAAGGCACCAAATATGTCCCAGGTGACTTTCCTGGGGAATAGTCTAGGGTGAGCTCTGCAGGCATGGTGATGGCGTGAAAACAGCTTCATTCTTTAAGGAGCTTTCGAAGTTATGTGAGAGAGAAAGGTCTGTCCACAAATGACCATAATGCGTTGGGTAGATAAGACAGAAGTGATGAAAGAGGAACTGAGGAGGAATTGAGTGGTTGGCACAGACCTTGAGGAATAGATGATATCTACATATGAAAAAATGGGACAGAGAGCTTGCTAGGCTGAGAGAACAGTTAAAAAGGAAAGAGGACTGGAGACGGAGGGGCAGGACCTGCTTGAAGCACTCAGGCCTGGTTGGACTGAATGTCGAGTATACAGAGGGCAGCTATCTCTGAACATTCCTGGCTCCCACTCAATTAGAATAAAATGTTAGCTTGCACCTCCATATGTAGGTTTTCTACTTATAAATTATAAACATGGTGTATTAATTTCCTAGGGCTGCCATAACAAATCAACACAAACTGAGTGGCTTAAACCAACAAAAATTTATTCTCTCACAGTTCTGGAGGCTAATGTCTGAAATCACTGTGTTAGCAGGGCTGTGATCCCTTCAAAGGCTCTAGAGGAGGCTCCTTCCTTGCCTTTCCATCTTCCGGGGCCCCAGCCACTCCTTGGATTGTGCCTGCCTCACTCCAGTTTCTGTCTCCATCTTCACATGGACTTCTTTTCTATGAGTCTTCATCTCTTCTTACGAAGACACAAGTCTTTGTACTTAGGGTCCACCCTAATCCAGGATGACCTTATCTTAACTTAATGACATCTGCAAAGACCCTATTTCCAACTAAGGTCACATTCTGAGTTTCTTAGTAGACATGGATTTTTTGGGGGAACGCTGTTGAACTGACTACACATGTTTTGTACTATTTACACTATAAAATAGATGTATGCTACCAGTAGAATTTAAAACAGGATATATTCAAGATAAAACACATAATTAAAAGTTTTTATTTTGGTTTACATATTTAATCATAAAAACCTTTCTTTACAAAGAGCAGTATGGTTGACTATGTTAGGTCTGAGTATATTATCACTGTTTTTACTGGTTAACATGGCTGGTGTTCTTCTCTCTAGGTATAGATAGAGGGATGAGCTTGGCCATTTTCTTGACTTCTGGACATGCTTAAATTATTAGTGCTACCTTGTGAGAGTGAGGGTTAGTTTAAAGCTGGGGAATATAATCCAAAACTTCACATGGACCAACACACATCAACAACAGTGAGAAGCCCTAGGTGAGTTGCTTAAATAAGCAACCCTGCCATGTTATAGCTTCCGATACAAGACACACCATCATCCAAAATGTGGGCCCAGTGAGAGGGACAGTGCCAAGCCGTAGAGTAAATTTGACATTCATTTCTTTATTTTGTTTAGTTAAATAAATGAGTAGAAATTCAAATGATCTCCCCTCAGCCCAGTGGATGATCTTGTGCAGCCCTGCGGCACATGCTGTCACTCCACATGGGGATGGTAGAGGAGGCCTGGGTTGTGACAGCATCCAGTACAAAGAGAAAAGGATTCTAAGCAAATTGTGATTCCAGAGCATCATGCTTATCTGCTCTGCCCTCCATGTCCATGTATGCAAAATGGAAATAATGAAAAAACTTCCTCATAAAGTTCTTGTGAAGATGAAATGTGTTAAGATAAATTCTTGGGATATTTGCTTGCATAGGGATGGGCCCATTGTTAGCTGCAGTTAGCACCACTGCCTTCCTGCTGTGGCCAATGTTCCCGCCCTCAGGAACACCTGCAGATGGAAGTTCCTGCTGAGAATGGCACTTGGGAGTCAGAGACGTGGCGGAAATGGGTGAGGGCAGAAAGGCCATGAGCTGTCTGGTTGGAAAGACAAAGAGAGGCCCAAGAGCAGAACCCTGGGGATGCCCTGCTGGGAGGCCAGTGGAAGTGGATCTAGTGAGGCCAGAGCATAAGCCAGCAGGGAGCAGGGAGGAGGAATAATTGAGAGTTCTGCACGGCCAGGAAATAGAATTGGAAGTTAGAAGGGAAGACTTCACTGCAAAAAGATTTTGTTTTGTTTGGTTCTACAAAAGTCTCCTTTTCAGGATTTCTTTTATCGGTTTAAAGGAAAGCAACGCTGTTAACACACAATACTTGTCTGAGCCAATGTTGATGTTCCCATCGCCCAGAATACTCCTTTTGCTTCCTGTCTTCAAAATCACTTGTTGGAGTAAACCATTGCACTTCTAACATAGCAACCCATGTCTAATTCTACACCCCCACCTCGTTTATACTACAGCAGGTTCTGGTATAGGGACCTCCATGACATTCCATAGTTAAGAGTGGTGGAACATAGGCAGGCATGACTGATGAGTGACCATGCCCAGAGTACTGATTAGTTAGTTAATGAATTGTGAGCAGATGCAATGTGATGGTAGAAATCTTTGTCTTGTGCTTTTCTGGTATGCAAACTTTCCTCTTGAGAACCAATCCCTTCTTTCCCTTCCGTCCACCTGCTTTTAGTAAAACCGACTCTATCCCAAGTTCAAAAGGTGAGTGTGTAGCTCAGACCTGTCCCCAGAGCCAACCACCCGTAGGGGCCCTGCCCCCTAGCCAGGCCTATAGGTGTGCAGAAGAGTCTGAGAAATCCTCGGCCCAGCTCTCTAAAGTGGGCTATGTGCATTCTGGACCTTCCTACATCATTTGGGGCCAAAAGCCAAATCCAAGCTACCTAGAGCCAACATCCAAGAGCAAAAGCTAACTGTACACCTCTCCTTCTTCCCAGTAGAGCTCCCCCTCTTCTGCCCATCCTCTCTAGAGGTGACCTCAGGTTTGGTCTCCATTATGAAGCTAGGAATATTTGTCCTTGCTCACTTGACTTGTGTCTCTAATGATTTACCAGTACGTCTATCACAGATGCTTATACAGTCTTTCCAGAACTTTCTTTTAACCCTTCTACCTAAAGCCAACTACACTCCTGTCCCAGGAACAGAGATGTTGTCTTTCTCCCAATTAAAAGCAACTGAGAAGTTCCATACATTAATTAAATTATCATGAAATCTTTACCAGATAGTCTTATAAGAGAGACTAAATCTGGTAACACCATCTAGCATCAGGGTATCTTGGATCCCTCAAAGTCAGAACTCTGTGAAATGTGTTAGTCTATGAAATCTTTAGTCTGAATTTTAAGGTCCCCAATGATGATAAATACAATGATAACACATAAAAATGAAAGTAGCTCATGGTTTAAAGGAATGACATTTTTAATTCCTTTAAATACTTAATAATTATTTTGTAGTGTTAGTATTATGTTCTAAGTGCATTACTTTAGCTAGTAATTTATATGACATCCTGCTGCTTCATGGTTAATCTCTATTTTCTCACTGATACGCAAGTTTGTGTGTGTATCTGTTGGATTTAGATATTCTCATACTGAAAAGAGAGGGGGATCTTTCAGGTAAAGTCATTCTTTGTACTGGTCATTTAGGATGAAACAGAGCTCTAAGATGGAAAGCTACAAATGAGAGGGAGGAAGTAAATCCGTCTCTCTTCATTTTCATTGCGAGAGAAACAATCAGAATATTTAAGAGCACAAAAGGAGTGTGAATATTAAATGTGGTGCCCTTTGGAAACAAGCTGAGAGCCAAAAATGAGGAAGCCTCTTTCTCTGGAATCTTGTGGAGAATTAGAGAGGCCTGCAGACCCAGAGAGGAAGCTCCAGAATCCAAAGGCTCCATTTTGGTGCGCTGCCTCTATTTCACGTCGGAGTGCTTCCATTCACTTCCCACTTGATACCTTTTAGAGTTCCGGGAGGTGGTTTAAAGGAAGCAAAAGAGGGTTGAGTGCTTCCACAGGAGTCGAAGGAAAGTTCTGTGGGTCCAGCATTGAATACGAGTATGAAAACGACAGCAGCCTCCTTCCTCCTCAACATTGCTTCCCGCGAGCAGGAGCCCTCACCAGGAAGAGAAATCAAGAAAATTTAGGGTGACAGAATTGCCTCACTTGGTCCATCATTCCTAAAGGACTGACTTCTTCTAGGGGGAACCTTGACAGCCCTAGATTTGATATTTTTATGGAAAGTTATATCTACATATATGCCACCTAGATTATGTGCATATCTATCCATTTATTATGTGTTTGTATATATAAATAAACAATCTGTCTGTTTATTGACTCTGCACACATTTATCCAGAGATAAGACCTACAAAATGTACATGAGCACATAATTTATTAGTACAAAAGAACACAATAACAAGCTATTGATTTTCCTTATCTGTTTACCTATGGGTCTGCGTTCCCAACCCTTGTGCTTTGTTTTCATTTCGTTTTCTCACTTTGTTTAAAAAAGTCATTTTAAACATGTTCCATTTTCCTCTTTTTTTTTTGAGGAATATCAGCCCTGAGCTAACTGCTGCCAATCCTCCTCTTTTTTTTTTTTTTGCTGAGAAAGACCGGCCCTGAGCTAACATCTGTGCCCATCTTCCTCTATTTTACATGTGGGACACCTACCACAGCATGGCTTGCCAAGTGGTGCCATGTCCGCACCCCAGATCTGAACCAGAGAACCCCAGGCCACTGAAGCAGAACGTGCACACTTAACCGCTGTGCCACTGGGCCGATCCCTAAACATGTTCCATTGCTTAAATCAATGTTGATAGAGTATTAAAAACTAAAAATATAAATTCGTAAAACTAGAGAAGCACAGCATTTGTTTCCCTTAGAAAAATATGGATCTGTCACAGTAGCTATGAGAACATTGAAGGGCACATTCTGGTTGATTGTTTACCTGTTTAAGAGGTGCCCACATGGCTATGCTCAGCCTTTTGAAATTATGTGCGAAAGTGCTCTATGCCTCTCAGAGAACTTGACCAGTTCTTAATTAAAAGAACTTGTTATCTTTATTCTTCAACTTATGCTACTATAACTCTGGAAAGCCTATGTCATTTTTAGCATATCTCAATTAATCCATCCCCAAAGCCCTCTTTGTTTATTTCACCACAAGCGAGAATCTGAAATCCTCATGGGTCATTTCATGTACAAACCCGTTTTCATATTTTTCTTTACGTCAGAAGTCACTTTTCTTCACCATCTGACACTGAACCTTTCATTGAAGACAAAACTAGAGCATTCAGAACTCTTATTGTCTGACAGGCAGGTGGTAGTTGACTGTCAGTTTGTAACTAAGGGAAATTAATTTCCATTGCTTCTTGAAATGTTTTGCAGCTAATAGTGCTCATTAATTTGGAGATACTGACATCTATACCAAAAAAATTAGCCTTTTATTGTAAGAAAAATACATTTTGAACTGAAATTTCCATTGTTCATGATACATTACCTATCTAGTAATTTAAATTCTTTCATTACTAAAGATCATGGTCAACTACCTTGTCTGAGTTGCTGAAATAAGTGTGTTCTAGTGTCCACTTAATTCTATTATGAAGAGTAGAAGGATGAAGAGGAGGAAGGGGAGAGAGAGAAGGAGGAAAGAGGAGACAGCGAGTGGAGAGCTCCGAGGGGAACGTTCCTGCAACACGGAATGTTTTACGCACTGAGATGCGTCTCCTCAAGTTAGGTGAACCGTGGATCCTGTTTTTCATGGTCGACTTTGTCAGTTTTCTCGGAGCATCTCAGTATATGTTTTACTCTTTCACTGTGTCTATTTCTTAAAATTTTATCCTAGAGCATGGCCCTAGACCACCAGTTTTGGAAGCCTCTTTAGAGATGGAGCCACCACCCCCAGAAAACTCTGATAGTGTTTGGTAACTGGGCCATTTGCAGAGAGGCCCCTAAAGTGAGGACCTCAGTCTACCCTGAGCTGCTCTTTACTGAAGGATGCTACAATGAGCGCCTAGGGTGGTTCTCCATGGCTTTGAAACTTAGCACCGTGATTGCCAGCTGTGCTAAGTTTTTAGAATTCAAACACTGGTTCCATTTCAAAAGACATTTGGGATGCCAGCATAGAGTGACCAGTCTTTTACTTTGAAAAAAGTCTCCTCCAACCACTTCTTAATGCACAGGAAAAGCAGACATGAAATAACCTTGGAATATAGGACAGTCTTTTCAATTGAATAAAAGGGGACTTATGAAAAAATCAAAGTTGATTTCAGATAGATATTTGTAAACCATTGGCTTAGAAGCACAATGTGGCAGAAATTGTTTCTCTGAACAAGTGAGTAATGTAAAATTGGCTTAAGATGCTCACAAATGTGCCAATGAATGTGGAAAATAAATCCTGGCCTTTTGCCTTATTTTCTTTGCCTGTATATACTATTTTGAATGTATTTGCTGAATGAATGACTAGAATTATACATTTCTTCTGAATATCTTCAGATTTTTTGAAGCAATAATAATATTCTAAAATATTAATCGTTTCTGAAAAATCTGCAAATAACTAGCATACTTTACATAGTTAACAGTCATAAGGTTTGTAACCGCCAGTATCCAAGATGGCCCAAATCACCTCTCGTGTTCACACCTTTGCATGGGTCCCTCTCGCAGTGAATCAGAGCTGGCCTCTGTGACTGGTAGAGCAATGCAGGAGTGACAGTGTGTGACTTCTGGAGGTAGGGAAGGCAGTTCCACAGCCTGAGGCACTCTGGCAGCCCTGTGGAGAGGCCGGCATGGTGAGGAACCAGTTTACTCTGCATGTGAGGAAGCCACCCTCAAAGCAGATCCCCCAGTGCCAGTCAAGGCTTTGGGTCCTCTGGCTTAGATCCCAGACATTGTGGAGCAGAGATGAGTCACCCTCGCTGTTCACTGTCTTGAATTCTTGCTCAAAGAAACAGTGAGATAATAAATGATGATGATTGTTGTAATCCACTGAGTTGTAGGATGACTTGTTATGCCTAATCTGACTGGTCATCTCACCAAAGTTGTTACCCTTTCCTTCCAATATCTTCGTGAAACCCCCCTTCCCCTTTTCTTGTTTAAAAGAAAAAGCCAAAAAGTGGTAGCAACCCAAACATTCATCGATAAATGAAGGGATAAACAAAATATGGTCTATACATACAATGGAATGTTATTCAGCCTTAAAAAGGAGTGAAATTCTGACACGTTACAGCACTGATAAACCTCGAGGACAGTGTGCTGCATGATATAAGCCAGTCAAGAAAAGACAAATGCTGTGTGATTCTACTGATATGTGGTCCCTGGAGTAGTCAGAAGCATAGAGACAGAGAATAGAATAGTGGTTCCCGGGGCCTAGGAAGAGAAGGGAATCAGGAAGTTACTGTTTAATGGGTAGAGTTTCTGTTTGGGATGATGGAAAAGTTTTAGGCAGGAATGTTGGTGATGGTTGCATGGCAATGTGAATCTACTTAATGCCACTGAGCTGCACACTTCAAAATGGCTAAAATGGTAAACTTTATGTTATGTGTATTTTATGTTATGTGTATTTTACCACAATAAAAAGGACAGAAAAGAAAACAGCCAGCTAAAAGCTGTCCAGGAACTACTTATAGACAGAAGCCAAGGCCGTATGGAGGAGCAGCAGATGGGAGCCACAGGGAGCGAGAATGAATGGAGGTGGCTCCATGGATCTTGAACGTGACCCCTTCCACTCTAAAAAAGTAGTGCCTTACACTACTTTGTAAGAAGCTCTAAAGCCCATTTCAAGTACAACGTGCATAGTGTCCTGTCCCATTTATTACTTGCCAAGTATGATACCTAAATAAGTTCTTTAATCTCTTGCCCACATTTTCTTATGAGTAAATAAAAATAATAATTAATTACAATAATATATTACCTAGTATATTAGCTATAATTCTCAGTTAAAATGAAGTAGCTTTCTCAGGGGTTGGCCCCGTGGCTGAGTGGTTAAGTTCGCACACTCTGCTGCAGGCGGCCCAGTGTTTCGTTGGTTCAAATCCTGGGCACGGACATGGCACTGCTCATCAAACCACGCTGAGGCAGCATCCCACATGCCACAACTAGAAGGACCCACAACGAAGAATATACGACTATGTACTGGGGGGCTTTGGGGAGAAAAAGGAAAGCATTAAATCTTTAAAAAAAAAAATGAAGTAGCTTTTTCAGTTAGATAGCATAATATTCTTATATGGAATAAAAATAGTTGTTAATATTATTTGAGAAATACTGCCTTATGGTAATCAGTTTAAAATATTTTCATTCATCCATTCACTCATTGAACAAATATTTATTGAGTACCACAGCCAGCCAACCACTATGGGGGACACTAGAAACTTTTGGATAGGAGAGATGAGGTAGGAATATTAACTAGGGAAATAAATAGGAAATAAGTCTCATTTAAAACCATAGAAACTGAAATCAAATTTAAATGAAAACTATCTGCCACATTTTTATTAAAAATTGCCCTTAGTAACTGATGATACTGGCTGCCACATAATTCTCTTTTAATGACCTCGAGTGCTCCTACTGTGCTTTTTGCTTTCAGAGCCAAAGTTCTATTTCATAACTTCTTTCAGGGTTAATTTTCCCTCACACTGAAGATGAAGACAGTAACTCATACCTCAAAGGCCCTAAATCAGAAAGCTTTCAACCAACACAGAGAAAGCAGACAGAAAAAAACAAAGCACCCTATTTCTCCCAGGAACCAACAGAACTCCTATTCCTATCTTTTCCTGACAAAGGAGTCTGCTGTATTTCAAGCCAGGCTATTTTATAGTAGAAAGGAACTCATTAAGATAAGTGGCAATTAACATCTATACTGCAGTAAGAGTGCTTCTGACATTAGAGAAGAAAATATAAAGCGTGGGCTCTTTTAGACAAACTGAGATGTTTCTGCAGGGGGTCTTACAAGATATTTGCTGTGCTTTGTTTTGAAGATTACTGAAACATTTAACAGATTTAAATTTACCATAAATCACCTTGAAAGTAACAGGCAGTATTGCTAATATTGTGAAAGTGGCTGTTACAAACACAAACCTGGAGCGTATCTGCTAAGCAGGGTGCATGCACAGGCATGCACACACACACAGGCTGGACCTGCTCTAAGTAACTGTGAACCCTTGGTGACTTTAAATTTTCATTTGTACCCATTAGAAAGGAAAGGAGTTTCTGTTGGATTACGTTGCACTGTTGCTTTAATAAAAGTGAAGGGAAAGCAGGCAACATCAAACAGTACAACAGGACCCTTACATACATCTGCATAGGACGTGCCTGTCACTCAAGCCACACCATCTTCTGAAGCGCTCATATGTAACATGCAACATTCGCTCATTCACTGCAGTAAGCACTTACAAATTGCAAGGAATAAAAATGCACTCTGGTTATCTCAGTCAATAGGAGCTTGTTGTAAGTGTCCAGAGGGGTATGAAAGAGACAGGAAGCTATTTCAGCAGCCCCAGCCAGGCAGGTCTCATTGAAAACCAGATCACGGTGCTGGATACAAAAGCTGCTTTGGGGCCATGGCAGGAACTCTGAGCAAGGCGCTGGGAAGTAGGCGTTTGCAGGGCCCTCGTGCAGAGCTTTGTGGTATGAGGTCTCGGATGCTCTGCCCCTGCCTCCTGCTTTCCTCTGACCTCCTTCTCCTCTCCATCTTGTCTCTTAGCACTGACTGCCAGGGCTGCTGCTGCTCCCAGCTTCTTCCTCTGTCCTCTTTCTGTATCTCTCTCCAAATGTGTGTCACTCTACAGTACCTTGAATTCAGACTTGCTCAGGAGCTGTTATGGGCTGAAGTGTGTCCCCCCAAATTCGTATGTTGATGTCCCAACCCCTGGTACCTCAGAATGTATCCGTGTTTGTAGAGAAAGTCTTTAAAGAGGTGATTAAGTTAAAATGAGGGTGTCTAATCCAATACAACTGGTGTCCTTATAAGAGGAAAGGCCATGTGAGGACAGAGTGAGAAGGCAGCCATCTGCAAGCCCAGGAGAGAGGCTTCAAGAGAAACCGAACCTGCCAGCCTCTTGATCTTGGGTTTCTAGCCTCTGGAACAGAGAAAATAAATTTCTGGCCTGTGGGATTTTGTTATGGCAGCCCTAGCAGCTAATACAAGAGGCTAGGTTTGGAGACACAAGTGAGTGTCCAGGATAAAATGTGCTGGACAGAGCTCCCATGATGGGTGGCCTCATCTTCTGCCCCCCAGGCCAGAGCTGCCTTTGTGTCAGCGGGAAGCCCAGGGGCATTCAGCTGTGGTAGGATTCAGCAGTAATCTACGCACCTGTGTCCTCAAAGGAAGGCCTTTGGGGATATGATAGCCACTCTCAGAAGGCTCAGAGGAAGGCAGGTTAGCTGGCCAGTCGTTTTTTTCATATAGATGTACCCTTTCTGAAGATGAATTTTGTATAATATTTAAAGTATAACACACAAGTCAACATATATGTGTTGATGCACCTTAAAGTCTGAATCACCGATCTCTAGGGAGAAACTTCTCTCCAATGCCACATCTAGTTTATTGCAGAAGTTAGAAATCAAACTATGACATTACGATGTTAATCGTATTTGACTTTGCACATGTACTTTTTATTGTATTGTAATGTTACAGGCATAATAAGGCACTAGATCCTTTGACTTTTGCAGTCTTAGAGTTTTCTTTTGATCAAGAGTCTGAATTTAGGAACTCAGGTGTTCAATATAGTTGATAAGGTGATCAGCAAAATTTAAATTCGCTTTTCAAAGTGTTGCAGTATGGATTTATGAAGACATAATTTCCTTGTAAAAATTTTCTCACAGTATCTATTCCCTTTATTTTTCACTTTTGTAATAATTATATT
Organism: Equus quagga; assembly: GCF_021613505.1. Taxonomy (NCBI): domain Eukaryota; kingdom Metazoa; phylum Chordata; class Mammalia; order Perissodactyla; family Equidae; genus Equus; species Equus quagga. The sequence continues at coordinate 111,915,351 of NC_060275.1, forward strand.
TAATGTTTATTATTCTGCAACTTTCTTTTATTCACATAATATATCTTAGTGATCTTTTCTGTCAAAATACATAGACTTCGCTCATTTAACCACTGCAGCCATAGTGTGGAAGTACCACAGTTTACTAAATTGTTCCCTCATGGATTGTTTTCAAGTGCTCTTTTCAGGGAAAAGATTATTTCTTATCCAAGATTGGAGTTTATGAGACGGTGCTATTCCTTTTAAAATGTCAAAATTTTCAACTTCCCTTTCAGAGATTTCCATCAATTCCTTCCCCTTCTCTATCCCCAGCCAAATCTTCCTAATGTCTCTTTTTTTCCCTATTGAGCCTTTCTCAGCTCGCTGAGGTCCTATGAATGACTCGTGCCAGCATTGCTTAGACTTGCTCAGAGCCTTATTCTTTCTCCTCTCTGTGTCCTTCCTGCCTGCCCTTGACTTCCATCAGACCCAATGTCGTACTCAGCCAATCTAGTCTCCCTGGTTAACTTCAGTCCATAGCACCTCCCTCTAGCCTGAGACCTCTCAGCATGGACGGAGGCACTTTGTGCTCTGTTGTGACTCAGTAACGGCTGTGACGGTGCCTTGTGCATGCTGCTTACAAATCAGGTGGGCGCTCCTTGGTACTCTCGACCACGCACACCCTGCCAGCGTGGAGACGGATGCAAGACCATTCTCTACATCCAGAGTGAATCCCAAGGGATGCCTCAGCATCACTTTGCAGCTTAGAGCCCTTTAGAAATGCAGAATCCCAGATCTATTGACCAGAATCTGCATTTTAACAAGATACCCCAGTGATTCCTTTCATGTTAAAGTTTAAGAAGCCCTGATCTGAAGTGTTGCCCAACCCTTTTCCTTCTGCCTCATTAAAAAAAGGCCTTAATATTTCTTACACATTGTGGTGGAGTTTGCATCCCTAATAAAGAATCTGATACTAAGATGTTGGGGAGCTCCAGGATTTGGGAGGTGGGGGCCACACAGCTAATTGGAGCCCTTGGGAGTGAGGAGAGAAAGGAAGACACACCTTGAAGGCAGCAGTAATCCAACTTTGTTGCGATGCCTTCTGAGATTTGGAATAGGAGTTGTTCCCCCTAACCTGTGGACTGGTGGCTTTCAGGCTGACCTGGTATGTCACCCGGGGCGAGGGTCACTGTGCCTTCCAAGGCCATCGTTTTGTAAGTTGCTCATCTTCGCCAATATCTATCTGCCCTCTCCCCACTCCTTTCCACCTCCCTTTCACAGTTTCTCTTCACCTTCTTTACAATTAGAGGCCAACCTCGTGCTCATTATAAACCTTGCTGCATGTTGATGTGAAGAAAGTTTCTCAATACCTGGATCTTTAAAAGCCAAATATAGAAAGATTGGTACTGACCTGTCTCATTCTGGCAAGATGTAGCATTCATTCATAGTTACATAAACTAATTATTTAAAACCCCACATTTATCTCACTAAGGGATGCATTTTCAGTAACATTATGTTTTATGTTTAATAATGGGATATCAAATTTTGTATGCTTTAATAACCATATATGTTTTGATTAGTTATATACTAATAATACTCATGACGATAACTCAATCCAAAAGAAAAAACTAACAGATCTTTATGGTCATGGGAAATAAAGGATGTAAGAGTTATATGTATATGTATGGATGTGTTTATGTGTTGTTTTAGTGAAATATCAACTCACTTTCTTTTGATCTCCTGTATATGATTAATTTGAAGGGAAAAACCGTGGAGATTCCTTCAACAACTGAGATTGCTTCATAGTCTAGGTTTTATTGGGTCAGGCTGGGAGCCTTTCATTAAGGATACAAAGGAAAATAAGACTTCTGAAGCGGTCCATTAGACTTGACCTTTGAACCAGTTTCTCAGAAGAAAGGAAATGCGTAGGGTCGGCTCTTGTTAAACACTAGTTCAGGCAAAGAGGGTTCGTTCTTGTGCTTCAGACTTTGATTTCCATTTAAGGCTTTCACTCTTTAGAAAAGAAGGATAATGCATTAGGTTGAAAGCTGGAAAAATTTAACTTGGCCTTCAGTTTTCTGAGAAATCAGCAACCATTTCATAGCAAATTTCAGAAGCAAACCATTTTAACCACAAAACAGTTTCTTTCAATTAATACACACCAAATGAGGATGTCTGGAGTCCCTTCAAACAATGGACCAACTATACTTTTTCCCATCCTTTTCCCCTCTCCATGGTCAATGGCACACTGTCGCAGCGATGGCAGGCTGCCCTCAGGCTGAGAAGCCTTGGGCATTTCATCTTTTCAAGAAAGCCAGAATTCTCCCTGCCAGTAACCTGAGGTGCCCCTGACCCTGTTAGGAGAAACACCATTTCGTTTTTTTGTCATTATTAGAAAAAGAGGAACAAAGGGAAATATTTTCAAATACCTCCTAGGTTCTTAATGCAAGGGGAGAGCATGCTTGCTTGCCATGATCATTGCGATTGATGGGAAAAGTGTCTCTGGTAAGTTTCAACAACAAAAAAGAGCATGGGATTACTTTCTAACACATGCTTCCCCCGCTCAGTTTCAAGTGGTAACGCTTGGAGGCTGATGTGTAGGCTGTGACTTGGCAAACGGTCTACCCTTGTAGGGAAGAGCGTTGTATATTGGTATTAGGCGGCAAGATTTCAATCTGACAGGGAGTGTTACCTGGCAAATGGTTTGCACATTAGTGTTTATTGTTGTTTTGGATCATTTTGATATTTAGCATAGAAACGTAAGAAACGGGTTCCCTGGGCTTGTGCAGAGTCCCTTCTGCCCCCACCAGCAGGTTTAGCCCCCTCCAGGTACTGGAGTCAACCCAGACCGTATTCAGAAAACATGAAGACAGCGTCAGTAGTATTCCAAGGACCCAACATCAAGCTTATGCTGGTCCACCTGTCATCCAGGACCTGCCCTCTTCCAGGATTGCCAGCTTCCATCTTCTCTTCTACTCCCAATGACCAGATGATGGCATGCTTTCCTGGGCCTAAGCCCCTCTGAGTCCCATCTTGAACGCAGCAGGGTACCTCAATGCCTCTAAGGCAAGGTGCTTAATCTGCTCTGGTGATTCCTATTCCTTCCTGGGGGCTGAACTGTCCTTGGCTAGGACTTTGCTCCTTGCTGGTCTGAATTCCCTGCTGCCATCTACTTACCTGCCCATTGCCCACCTGTCCAGTTTATATCTCCAATGCCAGGTTCCAGTCCTGAATGCCATATTTCCATCTACTGGATAATTGTTCCAGACACCTGAAAAGCATTATGTCTCATCTCAAAGACCCTGTATCTGTTCTGCTTCCTTGAGTCCATGCCCAGTACAGCCTTCCACTTTCTAAGCTAAAAACCTTGGCCAAGTCTGCAATCCCTGTTCCTCCTCACAAATCACGAAATTGGCCTTTGACTTTCTCTCTGTAATACCACACCTTCACTTCCCACTCCATCCCCACTGCTTTTCCCTTAATGCGGAGCCTTGTCATCATTTCTGTGGAGTCCCTCCGACCCCGGCTCTCCCAGTTCTAGGCGTCCTCCTTCCTGCCACCAAATACACCGTCTTCAGAACTAACTGGATCATGTCATTCCCCCTCTTAGTAGCTTCTCCTTATGCTCTGTTGCCTACAGAATAAAATCCAAATCACACTCTGAAATGAAAGCCTCTTTACAATTTTGTCCCACCTTCAGTCTCCGACCCTGTTCCTACTGTTCTCCTCCCTCTGGTCTGTGCACATGACCCAGAGTACTCACTTAGAAGAGATGGCACGCCTTTTCATGCTTCTGTGCTTTTTCACCTGCTCTCCTCTCAACTTGAAAAGCCCTTTCCCCTTTTTACTTTTGGAAAATTCTAATCATTCTTCCAATTTCAAGTCTGATCTCTTTTGCTTCTCTCTCTGCTCCCCCTGGAGGGTCTGCAGAGATCTGCACATCTTTCTAAAGAAGGGAAAGGAGAAAGGGAAAGGAAAGGAAAAAGAAACAGAGCCTGCAGAATTTGGGAAATCTTGAAGTGAAAAAGATGTTCTAGAGGAATGGAACCTTGGCAAATGCCCAATTTTCATACACACACACAGTTTGACTCTCGAACTGGAGACCAACAGGCTTGAGATTTATCTTTTAGGGGAAAACTTCAGAAAAATATTAATAAAAATGTTTGTCAGCACACTGAAAAGAAAGTAGGAACACATAAAGGCCACCATACCTTTACTGAGATTGAGTAATGACAAGCTAATGTCATTTAAGTTTTCAATGAAGTCACTAGGTTTAAACATTAAGGGCTATTCGTAGGTATGACATATATTTATTTCAAAAAAAGTCTTTGAAAACATTTTTTATGTTATTGTAAAGAAGATGATACACTGGTTGATTTTATTAGTGTTGTCGAGTGGATTCCTACTCCTCGCAACCCTGTGTGCAGCAGAGTGGAACCCTCCCCAATCTTTTTGTGCCATCCCCTCACCTTCTGGCATTATATGAGACAGTGCTCTGCTGCTATTCATAGGGTTTTCTTGGCCAATTTTTTGGAAGTGGGTGGCCAGGTCCTTCTTCCTAGTCTGTCTTAGTCTGGAAGCTCCGCTGAAACCTGTCCACCCTGGATGACCCTCAGGGTATTTGAAATGATGGTGGCATAGTTTTCAGTGCCACAGCAACACGCAGCCACCACAGTATGACAAGCAACAGATGAGCACTGTGGTTTCCTGAGCAGGACAGGAACTCAGGCTACAGTGATGAGAGTGTCAAATCTTAATCACTAGACCACCACTGGCAGATTGCCCAGTTATATAATTCAAGAGTCTATATTATATTCTTCGAACTACCACTGTCTCCTACAGGAACTTTCTTGCCACTGTCCGAGTTCATTTGCTAATGGTACAAGCAACTGTATAGCTTCTTTCTTATTACTTCATCTGTATTAATCTTTCATTTGACGACATTCATAATTTTTAATAATAGAATAATACAGAGGAAAGGTGAATCTCCTCTAAACTTACCATGATTTACTAGGCATGGGAACTTTGAAAAGATGCTGAAGCATCTCATTCTCAAAGTTGACAAAAGAGACCTTTGTGAAACAGTTATTTCTAGTAGAGAAGAAAACCTGGGTGGAGATTTTAAAGTCTTTGAATCTAAAGAGAATTTTCTTTGTTGTCTAACATCTTTTAAAGCTATCCTATCAATAAGGAAAAAGTAAAGCATGAAGTATTTGGATGAAACATGAAGCGAAGGTCTCAACCAGGAGCCTTACTAGTTGCTCTCAGTAAGTTGTCAGGATGTGATGCTTCCTTCTCTGGGAGGCGATTTCAAAGACAGGGAGGACATATTCATTCCGAGTCCTTTCAGAAGGGCACCACATGGAGGGAAGGACAGCACCAAGTGGCTGACCTGGTTCCTGCTGCTTTGTGATGGCAGCGTGATCACTTACTTGTCTCCGCCAGTATGTCTTCATAGATCATGTGACTCATTGACTTTCACGGTGCTTTGAAGTTAAGAGTCAGAGTGTGTGAAAAAAAATTAGCAATAGATCACATGTGCTAAAGTGATGTCTCACATGTGAAATAAACTAACTATGCCATGGGCACAAATTGTTGACAAATGATCTCACTCCCCACAGAACTCAAGGCCATGCTACGTTTTGCCCTCTGATGTCTAAGTTTTATATGTATATCTTTCAACAAGATGCCCTGTAGCCTTCCCTTGACTGCAGTGTCTCCATACACAGAGTAGGTACACATAGGAGCTTTGTGAAAGTATTTAATTCAATACATGCATGTGCTTTGTTACCTGCCAAAGGAGAGCACCCATACTTTGATAGACATTTATTTTGACTTGGAATATGTTTTGTTCTGTATCATACACATTTTTTAAGTCTCTTGCTTGTAATGAAATACCTTTTTATCCTACAGCTGTCTAAATGAAAAGGGCTTACATGGTAAATGCATTCAAGAGGCCACTCAAAATACACAGTATTGTCCAATTCCATAAAATACTGAAAACACGAATTACCCCAATGTACCTTTGCTGCTTTTTTGTATACAGAAATGGCACTTCAGTGAAACTCTCATGTGAGATAGTGCATTTATGTCACTAGTCTTTTTTGGAGGCAATTCATAAATGCTTATTATATAATATTATTATGCAGCTACGCTTTCATGATGTCAACAGAGATTCTCTGCAGCAAATACTGGGATAACATTAAAATGACCGTGATGAGTAAGATGTATTCACGTCTTCAAGAAATTTTGGGATGTCTACGGAAAAATGACGGATCTACAGTTTCAGTCTTGTAACGTGTGCTGTGAAAATGCTGAGCACGGATGCCAGGGGAGTCAGAGCAGGAATGTTTAGAGTAGGAGGGAGGGAAGGCTCTCCAGAGCAAACTGCACCAGATGATTGGAGAAGAGGCACTTCCCAAGTCAGGTTCGTGATGAGTTTCACGTGAAAGGAAAAGTATGGTGCTGTAGGGAAGGGAGTTATCCAGCATGGGAGACGCAAACATATGGATGGGAGGAGCAGGACAGGGCACCACCAGAGAGCACTCTGTGTGTGTATGTGTGTGTGTTCTTTATTTCTCCAATTGATACAAAGCAGTCTGTTCCCCCACACATTTCCCATCTTTCTTGTTCAACTGTATTATTTTCCGTTTTTAATGAACTTCTCACAATTCCAATTTCACATCTTTGTCACTTCATTATCAAAAATGTCTTGTGTTGATAAGCCATAATTTAGGATGGCTTTTGCACTGGTTACAGGACTTTCTTAAGTGGCAGTATGTGCAGGCATGATGGAGAAAGGTGTAATGTTAGCAGTAAATCAGAGCTATTTATCTCTGGCTTGATGAGTGTTGTTTGTACCTTTAAACCTGTGTCCAGTTACCACCGTGACCTGGACAAAGCATGGAGATGAACCCAGAACAATGGGCCGGCATCCATAGTATAGAACACAGTGGGTGTTCTATGGAGTGTAATATTGATTTGACATAATGATCTTTATTATCATACACAACGTCTGCAAGTGAAAAAAGTGGAAAAAATAAATACTTTTTCAATGTGGCAACATACATGTGTAGAAAGTCACTATTTTTTCAAATATCCATTTTTATGTAAATTTTTATGATATAAAAATTGTTTTAATTCTTGAATTCTCAGTTTAATTCAAACTTTTAATTTTCTTTTGCTTGGTGGCAGATCCATTGCCATTTTAGTTTTATGTTACGTGTATTAGAAAGATGATAAAATTAATGTTTAGAATGCATTAAGCCCTGCATTTATTTGAGGAAAAAAAGGATAATGTGTGTGAATTTTCAACATAGAAGATATAATTTATTGCATAAGATTTTGAAGGCATCTTCGTATTTGTCAAGCTGAAAAATAGATTACATAAAGCTATGTTAAGTTCTGTTTCTTTAATCTTAAGAATTGGTGTCACTTTTCAGAATTTTTAAAAACCTAGTAAACAAACCAAAAAACCAAAAACTGTAGCAACTATACTTATGTAAGTAAAAGTGAAATATACTAGTATTCTCAAAGAACTCTTTTCCTGCCAAAACCTGTCAACTGAATTTACAAAAACTAAAGAAAAAAGAGAGTTACACAAAATGTTGTATTTGCACATCAGTTTAATTTCCTTTTGATATTGGCTTCTCTTGTAAGCAGGCTGTGCCCACTGAATGCGATTTAGCGATGCCCATGACTAATGAGCTGGAATGTAAACTCCATGTAGAATGGGACAAGCCACTCGGCATCATTTCCACTTCAAATGTGATTCGTGTTCTAAAATATCAGGTCAGCACATGTGCGTGTGCAGCTCTATTTATGAGGCTGCAGGCCTGACAGCTTCATGGAAATAGGAAACACTATCCATTTCAGAGTAAAATATGATATACTAAAATATGCTCATCATCAGTTAAAGAAAATCCAAATATGAAAAATCGAATGTAACTGTGGACTTATTCTGTGATTCGTCATGGAAAAAAAATTGCAAATAACTTGACAGGATTACTTGAAATAGTATGTCCATTGAATATACGTTTTAATTTACAAATGTTTATTTTGTGTATTCTTAAAAATAGCTGTAATACACAAAATCATGGTGTCAGTATTTAGCATTCTTTATTTGACAAATACTTACTGAACATCAACCCTGGACCTGGCATTGTTCCCGGTATTGGAAAACAGACACAGTTTCTATTCTGTTGGAGCTTACGTACTAGTCAGAGGAGAGAGGCATTAAACAAAGAAATATAATCACAAGTAGAAGAATGTTCTGAAGAAAATAAAGCAAGATAAGGAGATTGAGAATGAAGAGGTGTGCTACTTTACAGGAGGCGGTAAGAGAAAGCTTTTCTATGGAAGTGACATTTGAATAAAGATTGAAATAAGAGATGAGCATCACCTAAGAGATATCTGGGAGAAGAGGCTTTGAAGAAGAGCTGGAGGGAACTGGAAGTGCAAGGGCCCTGAGGCATGAACCTGGTTGGTGTGTGTGAATTAAAGTATATTGAAGGGCTGGCCCAGTGGCGCAGCGGTTAAGTGTGCACATTCCACTTTGACAGCCTGGGGTTCACTGGGTCAGATCCTGGGTGCAGACATGGCACTGCTTGGCAAACTATGCTGTGGTAGGCATCCCACATATAAAGTAGAGGAAGATGGGCACGGATGTTAGCTCTCGGCCAGTCTTCCTCAGCAAAAAGAGGAGGATTGGTAGCAGTTACCTCAGGGCTAATCTTCCTCAAAAAAAAAAATGTTTGTTGAAGACGGAGCCCACAGGATTTTCTGGTGAACTGAATTTTGAGTTTTAGAAAAAAGGAGGAGGCAAGGACTACTGCAGTGTTTTTGTCCTGAGTGGCTTGGAAGAATAGAATTCCATTTCCTGAGATGGGAAATTCCAGGAGATATGCAGGTTGGGAGGCAGGAGGAGAGGGTAGGTGGACATGGTTTGGACGTTGTCCGTTTAAGGTACTGTTTTATATCCAAGTGGCGATGGGAAGTTAGAGCTCAGGGGAGAGGTTGGGCAGGGAGAGAAAACGTTGGGAGTCTTCGGTGTGTAAATCCCAAGAGATTGGAATCTTCTAGTGAACAAGAGAAGATGTGCAGGAGACCTCACTGTTCATAAAGGTTCTGAGAGGAGGAGGATCCCATGGAGAAAACTGAAGTGGTGCCCACAGTGAGGTGGGAGGCCCAGGAGAGTGTTCTGGAAGGCAAGAGAAGAAAGTAGCTAAAGAAAGAAGTAGTAATCCTGAGTACCACATGCTGCTGACAAGACGAGTATGATGAGGATTGAGAATTAACCATTGGATTTCACAGTATGAGGTTGGGAGGGTGGGGTGCTAAAGCCCTGATTTACTGGATTCACCAGAATAAGGGTGAGGAAAAGTAGACATCAAGAGTACATAAAGTTCAGAGAGACAGCACAGTATGCTGTTGAGAATGTGAAGTTACCTTGGTTCCAATCTCAGCTCATCTGCATCCTTGCTGATGTGACCTTGGACTAGTCATTTAACTTCTCTGTGGCTCGATTTGGTCAAATGTAAAATGAGGGTAAGAACAGCCCTTACTTTATTAACAATGAAAGGATTGTTGTATGGAGTGATTAAGTTAATACGTGCCAAAAAGTTCAAACACTGCCTTGCATTATATAGGTGTTTGCTGTAATTATTAATATATCATTGTTGGCATTATTATTATTATAGGCATTTCTAGGAAATTTTCTCTAAAGGAAGACAGAGAAAGGAAAATGGGGCAGTACCTAGAGGGGAGTGTGAAGTCAAGAGTGTTTGTGTGTGTGTGTGTGAGTGTGTGTGTGTTTACTTGCTGTACTTTATTTCAGAGGAGAGATTTTTACAGCATGTTTTAATGCTGGTGGGAATGCCCCACAAGAAGGATTGAAAGTTAGTGGTGCAGGAGAGGGGCATAGTTGTAGGTACGGATCTTGCATGTGGGAGAAGGGAACTGGGACTCTATCCATTTTAATGAAAGAAAGACAGAGTAGATGGGTACAGACACAGCTGGCTTGGAAAATCTGGTGAAGAGAGGGCGACTGCTTTTGTTTTCTCATTGAAAAGAAAGCCAAGTTCTCAGCTGAGCGTGAGGAGGGGACCTTGGGAGCTGGGTGGTCAAGGAGCAGGGAGAGTGCATGGCCTGGAGGACAGATGTGGAATTTCGGGGCAGGGCTGAGAACCCACTTGAAGTGAATGGTCGTAAACTAAAGGGAAGCCCAGCCGCATGGTTTGGAGTTTGTCTTCTGTCACATTCAGGACCCAGGGCAGAATGAGCGTCAAGCCAGATGTCACCAAGCTAGGGGTTTTGCCAGGTGACTACAGTGGAGGGACAGAGGAACAAGGGGGTGTTTGCAGCTGGACTCTGAATGTCGGCCAGTGGGGAGAGCCAGAGAATGGGGCATTGCAAAGGTGACAGATAGTGACAAGGTGGGAGGGTCTCCATATTGGAAGTTCCTTTGTGTGGACAAAGAACTTACAGATTCCCTGAGTCTACCAAAGTTGGGGGTCATGAAGCTCAAGTCCTGAAGTTCCACAGGGGATGACAGAGGGTTCCCCAAGCCCTCTGAGCCCCTCTGAGCATGCCGTGGGTGCCCCAGGAAGGTGTCTCAGGCGTTGGTCCAACTCCTAACCTGGGGACTCTGCTCACTTTCAGCAGGGGCTCCAGTACAAACAAGCAACAAAATCCGGACAGAGTTTTAGTACCATAACCCATTTGGTATTACATTTGAGGTCATGGACTCTTCAAAAAATCTGATGAAAGCTATGGGGATCTGAACATTATCAACTTTGCATATATTCAAATCTACTGGCAAAATTTCATATATAATTCCAGTGTTACTTGAGAGCTGAGGAATTCTGTCCACGGACCTGGGAACTCCAGGTTAAGAACCCCTGCTTTAAAATTCTGCTTTACAGATGACATATAATAAAATAATCATAATTTGAGTGTAAAGAAATGGTGATATTCAGAATTTGAAAATGCTTTATGTAGAAGGTATTCTCTTTGCTAAAAGGAATTAGTTGAAATTAAAAGATAATTAAAAAGTACTTACAGGGACCGTCCCCTTGGCCAAGTGGTTAAGTTCACGTGGTCTGCTTTGGCAGCCCAGGGTTTCGCCGGTTTGGATCCTGGGCACGGACCTAGCACCCCTCCTGAAGCCATGCTGAAGCGGCACCCCACATAGCAGAACTGGAAGGACCTACAGCTAGAATATGAAACTACGTACTGGGGGCTTTTGGGAGAAGAAGGAAACAAAAACGACTGGCAACAGATGTTGGCTCAGGGCCAGTCTTTAAAAAAAAGTGCTTCTAATTAGCTCAAGAACTATACTTTAAAAGGACAAAGTACCATACAGGAGTGCAGAAACGTTTATAAGATGTTCAGAATTCAACCCAGGGGATAATATGAAGTCTATTGTAGGGAAAAGCAAAATGGGAAGTAATAACATTTAGAAGTTATGCAAGAATGTACCTACCTAAGTGTCCTTTCCGAGTATGAAAGTATCGTTTGTCCACTGGGTGTACTACAGTCACCGGGGAGCTACCATCAGTGAAGGCAGGATGCGGTAAACCATGTAGGGCAGTTAACACTGTGGAATCTAGGGTGAGACTGAGTTCAAATCCTTGTTCACTACTAATTGGCTGTGTGACCCTGGGCTAGGTAACAGACCTCGCTAAGCCTCCGTTTCTTAACCTATAAAATTGGGATAAAATAATAGCACCTACTTCACGGTGCTTTTTTAAGGATTAAAAGAGATAATGCATCTAAAGTGCTCTGGCAATATCTGGCAGCTAATAGGCGTTCAATGCATGGTAACTGTTGATCCTGACTTTCAACTTAGAAAAAAAGATTAACCTAATTATATATTCCAGAGATAATATTTTTTTCTTAGTTGAGGTCCAGAATTAGTTTTAACATCTAGAAGGCTTATTAATAAAAAGTACTATAAAGAGAAATCATAATTAATGAAATCGAATACCTTTGACCTCTTGTCTCTGGAGGCACGTTAGTCCAGGTTGGTAATGGCCAAAGTTGTCTTTCTTAGTAAGTGCTCAATGTATTATCTGAAATTAATTTCCGTCTACTGGCCCTGAGACATCTGAGTGTCCCAGCCTGGTGTTATTTATAACACCGTATGTATCAAGTCAGTCTCTGCTGTCAGGCTTACTGTGTGGGACCAATCAACAAACGATTAGAAATTTGAACCATCCGTTTCCATGGCCGAGGCAAAGCCTGCCCATCTAAACCAATGACTGTGTTGTTGAACTAGAACACGAAAAACTGAAGTTTTTAATAACAGGACTGCAACACATTCTACCAAATTAATTAGCTCTCAGAGTTACTGAGAGGAAAAATTGCAAAGCTGTGTATTTCCATTACCTAGCTACAAAAATCAATTGGTCCCTGAACTTTCTGTGTTTAACATAAATATATATCCTCATATATGTATATATATGTATATATTAAAAATATATTTTAAATAAAAATATTGCTAATTATAGTTTTCTAGCTATTCTGCTCCGTTGTGCAGTGAGAATTCTAAAATAAAAACTGCCTTGATATTGATTTTTACTGTAAATGTTAGTAAAATGCAAAAAAAAAGTGAATGGTATAGAATTATTTATAAATTAATTTTTAGAAAAATGAAGTATAAAATAATTTAAGGTCTCCACTGATCTCTAAATCGTATCATTTTTAAACTAATAAAATGATAGCAAAAAGCTGTATTCCTCTGTGAAGGAGATTGCCACATTGAATTATCTCTTTACCTCCTCTACTTTTACGAGTTCGATGTGGTGTACAGAGGACCATGATTTTGGAAGCATTAAACTGGTATATTTCATTGCTGGTGAACCATCAGCTACTAGTGTCACCTGTTTTCATTTAGAATTCTTATTGTTACCACAACCTCGTAGAAAAACTGGGAAATTAGAATTAATCATCATTTTTGTTAGTAAGTTAAAATACATGCCACTCAGCTAAATTTTATATTTCAGATAAACAATCAATTATTTTTAGCATAGTGTGATCCGTGTAATATTTTGGACATACTAAAAATTTATCAGTTGTTTATCTGAAATTCAAATTTAACCGAGTGTCCTATATTCTGACAACCCAACCAGCCACACCTGGCTGCCTCCTTCCACACTGCAGCCAAGGCATTCATTTCTTCAGGGGGAGAGGGAACCAAGACCCAGATCACTGCTCAGCTTTAGGTTTCAAACAGACATTTAAAAATAATTAGCCAAATTTGAGTATCTTTGATTTTAAAAAAACAGCCTTTGAGGTCGATGGAATAAGACTTATGGGGTCCCCAGACTATAGCTTGGAGGCTGCCCAGAGAGCACACAGGAATCCAGAGAGAACACAAGAGCAGATTTCTTGAATTTTAGCAAGACACTGAAAGATCAAGGAGGAATCAGAAAGTCAAGGAATTCAGAGGGGATGATCCTGGAGTTGTGGTTATGCTGCTGTGTGGGACCCTTCGGAAGGATGGGTAGGAGTTGAGACATTAGAGATCTCAGAAGGAGTTGGTGGCTGCTTCCATGTGGAATTCTGGGAGGACCCATCCTCCCAGGAACCAGCACTAAGCAGTTGAGTGGGAAGGCAGTATGGCCTGGTGGGGCCTCTGCTTCCTCTCAGCCTGCAGGAATTCCAGATGTTTCCACAGGATCCCTGCAGAAGAGTTCAGAGTATTAGAGGCTTAGAAGAGGGTCTCAGGACCAGGAAGGCCAGAAGGGGTGTGGACCTCGTCTTGGGAGCCTAGGATGGCCTTTGGACCTGAGCACCATACAGCTCAGGCGTCCCTGCCGAGGCCAGCGAGACCGTGGTCCTGCTTCCCGCTGATGACCCATGTCTTGCTCAAGGAGGAAGAGGGAAGGGAAGACACTGAGCAATGTGAGGATTTTCCTCTTGGTGACAGAATTGAAAGCAGACATGTCAGTAAGTGTTGGAAAAGCACTAGATTCTGAACAAGATGGAAAAAAGTGTCAGGCCCAAGCAAATAGGATCTCTGGAACAAATGGGAGATTATTTCGAGGAAAAGAAGGCGTCACATTGCTGCACCAAAGATTAGTAACGTTTAGATTTCAACCTGCTCCAGCGGGCTGTGATAAGGACAAAGGAGCTCTAAAATACAGGCACTGTCAGAGCCTGTAATCCTCCACCGAGGAGGTGAAGGTGAAATTGATTTTAATGGTGTTTTGAAATGAAGATAAAGGTATTCTGGAAGGATAAAACGCCAAGCAAAAATTCATTTAGAAAATACACAGAGGCAAGTTGTCCAGGGTAGTGTGGGAGGATTTGGGTATGTGTGAGTGTGCAAGAGTGAGTGTGTGTGTGTGTGTTTATGTGTCTCACAGGGTACGAGGAGCATGAGAGGGGAGCCTGCTGGCACAAGTCACAGGGGAAAGTCAGAGAATGAGGATGGGTAAATCTGGACCCGATGGATAATTCCCACATGCAAGGGCAGCGAGGCCCTTGATTTTGAAAGTAAAGGACAACTCCCCAGGTGTTATGAATGAGGATTGACAGAATCAGAACTGAGTTGTAGGAAGATTACAGTCATTATAACGTGTAGGACAGAGCGTAGGGATGGGTCCACAAGCTGTCACAAAAGATGACTTTGGAGTTTTAAACTTGAGAAAACAATCTTATAAATAGAAGCAATGAAGGCAGAAGGAGAAATTAAGTTTGCGGGTAAGATAAGGATTCACTTTAGACGTGTCAAAAATGATATAGCAGCTCAGTCAATCAACAGTGATGTTCTGAACACCTACTAAGTGCCAGGCCTGGCTCAGTGCTGGAGTTGTAATGAACAAGACACTGACAGCATTCAGACTCCATAGGAGCAGGAACCCTATCAGAGGTTGGTTTGGTTTATTTCTATCTTGCCACTGCCTAGCACAGTTCCTAGCCCATTGGAAGGGGTCAAATATTTGTTAATGAATGAAGATAAATACAAATAGACTGCGGTACATCCAAATGGAAAGATTTGAGCAGGTAAAAATGTTGCCTGGCTTTGCATCAATAGTAATCGTTTCTGCTGACTTTTGCCTTGAATGAAGCTAAATTTATTTTTCAAAATAAAAATGAAACCAAAACGTATTTAAAAAATTAACGTAGACTTGGCGTTGCCTATAGTCCATCACTGATTTTGAGTTTGTGATTAATGAAGCCTGTGAGGAGGTGAACCTGTAATGCCTAAATCAGGATTGGCAGACTACAGCCTGCAGGTCAGATCTGGCCCTCAACCTGTTTTGTAAATAAAGTTTCATTGTAACACAGCCACACTCATTTGTTTATGTGTTGTCTGTGGCTCCTTTGCACTACAACAGAAGAGCTGAGTCATTGTGAGAGACTGTCCTGCAAAGCCTAAACTATTTGCTGTCTCGTGTTTTATAGAAAAAGTTTGCTGATCCCTGCTTCTAAACCAATATAAGTTAAGACAAGGTTTGCAAATGCAATAGACTGACAGCTTGCTTCAAAAGAATATGTAATTGTAATCCAATCAGAGGGTAATGTTTTACTTAGGCATGTAATTTAAAACACTAATTACACAACATCACTACATAAAGTATTTAAAGCAAGGTTTCTAATAGGCAGCACCATGAGTCCAATGTAATGAGTATACTTAAAAGTAATAAATTTCACTTATTCTGAAAAATCTCCTGTGATTCACACTTTTTACATAGTTAGACCAAACTACTGATTATTTTCTTATGGAACCATGATTTTTTTTCTAGAAAATTGCTTAGTGAACACCAGTTAAAATAAGCATAAAATGATCTCATTAGACAATGAATTAATATAGTGCAAATTATTATTAGTGAACGTATTAAAAAATATAGGCAGCTCTTGACTAGCAGAGCTTCCCTCAGCCCCTTGGCCCCTGTTATTTTTTTTAAAAAACACGTTACAAAAGCAGATCTCACATGGTCTGTCTCATGCTGGAAGTAAGAAGGCTTTCCGTCCATCAGGTTACTTCCCACAGTTGGTCTCTCTGCTTCGCACTCCCCACGCCTGAGTGCACACACACACGCACACACATGGCACATGTGTACATACACACAGAGCACATGCGTACGTGTGCACACAAACACAAACACACTCCTTTGAGGTTTAGGTGTTATCTCAGGGGTGTTGGCCTCGGATCTCCTCATCCCTTATTACTGACTCAAAAGCGGAGAAAGAAGGACTGAAAACACTTCTGAGTGTGGAATGTGGAAAGAATTACTGTAGCCATAAAGACTAATTTGACTTTGGGGACTGATAAGTGACTCTGGAGGCAATTCAGAAAAGAACCTTTGAGATCACACTTTGAGAAAAGCAGCCTCACTTAACTAAGCTCATGGCCTCCCCAGGGGACCACTCTAAAGGACAGCAGTCATTTCAGTGTGTGCCTCCCTGGACGTTGGCTAAAACGCCACGTCCAGGCTGCAGAGGTGAGCCCTGCACTCAGACCACGTGCATTCTCCCGGAGTGGACTACAAAAGGGAAACGCAGTTGGGGCCAGCCTGGTGGCATAGCGGTTAAGTTCACACACTCCGCTCTGTCAGCCCGGGTTCGCCAGTTCAGATCCTGGGCATGGACCTAGCACTGCTCATCAAGCCATGCTGTGGCAGTTGTCACACTTATAAAATAGAGGAAGATGGGCATGAATGTTAGCTCAGGGCCAATCTTCCTCAGCAAAAAGAGTAGGATAGGCAGCAGATGTTAGCTGAGGGCTGATCTTCCTCAAAAAAATAAAATAAAATAAATTTTTAAAATTTTTTTAAAAAAGGGAAAGACAGTGCTAGTGAAGGTGGCAGGCCTCAGTTTTGTGGCAGAATGTGGGAGTTGTCACTAAGGACAGAAGCCTGGATTGTATGAATTTAGGATCAAATTTGGTCCTCTGTGCCTTTTCATGTGAGCACAATGCAAGCCAAAGCTTTGAAGCATTTTGGCATTTTGACTCAGCAACATGGTAAAAGATGAAAGCATCAAACAGTCCTATGCATACATGTGAATATGAAAGCACACCCATACATTTTAAAGATAGCTGTGCCTTGCATAACAGGGCCCAAGGTGAACCTCTGCGTTCTGAAAAGATAGCAGATCAGAAAAGCTAAATTCTTTCTGTTTCCAAGGCAACCGAATGACAAATAGCTTGATTCTTAATCCAATGGATGATATGATGATTCTAGTACATTTTCAATTAGAAAATGTCTGTAGGAAAACAGACATCCCTGGATCCACCTCATGCCGGCCCGAAGAGCCTATTTCCCTTACCGTCTTCCCAGAAGATGCCCTAACAATGTTGATCAAAGCAGCCTCCAGCTTCTGATCTGTTGCAAAACAAAATGAAGACAGAAAAAATGTGGAGATAACTATACGTTATCATACTAATTGTATGGTATTGGTTCCAATGCCTTACTCCATCTGTTTATATATTCTTGAGAAAATATACTGATGGAGGAAAGAGGAGAAAGAGTAATTAATTCACAGTGGAGATTCAGAAAGGCTACAGATCAGATATTTCCACCAAGCTTTGAAGGATGAGTAGAATTTGAAGGCAAAGAGACAGGAGAACCCAGTCCCAGCAGACATAGAGTGAGAGAGAAGCTCAGGGGTGGCCACAAAGGGTCTGTTGGAGGAATGCTAAATAACTAACTGTGGCTTGGTACTGTGATGGGAAAGAAGGACGAGGAGGTGGGAGGAGATTGTTGAGGTTTTAGAGATGATCATTCTAGGAAATGTGGGTGTTATCTTGCAGGCAGTGATATCAGACAATTTTAGAAATAGAAATCTAGGAGCATGATGGATAAAAGGAGAACATGAGGCAAAGAGACCATCTTTAATTCACATAACAAATATTTATTGAGAACAACTGTTTGCTCAAATCTACCCTCCCACTGTTTCTGGAATCCGTTCATCTTCAACTCCATGTCACTGCCCTAAGCTGACATCGTCTCCTGCCTGTACTGCTGCCATAGCCTCTGAACTGGCTTCTCTGTACTTCCAGTCTTGCTCCCTTCTAACCCACAGCAGAGAATATTTATTTTTCAGGTATGGAAATCAGCATGCACCCCACTTAGCCCCGCATAAACCCTTCATTGTCTTCCTATTACATTTAAGATCAAGTCTGAAGTCTTCAAAAAAAAATAATAGAGTCAGGATTATGCATGATCTAGCCTGCCTGGCTTGCATCTCATCCTCATGTCATATGGGCCTTTATCCTGCACATCATGAATCATCCTCAGAGGCCTTCTTTCAGTGCCTGGAATGGGCCGGCCTCATTTCCACCTCAAGGCCTTCCCATGGGCGCATCCCTCTGCCTGGGACATGCCCCACCCCTCTCACTAAGCCAAGCCTGCTTGTCTCTCAAGTGTGTACAAGAGACCCGTGTTTTTGACCATCACCACCACTTGCCCATCTAAATTAGATTCTTTTTTGAAAGCCCTCCTAAGGCATCCTTAACCTTTCCTTCTTGACACTTAACATAGTTTGTAACTCTGCGTTTGATGTGTGTGCTCCTTGTTGATGTGGGACAGCCCACAGCATCTCTATCACGAAAGTCTATACCCTGCTCATGGTGGACACTGAGAAACATATTTGGAAGAAGGAAGGGTAGAAGAGACACTGATGAGAGTGGGAAAGATGCAAAAGTAATAAACAATAGGATGTGATGAATGATTCTCCTAGACCAATGAGGGCACATGGAACCCTACCTGGGGAAGTGGCTGCAGGGAAGGCATCGCAGAGGGCACACTTGAGAGGCAAATACAATATTAGCCTGAAAGTGGGAGCTGCCAACCCAGGGTGCTGGAAGTGGGGAGGGATCTAGGGATGGGGAGGGGCAGAGCACAGGTGTTAAAAGCCAGGACTGGGAACTAGATGCTGTGTTTGCATCCTGGCTCTGCTCCTTCCTAGCTGTGTGACCCTGGGCAATCCACTTAAAGGCTGTGTGCACCGGGTTCCTCATCTGTCCAATGGGGCGATAATGATAACACCTGCCCCATCAGGTGGTTTTGAAGATTAAAGGAGTTAGTGCTTGAAAGGCACTCAGAACAATGCTCTGTCTGTAGTATAAACTACAACAGCACATATTCAAATCACCAGCTCTGAAAGGTAGCAAAGATGTGAGAGAGGGAGGTGGCCAGGGAAAGTAATCACAGGAACCAGAGATGCTTCCAGGACTGCTGACTGGTGGCTAAGTGGACAGGATGCTGAGGCTCATTCATTCATTTGGCAAACACAATCCCCACCATGCTTCAAGCAACTGGGGATACAGAGGTTCCTAAACTCAGTTCTTATGTTCATTGAGTTTGGGCTCATGAGGCAAGCATGGAGATGTCCAGCAACTGGAGAGAATGGCCAGATGCATGAAACATATTGAAAAAGAGAGAAAGGAATTTGACTGATCTCTGACCTCCATGGTTGGGAGGAGACAAATTCACCTGCCAAGAGCAGAGTTGAGTAAGGACCGAGAGGGGTTGGAAGAAAAGGTGTGACATCCCCACTTGGTGAATGAGGTACCTGTTGATGAGGGGTGAGCAGGGGTAGATAGGGAGCTGAAACAGCTGGCCCTTCTCTTGCAAGGAACCCTCCCTCCCACCACTACTCCTTGCCACTGTTCTCATTTTAAATAAATATCCCTTTTTACAAAACCTAATGTTGTATTTATAGTTTTATATTTTTTATAGAAGGGCTCAAAATTTTCATATAAATTTGAGGTCCACAAAAACCTAGATTTATCTGGAGATGAGAAATGCTCTACTGAGAAGCTCTGATGGAATAAAGAGGGAAGATAAGCCTGCTAGGGCAAGGAGGTGGTGGTGCGTGTGAAACATCTGTGTGTGTGTGCACGCACATGCATGTGGGAGAAAGGCCAACTAAAAAAAACAACTAGAATTGCTTGCTGTGCGACACTCACAAAGTATTTTAATAAAGTATTAATCCTCAACGACCAGGAGGTCAGGTACCATTATCCCCATTTTATAAAGACTGAGACTCAAGATATCCTGAGTAACTAACCCAAGATTATTGGGCAAAATGGAAAGGGAATGCAAAGTGAGATTGGTTTTCTGTTGCCACATGTGTCCTCCTGCTGGAAATTTAGAAGCACCAAGAGAAATGTATGGTGTATGTCTTGGAGTATGTTCCTGAATAAGGAGTAGGAATCACCGTATTGTGCCCAGCAGGCTAATGGCTAACATCCATTGAAAGCTAACTCTGTGCCAGGCATCCCTTTCAGCGATTTGCATGTATTACATCACAAAGTCCTCCCAACAACCCAGCAAAAAGAATCATTTTATCATCCATGTTTTATAGGAGGAGGGAACTGAGGCTCTAGCCCGTGGGTGACTTGCCCAGGGCCACAGAGCTAGTGGGAAGAGTTCTGGACTCCAGTGAGGCTGTGCTTCCTGAGCCCACACTCGTAACCACCATGCTGGGCTGCCCGTCCTGGGTTCCAGGAGCAAATTGTACCAGTAAGATTGAAGAAATAGGGAATTAACTTTATACTGAGGTCAAGAGTAATAGTCTTTCTACCCACTCGAGTTTCATTTTCTATATCTGATAGCAAACTAACATTCAGGCTGGCTGTGTTTTTGAGAATCTGCTGAATGCCAGGCGGTAGATTAAGCATTGCAAGGAGAAGAAAGGAAGTTTCTGGGGCAGCCCATGGCTTGGCGATATTCACAGTCTTGAAGAGAAAAGATACACATGAAACATAGTAACATCGAGTAAAACGTACTGACCATTGAGTGACCAAGAGAGCAAGTTCACCTAGGGCTTCAAGTCTCGCTGTCCCTGCAGGGGTGTGCCCTCTAAGATGACTCCTTGGGGGCAGGTAGGCAAAGAGGAGGAGGGACAGGGGGCTTCTGGAGGAGAAAGGGCATCTGAAGTGCCCTTCCTAACTTCTCTCTGCTTTTGTGAAACCTGCCAGGTGATGCCTCATGATGTGGTGGCATATGTGGGGCACATTTTGCATCCTCCAGTTGTGCAGGAGGTGGTTTTCCATCCCGCTGCAATCCGTAGTTCAAGGCGGCTTCACTGGGAAGCAGGAGCCACGTTTGTAATCATGCAGTGACTCTTCAACGTGGTTTCTTCTCCATTAACGGTCAGTAGAGAGCAGGCGAGGTATCATTAGAGAATCTGGGGAGCCTTTTTTTTCCTTTGCTGCCTTTCTCCAACTTACCCTGAAGCTGGTGAGCTCCATTCTTGATCCCACATTCAGTATTTATGGGATTTGTTGCCAGCCTCCAGCATTGCCCCTAATAAGGATGTGCGCCTTTCCTTTCTGCCATGGCCCGACGTAAATAAGTAGCACAAGGAGTGGACTGTGGAGCGTAAGAGAACAACCTCCTGTGTTGAAACAAGCACACACACCTCAAGAGTTCAGCCAGGAGGATCCCCAGGGTGAGAACAGCCATCTCCAGGTGGGTGAAGGCGCCTCCTCATCCCCTTTCACCTTCCCCTGTGCCTGTGGTCTGCTCTCTCATTAGGGGTTATGGTCATACCCAGCTCACACTTACTCTGAGAAACACAGCCCCCCTTCCCTTCATCCCTCTCAGAACAGAAGGGACAGGCCCACCTTTAAGGGAAGAATTTTATCCAAAACCATGGAGAACAGATACCAGTTAATGAAAAGGCAAAAGCCAGAAGCACAAGCCCAGGAAAGCAAATTGAGTGCAAGTTTCTCATTTGACCGTGATCTGATTCCCGTGCCAGCTCCAGCTACAGGTGCTCCAAGGATCTGGCTCCCAGCTGCCCACGTTCCTACTGAGCATCTTCCCTGCCCTCCTCCAATTTGCCCAATTTTCCTGAGGACACACTCAGTAATGCACGTTAAAAACAACCCAGAATAGAACATGCCAGAGCAGTAAAGGGTCAGCATGTTCCAGGAGGAGTGTTGTTTCCATAGGAGAGATGATAGAAAAATCCAGGGCAATTGAGTTTCCAAAGAATGGAATCTTTGCTTTTTCCCTGGGGTGGGAGGGGGCAAAAACGGTAAACCGTCCAATGCTTGTGATGGACGTGTAGGATATAATTTTAATATAAGAATGTACATTTTAGGATTAAAACAAAAGTGTTTTAACCCAGTCCCTGTCTGCTTGCAAACTGTCCTTTATTGTAGTGCTGAGCAAAGAGCAAGGATTTAGAAATGTGATTTTTTTTCTCTTTCTCTGATGAATCTTCAGAAAAAAATAACACTATTTTATATTTTTTGAGAGGTTGGAGAGGAGCAAAAAGAGGGAAAGATTGTAAAGTTTGAGGAAGCCCTTTAAAAGCAAGCTCAGGGCCAATCTTCCTCACACACAAAAAAACCGATAATACAAACCCTCCGTGGTCCACACTTCGCCACATAGTCTTGGAATCACAGGCTTTGGAATCCACTTTGTGAATCTACTTTATCTCATAGTTCATTTCAGCTAATCCAGTTGAGGGGATCAAGGGTGTTTCCTGTTTCCTGGATGCTAGATAAGGAAGCAGATGTGGGAGGATCCTGTGCTAAGATTTTAGTTCTCTTTAGTTCTGTTTTATTTTCTCCGCCTACCAGCATCTTGTGTGCTCTCTAATCCTGGGGGCAGATTGGGCTGCGGGCCCATGTTGTCTGAGGACAGCTTCCCTTCCTGATCCCGGTTTTCAAAGCCTGCTCCCTTGAGAGGATGGGACAGGGACATGGGGCATCTCAGAGGAGAAGAAGCTGAGCAGATAATGGAGCAGGGCTGGGGCTGCCACATAAAACATAGGACATCCAGTTAAATTTGAATTTCAGATAAACAATGGACACATTTTAGTATAACTATGTCCCAAATATTGCATGGGACATACACTAAAAACTTGTTTATCTGAAATTCAAGTTTAATTGGGCATCCTGTATTTTTATCTGCTAAATGTGGAAACTCTGGGCAAGGGAAGGGTGTGGATGACTGGAGGTTCTGTAGTCAGTGGAGCCCCAAGCCTGGTCCTCACCCTGGGAACCTCCAAGAGAGATGGCTGGAGTAGGTAGGGAGGCTGACCAGACCCAAGGGATCATGAAGGTATGGACAGTGGTATCTCTGAGGTTGCTAGTGACAACTAGGGACCAGAGGATACCAGAATAGCTTCCTCCCAGCTACTGTGTGGCCTTGTGCTTCCTCCGCCTACACTACCTTTTAGAGGAAGCAAGGATGGTTTCCACCCGTATTCCCTTCTCCAGGGCCATCATCCTGCTCTCTTCTGCTAGAGACAGAACCTAATCCTTCTCACAAGAACAGGAAATCTTACCTATTTTCCCCATTCAACGAATGTGAGTATTATCCACAGGACTCACGGTGTCATGGGCATGGGCAATTGAGATCCCTCCTGAAAGGGGGTCAAGTTCCCCCAGAGACCACAGACTCCATAGCACTTAAGATTATCAAATGTAGAAGTGCACAAATGAACTGCAACAGCCAGGAAAATTGATTCTTTCTTTTGAAAGCATGTTGAGTAATGTTTTCACATGTGTTTTTCATACCCATCAATCAGCAAATATAAATGGCCACTGTTTTTACGTAGTGCATCAGAGTAAGGAGACACACAGGTGGTACCTTGCCAAATATCCCTCATCAGTCACATGATTATTTGAGGATCCATGCTATCTGCAAATGCCAAGGTCTCCTCATGGCTGGCCAAGGCTCCTGGCATTCTCTGTACCATGGCTTTGCAGTTGTCTTCCTCCCTCAGTGGCCTTAGTGTGGAAACATCCACATCTCAGCAGAGGAAGGTTCACAGAGGGGAGGAATAACATGGACATTACAGGTGTTTCTATGCTGGACAACCCACAGATCCTGCTCGTATGCTGTGATAGCTTCTCAAGAAGTTTCTCTCATGATGATGAGCACATAGACTAGAAACACCCACAGAAGGACCGTGAGAGGCGACAATGGGAATGACTGTTGCTCTTCAGGAGTACCGTCACAACGAACATGCTTCCTTGGCATGTGTGGAATTGGGAGTTCTGTCTTAACTCTCCTCCTTCGAGCCTTGTGACTTCACCTTGCTAAAAGAGAAGTCAGTGCAAACACCAGGAATGGCTGGTAAACAAATAGATACTCACCAAAGTTAAGAACAGAGGCAGGTAGAAAGACAATCTGAAGAGTTGACTGAGAGTTGACTGAATCATGTCACTACCATTTTATCCTTTAATCAAATAATTCACGAAAGAGACTCTCCTCAATTCATATCCAGAGTGAGCATTTATATGTTTGTACCACAAGAGTTTCTGCATCCTGGGAATAGATGATCCAAGTAAATAGGTTTATGAGCTGTATTTTAATAAGTGACCACCACACACCAGGCACTGTTCTGAAGTGTTCGCCAAATATAACTCATTTTGATTCCCACAAAACTCTGTCAAGTACTTTCCTTAGCCCCATTCCACAGCTGATGAAACTGAGGTACAGACACATATGTAACCTGCTCAGCATCACCCAGACTGTGTATGGTGGAGTTGGGGTTCATGATTATAGCCCACGCCCGGAAGCACATGTCTATATTGACTGTGCAGATAGGCGGTGTTTAAGCAATTTAAAGATTCCCCTTAAGGAACATTTTTGTAGGACTAATCACCAGAAACCGAGATTATAGAATTAATAGAACGAGCTCAGTGAGAGATATAACTAAATGAGAGACAATCCAACTATTTAGACATTTTAAAAACAAAGTATAAAGAGTTTAGGAGGAAAGGAATTTTGCTCTTCAGACTGACACATTGATTTCCAACCTTTAGCATCTAGTTATGAAAAAAAGCCAGTCATTCATTTCCTGAGGAGTTCATTATAACTTAAAGATTGTCATGCTTTTAAGTTTTGACAACTGGATGCAGTTACAAGGGTGTAGTTCCTTATATAAAATTTACTGACTTTGGAATGTAATGTCATTTGGAGAAAGTAAAGAAAGAGGGCATTGTAAGGCTGTGCTGCCATCATATTTTGTCAGCTAACTTGTCCGGTGTATAAGGTGCTAATTGATATTTTAACATTAGGATGATGGTGTTTTCATTTGTCCCAATTATCACAGTGAATTTTGAGCTGAAATTAAGTAAAAATGTGATCCCTTGGAAATTTGTTGACGTTGGTAGGTGGAATAAATTTCTGCATCCTGGGATGAAATCCAAACTCATGCATTTTTCGGCCTATTGTTTGCTCGTCACCACTCCTCCCACTCAAACCCTGTGGACAGCGCTTCTCAAACTGTTTGGCCTCCCACCCTCTTACACACTTAAAAGTCGCAGAAGAACTCAAAGAGCTTCTGTCTTTGTGAGTTATGTCTATTAATATTTACCATATCAGATATTGAAGTTTAAAAATGTTTAAATATTAAATTTAATATATTAAGAATTCATTTTAAAATCATAATAGTAAACCCATTACATATTGATATAAATATTCCATTTAAAATAACTATATATTTTTCCAAATATGGCATTCTTTCCTAATTCTGCAAATCTCTCTAATGTTTGGCTTAGAAGACAGCTGTATTCTCATTCCTGCTTCTATGTTCAATCTGTTTACTCTGGAATGTATTTTGTTTGAAGTATGTGAAGAAAATCTGGCCTCACACAATATATAGTTGGAAAAGGGAGGAGTATTTGCGTACTTTTTAGATAATTGTGGATATTCTTTGATACTACACCAAAACTCTACAAGTTGTATTTTCTAAAGTTTAGTTAAAACAAGGAATTTTAAAATAGAGCAATGAACTTTTTGTACTGTGTTACTTGAAATCCGTTGCTCTGTCTTGAATGGATCTTGAATGCTTCGCATAAATCTTTGCCCATGTGTGATGTTGGTGTATATTATGCTGAGTTATGCAGATATTCTCAATGTTGATATATTTCATTATATGATATGTTTTTTTTTTTTTATTTTTTCCTTTTTCTCCCCAAAGCCCCCCGGGACATAGTTGTGTATTCTTCGTTGTGGGTTCTTCTAGTTGTGGCACGTGGGACGCTGCCTCAGCGTGGTTTGATGAGCAGTGCCATGTTCGCGCCCAGGATTCGAACCAACGAAACACTGGGCCGCCTGCAGCAAAGCGCGCGAACTTAACCACTCGGCCACGGGGCCAGCCCCAATATATCATATGTTTTTTATAGTCACTTTTTGAGGCCACATTTGTTAGGGGTCCCAACAATCTTATCAGAAAGTCTTAAAGCACTAGGAAATTTTTCAATACAAAATGGCAGATCCAAGTCCCATATTCTAATGTTTTCATGAAAGTTCAAACTTTATCTTTAGCAACAAATCCTGTAGTTATTTTCCTTGAGTTGAGGAGCTCACTTTGTCCATTGTTGTCCATAAGAAAATGTCTACAGACACCCAAGACTAAATAGCCATAACTCGTCTGTCAGTCTTTCTTTCAAGTAAAATTAGCATGCCATGAAAAAAGCAGCTAGTTCATTTCACAACTCAACACACAAGTAAGAGCTTTTCGGGAGAGAACTGTCATAAAGCAGGAGGACTCTGTGTATTTTCTATTTTATCACCCAGAATATTAAAAAGATGTGCAATCAAAGGTCAAGATTAAATAAGATTAATCATTTTTATTGCTATGTCGCAGACATTCTTAATTGGAACTGGCTTTTTTTTTTTTTCTTTTTTTTTTCTTTTTTTTACTGAGAGTGTGTGACAGTGAAGACTATCATGGCTGCAAGAACCGTTTGATGTCACTGTCTTGATTCCTGCTAGGGCACCAGCAGTGTCATCCACCATTGCTTCTGCAGCTTCAATGCAAATAGCAACAAAATTGAAGGTGCAAACATCATCTTAATATCATTACGAAAATAGTCTTGGCCTTGTAGATGTCTGGAAAGGAGTCCAGGGGTTCCTGGACCAAACATTAAGAACTACTTTCTAGATAAGCCGTGGTCTTTGCTGGTTCAATGACTGATTTGGGCACAAGGAGAATTTTATAGAACAGCTCATAATTCTGCCCTTGGGAAATACTGTTTTTAACAACACAGCACACGTTTCTTTGAGTCGTGTTTACCTATGGTTAATGCTTAAAGAGAAGGCAGTTATGGTCTGTGTTCAGTAGTTTGCATAATCCCTCTCTTTGAATAGAAGGTGATGTTTGAGTTGTTGGTTGCTTGTTCATTCAGTTGCACACTACATATTAAGAATAAATATAAACTTTGAAATGTTTTCAGAATTTAATGTTCATTATTTGTGCACAGCATGATGCTACAATTTTAATTTCTTTCATGCCACGTTTGCATTATAAAATAAACAGTAAAAAATCTGCAGCCAAGCATGTTAGATTTCTTTATGAGTCATTTCATTTTAAATAACATAGTGATAAATTAGATAAAAATCAGGTCCCCTTTGGGACCTTTTTGTGAACATGGTCTTGTCTAAAATAAAATAAGTTATTTTATTCAAGTTTCTGTTTCCATGGAGCACCCTAAGGAGTATCCTAGTGGAAATTCTATAGTATAGTGCACTGGAATTGTGCAAAGGGCTTCTGCATGACTTTGTCCCAGCCTGGAAAGGTGTCAAGAGAGGCCTTCCAAAGACTGGCAGGAGAGTTGTCATGAACATGGGTTTTGGAGTCATGGACATTTTGGGTTGCCCTACTATTTATTATCTGAGCGACTATGGCCTTTGTTTCCACAGCTGTACAATGGGTAATGATTGTTTGAGCCTCTAACTTTGGATAACTCCATGGCTACGGTGAGCATTGAATGACTGTCAGTCTAGAAAGAGTTTTAGCCTGTTGGCCTCACTTAGTGTATTAGTTTGCTAGCGCTGCCAAAGCAAAGTACTAGAAACTAAATGGCTTAAACAATAGGAATTTACTGTCTCGCAGTTCTGGAGGCTGGAAGTCTGAGATCAAGGTGTTGGCAAGTTTATGCTCGTTCTGAAGGCACTAAGGGAGCATCCGTTCCAGGCCTCTCGTGTAACGTCTCTTATTTCCTTAGCTTGTGGCAGCCTAACTCCAAACTTCAAGTGGCATTCTGCCTGGGTGCATCTCTGTGCCCGAATTTCCCCTTACTATAAGGGCTCCATTTAGTCATATTGGGTTAGGGGTCCACCCTATTCCAGGATGACCTTGTCTTAACTGGTTATGTTTGCAGTGATGTCCTATTTCCAAATAAGGACACATTCTGAAGTGCTGGTGGTTAGGACTTCATATATGAATTTGGGGGGGATAAAACTCAGCCCATAACATTTAGTAAACCCTCAATAAATGTAAGGTTTTGTTATTGTCATTTTGTTGTTGTATGGTAATGCAGATAACTCAAATGATGAGCAGGGGAAGTTAGAGCTAAGGACAATTCTCAGGTTTCTAGCTTTGACAGCTGACTAGAAACATACACTGCCGTGAACTGGAACAGAAACTCCAAAGGAGAAGCAAAGTTTGGGGGTAAGGGAAGAATAAGTCAGGGTATGGATTTTTTTTTTTAAATTTAGGGAAATTTTATATATCTGTTTGGTATATCAAGTAAAAATTGTAAATGCAAACCTGTATGTGGGATTAAGATAAGTTTTGCCAGTCATCAGAAAATAAAAGTTTTGTCTGTGTATTACATACATAGGTTTTCATTCATTCCACAGACATTTGTCAACTGCCTATTTTGTATGAGGCATTCAGGTAATTTTTGTTCCAAGTTATCAGGTATTTGAGAAATTTGGGGAGATGACAAGTCATAAGACTAGAGATATGTTTGGAGGAAAATGAATAGACTAGTTTGACAACAACCCTAAGGGAATTTCAAGAGATTCATCTGGAGAGATAGGTTTGTGCCAGGTAGAGGAGGACCCCCAACTTCTTTTCTTTAAGTTTAGTTAATTTTTTCCTAAAGGCAACAGGAGACCAGTGAAGGGTTTGAGCAGGAAACTGGCATGTGCAAGGCTGTATTTTAGGAAGACTAATCTGGAAATAATTGTGTAATGGACTGGAAGTGATGGGCATTGGCACGGGCAACTCACATGACCCATGGGTAACTTGGGGCCAATGAGTAGGAGAAAACCCACGGAAGAAATCATGCTGGTATTTGGAGACTGAGCATAAACAGTGAGAAGCCAATCAAAATTTACTCCCAAATTTCTAGGCTATGATAATGGGAAAATATGGCATTACTGAAGAAGATAAAGAAAAGGAAATTCAGAGGGGAAACAGATTTGTGCGGAGAAGTGGCTCTCAGCTTTAGATGGCTTGCCTTCAGTTGACAGCACAGGCTCATGGAGGAATCCCATGCGGAGGTGGACCTGGGTCAGGAGCAGTGACAGAGTGATGTCAGGAAAGCACCTGACACCAGCCAGTAAACAGGCCATTCCCTGAAGACGGTTAGTGCGTGATCACTTTGTCTTAGCTTCTTTGCACACATCCAACTTCTCTCTCTCCAGTAGCTTAAGTTCATCTGTCAAGACTCTAATGTGGGCGAAATATTAATTCCCTGGGACTCTGCTAAAATCAACAATTTAATTAAACTTCACAGAACCAGCTGCCATCACATGTCCCTTCCTAGGAGCCCAGTGTAGCCTCCTTTACTATATTAAGTTAAAGGAACAACTAAGGTTACTTTCTTTAAACCCATAAGGGTCTTTTAAAAAGATTTGGATTTTGATTCATCTCTTTGAGTGTAAAAGAGTGTTCTAAGCATGAGACTCAGAGCACCAGGGTCCATTTCAGAGATCACATAGAAGGACCAATAACGGGTAAAACAGATGTTCTCAATGAAATGTATCCTTTTATAGTTTTTAAAAGCCCTCTTTGAAGGTCAATCAGAGTTGTATTCAGAATCATTTGTTCCTCTGACACCGTGAAATTAGGGCTGTTTATTCATATGGGGTCATTCATATATGGATACAATGTAATCCCCAATATAAAAGTGATAGCTATTTAAAGGAATAAAGACATGGTGGCAGTAGAAATCACAAAAGACAAGCAATCTTTTTTTTTTTAAATATTGGCACCTGAGCTAACAACTGTTGCCAATCTTCTTTTTTTTTTTTTTCTGTTTTTTTTTTTTTTGTCCCCAAATCCCCCAAGTACATAGTTGTATGTTTTAGTTGTGGATCCTTGTAGTTATGGCATGTGGGATGCGCCTCAACGTGGCCTAATGAGTGGTGCCATGTCCACACCCAGGATCCGAACTGGCAAAACCCTGGGCCGCCGAAGCAAAGCGCGCCAACTTAACCACCCGGCCATGGGGCCTGCCCCTGACAAGCAATCATTTTTATCATTGAAAGCGAAGGTGAGTGCAGAATGCATGATCACTGACTGTGTGAGCATCAAATCGAAAGTGCTAAGAAGAAAGACATAATCACTTGTGTATTTCGTGTAGCTCTTCTTGTACAATGAGCATCCTGTTAGATGCCTTAGGTAGTTCCAAACAGAATGAAAGCCTACTTTGTTCTCATATGGCTTAAATTCTAGTTTAAAAGACAGGATGCAAATTTATGTTACTTAAAGAGACTTAAGTAGTAAGAGAGTGGATCTTTGCTCGTGAAAGGAAGAAAATTGTTACAAATTAATACTGCAAAACCATGTAAAATGGGAGATATTCTCTAGGAGCGTGCAGTAGACATTCTTCAGTTGATGTGTCCAGAATAGTAGCTCCTTTTCTTCTGGAAAATATGTCCCTCCGTACTCTATCCATGTGGTTGCAAGGAGAGCAGCTGTTGTCTGAGGCTGCATGGGCATGGTGATTTTTCCACAGGTGACCAGTCATAGTGACCCACCTTCTGGTGGCAATCACTGCTCAAGATTTAGCACCTTACCCAGGCAGATCCCAGGAGAGGCCTTCCCTGGAACTTTTGAACTTGGACCAAAAAGGGTGATCTGTGTTTAACTCTGGTGGTGAAGATTGAGGACCTGGAGCCAAGAGCCACCATGGAATAGATGCAGGGCAGCATTCGGAGAGAAGCAGTGATGGGGACCAGAGAGAGAGGGGCCCTGAGGCTCCTTCCGAGCTGGAAGTTACAGAGACCCAAGGAAAAGTTCCCCCAGGAAAAAAAAAAAAAAGAATGAAGAGCTCCCCTGGCCCAAAGAGCCACTGTTGTTTGCTTGCTTGTTGTTTTTTCCTCTTGTGTTGTCACTTACACCCAAAGGATTCTGACTGACACAAAGGAACGCCTCAGGAATTTGCTCTGCAGGAGAATGCGTCTGTGCTCGTGATGCAGAGTGCTGTTTTGAGGGTGAGGAGTTGCTCCCTTGTGAGTAGACCATGAATAACTTTCCCAGTGCTCAACTGATGTTCTTTTGGCCAAATTCAATTTGATAAGAGAAGATGTCATATGCAGTCTAATTAGAATGTATAGAATGTTTTCATTTGTGCTACGAAATAGTTGCTCTTTCATTGGGAAGTGACATCAGAGCTGGAGGTCAGGATATGAGCACCCATGAGCACCTGAGTGCAAATTTAAAAGACAGGATATATTTCATTCCTATCATGGACATCCAGTGATTCCCTCTGTGGGGTGCCAGGTGCTGTGTTCAGTGCTCTGGAGGTGCTCAGAGCCACTGAAACAATTGCTAGCATAACGATCCAATGAGACCTGTGCTAGACCGTGCAGATAGTGGCGTGGGACACAGCCATGCTGGGGGAGGCTTACGGGTGAGGAGGACATTGGAGCTGGGTCTGGCGGGATGTCTGTAACTAGACAGGGGGACCGTCAAGTACAAAGGCATGAGATTACTTTCAGGGCAACAGAGGGAGAAGAATGATGTGAAAAGCAGAACTGATGATCAAAAAAAAAAAGTGGGGCTGGCCTGGTGGTGCAGCGGTTGAGTTCACACGTTCCGCTTCTCGGCAGCCCAGGGTTCGCCGGTTTGGATCCCGGGTGCGGACATGGCGCTGCTTGGCAAAAGCCATGCTGCGGTAGGCGTCCCGCATATAAAGTAGAGGAAGATAGGCGTGGATGTTAGCTCACGGCTAGTCTTCCTCAAAAAAAAAAAAGCCTTGAATACATAAGAGATAAACAAATTAAATGAAAGTTATATCTTTGCAACTATTTTGTGACTTTTTATTTATATTCTAATTCCAAATATAAAAGTATAATATTACTGAAAGGATATACAACATCTTAATTAACATATTTTCTGGAAAAAATGCAACACATAGTTTTCTATTTAAATTATGTCTTCTGTTGACTGTTAAAATTAATGAAAATTTGCAGTATGTGATCTGACATTTTATTGTGAATTTGACATGGAATCATAAAATTCTTTGAAAGGAAGAAGGGTCTTCCACTGTCATTTTATCTCCTCTTCATTATTTAACCAAATAAAATGGTGAGGCACAGAGAGAGGGGATGGTTTCTTCAAGGTCCTAGGAAGACTAGTCTAGGCTAGTGATTGTTAAATTGCAGGTTGCAATCCATTAGTAAGGGTTGTGAAATCAACTTTGTAAAACACAATGAGGGCTAAGAGAGAAGAGACTATGACAGAATGCAAGATGTCAGATTGCATCACATTTAGTAAGAATAAAGTTTTATGACCTTTTTGTTCATTTATGTATCCAACAAATAATAATTTATAGATAGACATATGTATATGTGTACATGTACACGTGCTCTGGCTGCCAGCTAAAATATATTTCTTACCTTAGGTTGCAAGAAAAACAGTGGGGAAAAAAATGATGATCTGGGTGCTGTGGCTGGAGTCCAGGGGTTGGTGTGGTCAGCTAAGCACTCGGCTGCTTGGGAAACATCAGGATTCTCAGGAGTCCAGTTTGATGCTCCGGCCCACAGTGAATCCTGACCAGCATATCTTTACCTTGTATGCCCATTGCTCACCTCCCCACCACCCAGCCTCCCTTCACACGCCTTTGCTGGGCTGCTTCTTCTATCTCCCCTCTGACCACCCCACTTTTACCATGCGGCCTTGCAGACTAGTTTTGGTGATCTCTCTTCTCTAACTTCATCCTCGATTTGGACTTCTAAAAGCAGAACCTGAGTCAAGGGGACGTTTAGAAGGTGATCCTAGAAAGCAGAGAGAATAAGGCAGGGAAGGAGGAAAAAATAACCTAAGGGCCGCCCCATCATCGAAGTCATTGCCATAGGTGCTAAGTGAGAGGTTGATCTAGTCCTTCTAAGAAGCGTGAGCAGTGCCCCCAGTAGTGGGCCAGGGCGGTGGGCTGTTTATCCACCAACTTCCAGTGGTGGCTGGTTGCCTGGGGGGTATTCATGTCCCTGCACTTCTGGGAGGGCATGGTTTGGGTGAAGGTCTCAGGCAGAAAACTATAAAACTGTGACAGGTAATCAGGCGTCTGTCTGAGCTCATAGGGAAACATCCCCTGCATTGGTGGCTGAAATTATAGGCGGGCATGAGGCACCAAAAAGCTTCTGCTATGCCCCCTATGGCACTCATATTGTCTGTCACACAATTTGGACTTGAGTACTTTCCATCTAGTGAAATAACAAAGCCAGACTGGAATCCAGGACCCTGAGTCCTAACCCAGCTTCCTCCCCCCACTCTCCCCGACTGCTGCCACCACAGAGTTTAGTTTAAAAACTTTTTGGCTTATTCTTCTTTTGTTAGACTAATTTATCTGATAATCCCTTGAGTGTCCACATTGTGCAGTCTAGAAAACTGTATTTACAAATGAAAGTTATTTGTTTTCTACACAGAAAAACCATTCTTTCTCTCTCATTTGAATTATTTATTTTTCTTTGAAAAATGCGGAACCTAAAGGTTCATTTGCATCCCTGGCTTCTCATAACGGACCACTTCAGGAATGCAGTGGTGAAGACAGCCTGGAAATTATGTATGCTGGCGACAGAGGGACGAATCACCAGGAGCTCCAGTCCCTCCTTCAGGAGAGGCCCTCGTTCAGATGGGCCTTTCCTGAGTGCGCATCCATCAGGCTTGTCTGCTTGTGAAATGAAGATTCAGACACAAGTGTTTTCATGAGCATAGAGAAGATTTAGTGCCTTAGGAGCTGCCTTTGCTTTTGATTAGGTTTCAACGTTTTCTTCTTCCCCCAGTGGAATTTAAAAGTGGCAAATCCTAATTATAGACTCTTCAGATTTATGAGCAAATATGTGCCGGGTGTCGTTTTCCAGAGCTCACTTTTTTAGACCTAGATTGGTTCACTAATTGCACACGTATAATGGAGAAGCAGGGGAGTTTTCGTTATCCTAATTAACCTACGTGTCTCCTGGGACTCCTGACAAGCTGATGTCTCGTGCTTATTTTTGTTGTGAATGTAAAAATAAGCGCTTTCGCCTTCTGCTTGGACACCCGATCATCGAAATAAGGGTTTGCTTTTGCAGGTGCCAGGCTCTCTTCCCATTCTGTTCTCTTTATACTCCAAGAGGGTGGCAACTTAGGAGCTTTAAACCAGGTGTTACTTGTCTGCCACCCAAGAGCCATTTCTGCCTTACAAATTCACTTGCAAGTAGAAGAGGAGAACTTTCTACAGAAAATCCTCACTCTTTACGATGGCCCTCAAGCCCTGCCACCATCTTGTTTGTGCTCTTTCCAGCCTCCTGTTTTATTAATGCCTCCCTACCCAAGGCTAAGCTCCAGCCAGACAGTCGATATCAGTTCCTCAATAAACCTACTCTCGCTCATGTAGGAGTCTTTAGGCATGCTGCTCCCCTATGTGAAATGTCTTCTTGTCCCCCTTTGTCAACTCTTGTGACATTTAG
The DNA here is from genome assembly GCF_021613505.1 of Equus quagga. Taxonomy (NCBI): domain Eukaryota; kingdom Metazoa; phylum Chordata; class Mammalia; order Perissodactyla; family Equidae; genus Equus; species Equus quagga. The sequence goes on from NC_060275.1 coordinate 111,949,922, forward strand.
GCCTGTGCTTAAATGCCATTTCTTCCATGAAGCCGTCCTTGGTTCTCAGCCTGGATGAGGTGCCCCATCAAAGCCCAACACACTCTGTATACACCACACTCTGTATCCACTTTCTGGCTTACTGCCTCTATCCCTGCCTACAGCATCCTGCTTTAAGGCAGGGTCTGTGTCTTGTTTAGTGATGTCTGCAGAACCTAGCACAGGGCCAGGCTAGTAGTAGGGACTGAAATGGACATGTTTGCTTTCTAGGGTTTACGCATTTAGCAGCAATTGAAATTAAAACATCCTGGACACTCCCGAGGAACCCTTGTATCTTATAGCTTAGAACCTGCTGTAATTTTATGTATCCTTTCATTGTGCAATTGCGTATAATCAACCTGAAATATGATAATGTCCAAATTGCCCTATCCACTGTTCCATATTCCTTTTAAAAAGCTCTTTCTTAACCCTCAGTCCCTTCCTGCCTTTGGGTTGTTTCATTTCCATATTGAGCATCAATTAGCTTACTTCCATGGTACCTTAAATACTAGGCTGTCTCCATTCATTTGCCCAATGCTTATGGCAGCAGAACTAGCTATGTCAAAAGATCTGCCTACAGCCAAGCCCACTGTACAGGTTCATGATAAAGTTAATAAGTATCTGATGGCTGACAGCCTATATAATAATTAAAACACTTACATGCAATACACAAAGAAAGACTGATTTACATCACAAGGACTTTAATTAGAATTTTATTAGCATAATTGACATAGTGTTAAAATTAATTAGCAATTGTTTTTCCCAAGTCATCTTTAAAGAAATTACTTGAAGGCACAGTAGAAAACATTTTATGAGCCATTTCTATATAAAAAGAAGAATATGAATGTGGGTGATTTTCAACATATCAGTGTCATTTAGTGTTTGTGTGTTTTTGGAATCCTGATCTCATAGGACTTTAAATATACAGTGGGCGGTTCCCATGCCACATTGCCTTAAAATATTGATATAATACTTCATGCAAAAGAAGAAATAACCTGCAGCCATAGATCTATTTCCAGTAGCATAATAACTTAAAATGCATTGAATTATTTAAATGTCATACCTGAATGATGTCTGACATGGTCCAGAAACCAGTACAGCATATTTTTCTCTAATTCATAATGAAAAAACACATGGTAAATTATCATACACATCAGAATATAAGTTATTTTCTGTTACAAAATAAAAAGAAAAACGACAGCCCAGGAAACTGGGTAATTTGTATTTATTGTATCAACTGACTGATGTGGAGTTTTTATTCTGATGTAACACTTCTGTATAGTTTTTCAGAACTGCTCGACTGATTCAAATTATAACTGAGAAAAATCAGCTCATCTTCTTCTTATGCTAGAAAATGAGGCATATTCACTTTCTTGAAAAATGAAGCTCACTTTAAATGCAACTCTCAGAATTGTCTGTCTGTGCCCCAGCGCTTCTTGCATGTTAATACAATTTTTTAAACCAACTTTACAGAACTATAAATATTGTATATGGACTACTATTTATGAATACTGAGAATTAAGCAGGACACCACCCTGCTCAGCTCCGGGGATGTCCTTCGCGTATGTGTGTGCCCATAAGCTGCTTTGTGTGTTTTAAACATTTACATCATCAGCATCTCTATTAGTCAGACTTCTCCAAAGAAACAAAGCCTACAGGATCTGTAGATAAAAAGAGAGATTTATTTCAGGAATTGGCTCATGCAATTGTGAAGTGTTGGCAAGTCCAAAATCGGCAGGGTAGGTCATCAGGCTGGAGATCTGGGGAAAAGTTGTGGTTTGAGTCTGAAGGCAGTCTGTTGGCAGAATTCCCTCTTCTTCCTGGAAAGTTAGTCATTTTCTATTCAGGCCTTCGACTGGTTAGATCAGGCCTACCTGCATTATGGAGAACAAACTGCTTTACTCAAAGTCCGCTGATTTAAATGTTAATCTCACCTAACAAATTGCTTTCACAGAAACATCTAGAATAATGTTTGAGCAAATATCTGAGTATCAAGCCCTGGCCAAATTGACACGTAAAATTAACCATAACAGCATCATACTAAATAGACATAGATATGGATATAGATATATATCCACCTAAAACTTGCTTTTAGATTCAACGTTGTTGATGAGATTTTTCCACATAGATGTATGAGTGTATATTTTATGCATTTTTTCCTGCTTTGTAGTATCCCATTGTGTGCAGAGACCACAATGTATTTATCTGTTCTCTGATGATAGATATTTGGGTGGTTTCCATGCTCTTCTTGGTCGGGCATTTAGCAAATAAAGATTGTCCTTTTGTATGTGTCCTTGGACAAATGTGGCACATTAAAATTGCTGGACCAGAGGGATGTGCATCTTCAAATTTAAGAGTTACCTTCATTTATTCCCTAAAATGGTTGTGCAGGTTTACACTCCCTCTCTCTGTTTATGACAGCTCCTGTTTCATGCCATATGTGCCAACTCTTGGTATTGTCAGTCTTTAAAGTCTTTGCCAATGTGATGGATCTGTTGTTTCAGTTTGCATTGCCCCATTTATCTCTGGAGTTTAGAATGTGTTCAGAATTGTTAGTTACCTATGAATTGCCTGTTCATACGCTTTCCAATTTTATTGATGGATTTATGAGTGAGGGTGCTGGAAGCAGACTACTGGATGCAGATCCCACATTAACAGTCATGTAATCTTGTACAAATTTAATCTTATTATCTCTAGTTTCTCTTAATCCCTAAAATGAGACTAATACAATTATCTACCTTGTTAGAACTGCTGTAAATTCTTACTCAATTAATATATAGAGAGTGCTTAAATGGATTGGTTCAGTAAATGAAAGCCATTATTAATATACATAGGAGATATTTTATATTCTTGATGTTATTGAAATTCTAATATATTCTTCCAATCTGTGACATGTCTCTTAACTTACTGTTTTCTTAGTTTTAAATTTTAGTGTATTGAAATTTTGTCCTTTATATGTCCTGTTTAAAAAGTCATTTCCTATGCTAAGTTCATAGTATCATTCACCTTTGTTTTCTTATTAAAATATTCAAGATTTAACCCTTCAGATTTGTTCTCTAATGTATCTTGAACTTATTGTCTATAGTGTGAGGTAGGGATCTGACTTTTTTTCATATGAATATCAGTTGTTGGAAAAGACTATTTTTCTAGCACCTTTGACCTCTGGTTTGTAGTATTACTTCTTGCTTTATGATGTGGCATCATTATTTCTCTGCATCCACCTATGCTATCTTATACACACTTACATTATGGCGTGTATCCTTAATGATTTTTAAAATCACATTGTGTTTAATATATATATGCCCCCCACCCCCCTCCCAGAAATAAACCCCTGGCTTTCAATTCTCAACTACCCTCTTCACTCCTGTGGGTAACAGGAAAGGCCCAGGGCTTATAGGAACCAAGGAGGACTCAGGCTGAAAGGGGAGATGAGGGAGGAAAGAGTTGGAGGGAAGGTAAGAGAGCAAAATCCCCCTCTTTTTAGGTCCGTAACCTTAACAGGGTGGAAAATATGGACTAGCACCTCACACTAGCATCCATATACTCTTGTCTCTTCTAGTCCTTTCCAGAGCTCCTCTCCCTGGTCCAGAGAGAGTTCTGGTCTCCTCCCAGCATGATGGCAGCTTGCATTCCTCACAGTTCTGTGGCTTTTGGTAACTACTCTAAATCAGGCTCTGTGTTAGATTTGTAAAGCCAAGTTTTTCTTTAGGATTCCAAAAGCCTTTTTTCTTTTTTCTTTTTTTCTCTCAGAACTCTTCTTCCAATGAATACACTTAGGCTGTCAGACTAGTGTCTCCACTTAAAAAACTCTCCTTTGAAACCCAAAGCAGTTGTGAGCTTTCATTTCACAAAAGGTATAAGCTGTGTTCTTCCCTAATGCTCTTAAGCACCTGCCTTCCAGTATTTCCTAAAGTTCTTAGATGTCCTATTATTCTGTAATATTTCCAGTATTTCCTAATATTTACTAAAACTCAGGGATGGCCAATGCAAATCACCCTAAAATTAAATAATAATGACATTCATAAGAATACCTTGCAAAGGAAAAAAGCCATACTAGAAGCACATTGGAAACAATGTAGATTTTATTTGATAAAGAATCAGACTAAAAAAAATCATTACACATTGTGTGGCTTTCCAATTCTAATCGTTACAAACTAATTCTGAAATTGTATCTTCTGATTTCATCCATGCACACCAACAGCCACTTTATGCCTCATTAGTTGTTTTTAGGCCCAATTTAATTTTTTCTTCTGCCGCATGCATTAAAAACAAAAAGAAACACCGGTGAAAATAGTAATTCCTTTTTCAAAGGAATATTGTGAAGTTCAGAAGAGATAGCTATGTGAAGTCTGTAACTGCACAACTCACCAGGTAGAAGGCATTCCTCCCCCATTCGATGGGTGGACATAGGGAGGATGTACCTGTGTAGGTTGTTTAATAAGCATGTGGTGAGATTATAGTAAGAGTCAGACAAACCCTTGAGCTCTGGTTTTCCTCTGTTCCTGTTCAGGAAAACTTTTAGACCAGGGCCTGTCGAAGAGAAACCTAGCAGGACTGGAATTAAAGCTGTAAAAACAGATTTTATTCAGACACAGTTGCAATGAGGACAGGAGACTTCAGTGTGGAACTTGGATCAATTCTGAGTACAGCAAAAACAAGTGGGGATTCATGGCCACGGAGTAGAATTGAGGTGTCAGTAGATGGAAAGTTACGAAGAGGGGACATCTAGGGTAGGGAGACTTCTTGCTAAACTGACTTGAGAGGATTCCTGCTGAAGGCAGGCCAGGGCGATCAAACACCACCTGGGAGCTGGTGGGGGCTGAGGAATGTGGTCAGATATCAAGGGTTGGGGTTCTCTCTAAACTGACTTAGTGGGATTCTTGCCAAAACTCGGCAAGGGCAGGGGCCAAGGTCAAGGCCTAGTTGAGAAGAGGGCTCAGAGGAACCTGACTAAAGTTTGGTCAAGAAGAGAGTCTTTGTCAAGCCACAGACCTTTGTGACACAAAAGAAGGACATTTCTAGTCTCCACTGTCACCCCTCCTCAATTCTCAGTTGAGACAGTGAGAGGCAGAGTTCCAGCCAAGAGCACACATGTGCCTATCAGCCAAAGCTTCGTAGTGAGATCTCCCTGTGGAACTTTCACGGTTGCCCGTCCACCGCCACAGAGCCCACACACCAGTGCCAACAGCTCTGCCCTGGCCCCTTATACCATCACATTGTCAAAGGGCAAACCGTGTGCCACATGCTCACCATGATGCCGAAGAATTCCCACACAACCTGAATGCCTGATGCATCCCAGACCAACATTACCCACAGGGGAGGAGAGTGGAGCCCAGGCCGGCTGTGCGCCCTGCTCTGCCACGGTGGGAACCTGCCGGGATTTTCTCAATAAAGTGACCGCCTGCATGTTAGAGGAACAGTTCCTAATAGCCTACGTTGTGAAAACTTTATTGCAAGTGTCTTGGACAGGGAAAACAATTCCATACTAATCAGAGGAGGTGAACAGGTCCATGAGGCCAGTATCACACGACTGCCACAGTTTAATCTGAGGAATTAATTTTCCTTAGTTTCATAGAAATACTGCATTTTTTTATGTGCACTTTAATTATTTTCTAGAAATTTCTGAATAACCTGAGGTGTATTTCCTTAAAATGACTTCTTTATTTTGAATTCCAGATTTATTAATTCCAATATCAGGGAAACTGGTACAGCTCTATGGTTTAAGAACACTGCTTATAGCACTTGTGTACACGAGGCACGGGCAAGCTTGTTGCAGTGCCAGTGCAGGAGGGGAACAAATCTGTATTTTATCTCACTGCAATCACAGGATTTTTCTAAAAGTGAACTAATGGATGAAGCAGTCTGGTTGAAAATTACTCAGAATTTCTCAAGTCAATATGGTCAAAATAAAGGCTGTGATAAAACCACAAATAACAACTGTACAAGTAGCAGCATTCTGGGAGGAATTCAAGACAAGCTATTGAGGAGTAAGTCAGGTGAGCTGGTTAGGTTGGCTCAAGGGCCTTAATTTATCCCTCTTTCATCTTACAAAGGTCTGAGAAAGAGGGAGTGCTAGATTGGTGCAAGTTTTAACATGAGATTCTTGAGTTATGAGTAAAAGTTCTCTGGCAAAGATATATTATTCTGTGGGTGGCGCAGGAGCAGGGACATTAATTATTCTTCATTGAGGTTGTAGTTAAACCTATATAACAATTAAAGATAAAAAAGTAATAATTTATGTGTTAAATTTACTCATGGTTCATTGTTCTTTAAATATTAAATGCAAGACAAATTTACTTACGAAAGCCTAATTTTTATCACAATCAATTGATTCAAAAAAGAGATGTAAATCATACCCGCCTGGGTGACCTAAGTACATGTTAGTTCCCAGCACCTAAGGAAAGGCAACAGTCATCGTACCTGAGCAGTGTGTGCGTCTCAGTGCTGATCTCGAGTGGCCGCTGCTGATCCTCCGAACACCAAGGCCACAGCGCTCGTTGTGATGGCAGCTTGGAGCATATCAGAACCACTTGTTAAAAGGTGCTTTTTAAAGAGTGATTTTTGAAAGGACTCCTGATTCTCTGGCTCATACCATCTCTAAAATCAAATCTTTCTTTCTAGGGGGGAGAATAGATCAATGTTCAACCTTCTTGAGTCTCTGTTAAGTATACTTTCTTTGGTCATTTCAAAACCAGTATTTTTAGGGCAGTGAAACTGCTCTGTATGATACTATAATGGTGGATACATATCATTATACATTTGTCCAAATCTGTAGATTGTACATCACCAAGAATGAGCCCTAGTGTAAACTATGGACTTGGATGATTATGGTCTGTCAGTGTAGGTTCATGATTTATACAAATGTACCACTCTGGTGGGGATGTTGATGATGGGGAGGCTGTGCATGTGTAGGGCAGGAGTATAAGTTATATCTCTGTACCTTCCTCTCAATTTTGCTATGAACATAAAACTGCTCTAAAAAATAGTCTATTAAAAAATTTAGTACTTCGTTTAGCATCTGCTTCATGCCAGTCACTCTACTGGGTGTTGGGGTAGAAAGGTTAGAAACATCAGCCAAGAGGCTTGAGTTGCCTCCTTTTGAGCACACAGGAACATTGACTGATCATGCTGATGGGGATTGAGATCCTTGGCCCATAACCCTCCCACACACTGAGTGCCCAGCTGACAACCCCCACACCAACTTGCCAGCCATGGTAATGAACCACCTTGAGAGACGACTCTCCATCCCCAGCTCGGTCTCCCCGCATTATCCAGCCTGGAGCAGAGATGAGCTGTCCCTGCTGAGTCCTGCCCCAGTTAGATTTGTGAGCAAAATAAATGATTGTTGTTTTAGCTACTAAGTTTTGAAGTAGTTTTAGATGCTATCTTGTGGCCTGAACTGTGCCCACCCCAAATTCTCGTTTTGAAGCCTTAATCCCTGCTACCTCAGAATGTGACTATTTGGAAATAGGGCCTTTAAATGGGTGATTAACTTAAAATGAGGTCATAGTGTGGAGCCTTAATCCAATATGACTGGCGTCCTTATTAAGAAGAGAGAAAAAACACCAGGGATGCACACGCACAGAAGAAAGGCCATGTGAGGACACAAGAGACAACCATCTCTAAGCCAAGGAGAGAGGCCTCAGAAGAAACCAAACCTGTGGACACCCTGACCATGGACTTCCAGTCTCCAGAACTGTGAGAAAGCATAGATCTATTGTTTCAGCCATCCAGTCTGCAGTATTTTGTTATGGCAGCCTGCGCAAACTAACACACATCATAAGAAAACAGATTCTGTCTCCAAGTGTTGACTTTATTCTGTACAGTCCATCAAGTTTTTTCTATTGGCCATTCATGTCCTTTTACTTTGTGGAAAACTCTTTCCTGTGATTGTCTGACTTCAGTAGCTCTGACACCTTTCATGGGAGAACAGCGTCAGTCAGTTAAAGGAACAAAACTGGTGGATTTCATGAACTTCTCCCAAAACACGGCTGACCCAAACCTCTTTAGTCAGCAGTGTAAACAAACATACATGATCTTTCCATTCACTCACTGAGCTTACCTCCTCTGGAATTTACTGGGCTTGTGTAATTATTTCTGAAAGGTGAAGAAAACATTTGCCCTAAGGAGCAAAGAGCTGCCATTAAAAGGGCAAAAAGATGAAATGTTTGATACAATATTTTTTACAATCGACTAGCTACATCTTCCTTAATTCTAATTTACATTGAGGATTTCACATGTGATTTCGCATGTGATGAAGATGTTATGTACTATTTCAAAGAAGACAAATCCTGCTTTCTTTTTCTTCTTTTCTTCTTTTGCCACCACTCTGTGGGCAATGCCACACGGTGGCACCGGCTCCCACCTTGGTCAGGACAGAGCCTTTCCTGACCCACTGCCATCCACATCCCTCCTCATTCTCTTGTTGTTTCCGGGAAGTTGAAGACACACAATTGAAGGGAGGCTCTGCGGGAAGAGGAGACAGGGCTAGTCAATAGTTTTGAGGGCTGGCACAGAAGGCAACCTTCAGGGAAAGACTGGGTGAAGGAAGAGGCCTGAGGGGCACAAGTGAAAGCATTTGGTAATTGCAGCAGAGTGCGTGAGAGAGAAACGTGCAAGTAAACACTTTAATCCATTGCCATGGACTGAATAGTGTCTCCCCAAAATGTATATGTTGAAGTGCTAGCCCTCCATGTGACTATATGTGGAGATAGAACCTTCAAAGAGGTGATTAGGTTAAACAAGGTCGTAAGATTGGAGCCCTGATCTGATGAAACAACTGTCTTTATAAAAGAAGAGGAGACACCAAAGCTTGCTCTCTCTTCCTGCCGTGTGAGAACACAGCAAGAAGGCAGCCACCTGCAAGCCAGGAAGAGGGTTCTCACCAGAGCCCAGTCATGCTGGCACCCTGATCTTGGACTTCCCAGCCTCCAGAATTGTGACAAGCTATGTCTGTTGTTTAAGTCAGCAAGTCTGTGGTGCTTTGTTATGACAGCTCAAGTAGACTAAGACATCTGTTACTTCACCACATTGCTATCTGGTCTGCTTTCAAGTAGATTGGTGTGAATACCTGCTGGCCTGTGTCCCTTTCCATTAGCAATAAGAAAATGCTGGATTTTAAGTATTCTGAAATCCACAATAAATGCTGCTTGTAGAGATGAGAGGGGGAAAAAAAGCAGAAATACATTATGTAATTGAAGACAGACATTTAAATTGAGTGTAGCCGGGGCAAGGACTTTGACTCTTGCTCTGTGTGAGATGAGGAGGCAGCAAACGGGGTAAGCACAGAAGCAGCAGGATCTTACTTAGCTCTGAAGTGGACTGCTCTGGCTGCTTTCTTGAAAGTAGGTGCACGGGGGCAAGAGTCAAAGCAGGGAGACCCTGAGGAGGCTGCTGCAGTGAGCTGGGCTGTAGATGGTAGTGGCTTGGGTCAACATGGTACGGGGATGGAAGTAAGGAGAGATCAGATTACAGATATATTTTGGAGGTAGAAGAGACAGACTTTGTTGACATCTCAGTGTAGGCTCTAAGCCAGGCCACGGCAAAATTGGAGTTGTCATTAAGACGCAAAAGATGGTGAGAGAAACAGTTCTGGAGGTGATGTCACAGGTGCAGCTTAGTCATGTTAAGTTTGAAATGTCACATAGACACCTCAGTGGAGAATCATAGAAACTCAGATAGCCAATTCTGGAAGACAAGGAGGAGTTCTGGATTATCAGTATAAAATTGATAGGCGTTTGTATATAGAATCAAGCAACCACACATTCTCATCAGTGTCTGCCCAAGACATCCAATGTCTGCCTTTTTTCCCCAGTGTAATTATTTACATCACCCCATCTCAGTCTCAGAAATGTCCCCATTTTGACAACAAATTATTATTGCCATCTTGGTCTACAGCCTGGTCTAATTAAAGTCATGAGATGAGATGGGAGCTTCATGGGAGTGAGTGAAGGTAAAGAAGTGAAGAGGACCAGGATGAGCCCTGGGGCTGCCATGATTTAGAAATCAAGCGATGAAAGAGGACAAAGGAGGCAGAGAAATGAGAGAGAGCAAAGGAGACAGAGAAAGAGCCCATGAAGTAGAAAGCAACCAGGAAAGGATGGGGCCCTGGAAACCACATGAAAAGAATGGATCAAGAAAGTGGGATGATCAATGTAGGGGCACCCTAGGAACAGTCCTTGGTCTCTCTGCATCTTCATTCATTTCCCTGGTGAGCTCATCCAGACTCAAGGCTTTATTATTATCTGTATTGCAGTGACTTGCATGTGTGTATCTCAAGCTTCCTATCTGGCCTCCCTACTTCCACCCATGCGCCTGCCCATGTCCTCTCATAACAGCAGCCAGGTTAACATTTCCTAAAATGTCACCCCCTCATCAAACTTCCCTGTACACTAGCTTTTGCATCACCCCCTTTTCCTAGTTCATTTCCCTGCTCATTCTCTTTAGCACTTATGACTACCAAACATACTTTTATGTCTTCCTTACTGCTTGCCTCCCCATAGAATGTGAGCTCCAGTGAGGAAAACTTTTAATTTGTTTCCATGCCTGGCACATAATAGATGCTGCATGAATATTCATTGAATAAATTAATGAAAGAAAAGGAAGCAGGACCTGTGAAGGAAGCCTAGTGGGCAGTCAGAGACGGGAGGGAGACAAGGATGGTTCAAGAGCAGACACTCGACAGAGGGGAGGCTTATCAGTGTTGCCAAGAGATTGAGTAGACTGAAAAGAAGCACTGGTTTTGCACGTCCCTCCTGATCACTGTTGGAGATGTCTCGGTGGTGTGGCACCAGGAGAACTGAGCTTACGAGAAGTTAAGGAGAACATCATAGTGCAAGGGATAGTTGGGAGATGGGGGGCCTTTTTGAGAAGATGCTGGAGGAGAACAGAAGGTGTTGGTGTGGAGGTAAAGTTGGTAAGAAAAGAGAACAGGGCGAGATAGAGGAAGTGAGGAGGAGAGGCTCCACAGCGCAGCTGTAGATGTGGGAGTTTGCTGAGAGGGAGAGGAGCTTTGGTGAGGCCGAGTGTCTGGGAAAGAGGATGCTCGTGGAAGTTGCTGTCTCCCGGGTCAGACAGCATCGAAGAAGAAAGGTCCAGAGCAGCCGCACCACGTTCTAAAGCAGCTGTGGGGAAGAGGCCCTTGCGATTTCTGGGACTAACGCTGTTCTATGATCCTTTTATTTTTTTAAATTAACAAATGAGTTCAAAATGTTTTCTAAGTTAATTATTTATTCTTCCTTAAAGAAGAAATTAGAAGATCAGAGTAATTTCTGTTGTTCTTAATAACAATGATAGTTTTAAAAGCTTGCATTTTCTTAAGTAAAGTTATAGAACCAAAATTTCTATGGAGTTGTATGCTTAAATTTTGTGCTTAGGATTATTTTTAAAATCTTTTCTCTCTCTCTGCTCCGGGAAGGACAAAAAGCAGCGGGCACTTTCAAGTTATTCTAAACATTAAAGAGCATTTTTCTTCCGTGCTTTTCTTTTTCTCTTCAAAAACATAGTGTATTAGTTTCCTGGGGCTGCTGTAACAAATTACCACAGAATCCATGGCTTAAGGCAACAGAGCTTTATGCCCTCGCAATTCTGAAGGCCAGGAGTCTGAAACCAGCATTCCAGCAGGGCCCCACTCCCTCTGAAGGCTCTGGGGAGGGTCCTTCCCGGCCTCGTCCGGGTTCTGAAGGATCCAGGTGTTCCTTGGCTTGTGGCTGCACCCCTCCAATCTCTGCCTCCATCGTCACATCACTTTCTTCCCTGCGTGTCTTTGTGTCTCGAATTCCTCTCTCCTTTCTCCTATAAGGACATCAGTCGTGGGATTGAGGGCCCGGGATCATCCAGGATGACTTCATCTTGAGACCCTTAACTTAATCATATCTGCAAAGATCCTATTTCAAATAAAGTCACAGTCACAGATGCTGGAGGTTAAGAGTTGGACATATCTTTTTAGGGGCCACTTAGCAATCTGCTACACATAGGTTTCCAATTTGAGATGTGATTTACTTCTTGTGTTCACCATTATTTTGTGTTCTGGGAAGTTCCATCACTTCAAAATAATTATGTAAATAAATAAAGCTGGGGCCAATCCTGTGGCTAAGTGGTTAAGTTCATGCTCTTGGCTTCGGCAGCCCAGGGTTTCACCGGTTCAAATCCTGGGCACGAACATGGCACCACTCATCAGGCCATGCTGAGGCGGTGTCCCACATGCCACAACTAGAAGGACCCACAACTAAAATATGCAACTATGTACTGAGGGGATTTGGGGAGAAAAAGCAGAAAAAAAAAAGAAGATTGGCAACAGTTTTTAGCTCAGGTGCCAATCTTTAAAAAATAAATAAATAAATAAATAAAGTTGTTTTGAGTTTCAAAGAAACAACTAAGACCATTCCTTCATTCTATTTTCTGGATCCTGTACAAGTAATGGATGACTTGGGAATTAAAATCAGATACTCAGCAATCTACAAATTGTATGTTTCTCTTGCCGACATTAAATCGAGTAGAAAACACAATTAGTAAAAAGTCTTTTGAACAAATACATTTTGTTCGGTGCATTCCCCATGGATTGGCACAAAATAAAATCCTGATTAATTTGAAGTCATGTCAAATTTTAATTCTAGTTGTTTCCAATGATCGTTTGCCTTGAATAGAGAGCTGTAGGAGTTTATGAATAAGCGGGGAACAGAGAAAAGTGTAAGATGTGGTGCAAGGGAGGGAAATGATGTTTATTAAGCATCTACATGATTTAAAGTCTGGAATCTCTTGGGGTCAATGGATTTCATTCATTAGCAGAGCAACCCAGAGAGGTGGATTGGGTCTTAGGTGTCTTATTGGCAAAGTGACTGAGAAGCAGGATGTGTACATAAAATGGCCCAGCACACAGCTGGGAATCCACAGAGGCAGGATTTGAACTGGGTGCATATGTCCCAGCCTGTCTCAGTGCACTCATCTCGCTGGCTTGAGTGTTCAGACGCTCAGAGCAAGAGTCAGAGAGCCAGGCTCGTCTTTGGACTTCACCACTAACCAGCTGGCGATCCCTAGCACCCATCAAGAGGTGGAGCTGTGAAGTCTGAAGAGTACCACCTCTGGCACAAGATGCTGGGATTTGAATCCTGCCTTTGCTCTTTGCTAGCTATGTGACCTTGGGTCACTTACTCAGGTCTCTGTGCCTCAGTTTCCCCATCTGTAAAGTGGGATTGACATTGGCACCTACCTCATAGGATTGTGTGAGGATTAAATGGAGTGATTTGTGCATAGGAAGCACTTGTCACAGTGCCTGGCACTTAGGAAGCCCTGTAGAGGACACCTGCTCCTACCGTCATCTTACCCTGTGTGTATTCATTTATGCAGAGACTGTGAGAGTTGGTCCTTTCAGTGCTCCCTCCAGCCCTACACCATAGTGAGATTACTAACAGTGGTGAAATGTCCTGTGAGGACCAAATGCCAGCTGAGCCCAAAATGTACTGCTTTTCTTTTTTTTTACCAGTGGAAAGATTTTTGAAGTGTGCGTTAGCTATCCACCAAGAAATATTTAATGTCTTTCTAGAACTTTCTCAGCGTCTGTAGTTCCAGACCTGCCTCATCCTTTGTCTTTTAAAAACAGCTCTTTGTTCAACAATAAAGAAAAGCTTTGCTTTGAAAAAAACATTGTTTGCGTCAGAGGCTTAAGAGCAAAAATGAGGTATAACATTTTATGCAAGGGGAAAATAATCATTGACTATTAGGCTTGATTGTTTGAGTTATAATCTATTTCCAGATAGATCATATTTAATTTAATCTATGTGGCAAGACCATGTTAAATAAAGCTTGAATACATCTTGTTCCGGGGAAATTTTTAACGTGTTTTGTTACTTTTTTTTTATCAACTACCTTTTTTGTGGAAATTGTTTTATTTGTTTCTTCATGTTTCTTTTCTAATTACTCTCCAAAATATGTTTTTAACTTGATATTGTGTATGTTGTTTTCCTAACTTTGGGCTTGTCTAACATTTTTACTGATGAACCTCACTGTGTGTTCATGTGAAATGGGAATTTAACAAGATGGTAGTTTCATAAGAAAAAGTTATTGATTATTGCTAAGACAGACATACAATCAACACAAATGTAATAAAGGCCCAAAGCCGTCATACAAATTGCTATGCATGCATAAACCCAAAGGCCTTGAGAACAAAACTTTGATTAATACATGTTGTGAAAGTTAAGTAAGGCTTCGTAAAGTCGTAACGTATTGCCGATCGGGTAAGTAAAACCATCAGTGATTATACCAATAAGGTCTTCCTTGGCTCATCTGCTAGTTCACATGAGACCGAGTGACGATGGGCGTTGTTGTGTAAGCTTTTCCATTAAGCATGTTCTAAAGAGAAGTATTTATGATGGTGGGCGAGGAGGAGAGAACTAAGCAGGAGCAGTCAGTAAAATATGGTAAAAATTAAAAGCAGAAAACATATGCTCTCCCCAGAAAATCTGTGTATTCATTCACATTCTGTTTTTCCAATGCTAAATTTTAAAATCATAATACCCAAAAGAGCAAAACATCTTCTTTAGGGAAACTTACGGTGTATTAGGATAGAGTAACACTTTTTTTTCTAGTGGAAAATATACACAGAGTGAGCTAGACCATGCTGCTTCATGTCAACCTAAAAACAACTTAGAATTTCTTAAATGTAATAAGCATGAGGTTGCTCAATAATACCATTTATCTGGCCTCATAAGTGACGGTCATTCAGAATGCAGTTGCTGTTGCAAGGAAGACAGGAACTACTCATTTTACTGAGATGCTTATTAAGTAGAATGTCTTCTGCTGCAGCTCTGTGCACCCTCCCATGACATTGCAGGAATTAGGTGAAAAGCGATTTCATTGACACAAAAACCCAATTTTCCTTTGAGCTTATGGCTCTTAATAAAACAAAAGCAAAGTTATTTTTAACAAAGACATCTGAGTTTCCTTGGCTAAAGAGAGGGACTCCTTTTAGAAGAACTGTTTTCCCTAGAACCAAGGGGACAATTTTGCACCTGGAGCATGGGGGGAGGGGGGGTCCTGCATTTAGTTGGTCATGCACCTGATGCGTACATCACCTGTGTGCTCTGGGCCCCAGAGTGTGGTTAAGTTTGCAGCCAGATCACTGTCTGAGTTGACAGGTGTCTGTATTAATAATTATAACAATTTAAAAATGATGCTCTAATGCGTTGGGTCAGCAAA